>NC_140379.1:7957500-8557500 GCF_054491055.1 Hypomesus nipponensis | reverse complement strand
AAGATAAAAAAGACACTCTGGCCAACGGCCCGAAAACAGCGGATTTTGTAAAATCACTAATGAAAGTCAGAGGGGAGTGGGGCAGAAAGAGGGGCGGGGGGGGCAACAGTGGAGCAGTGTGTCTGGAGCTCAGAGATCTGTCCGGCTTCGTTAATGCTGATGAATTTAATTTCAATTCACAGAGAGAGGGGAGCCATTGGGGGCGGCAGTAAACAAGTCTTAATGCTATCTAACAGCCAGGCCCACCGCAATAAAGCTGCATTCTTCACAAATTCACTTAATCCCAGTAGGATTTACTCCACTTAACTGGGCCACAGGAATACCCTGGTAGCAGCAAGCTGATGTACAACTTCAGAACAGATGTCAGTCTCCGAGACGGCCGGCATGTAGCCAAGCACAGGGTTGCTCCTCGCACGACATACCAGCGTCCACCAATCAAATCAGCCAGTTTTAACTCCCTGTTAATCCCTTATTAAAGAGTTGCTGCAACAGGCTGGATGAGTCCAAAAACAACAGATGCACTTGACAACAACAATGCTTACTCTTGACTCTGCCCGTGTTGGCAGATTTGTCCTGTACCTACACTGGTGTGCTAGCTCTGGTCTTACAATACCTGTTGTCGTTGAGCTGCGTGTATCGAGGCTGAGGGTCGGGGTCACCATCGTTCACATCGTAGCTGGCATCTGGATCCTGCACACACAGACACACACACACACACACACACACATACAGGGTTAAAACACAGACAGAACAGGTAGACAGACAGGCCTGCAGTGATAGACAACTCACGTAGTTCTGTTTGAGGTCGGGGTGGTTCTTCTCAATCCCGTCATCCAGGATGGAGACCACCACCCCCTTCCCTGTGATGCCCTGCTCCCACGCCCCCTTGGCGTTGAGGTCGCGGTGGTTGCTGTTATACTGTGGAGGAGAGAGAAAGGGAGAGATATAAGATGGGGGTAGAGGATATCTTGAGAAGAGCGTATTCATCATCCGTGTCCAACTCAGCAGGAATGACGCCATCCTGGGATGACCGGCAACCAGTCTTATCGGGGGCGCAATGGATGAGGGATGAGCCTTCAAAAGGAAGGTGAGATGTGTTAACGTAGCAGAAAGCCAGACAACATGACTCCCTTTCTCTCCAGACCTGCAGACAGAGAGGAAGCTGAGGCTGTCTCGTCTGTAGGAGGCTCAGGCTGGGGGGCTGAGGCCAGCCTCCAGTGCCTGCCCTCTCATCAAACAGCAGATGCTCCCCCCAAAAGGCCTCGGCGTCTAACTGGCCGAATGGATAACGGTGCAGAGCGAGCCAAACCTAGGCCTTTTGATATTCCCTCCACATTTGAGACAACCTTTGGTCAAACACCACGTCTGTTTGCGTCGCAGCTTCTCTCCACAAATCCTCCTCTGAAGACGCACCCTCACCAGCCCTCATTTTGACCCATACACCCTGTTATGACTGAAACCCCTTCTGTTAAGACTGAAATATCCCATAATACCTCAAATACCAGCTGTTAAGACTGAAATACCCCGCTATGATTACCCTCCCACCCAGAGGTACAGTTTGCCAGGTGCTACTGGTTAAATTACCCACCTCACCTTACAATAAAGGACTTAAGAGCATCACAACACTACAACTAAGAGCTGAAACCTGTTTTGCTTAAGAAGCAGCCACTCAGAACATTTAGTGGGTAAAAAAAAAAAAAAAAAAAGATGTAAATCTAAAAAAGGGCTACTTTGTTATAATGGTCCATTTGAGATTCCCTCCTCACCCTCCCAGACACCATCAGGTGCACCAGAGCTCTGTCTGTTCTCAATCTCACCATTACTTCAGAACATTAAAACTCAGAGCAGGAACAAAAACAGAGCCTTTGATATACCAGGGTAAGCTTTCAGCATGCCAGTCATTATGTGCGTGGGGATGGTCTCATCATATGCAGTGCTGTAATACATACTAATGACTGGAGCAAACGGTGGAGGCTCCATCCATACCTTTATCACAGCCACACACACACACACAGAGAGAACTGGGGCCAGTGCTAATGAGAGGCCAGGACTCTGGGGGGCCACAGACAGACGGTGGTACACTGGTACTGACAGATGCCACTGACCCAGTCCATGACATGAACCACCCCAGAGTAGATCTACTCTTCCTGGGTTTCCAGCCTGGCGCTGTCCTGGCTCCCTCTATGTCCCCACCCAGTAGGACGGGGCTGTCTGTCGAAGCTGTAGGACGAGGACTGTGGAGCGGATGTGAGGGGGTGGAGGATGGAGGGGTGGAGGATGGGGGGGGAGGATGGGGGGGTGGAGGATGGAGGGGTGGAGGATGGAGGGGTGGAGGATGGGGGTTGGAGGATGGGGGGTGGAGGATGGAGGTGGAGGATGGGGATGGAGGGGTGGAGGATGGGGGTTGGAGGATGGGGGGTGGAGGATGGAGGTGAAGGATGGGGGGTGGAGGATGGGGGCTGTGAGGATGGGGCAGAATGCTGCAGAAGCAGTGTGACAGGGCTGGGAGCTCCACAGGGGAGTGAAAATGTCCGGTCACAGTGGAGGAGAGAGGTACGTACGCACGCACACACACCTTTAATAGCCTGGGGACATGGGGGGGGGAGAATTGGATTCGCTTCAGCTCTGTCACAAGCATTTTAAAAGAACAAGCTCAGAAAGTTTGTTTGTTATGAATTACAATCAACTCCCCACTGCCCCGGGAGCCAGCCGTTGAATAATTGAGAAGCGAAGCGAGCAGAAACCAGAGGTATCAAACACGTGCCGTGGCAGGATAGCAGATCCGACCCCTCTGATACCTTCTCCAATGTCATCAAGAACATCAGTAATATTCCCACATTTGTATTAGCTGTGTGTCTTAGTATTCTTGGCCTTGGCTGGGACATGTTCACTCTCTGGGGACTGTCATACATAAATGGAATGAAATTGTAAAGCAAAATGTGCTCGCCATCTCGCTAATGGAATCCCGCTGGGATGAGGTGAGCGTTGCAAGGCTGTTTCGTCCCATACCAGACATACTTGAGCTGCAGCGCGCCTGGAGGGACTGAGTGGCCAACAGATCACATTCGGTGACTAAATGCTGGCTGGATGAGCCCTGTGACTTAAACGGTCATCGGAGAGTATTGAAGGATATCCTCGGAGGTCCTGGGTATCTCATTCTCATTCAGAACATTTCTCTCCTGTCTTTTGAGCGATTCAGTTCAATAAATCTTCAAAAGTTTCTTCAGAGACGTTTCCGGGTGGAGCTGAGCGCCACTTCATTTAACATGCTCAGAACAATTAAACCAAGGGATTAGTCCCATGCTACAAGTACCCGTAATGAACTTCTCGTCAGATCAAATGCACCTCAGTTGCTTTGATCAGAGCATCTGACCCGTGTGTGCACTCACCAGATACCACTGCTCGTGGTACTTAGGGTCTGAGGGCTCTGTGTAGATGTCCCTCTTCTTCCTGCTCTTCACCACCTGCTGCTCCGCCCACGTCACCTGGGAAAGGCACGCACACACACACGCAACATTAATGTGGCCATGTTAACCATACTGTTTGTGGTGGGGTGCTTGATTACAGTGGCTGTGTTTATATAACTAAACATTACAATTCAGCTAGACCCATTAGTCCTGGGTAATGATGACGGGAAGGGACATGGAGGTCAAGCCCAGACGAACGGGCCGTGTGCATCTCAGAGAGGGGAGCTCAGGCAGGCAGATTAAAGAGATGGTTCCACCGTGTGACCTCCTCATTAGACATGCAGGCTAACGAAGGCTGCAGCTGAGACTCATTAAAACTGCTACGTTGGGCCGGCTAGAGGACCACACAAATGGTCCGAAACAATTGAACTTAGTCATACAAAGACACACAGACAAACACACACGGACAGACAGACACACACACACACACGTTTGGTTTTGTCACTCCCTCCTCGACTCTTTCTACAATACAGGTATAACCTGGGAAGGTAGACAGAAAAAGAGGTGGAGGAAGAAAGGGAGAGAGAGGGAGGTAAGCAGGCAGGCAGCTTTTTGTCTGTGCTTGGCAGCAGACAGTGTTGACAGAGGCAGATTGCACCCAGTGACGAGCCAGCTTCACACTCCTCAGGTGAGCTGCTGTTCTCAAGTCTGGATGGAGAGGAAACGGCCATGTGAATGGGAGCGAAACAGACAGAGGGAGAGAGAGGGAGAGAGAGGGAGAGAGAGAACAACCCAACGAGTGTGGGAGCACGGCAGAACGAGGACAGTCTCGAAAAACAACAACACAGCAGTCCTCTCCCTCCATCTCCCTCTGCCAAAAGCTATACCCAGACCACCATACCCAAGGTCGCTACGCTGCCAGCTGCCCGCACAACACCACCCACCTGTATGCACGCCACACCAGAAACCACAGACCAGCAGTGCTGCTTTTGGGGGCCAGAGCATGTTTATGTGAGTATATACTGAGAGCCCTGCTGGTTTGCAGCATGTGCAGACTGCGGCAGATGCTGCCACAGTGGGCCCCCTGCTCCACAAGGTCACCCGTCTCCATCTCATGGAGCTGGGCTGGGCTGGAGCTGACAGCACAAACAGGAGACAATGAGGGGTCGCAATAACAACTACCTGGTCCTAGGCCAGGTATAATTCCTGCTCGCTTCACCATAAAGCACTGCAATAAAGGGGTGGGGTGGAGGTGGGGGTGGGGGGGGGGGGGGTTCAGAGAGCCCAGGAGACACGTTCAGATCAGAAGCTTTGACTCATAAAAGAAGGTAGTCATGGTCAACAGCATTACCTGTGGGGTTTTCGGTCAGGGAGCAATACTTTTTCCATTATTCTCTGCTCCTGGCTACAGTCATGGAACACAAGCCAGATAAGACTTGCCTATCCCTCATCCTCTTTCCCTCTCTCTCTCGCTCTCAACTCCTCCCTCGCTCTCTTCATCTCTGTGTTACACTTACCAGATTACCCACCCGCCAACGAAGGCAGAGAAAACAATGCTGAGGCAGGAAACTGTGACATCGCCCTGCCTTCACTCACAGAGCTTAATCATAGTGAAAAAACAGCCTTGTATGAGACGTTTGTTAAGTCTTTCTGCTTCGGCTTACCATGCTATTTCACACATTGTAGAATAAGGAAAATGCTAGAAAGTCAAGAAACATTCTAATATCGTTCTGAACCTTCTCGCAATTGCCCCAGTCTGAACCCCCACCCAGGGTTAACAAGGTGACCGGCCCCGCCCTGCAGACCCCAGTAACTGAGTCGTGACAGAGCCTGTGCTTCCTCCTGCTAAACAGGCAAGAGCAAGGCCAGCTATGAGACCTCTTAATGGAGACTCCAGCCTCCTCAGTCAAACATGCAGATAAGCTGCATGCTAAGAGCAGTGAGAGGGAGACAGTGCAAGCGGACCGTTCGCCAAGCCTCACTTCACAGGACAAAAGACGCTGTTCTGGGCGCTGTGTACCGTCTGCTCTCGTTCCTGCTTGACTGTGGGCTAGGACCTGGCACAAGCCTGAGAGTCACTGTGAAGAAGAGTCTGGCCCTAACCCATAAACCAGGATGCATCACAATATCTCCAGTCATCTATTTCAAGTATTCTATAAACATATGGCCTTTAAAGGGATTTTATAAGACTGTAAATACAGACAATTAGGCACAATGTTTTGAAAGGGGGGTGGCTGGAAACTGAGACAGGGAGTCTCCGGGAATTTGTGGACAGACAGACGTGAGTTTGAACAGGGAGCACAGCAATTAGCAGATAGCATCTCCATTATAAATGGGTGCGGAAGCTAGCAATCAGAGACAGCTTTTTTCCCCTTAGTCCAGACCATTCACATGGTGTACCTGGGGTGCTAGATAAACACCGCTGTCCTGCAGACAGATGTCTCTGACAGACGAGTCCTCCCCTTTCTAGTCCTCTCAGTCTTCCTAGGCCCAGTTAGGAGGCCCAGCCCAGGTCAGACCAGCCCAAAACTTGACACCTCCATCTTCATGGCTCAGGCTGAGAGAGGTTTGCCAGAGATCTCAGGAGGGTCAGGAGGGCCTCAGTCATGGAGCAGTCTATCAGCAGGCTTTACTGCTCCTTTTGTTTAGGATCCATTTCCCTCAGACTGACCCCTCAGGGTGGGGGAGGGCTGTTGCTGACCAGGGCCCAGCCAAGGAGAGGGGTTAGAGGGGGGAGGCTCCCCTCTCCCGGAGGTGCTTTGGGAGAAAAGGAATTCAACAACAGGAAATGGAGCTGTGGCGGGAGAGGAAATTCTGTTGGGGGAGGGGGAGGTTTGAGGAAGGGGAAAATACAAGGCCCACACAATGCTTTTCTCACCATGCACCTGCTGGGGCCAAACATTGCCCAGACTGCCACAGTGTGCCAAGGATCAGACAGATCCCTAACCACTGAGGATTCTGGGTAACAAACACTGGACCATCTGGCAGACCCCACCTCATCCCTCTCCCTCCATTCCTCTCCCTCACTCACTCACTCTCCCTTCCTTCCTCAGAGGCCCTGTACCTATATCTCCCCTACAAACACACCAACACAGGAGCAGGAAACTGAGATGAAGCTCTTATGAGCTCTGGTTAGACACACATCCAGGACAGTGTGTGTAACTGAATAAGTAAATATGATCAGAGCCCCGTGACTCCCCTGTTAGTGCTACTGAGAAAGGTAAACAGACAAGGCAGATGCTGCGGTGTCACAGTCCTGCGCAGAAGGCGTGGGAGAAATGAGAGGGACACACACACACGCAGTTTGGGAGGGCTCACCTGGGGCTCCTGTTGAAGGCGTACGTGTGTCCCCCGGTGGTCAGACAGAGACCTCTTGGACACCGTTCTGTGGCGGAAGTGGTAGTACTCACCAAACACCTGCAAGTATAAACATACACTGTCGTTAATCACAGTGACGCAAACACGCACCTACGCTACAAGCCCTGATGTGGGTGTGAGCCGCGGACCTGGGCAGAGAGTACTGGGTAGAACACTGGAACTGGAGAGACCGAGTGAGAGACAAACCTCACAAGAGAAAGCAATAGAGAGAGAAGAACAGACCCCCCCTCTGAGGGAGACGCAGCAAAGCGGTGTTTTTTTTTTTTTATCTCTCAGAAATGAGAGAGGCTGCAACCCTCTACCCAGATGTGAACCAGCCTGCTGGGGTGAGGCAGAGGGAGAGAGGGGGAGGGGGAGAGAGACGGGAAAAGTGAAAGATTGAGAGAGAACACAGCAGGTCCAGACTAATTGAGGGAGCACCATAGGAGCAGGTGACCTGGTGGAGGGATGGCGGCAGGATGAGTGTGACCCTGCAGAAGGTCATCAGAGGGGAGAACTGGTGTGTTTGTGAGTGTTTGTGTGCAGATAGGTGTGTGTGTGTGTGTGTGTGTAGTCCCTCAGGAACACACACCTACAACATAATCCTTTGCTCACCGGTGTAGGGGTTATTCAAATTGCACAATCTGAGGCCTCGGCTTAACCCCCCTCCCTAGACGCACATGTGCGCGCTTTGCCGAGTCCACACGTGAACTCGTGCAACAGCAAGTCGTCTATGATGGACGACGTCTGCCTGAGTTGTGACACACGCACACACAGCCCTCCCCTCCCTCGTCCTGCCTTCCCCCCTCGGTAATGACCAGCTACTGCCGGTCAAACACCACACGAGACCCTCTTAATGAGGGGAGAGAGAGAGACAGAGACAGAGACAGAGACAGAGACAGAGAGAGAGAGAGAGAGAGAGAGACAGAGAGAGACAGAGAGAGACAGAGAGAGAGAGAGAGAGAGAGGAGATTTCTCCTAATGGTTCTCTGATGGGATCTGAACAGCTAATGGTTTTTATCACCGCGACTAGAACGGAATAAATCCCGATGTCTGTCACCTCTCTCTGCCACCTGGATCTGCCGGGGAGAGATGGCACGCCCCTCACCCAGGGGCCAGGGCCTAGTCCATCACTCACGTGACCATCCCAGCCCTGCTCACCACTCAGCACTGACAGGGGAGTGAGTGTCTGCAGTTACGTCAACACACTAAGGGACAGACACAACCAGCGTCCAATGACAGGACAGTGTGGCTGAGAGGCTCCTGCAGTCCCTCCAGCCTCTTACAGCAAATGCGCGCACACACACACACTCTCAGTGTGTATCCCCTTTGTTAGTGGTGGCTTTGACTGCCATTGTGGACTGTGTTATCTGCTCTCTCTGGGCTACTGCATGCTATTATCCCAGAAGGGTGTGTGCATGTGTGTGTGAGTGTGTGCGTGCGTGTGTGTGCGCGCGCGCATATAAAAGAACAAGGACAAAAGCTGCAAGAGAATGAAGGATGATGATGGATTAAAACGCTGACATCTGCAATAAAAAAAAAGTGCTCCGGGACTCCATGGAGACCATTGTCCTGCCTGGAGGGAGAGGAACTGGAAGGAGGTCCAGGAGCTCTGCGACGTGGGGGGGGGGGGGGGGGGGGGGGGGGGCTTTAGCCCAGATAAGAGGGCCCGAGGCTGGGCATCGATCAGAGAAAAGTGGGCCAGTTAGAAAGGGTCCATTAAGTCAGCTCTAAATCACATCAACACCAAACCGACGAGACACTTAAGACAACGCAGTCACAATTGATTCAGCTCAAACGATTGTTAAGGAACTGCGAGCAGCTTACTCCATCTGCCTGATAATGGAGTCTGTGGGGTTGTAGGAGCATCAGTCTCCTCACAGTGGCCCAGGCTTGAGGACGACGGGACAGGAACAGACTTTGGAGACACGTACACATAGAATCCCATAGCAGGTCGTGGATGACCTGGTGGTTGGAATGTTTTAGAGGCTGAGTAGTCAGCATGTAACCAGCTGAAGGTCAACTCACAACATGTCCGTGAAATTGGGCTAAAGGACTTGGACTTCAAATCGTGCACAGAGCCCTAATCTTTGACCCTTATTGGTCAAGCCATTCCCTTCTCCTCTTCCTCCTCACACACAACATCTCTGGACAACAGCAGAACTTCTTGGCCTCCACCACAACTCCCCTCCTCCCTTCCCCTCCCCTCCCTCTGCACACATATATATTTATGTTTAAATAATAGTTGTTAACATGCACACAGTCACTCAATCACCCTCGCCCCCACACAAATCCACATGCACTCGATGCCAAACACACACAAACATATATGCGTAAACCCATCTTGGCGCGACTAAATGCCCCCAGCTTAGCCTCCGCACACGCATTCATGAACACAACTTAAGAGCCTTATAGCCACCTAATCTGCCAACATGGTTCCAGCTAGAAGGTTTTAACTAGCTAGCATTGGGGGGGGGGGGGGGGGGGGGGCGGACCTCGAGACATTTAGATAAGGGGAACGTGGAAACCTGAGGAATCGGGGTTCGGGGGGGCCGTGCAGGGGAAAGAGAGGAGGAAGGAGAGGAGGAAGGACAGGAGGAAGGAGAGGAGGAGGGAGAGGAGGAAGGAGAGGAGGAAAGAGAGGAGGAGGGAGAGGAGGAGGGAGAGGAGGAAAGAGAGGAGGAAGGAGAGGAGGAGGGAGAGGAGGAAGGACAGGAAGAAGGAGAGGAGGAAAGAGAGGAGGAGGGAGAGGAGGAGGGAGAGGAGGAAGGGGAGGAGGAAAGATAGAAGGAAGGAGAGGAGGAGGGAGAGGAGGAGAGGAGGAGGCCGAGGATCAGAGCGGTAAGGCAGCAGCCTCATGGACACGCTCGGTGACAGACCAATGAGCCTGCATGGTCCTGCGTCTGTTTGCATTGTTTAGGGGGGGGGGGGTTCAGCTGGGGGGCAGCATTCCCAGATATCCAGAATACTTCATTGGCGACACAGAGCATCACTCACTCAGCCGTTCTGCATCTGCTTAGCAACATTTCTTAGAAACACTTTTCTACAGCACGACTAACACAGACACACTCTCGAGCAATCCTCTCTCTCTCTCTCTCTATGATTACGCATGGAACTGCAGGCCAGGCTACTCTCCCCTCAGGTTGTTGGATGTGATGGTAAGGTCGGCCCTAAATCAACTACTCCTCCACACACACACACACACACACACACACACACACACACACACGCGACACTGGCTAGAAAGAGCTGCCACACCGACCCTCCGTCCTGTGTCCAGACCTAGCAGACACATCTCTCTTGCCTCCCTCCCTCCGTCCCGCCCGGTGTTTCCAGCTGAGTCTGGAGAGCAGCCCAGAGCGAGCAGCCGCTGCGAGCTGCCAGTTAAAGCTGTGTGTTTATGAAAACCTTATATGGGCGACTTGGGGTCTAGAGAGTTCTCCACCCAGCTACTGCATTCCTCCAGGCTGCCTGACTGAGCTTGTCACTCTGCTGCCTTGCTTGCAGGCCCTGGAAACGGCTTCAGAGTGATGGGTTTAATAGCCCTGACAGGAACAGCTGATTCAGATAAGGCGCCAGAGTTTAGGAAAACACAACTATAGCAGCAATAAAACCAAGATGGTGCCCAACATGTAGCGCCTGAGGTGATTGGTGGAGCACTTCAATACTTGCATAAGTGCATGGATTAGTGCTCGTCACTAATTGGATGGAAAGAGGGGTAGGGGGTAGCTTTCCCTCTCGAAGGAAACACACACAGGGTGCTGCTAACCCTTGAGGGTTTAGGTTGGTTGAGGGGCAGTTCTATGGGCGTATGTGAAGCCCTCTGTGACATGCTTGCTTGTAAAAAGGGATATACAAATAAATTTGATTTGATTTTGATTTGCTATTGTGCTGTCAAGGCCAGGACAACTTTTCACAGCCCTAGAAATGTGTGTGGCTGTGTAGCGATGCTGTGTAGCGATGATGTGTAGCGATGCTGTGTAGCGATGCTGTGTAGCGATGCTGTGTAGGGATGCTGTGTAGCGATGCTGTGTAGGGATGCTGTGCGTCAGGCTCCGGGTCGATGGGGCCGTCCTTGGAGGCTGATCCCAGCCGGCCGGGCCGTGGAGCTGCCGGGGACACGGCGGAGCCTGATACGCACAGGACAGCATGCATATGCAATTCCACAGCTGTGAAAACAGCAGCGCCACACTTTTAACAGGGCTCCTATCTGCGGACTCCATCATAATCAATTACAGACGGATCAATAGGGCTGAGCACCTGACACCTCTTTCTTTCTCTCTCTCTCCCTCTTCTCTCTCTCTCCACCCCATCTCTTCTCATTCTCTCATGTAGCGGTGAAACAATGTGACCAGTCAACTGATAAGTTTCCATTATGGTCAGGTCTTTTTCCTGCAGCTTGTGTCCAAGTTTTGAATCGCTGGCTCTATCCTGTGCCCTTGAGTGCTGTACTGGCAGGTACCGGTTGTGTCTGTCTGGAGAGGGGGGGTGGAGCTGTGCTGGGGGGTGATGGAGGGAAATGACTGGCTCTGCATCACTGAACAAACTGGAGGTGCTTCAGGAACAGATCAATTCAGAAAAAAAGTGACAGTTCATTTAGAACTGAAATAACTGAAGTGATTTCACAAAGGACCTCAAGTCGTAAATACTTGGGTATTAATGAGCAAACTGACCCATTGTCATTAATCACACATTCCTCAAAATCTGGAATAGAATGTGTGAATGTAAATTAAACTTTAAACAAGACCACATTTCAAAAATTCCACCGCCAAGCAACGCATCAATGATTAATGTGGCCATCTGTACTTCCAGAGAAAATATCAAAGAGTAGAAGAGTCATCAACAACCCCACCACCACTGCCCTCCAGCCCTCCCTCTCTCCCCCTCACACCCCTGCCCACCCTTTCCTCCTCCTCCTCCACCCTGCTCCTCTTCCTCAGTTCCCTGGCTCCCATCAGCTTTGTTTTGCCATGACACACACACACACACCTGCTTAAAATGGATGTCGCGTTTGACGTTCTGTCAGCAGCGTTTCATCACAAAACTGAACCTTAATGCAGAATTGGCTAGTACCTGGTGTAGCACAGCCGGTGAGCATCAATAGAACAGGAACAATAGATATGTAACAGTGTGCAGCTCAGCCATTGATCAATGTTCCTGTGGACACGGCGATGGTCAATATCCACCTACGGACAGTTAACATCGCCATGACAATCAGAACAACCTCTTCCGATGTCAGGCCAGAAAATGTTCAGACTCTTCCCGTGGATTTAGATTCGAGTTTCAACACACACACACACACACACACGCAAGCGCCTTCAGTAGGTGTGTGTGATTGTTACACGATCCTCTGCTGGATACTAGGTTTGATGTCCTTGTGCACACTAGGCTCTACATCCTGGAACGCATCTCTACATACAGGGCTTTGATAGATCCTGATAGAATTGGGCTGAGGAGCATGACGTCGACAAGAAAGTCCTTCCAGCACTGTGTCCACACGAGCAGCCGAGCTAGACTGATGGGCACCACTCGCATCTCAGAGCCCTCCGGAGACGCCCGCGCAAGACGACAGACATGTCTGTGATCACAACTGACGGCCAATCTGTTGCGAGTAGAGCAGGACGTGCCTCTACCACAAAGATACAGTGTCAAGTCCTTCCAGTTACGAGCTCTTTAAGATTAGCAAGTTATTCAAGCTGTAAGGCTGAGGCGGGATTTGTTTTTGTTTTTTATTCACTTGCAAATTAAAGGGAGGGTTATGTGAGTGTGTGTCTGGTAGGCTGTACAGCTCTTTAGTATTGGAGAAGTGAAAAAAAGATCATGATAAACATAAAGAGAATGAGCGAGAGCGAGAGAGAGAGCTATGAAGCTTGGCAGACAGATAGCTGCAGAAAAGTAGTAAACAATCTTTCCGCTTCAACATTCCATTACCACAAAAAAAAAAAACTTTGCTATATGCCTTGTTTTTAATGTGCTGGGTTGATAACGCAAAAGAATTCCTGGAGCCCTGATATCAAACCATGACTTTCCTGTCACAGCTTGACAGGGAACCATCTTCGCAATATCACCAAAACAAACACCCGAGAACCGTGCAGAGAATTTGTATTCATTCACCCCATCTCCGAATCTCTTATCTCTGGCCAGCCGATTGGATGTTCGCTCAGCAGTGTGTGAACCTGGGAGCAGAACATTATTTTCCGACCTCTAACCCCCCCCAGGTTCTGATAAGTGGAGGGGCACAGTCCGGGCAGCGGGAGGAAAGTTAAATGTTTCTTTTCGGCAGTAGGAAAGATGCAGGGCCACTTCTGAGTAGACGGACCATTAACCAGAACCGTGCGTCAGCCGGTTAACGAGCTGCAGTGCAAGACGCCACAGCCCACAACACACACACACCATTAACACCAGTCTACCCAACATACAGTACTAACACCCAACAAATACAAGACCCCCCCAAAAAATAAACACACACCCACACCCAGAGGAGAAAGAACATAACCCAGGCCTACCATCAGTGAACTTACCAGTCTTCTGTTGGAGCAGTCCCAGAAATAGAGGTAGAGAGAGGTAGAAAGAGAGGGGAAGAGAGAGAGGTAGAGTCCTGCACGATTTCGATTTTTGGAGCCGTAACTGAACCACGCAGGCAACATCAATTCCGAGACCAAAACCGAACCACCCAAATGTTATTGTTCTGAGAGCCAAATCCTTTTTTTAATTGGTTTGGACTCCAAACATAGGCTAATATTCCTCTGATGTCCCTTAAGGATTTATTAATTGTGTGGCACTATTGTAATGCAGTATATTTTGTATGTGAGTGTGTGTGTGTGTGTGTTTGCACAAACTGCTTTCTGCTCATGCTTTTAACAACAGGCAGGAGCATCGATAGAAAATAAAATGGTAAAACTGTGTCCCCACCAATGTTCAAATCAAACCTACGTCCTTGCACTTGAGTATCATGCAAATTATAACTTGAAACATTTTATTTTAATAACGCTTCCGACCCGCAATATATTAGTATTGAACCGCGAGCCACCCCGCGGGTTAAAATATTTTTTTCCTTAACCCCAAAAATGATATTTTAGCGGGTTACCTGCAGGGAACCAAGGGTACCCGACCCAGTGCAGGACTCTAGAGAGAGGTAGAGAGAGAGAGGGGAAGAGACAGAACGGGGTCTGGGTCCTGTAGTCTCAGCTGCTCTGTCAGGGTGAGGAGAGCAGCTCTCCTCTGGCCTTCATGCTGCAGCTGGACTGGACTACACAGACTTGTTTACACTTTTGGCCCCAAGGTGTAAATAACCAGCAGAACTTCACGGATCCCTTCTTAGAACTCCTCCATCTCCTCTCAGAACCCCAGCATGGACATAACAAGCTTCAGAAGACCTCACATGATCACTAACATAGACTTAGATTCCCAACACACACACACACACACACAGCTACCCTCCCCTGGCCTACTTTATGAGAGACTGGAGTGTAACAGCATGCAAAGTGGAGCAGCCCTTATTTTCGCTCTATGCTATTCTGTGTGAGATTTGCACATGTTTTTCATTAAATTCAAAAAAGGGAAGAACGATGGCCTGAAGTATGGACGTTCAAAGAGCCTGTGATGGAACAAGCACAGCGTCTGGAAATCAAAAGGATCTGCTGAGAGGAGACTGTAATATAATCACTGTCACAGATCTGAGTCGACCAAAACTTGCAGTCATAAAAGTGGCCAGTCTGAAGCCTGAGACAATAGGACACTAAAAGACACAAAGACACAGAGACACAGATAGACACAGACAGAGACACGCAGAGACACACACAGAGACACACAGACACGCAGAGACACGCAGAGACACGCAGAGACACAGGAACGCATCCCTTCTGTTGGCCACCACACCTTCAGTAGAGAGATTAGCTCTTCAAATGTGTCCTTTCTCATGCACCAATGGACATGCTCCACCATGCCAGTCCTGGGAGCTTATTACGTGACATCAGTCATTGAGTGATTGAGAGACAGAGCGACACAGCGAGACAAGAGAGCGACAGAGAGAATGAGCGAGATCAAAAAGGAGCGAGCGTGAGAGGGAGAGACAGACGGAGAGACAGAAGGAGAGGCAGACTTGACAGCAGGGGTCAGGAAGAGAAACAGACAGAAAGAGAGAGCGAGAGTTCCAGCCACCAGAGAGGCGCTGGCCCCATCACCGTCAGGCCAGGCTCCATGGTGGCTCAGGAGGACAAATCTAATCTGAGGCTGGCCTCCTTGTGTTACCACGGGCGCAGTCACGTCCCACGGCAACACTGAAATCGGAGTGCTGGCCCAGATGCCACTGTGTGTGTGGAGATGCATTGGGGTGGTGGGGGGCACTGGGTCCAGCTGCAGTAATGTGTGTCCATGAATATATATGAGCCATGATTTTTATGCTGGGGTGGAAAATATATTTTTGGGGTGGGGGTGGTATTAAAATACAAAGATTCAGCTTCAATCCCATCTCCTGTCACTCCCCATTGGGCTCCGACCCGGTGACTTGGAGGGTTTCCAACATTTGCCACCGTGACTGATGCTCTCTAAAACACAAGATGGTCCAACTGAGGTCAATTGCATCAATCACTCTACCAGAAGTAATTGAGGTGAATATGATTGGCCTCATAGTTGGATGTTATAGTGGTCGTAAATGGTTGAAGTGGATTAATTGCACCGGTTGACATAAATCAAGTGTCTTTAAGGTATTCTGTCGATGGCAATTGACCCAGATCTAATGATTACAGGGACGTACGAGGCAGAGAAGAGAGAGGTCCTTCCAGCTGTGCCTGCTGTATTCTTTACACATGGAACCATCAAGGCCTTCTGATGGAGTTCTGAATCAATTAATCAGCCCCTGGCCTCCCCAGTGGTGCGCTCCATTTCAACTGCCATCACAGGGGCAGTGTCCGGGTGGAGTTAGCTCATCTCATCATGATAGACCAGGGGGACAGGGGCTAATGAGATCAACCCGGAACTCTATTTATATCTCTCCTCTCATTACAGCTCATCTCACTCCACCCCCTCGATTACGCTTTCTCTTCTCTCTCTCTCCTCAGACTGTCTGAGATGAGTGGAGGCTGTGAACAGTTCAGGCTACCATTCCATTGCCAGAGACAACCTGCCAGAGAGGCCACGGTGATGCTGCCAAAGACAGTGGAGGTATGCGCTGTTCAGTAGATGTACTGATGTACTGTACTGTGCACACACACTGTCCTACAGTCTGGTATATAGTTTGGTGCAGCATGCCGTCTATGCTTCTGCCACGGGCCTGGGCAAGAAACATATTACAGTCTGTCATACTTTACTGGATCTCCCTGACACTCACTCTACGTACAATGCTCATTCTCCTTCTCCCCCTCTCCCCTGTTCTTTCCCTCGCTATTTTTTATTTCTCTCTCTCCCCCCAACCCCTCTCCTTCCCTCCCACCCCCGCCCCCCCTTTCCATCCCGCTCTTTCCCCCCCTCTCCATATCTCCACTAGAAGTAAAGCCAGACGAGGAAGGAGGGATAACAAAAGAAAAGCGCCCACACTCACCGGACTATTACACAACAGATGGGAGCAGGGGCCTCGAAAATCTGTTTGTTAATTTTGTCCCCATGGAAACAAAACTGCAATGACAGAATCACTTCAGGATTAAATCTTGACAGTGCGGTCTGTGGTTTGGTGGGGGTGGGGGGGGAACTTTCCAAACAGAGCCCTTTCATTGAATAATATACTTTATGAGCACTGAATATATGGAGGACTGGGTTTAAAAATATAGTGATTAAATCGTATTATTCTTTTGTCAAGGCTGACAAGTAACTAATCCCACTCATATGTCATAATGCTCAGAAATTGAAGCATTTGCATATAATCTCTCAATTTACAGGGTGCTACATTCCAGAGAGCCAGAGTGCTCAGTGACAGACACTAATACAAACAGCTTGCAACCACCACCAGACTAACAAGCCAATCTTCCTGTACAGATGTCTGTCAGCATTACCCTCTGTCCACACACACACACACACACACACACAAACACACACGGAGCAGACCAAGAGATGTGCGTCAGATATGAACCCCCCACTGATGAAGATGATGGTGATGGGCCAAGCCATTAAACAGGTCCAACCTCGCTAGGTAAATGACACAGTATTATGATCAGGGACATTTTCCCTCTCCGCTTCGACGGCTCTCCCCAGCAAAGTCACATCGGTAATGGATACCGAATGACCAGTGATAAATCACAGCATCATTGCTACAAAGTTCCAGGAAACCCAAACCAGTTTTTCCAAAATGGACTACGGGCCGTTTACTGGAAGCTATTTAGGTATTTATCTGCAAAAAGAAAACCAAATAACCCAAAGTAAACATGTGTTCCTGTCCCTGCCTCTGGGAGCCAGGTCAGGGGGCGTGAAGGGACGCCTCCAGCGCTCTCTCAGCACCCCACAGGAGCTGCGTCCCAGGACGGGCCAGGTGGCACGCTTCACACAGGTCACACACACGGCCAGGACTGGCTAATGCCATGCAGAAGTCCACCAGCCTAACTACCCACTGTTTAGGTCTCTGATGCTGATGGATGACCCTGTCGGTTTGCTGTTTGTAAAGCCAACATCATACAAGCTGTATGAGGACCATGAGGATCAGCCAGCCTCTAGGTCGAGAGAGGAAATCCCATTACCTGGTCACACACCGGTCCCCTTGTAGCCTCCAGGTACAGAGGTATTAAATAAGCAAGTTCTCCTGCTCCTGTTGTAGTCCGATCCAGAGAGTTGGTGGTGGAGACAATATCTGTCCTGGCCTGGCCCTGTCACTGAGAGTCCATCCATCTGTCATCTCCTGGTGAAAACCTATTTACATTTCAAAACCATTTGGGTCAATTCTGTTTAGATTCCCCACCCACAGAGTTTTTGAGTCGGCAGAAGAAATGAATAAATAAGTTGCTGCAACCAAATAATTCAACAACAAAAAGAGATGTGTGGGGAGGAGATAGAAACACAATTATTCATAGTTTGGAACCGGAGACTGACTCTGTCTACTCTGGAGAAGGAAGAGCAGCACAGGATCACAAGAGAAACAATTCCAACACGAAACAACATGTCATTTTGATATGATTGTTGTCACTGGCCGGGTAACTGCAGCATAGAGAAGCAGAGGGACATGAAACAAACATCCCAGTTCGACCCACTGGCTCCAGGTTGCCGTGGGTACACACAGACAGTAACCAGAGCATGACTGTCCACTGTCAATGAATGTCTACTGCTGCGACATGCATATGAGCCTCTGTCCTGCCCTGGTCAGCAGGCCTCATACTGAATTGCTCAAACAGCATTAGAAGGAAATGTAGCGAGACAGCTTGTGAGGTAGCCTGATGTGTCCAAAGTCCTCTCAGACCACAGACACCCCCAGCTCCTCACCAGGCTGCCACAACAACACAACCTTCACCGTTTCTGTTGACATGACCTTGTTATGAACAGAATGCTTTGGTGTACGTGTGTGTGTGTGCGTGTGTGTTCTGTAGTGTGCTGGGGTGGGGTGTTCCGTACAGTGAGGTTGCTGCAGCCTCTGGAGGGGAACATTCCATTCTTTCTCCCGAGGGTCAAAACTCCATGCCCAGCTCAGTCCAGCCGGTTACCATGACAACCATTCAGCAAGGTCGCAAGATCAGTGGTGGCCCCAGACACCCTGCCACTCAGACGTGACAGATGACAAGAGGGCAACCAAAACGATCCCAGAGTTTAACAAACAATACCAATTTCCCTTTCTCTCTCTATATATATACCCTATTTGGGCAACAGTGTGGACACCGCTCAGTAACTGGACACCTGCTTGTTGAACCTCTCATTCTAAAATCATGGATGTTTATAAGGTGTTGGTTCCAACTTTGTTTTTCTAAAACAGCCTTCACTTTTCTAGGAAGGATTTCCAGTGAACGTTCGAACATTGCAGGCAAGTACATTTTTCGCAAACGCGACAAAGCATATCCTCGCTTTGTGCATCAGGGCCTTATCAAGCCAATTTACAATGGGGGCTGTTTAATATGGTTCTGGGCAAGAGATCTTAGTTCCACTGGTGTAAATATTAATGTTAAAGCATAAATGGTCATTCTAGACGATTCTGTGCTTCAAATTTTGTGGCAACAATTTGGGAAAGGCCCTTTCCTGTTTCAGTTTGATAATACCCCCATGCAAAGCGAGGTCCAAACAAACATTTCTGTCGAGTTTGGCGTGAGAACACTTGACTTGCCTTCGCAGATCCCTGACCTAAACACCATCAAACCCATCAGGGAGACAAACACTATACAAGCCAGGTATTATAGGCTGAAAAGACGGACGTCTGTTGGAGAGCCTTCCCATAAAGTGAAGGCTGTTCTAGAAACCAAGTTGTTCTACAAGCAGTATTGAGCGGTGTGCACGTACACACTAGGCCAACAGGATCTTTCTCTCTTTCCAGGTCAGCACCAAAGTAAGCTTAGTCAGGCTAATATTTCTCAATATTTCCAAGTAAGGCTAATATTTGTCAATGCTCCTCCCCCGCTCTCTGCGCCCAGCTCTGGGTGGAGCTGGTAAACATGCAAACATCAGCTTTACTGTACCCAGAGGGTTGCATCAATGTAAGGTTACAGTGAGCTGAAACACCCCTCTCTATCCAGTTCTCTCTTACACAAACACACCACACACACACACCTGAAACAAGGAGGATCAGGAGCAACCCATGACTGGACTAACACCACAACCTTATGATGCTACAATTACAAATGATTAGAGGTCTATAGCTGCATGAGACAGCATCGGCCACAGAAGGAGGGAGGAGAGAGGGTTATGTCCATCCCGTACATTGTGTTACAGCTTTGGCACAATGACACAAACCCTGCAGGTTTGGAAACCTCCCCCCTCCCTCCCTCCCCTATCTTCTTCCCTCTCTCCCACCCTTCCTCCCTCTTTCCATCTCTCCGCTTCCCTCCCTCCCTCTCTCGGCTCTGCGCAACTTTTTCACAAGCTGCTAAATTGCAGGCCTGGTGGTTTGGTTCATGTACTAGCATGTGGAGGAATGGCAGCACTGGACCTTCAGAGAAACCGGAGCCCTTCAGTCTCCTTTAACCTCCACCTCACGGTGAGGTCCTCACCTGACCACAGTACAGCACAGCAGACAGAGAGACGGAGAAAGAGACAAAGAAGGAGTCCGAGAGAGTTCCAACCTCGCTAGCTTCCTGTCCGAGTCTGTGGCCTGACTCCCAGCCAAACCTGCTTCCAGCCTCACACACTGACAAATACCTCTCACACGACTCACTCTGCATGTCTTCATGACACACACATAATAACACAGGCAGGGCATCCAGTCACAGATAAGCCAAACATTCATTTATCTCCGGTCTTTCACACACACACAAACACAAACAAACAAGTAGCACAACCAAAATGACACACCATGCACTCAAGTAAAAACATTGTGTACTTAACATAAACACAGAATGTGGAGTACATTGAGAATGTCTCTCAGTTTCACACTGAAACCAAAGGCAGTTACATTAGCCATGTGGGTCTCGTTATAGGCCATTCAACCACTTTCAATCGAGTAATGTAGAGTTTGATGGTTTAGTAAAGTCCTCATCAAGTACTCAACAAAGATGCAAACCTATTATTTGTATTGGTTTATCAGCAATATTTGTATAATCATTGTTTAACCTTTTTGGGAAAACCTTTTTTTTTTTTGCCTTTTTTTTTATTTGCTTTCCAAACTGTTTTTCATAAACTTTTTTCAAACTTTTTAGCTACAGCCACACCAATAATTGTGTTAGCCAAACCATGAAACAAGCAATAAATTGTGTATTCTATTGTGTATGTATTCACATTGAAATTCAGACATTGATTTAAGCCCCACAACTGTATGGATTACTTAAATGGTATTGCAAATTACCTACACCCTTGTCAGAATGAGACAACACAAGAATTTACATTTTGGGACAAGTTCAGTTTAGGACGGTTCATTTTGGACTTCGGGGCAGTACTGGGACAGGGAGGGCAGTACCGGGACAGTGAGGAAAAAAGTCAGCACACCAGGCTCTCTGACAGGACCAACACTCTGATTCCTTTATCTGTTGCTGTTCCAGTCACAGAACCGTCAACACTCAGAACCACTTGGCAGCCTTCCGTCATGAGAACAAAGCAGCCCCAGATGCCGCCTGGGATGTCGAGCTAATGAGCGATCACATGATCCCAATGCGCTCGGAAGAAACACACGGCGCCATCAGGCTCCCCTGCCTGTGTGCTCCACAACCAATGTCCTCCATAATGATTTCTCAGTGGAGTTGGCAGGGCACCAAGACATTACAGGAAAGTGGAAACATTTAAAACAAATACCGATCCAGTGAGGAGGCTGGTTAGTGGGGGACGGGTGGGGGAGGGGGGGCAGGGGCAGAGAGAGGGAGGGATAGGGTGTCAGAGGATAGGAGGAGAGAGAGACTGTGTGATATGGAGGGGGCAGTATCACAGGAAGAGCAGCAGCTTTATCTAGCCTGTCGTTGCCATGACAATACCTGGGGCCCACATACCGCCAGGGCGTAGGCCTTTGATACCCACACCTCTGAGTGTGACTGTGCATGTGTCTCGCTCTGCCCTCCTGCCTAAGTGATATTACAGTAAAGCAGAACATGAGTCCTCAGGACACGTCCTTGCAGGACTGACTGAGGTTCAGTTTCAGCACACTGTGTTCTGTGTGGCTGCCCCCAGTCCCTCTTGCCCTCTCTTCCATTTCTTCGTCCGTCTCCCCTCTTCCTGTCCCCCTGTCCCCCTCTGTGAGGAGTAAAGGACACAGGATGTGAAAGGTGAGCCCAGCTCTGTTACAGAGAAGACCACTCCTATGTAGTTAGAGAGCAGACACAAAGCAGCAGGATCACCTTACAGGGAAACACTTTACAGCCGTCATAATCTCCCCCCACCCCCCCCCCCCCCACACACGGAATCCCTCACTCCCCCCTGAGAAGGACCACCCCCGCCCCAGTAGACTGGCTATTGTACCCTTTCAGACGTACACCTCAACTGTTTTTATTGCTCAAGGCTTATCTGATCTAAGCCCTAGACACTTGAAAACATGCCACAAACGATTGCCCCGCCTTGCTCATTTTAGCCAGCAGGCTGGCAAGTTGGCATGCGCATGTGTGTGTGTGTGTGCGTGTGGGTGTGTACCTGCGCAGTGTAAAGTGAGAGGCTGTGTGTGGGCTGGGTTTCACCCCAGCCATAGGGAGCAGTTCCTGTCCTGAGTTGACAACCCAGAACATTGGACACGCACTCGTCTTCGTCCTCAGCTAGCTACCTTCCTCCTTATCTTCCTCCTCCACCACCACCACCACCTTCTTCCCCTATTCCCTACCCTCTCCTTCAGCTCTTTCCCTCCTCTTCCTACTCCTCCTCCACCGTCTCCTTCCCCATTCCCCCCCACCTCCGCTGTCTCATCTTCCCCCTCTTCCATCATCTTCCACCCCACCGATCCTCTCCTCCTCCAGGAGTTATCCAGTCAGCTGAGCGGGACCCAGGCCTGTTCCCTGAGCTCCAGCACAGCTCAGTACTCCAAGCCAGACTCCTGCTGCCAGCAACAAAAGGCTCTTTAACCCTCCCAGTATCCTTTACAACCAAATATTTATGGAGGAATATCCTTTTAAAACGAGTTTCACAATGATTGATCGTTTTTAATTTCAACAGCTCCAAGTCTTGAAAACAAGCAGCGCTTGCCAGTATTGTTGGGAGCTCCTCACAGTGTCTGAGACTGGAGGCTCCGCCCATCCTCAACCACACCTAGCAGAGGAAACACTGCTCCGATGAACTGACCCCTGTATCTTTGTGTCCCCTCTGCACATCTGGCTCTAGTTAAAAGCTTTCTGACACCCGCCCCCCCCCACCCTGCTAATATGTAGACTTCGGAACTCATTGTCCGACCCTAGCCCACATTACAGCCTCCACCTCCCACCCTCTAGCCTCCACCCCCCCCCCCAGCCTACAGGCACCACCTCCCAGCCCCAAGATCTCAGCCTCCAGGCCACTAGTTCCCAGCCCAAATGGGTGTCCCCTCGTGTTGAGCGGTAGGTTGGCAGACAGCCGTCTCCGAGGTGTCTGGGGCATGGATGGCTGCTCCATGAGACTCAGAAGGGTTTCTGTTTGTGAGACTGGGTGCAGACGGGGTCCAGACGGGGTGCGGTCAGGGCTGCGATAGTCTGGCCAGGGCCCTTACATCATCCTCAGGTCCCTTCTGGTTACCAAGCCCCGCCACACAAGACCAGCGCTGTCTGCGCTGGGCGTGTCCCCGCGACGACGGACCGTTCCCACGGTTACTGAGCATTCCCACAACTACTGACTTTCTCTCTTTTTTAGCTGGGAACAGGCAACCGGAGAGAGATGGGGGAGTGAAGAGGTTGCTTCACCTGACCCCGCCCACAGACGAGGCTGGCCACTGTGGACTCACCACAGGTCAGAGGAGGTCTCCAACCCAGCACCCAGCACCGCCATCCTTAGAGGCCTCAACCACATCCTCTCCCTTAGATCTCCCACCCCCACAGCAATTCACAGAGGTGCCAGAGACACTTGGATTCATTAGTGTGTTACTTGTGGCCTCTCTTTCTGGCCAGCCAAGCCCTCAGGGTCCCCACCTACACACACACACTAACACACATTCCAGACTGGTCATACCACACAACATCCTCCACAGACAGACAGTAATATTCTGCTGGCTCGACTCATTTGTGCCCTTGTATAACAAGCAGCTTGTGTGGGAGCTTATTTACTTACCAGGCTTATTGAGCTGGACTACTACTGAGGAGATGGGCGCCGGGAGGGACTTGAATTGGGCTCGACAGCCTCTCAAAAGTAAAGCATGGCTGATACCGCTCTCTGTCAGGACACTACTTGGTCTGAGCTTTCATCCCCCCCCCCTCCTCTGCCTCTCAGTCCACAGCGCATCTCCGGCTCACAGGCCGTCTCTGCAGTTCATTAACTTTCCTCAGAAATCAGCAACAGCCAGTGGACGGATCAGAGGTTGCTGGGCACAGAGAGGAGTGGAATGGGGGTGAGGAGGGAGAGGTGGGGGGGGGGGATGATTGAGTGTGCGAGAACAGGGCGAAGGAAGCCCTCATTCGTTACAGGCTGCTACACAACAGAAGCACACAGAAAGAGCTTTAAGGAGAGAGGAGAAGGGGACAGTGGAGGCCTTGCTCCGTAGACGAGAGCCCAGTCTCAACGCTCCGCTCTGACCCGTGGGGGCCGCCACATCCCTCACAGCCGTCCCCAACCGCGCTCATATCATGACGGCACTTCCAAACGTCTCTTGAGAGGCGTTTTGCGCTGGCCGTCCAGAGCGCCGCACGCTCCGTTAGACGCATCAGCCCCGGTAGGCTGAAGTAGGCAGCCTGTTAAAGATTGATAAGGCTGTTACACAAGTGCGACGGTATACGGAAAGCTGTGAACTGCGATGCAATATTTACATGCGGGAATCGATATCGTCGGCGTGGCATGTTGACAGGGACCCTGAGGGGCGGTCATTCCACTCCATCACATAAACAACAACAGCGTTGCTGGTGAGGGTGTCGTGGAGAAGTAACGCCAGCAGCGAGGAAGGGATCCAAGCTCCCACATGAAGGCCAGTCGTGGTGATGGGGGGCTATGTTTGTAGGAGGTAGAGATAAGAGCTGGAGTCTGAGTGTGTGTGTGCGCAAGTGATGGGGAGGTCAGGGGGGTTATGATAGAGCCTGTGTATTTGTGCTTGAGTGTGTGTGTGTTGCGGAAGTGAGGGCCATGCTGATAAAGCCTGGGTGTGTGTGTGTTTGTGTGTTCGGGAGGTTAAGAGAGAGCGTGTGTGTGTGTGTGGGTGAGGGGGGTTAGGCTGTGTTTAGGACATGACCCAGCGTAGATGACAGGAAGCACCTGGGTGGAGCAGATAGATTCCCACAGAGGAACCTCCTCACTACTCACAGCATGACTCTTCCCCTACAAGCCTTCTCAGCCAATCACCTCCTTTCTCATCGCCTTCCACCCAATCGCCTCAGCCCCCTGTTGTCTCATAGCCAATTGTCTCAGCTCCCCAGGGGCCAATTACAGGCCCTGTGCTCTCCTGTTAAGTCCTGAGGTCTCTCTGTTTCACATTAGCCCAACCATGGCTGGGCCTGCATTTTTGGGGGGCTAGAGAAAGCAGTGGGACGGGGGTCAGACATGATTTATGTTTGAGGCCAGGAAGCCCCGAGCACAGCGGCGAGCGAACCCTCCACCGGAGGAGTTTGGAAACATTCGGAGGAAAAACAGTTCCCATGAACACAGGATTATATTTATAACCTTGCAACATTTCCCTCTGATTTGAAACATGGGAATCTTTTTCAAAACCAACAATGTCCAACTTCGTATAAGTTGGTGAGTGTTTGCTTTTGGTGTGTGTGTGTGTGTGTGTGTGGGGTGGATGTGTGTGTGTGGGGGGGGGGCTTACATAAAGCAGTATGTGTTACGGGGAGCCAAGTACTCAGCCATGCTCTCTCCACCAGACAAGGTGATTTAAAAGCGGTGCAGAGTGTTTTGGCGCTGGGCGAGCAAGGGCCTCTGGCCATCTTGGCACGGCTACACCCTGCTCTCTCACCCTCCTCAGTCGGGACTGGCTGTGCAGAATGGAGCCTCTGAAGCATGATGAAGTTCCTCAGCATGGGGAAGATCTGGCTGTCACAGCAGCTGTGGCTGTTTTACTTCCCCGGGACAGACTATGAGCAGGGCACGCATCACACAAGCTCCTGACAAGCACTCTGCTACATGTGCAGCTGTGCCATGTAACACCTGGACAAACACAGTCACAAAGAAGGACTATCATGCATTCCCCTCGCAGTGAAAAGACTTGCCAGGGACAAACAGGCACTGCTAACCAATAAGGGCTGACAGGGAGAGAGCTGGTTCAAACTGTTTCAGCTTGATCAGCTGATGGCAGAGATAGGCTCACTCTGGGTCAATCAGGCTGCTGAGATTGAGGTTTGGACCTAAGGCTGGGGGCTTGTGTGCTATTGTGTCAGCCAGTACAGTCGAAATACAGTCCTCCCAACACAATGGTCTCTCACAGATCCAGGCTGGACCCAGGCTCTTACAGTAAAGAGCTGGAGGTTCTCCAGGGTACATATCATAAGAGATGAGAGGAGATGCCATTCACTAATAAGACTACCCCCCCCCCCATTCCCCCCCACACACAAACACACACAGTCAGGGCACAAGCAGTCTTCAGTGACAGACCCTCAGTTTAGTGGAAGCGGCAGCCTTCTGAGAAACACTGGTTCCGCTTTGAAGTGCGCACACAGGAAACCGCCAAGCATTCATGTATTAATAACCTGCTTCCTTCCACATCTGCGTGTAAATAATCAAAGACGCGCTGTCGATGGATCAACAAAGACAGCAAAGGTTAACGAACATCTGTCTGTAAGAACACAGCTGGATTGGGCTGTTAAACTCGACTTAGCAGTTCCTAACATGCGCCGTACTGCAGATCATGATCAGCTTAGGTACTGCAATGTGGACAAGCAGCATTCCTCAGCGCAGACGCTGAACTGCGTGGGATCACCCGCACATTCCTCTCAGAGGACTGAACATCACCTCCTCTTTCCGCAAAGACTCAGGTGTGCAGACCTTTAACAGACCTCAATATCACTTAAATCACTGGGCCACAAAGGTCAGCTGTTGTAAGAGGGAGGTTCAAAAATGAATGACTACATAATAACAGTCATTTGCAAAGGATAGATGTCTTTAATCAGGCCTAGGAGAGAGAAGGAGAAAGATGCAGAGGGAAGGAGGGAGGGAGTTGGAAACAACGTAAACACTGATGAGCTCCACAACAGCATTCTCCAACTGATTTAGAGCCCAAGGAGAGAAATTGCTCACCGCAACAGCAATCCATCCAATCCACTTTCCCAAGCAGTAACAGTTTACAGGAGGTATTAGAGTGTGGTGGTGTTAAAAGGGAGACATGGGAGGAGACCTCCCTGCAGGATAAACTGCAGTCGCTGAGGAGGAGCGCAAAGGACAGCGGCATTGGGGGGGGGGCGGAAGAGAGGACGACAGGTAGAGCGAGAAAAGGAGGAGTGGAGGGGTAGAGGGGATCTTCACAGGAACTCTACAAGAATGAACACAGGGCTGTAAAACCCTACCAGCTGCTTCTTCTGATCCAACCTCTTCTCCTTCAACACACACCAGCCTGAAAACACACAACAGGCCACACTCACAGAACAACAAAGCCTGCAAACACACACCAGCTGGGCCATGCCTGACCAGACTGAAGGTTGAAGGGCTTCATATCCATTCCTCCCGGATAGAACAGAGAGCTGGAACGTTTGCCGGATCACAGCTGCTTAACAACAAGACTGGGAATGGACCTCAACATCCTCACACATCAGGAACTGCTCAATAGGAACCAATCTCCCTACTCCACTTAAGCATACCCTTCATGTTATCTCAAAGTTAATGCAGAATGAACAGATACTAAGTGTAATGGTGTGTAGGGTGATGAGCGGATGTAATGTGTTGCTATGCAGTTAGGAGTAATGAGGTTTACCCATGGCTGTGACCCACTGCCACCCATACATCTGTGTGCCCTAGCATGGCCCTTAGACCAGCCATGCAGCCGGGAGAACAGAGATGAGGGCCTGGAAGCAGTCCAAAACTGGGCTGGGGCACCCCTAGCTAACCCCACCACCCACACACACAGTCTCAGAGAAGCTCACCACCCCATGCTCCCCACGGTGGCCCCCTGGCCCTTCCTCATACATCTAATCACTGCACCCCATTTCCATACTCCAATCATCTCCTTTATTGCATCACACATCGTTCAGCTGAGCTGGCCAAACAGTGCTCTGCCTTCCTCCTGTGTCCCTGTCTGTCCCTGTCTGTCCCTGTCTCTCCCTGTCTCTCCCTGTCTCTCCCTGTCTCTCTCCCCCTCTCTCCCCCTCTCCCCCTCTCCCCCTCTCCCCCTCTCCCCCTCTCTCCCTCTCCCCCTCTCTCCCTCTCTCCCTCTCTCCCTCTCTCTCTCTCTCTCTCTCTCTCCGTCTCTCTCTCCGTCTCTCTCTCCGTCTCTCTCTCCGTCTCTCTCTCCGTCTCTCTCTCCGTCTCTCTCTCCGTCTCTCTCTGTGTCGCTCGCTCTCTGTCTCTCTCTCTCTGTCGCTCGCTCTCTGTCTCTCTCTCTCTGTTGCTCGCTCTCTGTCGTTCTCTCTCTCCTGCCACCCAGTCTCTTCCTCTCTCTTGCTGTTACGCTCTTCCCTTTTCTCAGTGTTACAGAATGGTTGGCCCCCTCTCTCCTTTCCTTAATGGGCTCTTTTAATGAGCTTGCTCTGTTTGTGTGTGTTTGTGGGGGGAGGGGGGGGGGGGGCTGGACTGCACACGTTGTTTTAACAGCCCATCAAGCCATCAGCTCTGCCTGACGGCCACGCTGGCGATCAGTCCCCCAAACAAACGCAGCTGCTCAACATCAGCAGAACACCTTCCTAGAAACTCCCTGGGTCACAGGTTCAACAACACCATGCATCGGTGACGTCAGCCTACACCAGAATGAGTAAATTCTGGGTAATTCCTGCTGAACTGATGGTTTTGGTTGGAGTCAGGGTGATGCCAATGCACCAGCAGACATCGAGGGCATGCATATGTAGAAACTACTGGTTACCATAAGTGAGGTAGAAAGCACCACACCCACGCAGTACTGAGAACACTGTGGTTTTCCTGTACTCATATTGGAGTTTACAACCAATTTGACTTGAACTTTCTACGACCAAATCAGCCAATACTCAACTACAAGGCTAACAAAGCATTTCACCGAGTAGAATTAGTGGTCTTCTTCATACAAACTTACAGTACTAAAGCTTTGAATAATTCATTTGAGTGAATAACGCAACAGTAAAAGAATAAAAAGCAAAGAGCATAGAGGAATGTAATTGAAAATCCAGCCCAGCTGCATAGCAGAATGAGCGCAGCAATGTGAAGCTTCCACTCATTGTAAAACGCCCAGGGGGCGATCCAAGTGCAATTTAAATGTCTTGAGAAGAACTCCAACAGCACACTGCTGGTGAGGGAGAAGACTATAACTGCAAACTTGGCAAGCTCTCAAGCAGAGCGTATAAATGTTGAGGGTCTGTCAGTGGATTCTGTTCCCCTCAGAGGCATCTCCGAGGCTGGGGCAGGTACAGCTATGGAGGGCCGGAGCGTGGGTCACTCTGGAGCCCATTAGCGGGGTCCAGTTACAGATCTGGCCAATGAGGCTTAGCTATAAGTTGGCTCTGGTCTGGAAAATCTGGCCTGAAACTTTCCCTGTTTCTTCCATCTAGCTTGTACACTGCAGCGGAGCAGAGGGGGTCCCCCCTCCATCACAAACCCTCCACCCCACCTTACGACAATAAGCTAAACTCTTCCAGCAGTCCTCCAAGCCCCGGCCCACACACAGCTATGAGTAAGTGTCCCTAATGGTCCTGTCTGGACTCCTTACTCCCTGACGACCAGGGTGTAGGTAAAGGCTTTGTAGCAATCACAGAGAAAACCTCCAGGGTTGGGACATGAATCACCCATTAGCCCACTCTCAGCATCTAAAGACCCCAAATAACATCTCTGCTGACCAGTCAGACATGTTTTCAGTTAAAAACAAACCTCTAATTACCAAGTCTAAAGGAGGGGACACGAAAGTGGAACATCTGTGATGCAGGGATCCAGAGGCCTGCTTTGACTGGGAGGGGAGAAGGCTACAGGCTTCAGATCTTCTATCCCTCGGCAGGGACAGGGTCAGTGTGGAAAAGCTGGAGGTCCTTATTAGAACCAAAACAACAGCTCTTTCATCGGCCTCAATCTGCTACAGAGGCTGGTAATCTACTGAACACACTGGCATCTCAGGTCAGGTCACAGGTCACCCAGGTTGGGGAAAAGGGGTTGGGGGAGTTGGTTCTTTTTCTTTAATTCCCACATCCATCTTGTAAGGGATTCCCAGCATACACATACACACACACACACACACACACACACACCCAGCACCACCCTATAACACCAAATACCAATCCCTGACATAACGGAGGCTTGAAGTCACGCTATCTTTTTTCAAATATTCTGACAAGAACCTGCGTCTACATGACATGAACTATCAACACAGAAGTCTGTAACTCTTCTCTGTATGCAAACTAACAGCGATTTCTCAACAGAGTTCAGTCCTTTCTTTTCTTTTTTTCTCTAGAGAGATGAAGCAATCTTATTTAATCTATCTGACGAGTTGGCTGCAGAGACATGATTTGCTTCATTTTAAAATGTTTCTTTTTCTATTTTGCAATCTCTATTGACTGCTTGTACTCTGTGAAAATGTTGACTCATTCAGTAATTATTTGGAGCCTGTACAGTGTCCTTTAAGAGAAAACAACCCAACGATAAAAGCCTGGTTTTGACCAAACAGGCTGATTCATGGCAGCTCAGCTGGTATTGAACATATCTGCATGGAATCTACAGGATGATAGAACACTCACTCAGATCACCATAAATGTCACAGGAAGAATCATCTCCTACGCACTCCAAGCAATCTCTTGAGCTCATGCAGTATTGATGAGTTCTAAGGAAGTGCTAGTTGACTGGTTTCTATGCAGCCTAACCAGGAAGCTATCAAAGTTAAATGTGTAGAGCATACAGAGGAGATGGGAGGCCCCCGAAGGAGGAAGCCAGAGAATATATTGCAAGGAAGGGTTTCATTTATTCTACACATCCCCCTAACCAAGCACGACAACAAACTGTACCAGGGAGGGCTTAATTATTCATAGATTTGTCCTCCACATGTAACAGAACACTGGAAAACTAAACCACCACGCTGGCAGAGTAGCTCCTGCCACTGCAGGTTAAGCGGTCACATTCTCAGTTCAAAGTCCTCCTCACACGCTGACATTGTTCCGGTCAGGAGGCTCATCATTGGATACACGCACGCACACACTCCTTCACTGTTCAAACAGTGCCACAACACAGGACATTGAAGAGAGAGGACTAGCTTTGCCAGGGGGGGAGGCTGGAACGGAGGCTTCACCGTGTACCACTAACACCAGGAACACTATGGCAGACCTTGTCGTCGTTCACAACTGAAAACAATAACATTAGCTGCTGATTGGAAAGAGACACTCCCAGCTTTAGTGTCCACAGCTGCTGACTGTCTAACCAAGAGCACCTCTTACCTAGAGATCGCAAAGAAAACCTGCCAGTGAGTCACCTCTCTGGAATGGACAGAAACATACATTTCCTGTTAGTTCTTGTAGTGGTTTACAGCAGCTCAGAAGGGTTGTTTATGGCAAAATTATGAGTTCCCTTTTCATTTTTGAAAGCAGTTGAATCATGAATACAACATAGAATAGAATAAAATCTTGTGATATGTGATCTTCTTTATAAAAAGTGCCCTTTTCTTCCAGCAAAAGCTATAAATGTATTTCAACCTGGTTCAAAGCGGCTCAGGGAACCTGGCAACTTTTATGTGTAATAAGATTCAGTCCATTGGTGGTCGCATAGTTTGGCTCAGATATGGAACAAAGCAGCCTTGATCAGTATTTTCTTTGGCATTTTCTACTTTCTACTTCTCTACCACTTTCGTATCACACACAGCACAGACACAAACCTCTCATACACACCCCGCCCACACACACACACACACACACACACACACACACACACACAGACACCGCCCACACACACAAAGCAACAATGCTCCTGTCTGGCTGTACTTACATGTCCGTGGTTGATGAAGCCGTGCTTGGTGGCGATGCGGTCTGCCTCCTTTGGGCCCCCAGCGATGTGGACGGCCCAGGTGTTGGTGTAGACCTTCTGGCCCAGCGCCGACCCCAACCCAGAGAGCAGGAGCAGCAGGACGGACCCCAGCAGCAGCTGCCCCATCAGGCGGGGGCCCCTGGAGGGGTGTCGAGGGCCCAGAGCCATGGGGGGCCTATTGAAGCAGCAGGGTGTCTCTGAGAGGCCGGGGCTGCCCACGGGACATGCAGGGGGCACTGAGACACGGGGAGGGACGGTCACTGTACACGGCTCACCTGGGAGGCAGTGTGGAGGAGAGGGAAAGAAGAGAGTTTGTTAAGTTACCAAGTGCATTAGAGTACGGCAAAGAATCAGAGACTGAGTCCTGTTCTAGCGTGTAGCAGTGGCAAACAATAGTATACTCAAGCTGATCACCTGCTAGGCTACGTCACCTAACCCATAAAAACAGCCCAACAAAAGCAAAGGTGGATGGCAATGACGCCAAGCTGTCAACAATTACAAGCACACAATACATGCCCAACAATGGACGACCAATACTGTTATAGAGATGCAAGTCCTGACTTCCTTGTCAACTGATGAAATCATATACAAATGCTTTTTTGAAGTCTTTCAAGCAATCTGCTGGTATATGCCAATGGTTTAACAAATCTATGGCAGTTCAAATATTGATTTCCCTCCGAGCATAAACACAGTACTGCCCTCCTTTGTTCCAGTCTGTTCAGACTGGAGGGCAAGTCCCTCACCATGCATTATGTTGAGCTTATGTACAGGATCAAACACTGCCTGCAGTACAGTACCTCTCCTGTTATTACATGTAGGATAAATCAAGTTTTGCAGAGTCACCCTGGCCTGCACAGACTAAAGACTTCTCTTCTGGGAAACTTGGCCACTCCCATTGGTGAAAAACATTTAGGTTGCTAGTACCCCAAGTCATGCTTTATGTCAAAAGTCAATTGTCTCTTAGGAATTTGTACTGACAAATGAAGCCTGGAGATACATTTGTTTTAAGTGTACTGATCTCACCTGTTCTCCAACAATACAAGACTAGAATGCAACAGTACTATCAGCAGAGTCACTAAAAGAAAAATACATGAATGTGATTCAATGTGAGTTTAACAGCAAGTAAAGAAAGTGTTGTTCGAGGTTTGCGATGGGCAGACAGGCCGGCAGGCAGCCAGCCAGGCATATAATCCAGTCAGTCAGACAGAAGATCTCATGTGGTGCAGGACCATGATGTTGAAGCTCACAGGAGCCTCAATTCCAAAATAGACGATGTCAAAGAAAAAACTCAGATTTTCCCCTTAAGAAGCATGTTCGGCATCTGCAGCCCCCCAAAATGTGAATCACAAGAGTAAGGGAAAAAAGACGATGTTCTTACAGAACCAGAAACAGCGGAAGAACCGCTTGGCATTAATATGCAAAATGGTAAAAGTAGAGGATGTACATCCTGGAGGATTCAACCCAATAAAGCTTAAAATAGCAGTTACTAAGTAGCAGGGCAGAGTAAGCTCAGATCTCACCAACACTGATGCATACTGTCTGACAGTCTACATGCAATAACACAGCAAACATCAGTTGACTCACAGTCCAAATCCAATGACTCGGACAGAGCTATGATCGATTCAGGCGACCTATGAGAACAAAGGAATGATTCTAAGAAAATGCCTGACACATCCCTCCAAATCCTAGCATTTTATCAAAAATGACATTACTACCCAATGCACGAAGCAGTGATCAATCAGAAGTTGGCCTTGCCTATATCTGCCAGGTCATCCATTTCAGAAAGAACATTTTTAAAAAGCAATCGAGTAACCGTCACTGAGGAATCCATTGTGAGTATGCAATACCTGTCAAGTGTGTGAGAGGTCTCCATTGCTCTTGAATGTGTGTGCTGCATTGTTCAACACACCAGATAAAACAGGTTCACCTATTGTCACAAGTTGTGGCCTTTCCACATTTCAACCTGTTTGTCTGTCCCTTAATGTTTTGATGTGATGTTCATTGTTAACTCAGAACGGTAAAACAAAAACAAAAAGCACAAGACAGTCTCGTCAATCAAACAATCGATTGAACATTTATATAGCGCATTTCATACCAGCAGGGCGACAAAGTGCCATTCACCACGGGGAAAAGGGGGGATGCAAACAATTCAGTTTGACAATAATTTTCCAGTGGGAAACAAAAAACTGTGCACCCTTTTGGGCCAATATAGGAGAATTTAGGTATTAGTCTTTCTTAGGTTTCATCTCTGGCGACAGCAAGAATGGCAGACTCTAGACAGATAGGCTAAAGATACCCATAGTTTACCCGTAACAACAAACATCATCAAAACCATTTGGCCCCATGGTGCCCTGCAGTGCACAGGAAGCCCAGAGGGCAGCAGGACACCGAGACGGCTGCCCACGCCCGCCACTCTCTAACTACAGACAACTGATCCAGAGAGGACTTTGCTCTGCCAACTGGAACATTGGGTCTGTCACTACAGAGCAGCACACGCAGAGATACACTGTCCTACTGACTCTGCTTCATTATTTACCCCCTCGTTCTCAAAGAAGTTTTGGAAAACAATGACTAGACGAACCTCGACAATCATTTGTCAAAACCGAACACAAACATACAGCGTTCCAGATTAAGCATAGGATTAAACAATAAAGCCCTCTAATCGTGTCTGTATGGTCAGTGGGCATGATTCTTTTGGTAATAAAAAAACATGTTGTTTTTCAAGATTAGTCACCAAAAAAATACATGAAATTTAAAAAGCATCCCATGAGGCAATCACTATGAGAACAGTACACACCACTTGTCATAAGAGCAACCAAACTTTTCCTCATCAGATATAAGGGTTGGCAGCATAATAGACAAACATAAGAGGATAAGAACTCATTTCTCACCTTGGGGCTGAGTGCTATGGTTTTTCTGTTGCGGAGAGAAGTGAAGCCGATCAAAGGTAGTACACAGGACAGACAGAGGTGTGCACTCTCTCAAACCCGCCTTTAACATGCATGGCTTAAAGTACACCCGCCCCCATTGTGACCTCATCTGGGCGGTAATTTGTTCAGATGGAGTTTAACGTCAGTATAAAAATCATGCACCATGGAATAACTTGAGAGCAACTATTTTATTGCAAGCTAGAGATGACGGGAAGCTAGCCATATGACTGTCACTGCAGAAGACTGGAACCACAGTACAACACACCATACACCCAATTCACATCTGGCAACAACTACAATATAAAACAGACAATTGATAGAAGATTGACTTGAATCCAAAACCTGCTAGGACTCACACATTTCATTACCTTGACTGAAACAATCAAAGACATGAGAAAGGGCAAAAGAGATTTCGATATGTTTTCCATGTGATCATATCATTAAGTGTGTCAATTACTGATGGAAGAACGTTTGCGACAGATAGCTCTAATAACATTAGTAAACCATGCTTGCTGCCTTAGCCAAGGTTACAAGGTAACTCTCCTCACCATAGTGCTAAGCCTCTATTGATGTAAGGATAGGTTCTAGAAAGTGGTAAACAAACAAGATCCACATTTGTGTATTCTATTTGCATTTATATTTGCATTTGATTAGCAAATTTGGAAAGCCCAAACAGGACGCAACTTACCCATGGGGTTATGTGTAAATAATTAAGTGACAAAATAAAACAACAGAACAATAAAGTGTGTCCCGATTCAAGTCCTTGTCCGTGTGCTTTCCAAAAACAACCCCTAAACTAGACCAATTGTATTAGTTCACTAGCTCCTTTAATAAAATACAGTACGGGTGGTGTAACTTGGTGTGTAATGCTTCTTTGAGTAAACATTGTGGTATTATTAATAAGACATGTATTTACATCAATATGGATAACAACATTAACAGAATGAGTAAAGTTTGGTTTAGATCATTTCGCGTTGAATTAAGCTACAAATAAAAGGCCTCCTATTTAATTATGAATGTGTTATCAGCGCTGTAGCTCAAGGGCTAAAGCAAAAAACTTAGTGCAACACGCAAAACTTTTCGAGGTTTTAGCAATTAATTAAAGAGCTATACCCGTGTCATTAAATCGATGGTAGGTGCCAATTATTAGTATAATCATTTAGCGTAAACTATCACGAACTTACCACAAACGTCCTTGACTACCGCATGCAGCTTGGCAAACGTTCCTGGATCTTTCTTGTAATTGTATTTTTGCTGTATCAGTACCGCACTATCAGCTACAACTAGGCTGCGTATTTCGCCTATGTCAGAGCACGCGCTGCTTCCGTTTCTCCACCGAGCGTCCGATCGAATTCCTCCCGATTACTATGAGATGGAATATTATAAACTGATCATAATATCCGTGGTAAACTGACGACGTTCGGTCCTTTATCTACGATTCTCTTCTACTCACGAGGAGACTGACAATCCAAGAACGAGGCAAATTACGGTGACAGGCACACATTCCTCCAGCTGAACGTACTCCTCGTGTTGATCAAAAGTGAACTAAATGCCAGCCAGACGAAGAACCAAGCACAACTTCACAACTCCCCACGACCACCCTCAACAACACAAAATGTGTAAACTTTCTATTGTGTCTGTAAACGTTTGTAGACTTACCAGTCCTCGTTTACACATTGTCTTGGTCGGGGAGTTCGCACGATATTGCAACCAGTCGTATAATGTTCTATGCCGCAGTAGGGACATTACAAACAAAACTGTCAAGACGTTAACATAACCTACATAATCATGTTTGTGTACCCCCTACAGTACAGCTGAGGGGTCCACTCAGCCCCCAGGAAATACGTCATTGAAAAGAAGTGGATGTGCAAAGTGCAAACGATTGGACACGTCACGCCGGCCTACTCCAAGGGGAACGCAGCCTACGCAGGAGTATAGCACCATCTACTGTTATTGATCAGTTCATATCCCATAGCCTACTTAAAATGATAAAGCCTACACATACATGGTATGGAATGTCCCATGTCAATAACGTGACTTGTAGTTTACAGCGGTAAGGAGGTTCTTAAATGTCGTTCCATAAAAGTGTATGGTTCTAGTTGCCGAGTCACTAGATGTTGACAACATAGATGGAAAACATGGAAAAGCAGCTATAGGAGCCACCCCTCCCTCCCCCCACGAAAAGACGTTGTAGGCCTACATGCATTAAAAAATAGCCGGCGGAAAGGATTGTTCATGTCTATTGATTAGCTACAGTAGCCTTAGCTAAAAGATGGTTGCCATTAGCTCATGTATTAATTATCTATATTCTGTCAGCCTCATTAACTGGTTAATTAGTTTTGCTGTGAAGCTAAAGTTAATAAAGCAATTAAAACTGTAGCTAGTACACAGCTAACGCGTTAGCGGTTAACATTACAAACTTTGAAGTTGCATGCCACTTTAGTCCTCGCGGAATTAACTGACGTTCTCTTATGCGCTCATATTTTATAATGTAGGACTACAGGTAAAATGGCATGCAGCTTCCTCAGGCTGTCCTCAAAAGGAAACATAGGGTTGGTTCTTGTCCGTGGAGTGATGGACATTAACAGGGCATTCGCTGAACAGAGAGAGAGAAGAGAACCTTAAGTCCTGTGCCCTACCAGGTCATCCAGTCAGTGTCATCATTATTTCTTAATTAGAGAGGTGCACATCTCCATCACACTTAATTTTTTCAACCACCAGATATTTTAAAACCCACGCCACCTCAGAAAGAATTGTTGAGGAATTGTACCAGGTGTTGTACCAGAAAAGATTGTGGCTGTATCAGGAGTCTCGTTTACATATTTAATCTCCTCCCCCTCTCATCATAGTTTACAGCTGCCCTACTTTGCAATTGAATGGAACTGAACCGAAATTGTAACCATAGTAACAGAGTGGTTAACAAACCTGCTGTTGAGAGGAGTGACGGAAGCTATGATAAAATCACAGACAGTGATGAATGCAGTGTGTCAGTAGAACAGGCAAAGTGTGGAAGTAAATGGAAGGTTACAGTGTTTTCATGGGGCATGCATAAGTAGTAAGCTACATGAATGACATACTATTAGCCTACAACCTTCAATTTACTCCCAAAAAAGGTTCAGTCGAGGACACCAGTGGAACACAGTTGAAAAGGGAATCTTTATTTGTTTAAGTACAAATCTTACAATTTCTCAAAGGGGTCAAGGAATGAATAAATACAAATGTTTTGATCTTGGTTTTACAGCAGTTGCCATAACATACAGCATAGAGCCAATAAGCACACAGCTCGACTGTCTGCTGACTGTGCTTTTGGGGCCGAGTTCCTCCCTGTGGAAACAGACACAACACATCATCAAATGACATCACACACCACTATTACAATAAATAACAATAATGACTCTAGGAAGCATGAATTTACAATAACAGACATGTTTAGCAGACACTGCAGCCACCCTTATCTTAAAGGAGAAAGGCTTAGTTTGTGTGCCGCCTGGAAAGAAACCAGTCAAATGTGAGATGAACTCTGAATTTCAAGAAAGTTCTATCTAATCTAATCGTGTCTTGTTCTTCTCTATGTCTTGTTCTGTCTGCCTCCTCTTGCCTCTTTGCTCCAGGAGAACGTCCCCCTCATACTGCGCCAAGCCCAGGGCGTGTCTCTGCCCGCTGTCCAGCTCCGCCCACTGCTCCTCAGTCACCGCCCACGCCTGCTCCACACTCAGCCACGACAGCTGGGCCTCACTGAACACAACCTGGCACACACACACTAAGCACTGAACACATCCTGGTACACACACAAACACACACTGAACATAACCCGATACACACATGCATATACCAAGCCTGGTGCACACTGATCATTGTATACATACAAAACATGGCGCTATATTATGTTACTTGGAACCGGTTAAACTCCAAACACTGTTTGAGATCCACTCACCGACATCTTGGTTGGTGAAATGAGGGCGATGGCCTGAGGGGTGAGTCCCTCCACCTGCTGCTGCACCAGGGCAGACAGAACCATGTCCTCCAGGCCTGCTGCTCCCAGGAGAGAAGGAAAACACACACACACCAGTGTAAAGATACAGGGAATGACAGGATGGAACGAAAGAAAAGCAGACCAGGGGAAAATTGTTAGTACTGATTCAGAGGAGGGAAATAGAGAAGGGGAGAGGCATGTTTTAAATTCAATATGTAACTGAGGCATCGCACAAGTGGAGAACCCTATTGGGAGCTGAATTGGTAGTGTTATATAAAAACTCTGAGGAACCATTGAAAATATAAGGGACAAAACATTTAAAGTACAGTCAGCAGAAAGGATGCTGGCATGCTACCTGCTAATGTGCCAATCTCTGTGAAGACCTCCGGGCTCCAGGCACTGACGGGACCAAAGGCCTGAGGGCGGGACAGACGAGCGGTCAGAGCTTCCAGCTGCTGGTCTGAGCACGGCAGAGCCAGCTCCCTCAGGAACAACACAGCCAGGCTGTCAATCACAAAGCCCAGGACTCATTACAACCACAGGGAGGGAGTCCAAGCAGCCTACACTCTCTCTACATTCCTTCTTTCTGTATTCCTTCCTTGTCTGGACTGGGTATGCTCTCATATAATTCATGATGGAAGATTCTTTGTTGAAAGAGTGGCCAAATTACATTATAAAACAAGATGTTGATTTGGATGTATTCACTAATGCTTTAAGCGATCTCCATTCTGACGATACACTTACATACAGTAGAGCTCAAAATAGTATGTCGATCAAGAACCCGACTGACCTCAGGTTATAGGGGTCAAGTCTGTTGATCTCTGAGGGGTTGAAACCACAGATAAGGTGACCCAGGACTGCCATATCGACTGCTGCTAGCTGGTCCATCTTCAGCTTCCGTCTCCTCATCACTCCAAGGACTGCTGCTCGCACCTGGAAGAAGACATGGGGGTTGACAGCCTCCAATTCAGACTAGGAACATTAGGACCTACTCAAGGTGCAGATATGAACAAAGTGTAAAACACAAAGGCCCCTATTTAGGAGAGGGAGTGTTGATTTTGTTTTAGAATTAGTTCATTTATGTAGTTTGATTGAATTGTAACAATATAAATAGAAATATGACTGAATTGTAATCTAAAGGCACAACTAGTTCAGTATTCTGAAAAGTTTGAGAAATACGAGTCCTGGGCTACAGGACTTCCTTATTCACCCTTCAGTGCCAGCATCAAACCTTTCACCTTTTTAGTGCTCCAGTCCGTCAGTGCCCCCAGGTGGGCCAGGAGCCCTGGGTCTGAGATGTTGACCTCTTGGAGCTCTCTCTCCCCCAGCTCAGTAACGAGGCAGCCCAGCTCTAGCACCTGCTCTGGCCTCAGGCCTCGTACTGGACCATAGCCCTGGAGACACAACCAGGAAACGCACGGCACCCTTTTAATCCTCACTTTAACCAAACCATAGCCTGGTTAATCTTACTGATCCCTACCATCAGACTTTAGTTTTTTATGCAAAACGGAATAACCTAATTCTGTGTCATGATGTTCCCAATGTTACTGACCTGCCTGATTTTTATCCATAGTGCCCGACGTTGATCTTGGTTGAGCGAGGCGTCCTGACCTACGACCTCCACGCACTCTGCCAACTCCTCCCCCGACATCCGGCTCAGCTGATTGGCTGTCCATGCTGAGGGGAAGGTGCCTCTGATGTCAGCACAGCTTGGGACTGGAACTGATTAAGACCAAAGGTAACATGATGAGACTAAATGACTGGGTGGAAGTGGACACTGTTATTGAGATTCAGTTTGTTTTGCCTTTAGTGGTCAGGTTCCATTTGTAAAAGAGACGGTTTCTCAATGTATCTTTTCCTTGTTGATTGATATACAACCAAGTGGTTGTTATGTAATTAGCGGTACAAACTTTTTTTCCTCCTGCTCCGGGCTTTAACAACCCCTCTCAGGAGGCTCAGGGTCCTGTCTCTCTGGCCCTGCTGGTCCACATATCGGCTCACACAGGCCTGGCCCACATCACTGTCCTCCCAGTGCCCCTGGCCCGACAGAACCTGCTCCACTGTGTCTACACTCAGCACTGCCTGATACACACACAACCACACACAGACACACACTCACACATATGCATCCACATAGGTAGGTTGTGTTGAATTCTACTATGAGGTCCAAAAGGGATTGGAGTGATTGGTGTCATTCTTCCCTCACCAGTGGAATAGAGTTCATCTGCTTAGGGGAGAGAGTGAACACCAGCCTGCCTAAATGATCCACATCTTCTGCCGTCCACGTAGATGGGTCTCTATAGCACACACAAAAATACATACAACTTATGCACAAACACACATAAAATTACTGACAAACTCAACTTATTATAAATAGAAAATAACAACCAGAACCCCAGGAGCATCCAAGGCCTTTCTCTCTACTCAACTCTACCATTCAATCCAACTTTCAGACCCAGACTCAAATTGTTTTTTCTTTCTCCCCCTCCCCTCTCACCCTAGTAATGCTTTTTCAGTCAGCAGGTTAGCAATGTCCCTCTGTGTGTCCCTGGGCAAGCAATACCCCCTCAGCTCATCCAGCCTCAGCCCCAGAGCCCCACGGTCCACCAGGCCCAGTGTGTCCCGGTCCAGGAAGGGCAGCAGTGGCCCCAGGAGGTCCACCATGGCTCCATCTATCTCCCCTTCACCGAGGGCATGGGATGAGCTCTGGATAGGAACACATAGTCAATGGGCCAGAGAAATACATTACACATCTCACAGCAAATACTGGGGTGATTAGGGAGCTGAATGATTTTGATGATGTTTACCTTCAGTGGTTCATGTTTTGTTATATCACTTACACAGACTGTGACTCCAAAGAACAGAAGATTTCACAGATCTCTTGATTGGTGAAGAGATCAGTTTATTTATTTATTCTGTTATTGTGGTCATGCTGTTACCTGATTGCTTGAATTTCTTTCAGGATCAACAAAGTGAATCGAACTGAATAGAACATCGTACCGTCATACACATTTAAATCTTTCATTAGAACAATATTGAGCTATTCTTATAGCTTTCAATAGTTAACCAGCATCCTCCTTTACCAGCACAGTGATGGCCTTCTCTGCCAGAGATGTCTGCTTGTGACGTGGCATCTGGATGAATGTCACAAAGTGCTGTTGAATGTGATCCAGGATGGCCTTGATGGACACATTTGAGAGGCTCTCTACCATCTTGACCCTGGGACAGAGGTCAGAGTTCTGACTATTATGGTATGCATACACAGAGAGATATTGTTGGTAAAAAAAGAATAGTCTCCTACGGTAGTCCAGCTGTGACCCAAGGAGGAAGATCGTCCAGGTATTTTTCTGGTCCTTTCCTCAACTCCTCCACAAGACATTTCCGCTGTTAACAAAACAAACACTAAAACACTTTAAAGCTGTTGTTGGGATAGATTGAAATTCTACATCAGTTCCTAGGCATAATCAACATAATTGATTGGAGGAGGAGGTGGAGGGCAAATGGAAGTGGTAAGGGAAATGATGGGATGTAGAGAGAAATGGGGGTTGCTTGTTTCTTACCAAAGCAGGTCTGAGCCCTCCAGGTAGCTCACTGACAAATTGAAGCAACTCAGAAAAATTGGTGTCATTGTTCCAAAGCCTCAGCCAATCACAGGTCATTCCGCCAGCTATATGGCCCAAGTTTCTGTGTACCCAGCAAATGATTGGGTGAATAGATTATGACATATTGATGACAGCATCAATGTCTGGTCATTTGACACCTAGTTACGAAACTCCATATTGGTTTAATGAGTTGTATGAATACCCATTGGATCATGATTGGAATTGGACTTACTCCACTGTTGCTCTTGAAACATTGTCAAATTGGTGAATTTTCCTGAACAACATCTGAGCCTATTCAGATATAGAGATAGGGAGAGACACAGAGAGGGGGAAGGGGGGGGGGGGGGTTGAGCAGGTGGCGAAAGCAATCCAATACACCCTTGGCTGTGACAAAAATCTCTTTAAGGCAGGCATTACTAATTGATGTTCTCCCTCCAGACCATTGTACTACACGCAAACCAATTTGCTTGATGGCAGTTGATGTGTATGGAGTATGACAATTCTGAATGCCTCCCCTGATGCATATCCAATGATTTGGGTATAAAGGAGAGCCTGGATCAAAGCTGGCAACCCTGGTCTTTTCGACAGCCACAGCTCTGAGGCAGCCTGGCAGTCTGAGCCATAGGTGTTCATGCATGCCTTGTGTGATTGCATCCAGATAGAGCAGGCTGGGGTGGGGGGAGGGTGGGGGTGCCGGTTACCTGTTGGTGAGACCAGGGCAGGTTTCTGTACAGGTTGATATCCCCCAGGACTGTCTCCACATCTAGCTCCTCCAGCTGCCTCAGGGGGATGAACGGCAGGAGACACTGCAGCTGCAGGGTTTGATTCCCCAAGCTGGTGCCCAGGACCTGGGAATGAATAAAACATGACATGAACTGCTGAATTCAGAACCGTTTGTTGATGTTTATGTACTATCAATGTCTTTAACCGATACCACCGAAACGACTTATCCATATGTCATCAGTGGGCTTAAAGCCTGCCAACAAACACCGGTGAGAGACAGGGAGCGAACGCAATGGATGCATAATGAACAGGGCAGACAGAGAGGAGGGAAAACAATCTCCTGGAAGAGAAAGCTGAGAGCGGTCCCACCTCCTGCAGCGCTCTGTGAAGGATGCCTCTGTGGGCAGGCTTCAGATCAGCCAGTAAGCCTCTCCAGCATCGGCACTGTGTGGCTGCTCTGATCTCAGACCAGCGCAGACCTCCCAGTGCTGAAGGGGTTTGGCCCAGGAGTATTGGCTCCAGCCTGCACAGGGTGTCCATGGTCAGCTGCCAGGGAGAGAGTAACCATGGAAACATGGCTCAGTGAGGACAAACAGTTGGTGATACTTAAAATAAATGAAGAGGGGAAATTAAACTTACATTGGTGTCTTGTGAAATTTTTGATAGAAGCTGAAAAGCCTGCCAACAGAAAGTTAATATGATACAAAAAATACATATATTTGTCCAGCAAGAGGTTTTGTACTGCATGCTGTTTTTTGATAGAGTTGTCAACCTGTGCCGGGGGATATGTGGGCAGGCCTGGTTGTGTGAGCAGTTCCAGGAGCTGAAATGAGGAGAGTGACTGAAGAAAGGAGGCCCCTAGCTGGGGCAGCAGCCCCCTGAGGGTGGCTAGGGCTGGAGGAGGCAGGGTGCTGGCATTCAGTGGCTGGATCACCTGGACCAGCCAGTAGGACATCTGCACACAGGACAGTGATCAGGTGGTTTCGAGCGTGTTGACAAGATAGCATGGCTATGATGCCCACTGAGGGGGTTTTAATAGAGCTGGAGCCCATCACGCAAGTCTAGATTGTATATAGACAAGGAAGGCTTAGAGAGGTCATTGAGATGAACACTGTGGCACGCTAACATGGTGCCGTATGGGAGGATACAGTCTTTAGTACGGTATGTGTATGTGTTCTGTTTGTTGGGCTCACCCTGCCTGTGGCACTGACGAGTCCATCAGTCACACACTGAGCCAGCTGGTGCCACAGGGCCCAGGATGCTGGTGCTGTGTGGAGGAACGGACGCAGGTCATCTGGGTTCAGGTAGCACGCCAGGACCCCCAGCCTGTGGAGAAAGACGTTCCTCATCTCTCTGTCAGGGACATATCTCCCCACAACTGTTTCTGACATTGTTTTGGAGAAGGTACCTCAGAACGTCGTCACTGGTGAGGTTCCTCCCATTGCTGAACAGAGTCCGGAGAACATGGCGACCCCGGGTGCCATCCAGGCTGCTGTTGCCTAGCAACTCCACCAGGGGACCAAGCTGAAGGTGGAACATACGTTGAAGGAAGCAATAATACTAAAACCCTAACTAACCCTAACTAACTCAGCTCCTTTGATCCTAACATCTAACATCTTACCCCTAATATCCACCCTGGAGAAGGCGAACTTGTTTTCAATTTCAATTTTCAATGTATTTTATCAAAAGGGACAGTGTACATTAATAAACATTAAAATGTGAATGCACCCAATTAGAGCCAAAAGGCAAGTTTACGTTGGCAGTCCCCCTGCCAGAGTGAAAAATACAGCCTAGGCTATACAACCAAAAAAAGGCATAAAGTTATAACAAACATAAAATCCAAATACACAAACGCCACTTGGTCCTTAACCATGGGTAGAAATGAAAGAACAATGGGTACAAACAAGGGGTGAATATGATTCTACTGCTAAAAAATAATTCTACTGAGTTGCTGTTTCAGTGGTGTAAAATTGTTACATCAAGGAGCTGCATCTGTGACTGACCTGCTGTGAAGTCAGCTGTCGGAAATGACTGAGTGGGAGGTGGGGGAGCAGTGGGAGGATGGAGCGGAGGAAGTATGGTGGCCAGGAGGGGACATCTCCCACCATGCTGGACTGCAGAAGCCTCTTCACAAATGCCTGTTTCTGGAGGGACTTCATCTGGGAGCTGTTGTCACGTATGGCCATCAGCCTGTCCATCCACACACCACACAGACGCAATCAACATGATGACACGCTGACATGATTCATTTTTTAATGGAAGTCTCCCTAGTCACTCACACGCTGTCGTTCACCATCAGGGAGGCAGGAAAGCTCATTATGTCAGAGACTGACATGAAGGGGATGAACTGTGATAGGTCGACAAAGAGGTCAGGGGTCACACGTGGAAACTTGTGAATGAAGGCAGCCGTCATCGTCTCCATTGCCTGCAGCTCCTTTTTCGAGTCCTGAGGCAGGAGGACAAGAGATACAGTGACTGGGCAGGATAGAACAAAGCTATGGTCACAATCATTACTTGTGAAATATTAATATTTCCCAGCGGACATGACCCTTGATAGAGTATCTGGAGATGTTCCAGCAACTAGAGACTTAGTTACAGAAGACACATCACCTGAGCAGGTTCGACCCGCAGCTGGTCCCAGCTCTGGTGCATGTGGGACAGGAACCTCTTCACCGCATCTTTTTCTGCTGACATCACCAATGTTCGGATACTCTCTCTGGGCATCTGTAGGTACTCCTGCACAGACGGTACAGCTGGTACTGCATATGAAATATAAACATCTAAGAAAGATGCGCTTACTGGCATGTCATTCAGGAAGAGTAAAGAGTAGAGTTGTACTTCTTTCCCTGAAGGGAAATTGCACTGTTACTGTTAACCACATTGACAGGCAAGTGACTTTCTTCAAACTATATGTTAGCGACTGGGATTAAACCTCAGTGCCGAGTAGCGTATCATTGTGTGTAAGTGATATGAATGTTTCAGTACCGTACCTGCATTAGGACCCTGAGGGCAGAGGAGTTGTCTTCTCTCTGAATGAGGTCCCAGAGTACTGGCTGTCATGAGGAAAGAGTTTCACTTTAATGTTCTTTATTAGTGTGTGTGTGTGTGTGCGAGAGAGACAAAGAGAGATAGAGAGAAAGAATAAGATGCTTTAAAACTCACACTGAAGCAGCTGAGCAGGTCTTCTTTGAGGGCAGCGTTTTGCTCCTTGCGCAGGAACACCCCCACGGTATGGAGCATGCTGAGCGAGGCGTTAGGGCGCAGTGTGGCCCAGAACGAGGCATTGTCACGGAGACTGGAGAGAAGGATGGCCTGGCCCAGCCCCTGCCTCACCTCCCCCTCCCCCTCCTCCAGTCCTGCTGAAAGCCCCACCACAAAGTCCAGCAGCCTCAGGACGTACTCCACAGCTCCCACCCAGCCCTCACGCTCCCCCCCTTCCACCTCGCACACGCTCAGTTTATGCAGGGCCTCTGTCAGCAGAGGCCCCGGGTTCACGCACAGTTGAGACGTGTCAAAGTCATACCGCGCCGGGAGCATGTCAAAGAACCGCTGCAGGAAGCACTTCCTGCCCTCCTTTTCTTCTTCCAGGTCGGCGCAGAGCTGGGGAAGCTGCGGCAGCCGTCTGAGCAGGCGCCTGTAGATGGAGACGTTGTGGCAGATGTACTCTCTGAACTCCTGGGTACTCCCACAAAGCTCCAGCAGGGTGGAGTTGGTGAAATGCTGCAGGGCCCATTTCCTGTAGTCACAAGCGCCCTCTCCTGGGGTTTGCATGTGGGATGAGTTGTGGACTCTGGAGCAGTACTCTGCTGCCCAGCTGCCGTCTGGCAGGGGAGGAGGGGCATCAGGGGACTCTCTGCCACACAAGGCCAAGATCAAGGCAGAGTTGTTGGGCAGGAAGCATCTCCTGAAGTCGAGGGCGCTGAGGGACCTGCTGCCTAGCTGAGCCAGGCAGGTCTCGTCAGGACCAGGACCAGGAGCTTCTTCCCCCTCCTCAGACAGCTGCACACACAGGTCATCTATGCTGGACTGGTTGAAGTAGTGGTAGTCCTTCATCAGCGCAGCCTGCCAACAGCCAAGACAGAGCACAGTACCGGCCACCATGGGTTAAGAGGAAGAAGTCTGAGAGTAAAGCACAGAGGATCATGGGAACCTATCCCAGGACTATATCATAGGACTGTAAAATAACAAAGGATGGAATAGTGTGCTGTGAAGGTACTGTCTGACCTGATGGGCTCTTTGCAGCCAGAAAGAGGAGTTGGCACACACGGTGTTGTTGAACTCGTGGGCAAAGAACTCGCTGCAGATGTGGACCCACAGGAAGTCCTCCTCGGCCGCAGACAGATACCAGGCAGCGTCCGAGCAGGTGGCGTGAAGGTCCGATCCTACCTGTCCCATCACCGGGTCTGTCGCCCCTTCATCCCCGTCAAACAGATTACAGTAGAGGAACACTGTGAAGTTGGAGACCCCTGTGAGCCCTGGGATGGACGCATTGCACGCTGCCTCCAGGATCTCCACTGACGTAGAGTACCAAGCCTCACTTGGGTGGCTGAAGTCCCCTTCCGCTGCCTCTGCCTGAGGCTGCAAGAGCCGGGAGCGCCGGGGGGCATGGGGCGAGGTCTGGGGGGGTTTTCGTTTGTTGATCCTGCGAGGAGACCAGGCAGGTCTAGGACGAGAACGGGCTAGAGGGGGTATAGGGCCCCCTCCCGTTGTGTCAGGAGGGCAGGACAAGAAGGGGGGGCTGCTGGGGAGTCCCTGGGAGCTGAAACCCAGAGCCTGGCTGTTCCAAGTCACATTGTGCCTGATTCCCCTTCAAAGAACAGAGCATTGCAGTTAAGAGACTCAGAAGTGAGAGCATGCTTCCTTTATACAATGATTTTCACAGTGTGAAATATTTCTTGCATTAATTCTGAAGTCTGATGTGGTATGGGATTTCAGAGCTAATGTATTTTTACGCTTTGTTCCTCTGTATAACTTACCATAAGATAAGCTGTCTCAGATCCCCTTTGAAAACATGAAGAGAAAGAAAGAAATATTAATGGAAAATTAGAGGTTGGAGGAGGATGAAAGCAGAATGGTGGAAAAACCAACTGGGGGCCCTTTGAAACATACAATTGATCTTCATGTAACACCATATCAGAGCTCACAATGACTGGGAGATACAGTTACTGGCAACAATGAGAGGATGAAGAGATTAGCCGGGCCGGGGGACATGGGGTAACACATATCCTCCTAATGACTAACAGTTATGATTTACAAAGCAGCGTTCGTCATTTCACATGCCAATGTCTTAAAAGCCAGTTTCAAAATAAAAAAATACAGTTTGAAAGTGTGAGCATGCGATACTATATAGAAGTACTTCTATTATGTTTTTGTCCATGCTTATTTTTGTGGTGTTGTGTCAGACAAAACAGCATGTGTCGAAAAATGGTTTCCCATTGCGTGCTGCGCTTTAATGTCTATCATCCCACTGTCCTAGCAACATGGACTCACCCACTGAGCACCTCCCTTGTTGATTGGGGTGCGGCACTTCCACTATTCTGCTGACATCATCAAGCAGCACCATGGTGACCCGCGACACCTTTTTCCGCAGGTTGCTGTAGACTGAGCTGCCCACTCTGTGCAGCAGCCCACGCCTCAGACCGTCCAATCCCTGCAGTAGGGCGGGGTTCCTCTCTGCCAGCTGGCCTGCCCTCTCCGCTCCACCAGAGCGTGATAAAATCTGCAAGAGCAATGTTTGTATTGAGCTCTGCTCCTCCCCGAAGTCCCCAGCGGCGCTGCCCAGGGAGGCGTTTCCAACTAACCCCTCCTCCTTCAACATCTCTGGGGGTAGGATGAAGGGCTTCAGGCGTCCGAAAGCAGACGAGCCCTGGCCAGAATCCCCGCCCATCCCTGCAGGGTGGAGATCAATCACAGGCTTCCAGTTCCTGGTTTCCATGAAGCGCAGGAGCTGCTGCAGCCAGCTGACGCTGAAGGTGCAGTCGCTGCGTCCCTTCAGGGCGCAGATGAACCCCTGGAGGCCTGCACTGGCCTGGCCGTACGTCCCGCCCACAAGCGCCTGCAGGGCCGCCTCCATCACAGCGCTCACTGTCCGCCAGTTCTGGGACAGAAAGGCCATGACAGGGCGCTGTGGCTGCCGTTCAGATAGGGCCAGCAGGCTCTGGAGAAGCCCCAGCAGGACGTCCCAGTGGGGGCTACCTCTCAGGGACAGGAACCAGTCCTGGAGCCTCATGCTAGGCCTGGGGGGCACCCTCCCATGCCACTGGCCCAGCGCAGCACCGCCCTCTGACTGGAGGAAGGACTGCAGCACTTTCTCCCACAGCTGCTCGTCATCAGAGGCAGGCTGACGCTCTTCCAGCTCTGCACCCATCTCCTGGAGGTAGAGGGAGATGTTGTAGAGGAAGCCCGATAAACGCTGCCTGTCGATGGGCTTTCTGAGGGAGGGGTGGTCCAGGCTGTTGCTGGGCAGGAGGCCCAATGTCTTCAGGCCCCCCATGATGCCCCTCACCACGGTGTGAACCTGCTGTTTAGAGTCTCTCCCAGGGAGTGGGGGCTCACCTCGGGGGTACCAGCCCCCTCCTTTACGCCATAACGACACCAGCTCCTTCAGAATGGGCTGTCTCTGTTCTTCTCTGTTGGTTCCTTGTGAATAAATGAGAAAAACTGATGAAGTGAGACATTTTGATGTGGTTCAGAACAGATAATTGTGTGATCAAATCATGGTCATTTTCCATAATATTACCAAACCATAATACCAACACCATGCATTATGATGTCAGAAATTGTGGCTGGATGGTTGGAGTGGTCTTACCAGTGTAGTCAGCACACGCCAGTCCCAGTACAACCAACAACACCATGACCACGAGACACAAAGCTCTTCCCTGGGCCCTGCCGGGGGCCTGCCCTACCATCTCTGAGCCAGGGCGAAGGACGGCACGGTGATATCCCACCTGCCCGCTGAAGGGCCTTCCACACTAGGCCACTAAGATGTCGCTGGACTGGATCAACATAGATCCTCCAGGGACCCCTGTCCTTTTGTACCAGTCTGGAATGATCCCAGGTCTGTATCACACGTCGTGTCACACCCACGTTGATATTAACAGGAGACCATAACGGACTGATGACGACCACTTCTGATGCCAGTGTTTGCACAGCCCTGGAGTCTGTGTGTTTGTGATGTCATATCCGTCTTTCAGGTAGGAAGGACGAGTCCCATCCCCGTCAGCCTTGGTGAACGGGTGGACGTGGGGAGTAGAGTGTCTCACCTGGGTCAGTTACAAGGATCCATTACTTCATCAGAGTATTTGAAAGTAATTGAGATTTGCGTCAAAGTTTAAACTTAAAGGACTGATCTATTGGTTTAATTGAAGTGGGTTTCAAAAACTGTATTTATTTACAAACAATATGCAGGTCTGCTGCCCAGTGGACATGAGACCTTAAAAACCAACCATTGTCACCTGACCACCTGACCAAACATTTATCTCTCATTATCTCTTCTATCACATAGAGTAGTTATAAGTATTGTTTGTAAGAAAAACTGTGTACAACTGTGAGACAATATGCAATACAAGAATTGTAAGTGTATTACATATTTTCTGACTTAATTTACAGGATGTTGTACATTATTGGCACATAAATTGTTTGTATAATTGATTATGTAACAGACAATGGTTCATCCTAATTCTGAATGTTACTACAACTAGAACTGGTATTGGTAAAGTTAACATTTCAAAATAGGAGAAAAAATTCATATCTTACCAAGATTGATCAATTAGTTAATATCCCTGAAATCTACTTTGACTTGAGTGTATCCATAACCAGAAGACATCAATGGTCATTAACAAAAGTTGATATGATGGCCCATCTCTCCTCTCTCGTTCTGTCTCTCACACTTTCACCCTTTCTCCTTGCCCTTCTCTATTTCACTCTCTCCCTCTCTGCCCCTCCTCCCTGCTCTCTCCTCTGCCTCTGCTTGTGTTGCCCTCCAGGTATCCAGGGTTGAGCTGAAGGCGAGAGATTGACCACAGCCACAGTTGAATCATATTTCACTGTCATCCTCTCATCATCTTGTTTTTTGAGTGAAATTGAGAAAGCTGTCAGGAAGTGGACAGTGGACACAGCTCAGGCAGGGGAAATATAACCTTAATTCCTATACTACAGAGTCAAACGCATTATCAACTGATAATCTATGTATCACAATTATTGCTCTTCAAACCGATTTATCCATGAAAGTTCTATTAGACCCAGTCACTCACTGATTTTGGAATCACACAAGATTACAATTTGGAAACGTGTTCCTAGCAATCATTGGAAGGTTTACGTTAACTGTCAGCTAGCTGCTGAAGCGGGCTGCAAATCTGGATGACACCAATCACACCCAGGCCATCCATCCCATTCTCATGTCTGTTAACTCCCACTGACTAGTCCTCTGTTGAGCTGTCCCTCAGCTGGGCCTCATCCAGGGGCGCTGGGTCGGAGGGGGTATAGTCTTACCCTGCAGCCCAGGCCAGCATGTCTCTGTGGCCTGTCACTGTGCAGACCCCTCCTCCCCCTGGTCCCCTCTCACTCTGGCCACACAATCAGGCCCTGTGCAGGGCCACCAAGGCAGGCTCCCTGGTGTCAGACTGCTGTCTGCTGGCACTGAAACCCTAGAGGGCTGAGTGAAAGGGCCCCCCTCGGCCCCTGAGCTGCCTGTTCCAGTGGCCTGTGGAGGGACAAAAACTTCCTCTTGTATTATTGATGCTGCGGGGAACAGCAGTCACTCAGCACGGCAGGGCTCTGCTGGCCATAGGAATATTCAATGAGAAACTAAATACACCACCTTTCTCTCTCTCTCTCTCTCTCTCTCTCTCTCTCTCTCTCTCTCTCTCTCTCTCTCTCTCTCTCTCTCTTTTTCTCTCTCTCTTTCTCTCTCTTCCTCTTTCAGCTCACAGAGGGTGCTAGAGAAGAGATCAAATACTTTTCAACCTAGGCTTTCAACCTTCAGATGAATCTTAGATTAGATTTGAGAGGGTGCAACAAGTAGCATTTATATTTCATGTCCTCCCACTATTGCTTAACTTATGGTCTTCATAGGTGTGTAGAGAGCAGTGCAGATATGGATTTGGTTTGGGAATTATGCTTGGAAAACATGTTTTGCTAAAGGGAATTGAACTAAGAAATCTCTGATTCAAGAATATAAGTAGTAAATCATCTTTAGTCTGAAATACCAGAACTAGAACTTTTTGCATTACATGTTTGCATTTCTTAAGGAAAAAATAAATGTTTTTACTCTGTTACACTGAAAATAATTCAACACATGATTTAGGCTACATAGAAACACGTCATTCTGGAGCATGTTTACTTTGTTCAGAGTCTTAATTTGTTTAAAAGACGTCGAGGCAATTTGACTAAGGTTCCTCCTCACTAATGACTCTTGTTGTTGTTCCTGCCAAAGGAAGGACACCTGTAGTAGCATGTAGCACTCTCTCATATAGTCAAATGGCCTTTCTCAACATGTACATTCTAGCCACATTTGTTTAGGTCATTTGTCAAGTTTATGACTTTCTCTCCCTCTCTATGCCTCTTTGTCTCCTTTCTTGTTCTCGTCTTAATATTTACACAAATACATAAATGTATATGTTGGATGGTGTGTGTATTTGAGGAAAAGTATCATCTTATCACAGAGGGCCTTCTGTGTTGACACAGTCTTGAGAAAGGGCCTTGACTTAGATGGCCTCCCCTGCTAACCCAGCTGCCATTAAACAAATCTATAACAGCCTAACTTTGATCAAATTTACATCACAATTACCTTAATGTCAAAGAAAAATATTCATATGGTACGAAAAAAAAAGAGATGTTTTTCCAGGGTCCCACAGTGGAGGTACCGGGCAGGGCAGAAAGGCATCTCCCCCGCAGGCCAGTCCTGGTATTCCAGCTCATCTCTGTTCACCCACAGCTACTGACCAGCCAGGAAGCGCAGGCCGGTCTACACCTGGCTGGTCTGGGCCTCTGAGGTTGTTTTCTTGGCTGAACTTTGCTCAGCCTCAGAGAGAAGACTGGGGAGGTCTGTTGGAAAAATTGATTGAAGATTGATTGAAGATGTAACACATTTATCCTGTATAAGAATGATTCTGTGTTCAGCATTCCTTGTGTGTAGAGAGGCCTACCCCAAATCTGAACTTTGGGTAACACGAGGCATACGTAAACATGCTGACCTAGGCTGACCATTATCTTACTAGAGGTGCAATAGATAACCTTATCTGTGCTGAGTGAATCATATGGTCAAGCCTAGGGTCAGATAACTCGGTCAGTTTCCATGCACACAGGTCTACGCAAGGAGCCAATGAAGAAGAGCCATGGAACATTTGCATGCTTTTGTCTTAAGCAATGACTGTAAAGAGCGCTTGTGCTTAAATAGTTAGCTAGCACAACATGCTAGCAGACAAACTTGTAGCACAATGGGGTGTGATGTTTTGTCTCCTTGTGGGCCGGCGCAAGCAATAAACTTTCTTAAACTTGTTCACCGACTGACTGTGCAATGCTTGATAGATTAATATTTCTGACTAGGTCAGTCCTGATCTCTGCAGTACTCCAGGGCCTCCTCCCACGTCCTGTTCTCCTTCACCAGGACCACTTTAGGCGTCTCCTGGTAGCAGACAAAGTTGATGTTGATATTGCATACTAAATCACACCAGGGTCCACCTGGTCCTGCACTGCCACAGTCCTCTTTACCCATATGATTGTTAGGCTCGCCAGGTTTCCAGAAGGTGAATGTAGCTGTCCTGTGTCCAGACCAGTACCAAAGTGTATCGTTCTTGGTGTCTCTGTGGATACCAATCCAGACCAGGGCCCCATTACCAAGAACAGAGACGTTGTTGGCTTCTTCTTTCGTGCTGATGAAGGTTCTGTTACAAGGAAGTACTCTCTTTGTAGAGCAGATACCAGCACTAACAGGGCAGTGATGAGAAGCATGGTGAAGCTACCCTTACTCTCCATCCTGGCCTAGTGGCTAGTCAGTGTGGATTACACCAGGCTCTGTCTCTACTAATATGAAGACCCAGTCAAATCAAAAACCTGTACCTCACCTGTGAAACTTGGCATCAAAGCACGAAAGCGTATACCCTTGTTGTTTGGGTCCGTCTCATTTTTGGTCATTTTTCTCTTTGACATTAAGGTAATTGTGATGTAAATTTGATCAAAGTTAGGCTGTCTAAAAGATTAGACTTGTGCCACCTGGGTTAGTAGGGGAGAGGCCATCTAAGTCAAGGCCCTTTCTCAAGACTGTGCCAACACAGAAGGCCCTCTGTGATAAGATGATACTTTTCCTCAAATACACACACCATCCAACATATACATTTAAGTATTTGTGTAAATATTAAGACGAGAACAAGAAAGGTGACAAAGAGGCATAGAGAGGGAGAGAAACTTGACAAATGACCTAAACAAATGTGGCTAGAATTTACACATTCAGAAAGGCCATTTGACTACATGTGACAGGGATGCTATTTGACTGGTCTCTCCTTCAGAGGTCAAAGCACATATACCTTGTGCTGGTTGGCTGTATGGATACCTTGTTTACATATTACTGCCCTGTTTTTCTCTCCACTCTACAGGGACTGGGCAGTGGGACATGATGTGGAGGAAGAGCAGCTTGGCAGGGCTCCTTGTCACAGCTCTGTGTCGGCTGGTCTCCAGCTTGTACAGGAAGGATATTTACGTGGCTGAAGCAAAGACCTGGCCTGAAGCCCAGAGCTACTGCAGAGAGAAACACACTGACCTGTCCTATGTCAACAACGCAAAAGCTGCAAATCGACTTAACAGAATTAGTGGCAGTAGAAATGGTGTTGATGCTTGGATTGGTCTACATAAGGACATTGCAGAGGGTTCGAAGTGGAAGTGGTCTGGAGGACGCGGGCATTTATCCTTGGCATTTAAGGCTACTTTTCAGCTGACTGACTATGGAGGCAATCACAACTGTGTTGCATTGCGGAACAATGTAGCTTTTAATTACAAATGTGATACAAAACACTCATTTTTCTGCTATGAGTCTGATCTGGTCCTGGTAAAGGAGAACAAGACGTGGGAGGAGGCCCTGGAGTACTGTAGAGATCAGTATAATGACCTCCCCAGTCTTCTCTCTGAGGCTGAGCAAAGTTCAGCCAAGAAAACAACCTCAGAGGCCCAGACCAGCCAGGTGTGGACCGGCCTGCGCTTCCTGGCTGGTCAGTGGCTGTGGGTGAACAGAGATAAGCTGGAATACCAGGACTGGCCTGCGGGGGAGATGCCTTTCTGCCCTGCCCGGTACCTCCACTGTGCGACCCTGGACAAGGAAGAAGAGCACTGGGGGGCCAGGGACTGTAAGGAGAAGCTCAACTTCTTATGTGTCAAAATGTGGTCAGATTAGTAGATATACTCTGTATATACTATGTATTTCTGTAGGAAACACTATCCTACATATCTATGTAATAATACAATATGTAACATGTACTATAGATGGGTTCCATGTAAATGTATTACATGTTAAAATATGCATCAGGTATATGTACTAATAATTTTATCTTAATCTTATTTAAGAGTATATGTTAAATACATTCTTGTGTGAAACATGCTTACTCATGGAAATATTAATTGACCCTATACAGTAATTATCAATAGATGACATGAGTACGTTATTTCCTAAATGCTGTATACAATAATACAATAGAAATATACAATAATAAAATCTATGTCCAATCAAAATACAAGTGTATTGACAAAAATATGTAAAAAAAATTGCCTTTGAAAGGACAGGTCCAAGAAAGAAAAAGGACAAAAACAAACATTATTTTTATCTAGTATCTTTATTCTATCAATAATCCAGTTTTATTAACTGCAAGCAAAAATCCTGTGACACACAACTGATCTTTTCTTTATACCTGAAAGTCTGGATCAAACAGGAAAATCTGGAAAGCGGCATTACAAGTGCAAGTTCTCCACCTCTGAAACAGTTCACCCTCTCTGGCTTTTCCTGAAACGCACTCCCATGTGGTAGGGCTTAGGGGACTGCACTGCCCCAAAGATAGAACTGGGGTCCAGGGGGTCTTGATCCTTGGGCCAGACAAACTGGAACTGACGGAGCAAGGTCACCGTGATGAGGAACAGCTCCATGCGGGCCAGACCCTCGCCTAGACCTGAGGGACACACACACAGCACTTACAAAACAGAGATTTCCTCTCTCACTCTACCTGTCTGTTTTCGTCCATCATTATATTGTTTTATTTACTCTCTCTCCCTCTCTCTCACCAACTGAGAAAGGCATGAAGGCATCTGGCTTTACAAACTCTCCGTCTTCATTGAGGAAGTTTTCAGGGTTGAACTCGTGAGGGAACTTCCACTGGCTCTCTTCATGCAGCGCTGAGGATAAGTTAGGGATTACTGTTGTACCCTGGAGAAACGGAGAGGGAGGAAGATTGAGACAGAAATAGATAGAACACAACCAAAAGCTAAATATGGCACTTTTATCAAAAGATTATAGAACATTCATTTTGAAACTAGGTGGAAGGGGGTGTGGACTCGGTGACCTTGGGCAGCTCAAACCCCTGCAGTTGGGTGTTGCAGGTGGTGCAGTGGAACACACTGAGTGGCACAATGTCACCAAAGCGCTGGGACTCATGGATCACGGCCTGGACGTACGGCATGGCTTTCCGATCCTCGTAGGAGGGGTGTGGCCGTCCTTCCATCACCGCCTCTATCTCCCGATGACAGCGCTCTGGAGAGGATGCACATTTGAATGGGACACTTGGTGGGAGACCGGTGTGTGAGTGTGTTTGTGTGTGCCGTCTATTCACCCTGTATGTTTTGGTTGTTCATGAGCTGTATCATGAGACAGCGAAAGGTGGTAGAGGTGGTGTCTGTCCCGGCTATAAACAGGTCAAGCAGCAATATTATCATCTGTGTCTCATCAAATGTTGAGTCTTCATTCGCTGTCTGCACATAGACAGACAGACAGACATTTAAATTCCTTGTGTCCCATCATAGTTTCCATTGGGATACTTCGCGCTCTCAGACTTTGTACCTTATCCAGCTGGTCTAAGTAGCAGTCAATGAGGTCTCTGGGCTTGCCCGGAACCCTGGACTTCTTGTGTTCCAACACAACCTTATGGGTGTGTTCTTTGACACTGTTGTAGATGGTGAATGCTCGTCTGAAGGGGAGGGGCAGGTTCCTCAGGGCAGGACAGATCTCATAGAGCTGAAACAAAAATACCTGGCTCACACTGTACAACTGAAATAATAAAGATGTGTGGATCTTTGTGTGAGAACATATCTAAATTGACACCCAACCTCTCTCTCATTCATAAATGTTCTACCTGGGTTGTCCATAGCAATATAAACCAGAACAGCAAGCAGCAAACCAGTGAGTATATGTATAATGTTTTAGTACCCTGTGATCTAGATCAAGTTCACCCTGAGTATGTGTAGCATTAGCCTTAGGTGGCACCAGTACTGGGAATGCTTGCTGTTTGACTGACCATGGCCCAGGGTCCAATGGCCAGAGTGGTCAGTTCCTGAATCCCCTTGATCAAGGTGATGAAGACAGGGTCTTTCCACTCAAATCTCTCCCCAAATATCAGAGAGCAGATGATGTTGGATGCAGCTTGGTGGAACAACACCTGAGGGTCCATGGATTGTCCTGTCCAGCAAGAACACGCATTACTGTTCAATAAACACTGACCAAACTATCGTGAAACTTGTTTCAAACCAGATTTCAAGTATGTGTGTATAAGTTCATTTCTCTTTGTGTGTGTGTTTTTGAGAGAGACAGAGTTTGTATTTGTGTGTGTTGAATGGTTAAATGGGACACTATACCATCATGTGACTCCAGCTCAGTGCTGACATGGGACACTTCTTCTAGGATACGTTCTTCCATGGAGCGTTTCCCGAGACCAAAGTTCCTCAGCGTAAACAGAGCGAACCGTCTGTGCTCCTTCCAGCTTGGACCATAGTCTGCTAAGATGACCCCTGACACACAAGCACACTCAAAGTATATACATAAAACAATACATGCACAACAAAGTATAGGAACAAAGGTTATTGGACAGCCTTGTCTTCTCTTTGTCCATTGAGAATAATAAACTTACTATCTGATCATCACCAACATAAAACTCCTCCAAGTTGCCAGTGCAGGCTGCCAGTCTTTACCTTTGCCATTTGTTATGTGGCTAATCATGAGGTTATCTGGGCGTCCAGAAAACTCAGCGGCGCGTGTGACCAGTGCTTCACGGATGGTCTCTGTGCCCGTTAACACCACAACAGGCCCCGAACCTAAGTAGAGGCTGAAGATCTTGCCATAGCGCTGTGAGAGCTAAAACGAGGGAGGGACGGATACAGACAAGCTGTGTCATGAAAACATGAACTTTACTCAACTCTGGACTTTGTACTACTATCTAAACCGATCTCGCGGGTTATCCAGTGGTAAGTATTTACAGATACCATAGTTTAAGAATGAGACAGAAGATCTGGAATGCAGGGAGGGACACATAGACTACAGACTTCTCAACCCTGTGGACTTGTTCTATATTGTATCTAATCTCTCGACAGATGCGACAATTAATAATATGGCACTTTTTACAGATCTGACATTGTGTAGTACAAAACAGTAGAGCAATTCTCCAATATTGTACAGATATTAAAGAGACACAGTATGACAGATTAACTAGCACTAAAACCTGCAGTCAATCAGGAATTCCTATTTGAATGGCGACAGCACAGATAACATGGCTTATATGATCTTCTTTTATCTAACACCAATTTGCTTTATTACATCATCATGCTGTGAGCTTCTGCTTAGATCACTATATCTATTGACATTTTTTTCAATTAAATGAAACTATATTACCCTCTCCAGGTCTTTCAGAGGGTTTGTGGGATTCAGCTGCAGAATATTGCCTATGAACGGCAGCGGACGCGGTCCGGGCGGGAAGCCGACAGGCCTGCGAACCCTAATGAGAAAGAGGAGGAGAAAGAAGAGACACAGTAGCACTACTGACCCCAGCATGGTTACTAAGTTGACAAGGGATTTGGACGTATTTATTCAGTGCTTCAATATTAATAGAGCTTCAAGCAAGCATGCGCACACAGATACACAACAATGACATTGCAGTATTAACTGCACTTAGTAATTTACGTAATAATAAACTAAAAGAAGTAATAAACTAATTAATTCGCTTTATTAGTCAAATGTATAATTTTTGAAATGTTGTGGTTATTTTTATTATTAAATCAAATCAAGTGATGCAACAAAGTCTAAATAAATCAAAACCAGTTAACATCGTGTTTTATTCTGAAAAACAGGAACTTTTCATAAAGCGTACATTCCCTCAGCCTCTGCACCAACATATGTATTATCCGCAGGTCTTACACAGAGAAGGTAAAGTCAGATGAGCACAGTGCTGTGGTTGCAAAACGTTCAACACAGAAAGAGGCATGTTAGGGTGTTCATCAGCATCATACATACACTACATATAGAAATGGCTGACATGGAATAATGATTTTGGTATATTACAGCAATTATTTCTCACACACCAACCTTCTCTCACTCCAAACACATTTTAAATGAACAAAATACTCAATTTTAAAGTAGCTAATATGGAACATAATGATAATCATTTACATGTCTTCTTTCAGTCAAAGCACTTACAGTCTTGCAAGACAAGGCTAAACTCATTTATCAGTACAAATGCATCATGCTGACCCTGTCCAGTGTACTGACCCCGGTGAAAGATGATATATTATATACAATATAAATGACCATGCTAAAAAACATGGGACCCTGTATAAGACTGCTGATCAAATGTATTCCACCTGAGTTCTCTGGCACATTTGTTAACACCATAAATTGCCCCCAGATTAACTGGTTGCTGTGACATTTGGGCGTCATCTAGTGGACAGGGAAAGACACTGCACCACCTGACATTAGAAGAGAAAAACACTTGAGCTTTGCAGTGTCATGTAGTTTTACAGTTCCTTGTCTATGAGGTGCAGCGGCTATGGTAGCAGTAAAAACTGGCATTTCATTGCCCCCTCCCCTTCGTAGTGCAAGGTCATGCTAAAACATATTTGCAGCTTTATAATAGCTTATCTGTAATGACAATAGTACAAATCAACAAACAGCCAATAAGATGGATGCTTGTTTACAAAACGTTTCCTTTTAAGAGGTCAACTGAAAATGGAAACTTTACAAAGATTAAAAGTATAGTATAAAAATTGTCCGGCCAAAAAAGGGTCCATCAAAATCGCTTATATAAGAACACTCTAAAAATAGCTCAATTATCTGTGACAAAAAAAAGAAGTGATAAATTGATTCTTGAAATAAAAAAATTCACCCAGAAGGGTTTAAAGGTCAGAGGTTAAGTATGGGGATGTCAAAAAGGTCACAGAGACCCTCACTTTCATCCAGGTTATAGATATAGTCACAGTCTCCTGGTGGAGGAGAGAGGCGAAGAAGAGGAGAGAAGACTGGAAGACAAATAGCCAGGAAAAACAGGTAAGACATAGATAGAAACATAACCATATCTACAGTATATAGCAATATATATATATATAAATGACTAAAATCCCTATGATGGAAAACATGATTATATCATCACTCACCTTCAGATGCCATGAGCTCTTCCAATAGATCTGCACTCACTATTTCTGGAGAGATAGACAGAGTGGGAGAAAGGGAGAGGGGGGAAAGAGAGAATGAGAGTGTAGAGGAAGAGGGAGAGAGAGACATAATAAATATAATAGGAAATTCAGCACATCAGAAAAATGATATACCAGGTGTAACCACACCACACTTTTCTCTACCTTTGGTTGCGTCAAACACATCAGAGAAGTCTTTGGAGAAATCAAGCACTGAAACGAAAACACATAAAAAAGACCAAACCATCATGAAGTACCAAATGATATACCAGGAGTAGAAAGCCCGCCGTACACTATGAACAATACCCCAAAATACACCAACATCTGGCACACACACAAGATCTCCGACTGAAGTATAACAGGGCCTAGTGAGCCCCCTGGCAGATGCTTCCTGTGTAACAGGGCATTGGGGTTGACAACAGTTAGACAGTGGAAATAGTAATTGGGTCAAAAAGGGTATGCTAACTAGACAGATGAACTGTGTGTGTGTATGAGATGACACAAACCGTTGGTGCAGCAGCCCAGTGCCAAGATACCCAGCTGGTCTTCTGTCCTTCCTCACACACACACACACACACAGTCGAGCAAATAATACATGTTTAACTGAAAACAAGATAACCTACAGTCAGTTGTGGTAGGTTCCTTATGAGGAGAGCTGTTGACCAATGAGGTTGACGACTGAAGAGGCTGGGTGTCCAACGAGAGGGTCTGTGTGTTTGAGTTGTTGGTCTCTGCTGAGAACAAAATAGATGATAGAGAAAGTGAGAATAAGGGAAAGAAAGACACCGAATAGGACATGTTCCACTTGAGGTTTTGCAGGTACTGTTTTTTGGACTGTTAACATTCACCTGGTGCCATACCTCTTGTTTTAGGGTTGGTCTTGCTAGTGGTCTGAACAGCGGCTAGACTCTGGATGCTGTCTGTTGCCCTAGTCCGGTTGGGTGTGGCCGTCTTCGCAGTTGCACCTGCAGAGGCCACTGATGCTTGGGCGTTCTGAAGCAAGTCCTCAGGGGGCGGGACTGGGACCACCGTGGGGGCGGGGTTAACAGGATCTTTGTTGATGAGCAGAACGTCTATGGGTCCAGCGGTGCTTTTCAGATGGATCTGGTACTTTCCCTTACCATTGACCACCTAGGATGATCAAACAAAAGCCCTTTTTAAACAGAGAATCATGATGACCCATTCTCATGCCGGCTTTCTTTGTTAACACTAAACCAAGCATAGTGCTGCCCCATGTGTAATCTTAGATAGCATGCCGGCATTCCGGAATCAGAGGAACACAGATGTTGATTCAGCACTGTGATTAACTTGACTTGGACTGATTGAGAAGAAGTCCAAGAACAACCATCAGTGGAAGTGCGTAGAGTGTGTGTGTGTGTGTGTGTGTGTGTGTGTGTGTGTGTGTGTGTATGTGTGTGTGTGTGTGCCGGTACAACAATGAACTGTGAGGTGGTGTCAAGGTGCCACATCCCCACCTTGAACAGGTTGTTCAAAAGGAGCAACATGCACACTTACTATTCTTGTGCAAGAAGAGAGGCTTGCAGAACAGAAGCGAAGGAGGTGAAGGAGGAGAAAGAGAAAGAGGGACAGTAGAAGGAAGAGGCGGTTCTAGACTTACAGCGGCAGGTATGGGCACTTCCAGCTGAGTTCCAGATGGAGCTCGCACAGCGAGGAGGGTTTTCCCTGAGTAGAGACAGAGACCGTCGTTACAGGCAACATTCACCAGGGATCTCCCTCACAAACCCCGCAGGACTCAACAGGAGAGATACAGATAGAACCAGGAAGAGAGATGGATGGGGAGGCATACCTTTGAAGCAGTTGCAGATGTCCTCATGGTTCACATAGGCGAGAGTTAGTCAGAGTCAAGGTCTGGAGCTATGAACCATTACAGGATTAGCAGAAATATGAGAGTGTGTGCCAGTCAGGGAGCTGGGACACACCAAGTTAGACTTGTAGGGAAATGTGTGTGCATACGCCTGCATGTGTGAGCGTAGTAAGGATATGGCATGTTGTGGGAGTCCTCCGTCACGTTCTTGAGGCTTTGCTGGACCCACACCCTCTGACGGTCTAGCTCATGTTCCTTCTTCTCCAGATCGTCCAGCTCCGACTTCAGGTCTACAAGCCGATCACCGATCTCCCGTGTGTTACAGCCCGGACCCACTCCTCTGTTAGACAAAGAACGCAGTGTTTATACACACACACACACACACACAAACGCACACACATGCACACACACACTCTCTCTACGCACTTCCACTGAATGCTGTTCTTGGACTTCTTCTCAATCAGTCCAATGCCCTCCAGCACGTTGGTGATGTCATAGATGCGTCTCTTCTGTCGGACAGCCAGAGTGTCTGCAGCCTGCAGAGAAGAAGCAGGAAGACACCTTGTTACTCCCTGTCACTCTCTGTATTCCTCTCCCTCTGTATCTTTCTCTCTCCATCTCTCTTTTTCTTTCTCCGTCCACTGTATCCTTCCCTCTGTCACTTGGTCTCTCTTCCCATCTCTCCCCCTCCACCTCTCTCCAAAACACACAACCTTGTAAAGAGAATTTTCTTCTGGGGTGGGACACCAGGAAGGAAGCCTCATCCAATGTGGATTTCTAGAACTGTCAAATCATAGGGGTCAGAGGGGTCTGTCAGACAATTACTGGATGGGTCACAGCCCTCTTAGCCAATAAAAGGAGAGGTCAAAATCCTATGAGAAAATCAGAGGGGGGTACCAAAGACCTAGACAATAATGACAGACCATGACATAGCCACCCACTGAAGAAAGACTTCCTAAGACTTAACCTAAGCTCTCTAGCTCCATCCCTTTCTACTCATCCAGAAAAGTATTACTGGCAAAGAAAATGAGGCGCTTCCACTCTCTGCTTGCCAATTTAATTCCAATTAAATCCTTTCTAGTAAAAAACATACAAATACTCTGGCTAATGGAATATAAAACTAAACAGCATAGTCCTCTAACACTACTTCTTTCAGTCACATACTTTAATAAAACGTGCAAAGGAACTTTAGTAAAGAGGAAATGTGCAACTTTGAACACCCAATGATGCCATATTGTTCAGCAGCTAAAAGCACCGCAGTTACTTTGGGATTTTTGCAAATTACTCAATTAATGATCAAGCTGTTGATCCGAGTTTAGTGCAAGCTAGCTGATTTGGTGACGAACTAGCTTGTTGATCATAAATTCAGATATTTGAAGCAACATCACTCACTACTTTCAGATCCAGCACACCGTCCTTGGCCTCTTGCAGTAACGTTACGAACTTGGTCGTGAGCAGTCCAAGACTCCTTTCGTGCCTCATTGCTGGAGTCTGTCCATCGGACATGGCCTCGAGCTCGGTTCGGCTCACCTCCACCTCCATGGAGTACCGTCTGGGCCGACTGCTACTAGAATGGGGCTTGTTTATGCTATTTCTGACCAGCACAAGCCTAAGCCAGCTATTTGGCTTCTCAGGTGGCAGACCGTGAACTGGCACGCTCCTTCTGTTGAAACTTAACAGTTGCAAAATCGTGGCTGTGTTTATTACTGTGCCTGTCTGGGTCTGGGATCGGTCCGCTTGGTGTTCCCGTGACAAGCCACTGCAGCCAGCTGCAGACAGTCGATAAAACAGACAGATACTCCAACGTTGTATCTACAGCCGTTAGGGGCGCGCTGCTCGGTTGATTTGAAGTGTAGGGAGTATCTGCGAAAGGAAGACGGCAAGCAGCCACGGGTGAAAACGCACCGTATTCTTTAAGATTTCACAATATACGAAGATATATTTAGTTCGATAGATGTGTGGAGCTGCAATAACTAAATTAAGCAAGCAAACTTGGAACTTACTGCAACTGTTCCTTGCAATCCCAAAACCGGCCTGGCTTCTGGAATAGGGTATTGACAAAAATAACTGCCTTAACATTCAGTTCAAATACAATTTGAATACAGTCGATTAATGGCGACCTCCGTTGTAAGTGAAGGCGATATGCAGTTTAAAAACTCCCTCCAACTGCTTCTGTCACCCAACAGTCACGGCTACGTCTTCCTTCCTTCCTCTTCATCCAGAAAACAAGACGACGAACACGAATGGCTGTCGGCAGCTCAGATCTCGTGCTCAGCCAATAGAATGACGCCTGTTCTAAGGGAGCGTAACTATTTTACTTTTTACAGCACACAGAAGGAAGACCTTCAACACAAATAAACGTGTCAGTGTTTCCATGCAAATAAAAGGGAGCTATAGGCTATATCAATGAGTACATAGATATACGTTGCATTCATGTGGACATAGATTTAAGTTTGGCCTACTAAAGGTACCTTTATGATGGTTTGGCCATGATCCATCAAAAGTTGGTTTGTTGGTCAACCGTGCTTTTTAACTTTCTTTATGACTTCATTGTGTGTTTGGAGCTTTAAGTGAGGATTTTTATTTAGTTTGTTATTGAGATAATACAAAGCTATCAGGACTGAAGTTTATTTCTGCCATTATCAGTGTGATTTTGTTAGCATGTATATGAGAAAGACATTGAGTGTGAATACTTATCCATTTGAGTTGGGATTTGGGTACTAAATACTGCAGGTCATGCTGGACATGTAATGGTCAACTGAAGGGAATGGGCTGTGTCGAGGGACAGGAGCTTTCCTTCTATCCAAAATTACTAACTGACCTATTTCTGTCCATCATGGTTACCAGCCCACAAAGGGGTCTTCCCAGGAGGTCCAGGCTGGACAGTGAGGTCAATGGTTGCCCTTCCTATAGGGGAGCGTCCCCCAACTCCACACCCCACACACCCCCAACCTACTAGAACATCAGGAGGATGCAACTATTCCAGTTCAGGAGCAAGGTCCAAACACAGCAAGCACTAAGTGCCAGCAATCTGGTCTGGACACTATAAGCTGAAGGTGATAGGTGATCATAATAGTACGTGGTAAGACTCAGACTAAGTTATATTAGTATATGAGGAGGGGTGCACTTGACTGGACAGACTAAACCCTGATATAAAGGGTGTGTGAAAAGAGAGACAGGAGAGAGATGCACTTGGGTCTCTGTGGCAGCCATATGCTATGAATGCACAATCACTCACATGAAAGCCTACAGCCCTCTGTCCCTGCCCAGCGTTGGGAGAGGGACAGAGGTCATTGTTTGGTGGACAATGGGCTAACGGTGCCCAGGACGCCCCTCTATGCATGTGGCCTCCAGGAGAGGATGAGGCAGGGGGGAAGGAGTGTCCAGACTACAGCCATCCATACCCTCCTCCTCCCAGTGCCAAAACTAAAATTTCCCATACCCTTTCAGACAAAAGCATAATGTAAATGCGTCTTCCTCTTCTGATATGTAAGAGGGAGAATGAAGGTTGAAGACAGTTAAGATGAGAGAGGGTGAGTAAGGGGGGGTGAAGGAGGGAACCATAGTTTCTGTGATCTTCCCAAAACTGCTGGGGGTGACTAATACCCAAAGACAGGGAGACAACACAGTAATAATTAATTCACACACACACACACATACACTCATTCAAACAGTCTGACAACTGCATGCTGAGGGAGAAAGAGTCACTCTGTCCCTCCATTCTCTCAAGGCAAAGCTATGGGACAAGCTTACCATGAAAGAGAGAGAGATTCTGTAGCACTATAGCGTAACCCCACAGGTCACAGTCAGACCTAGAAGCTTAATAATAGTGCAAATGCACACACTCAACACACATTTCATAACAGCCAGGTCTATCGATACTAAAATATCCTATTTTGAAAGATTGTTTTAAACATGCCTGATACTCACTTCTTTTCTTTTTCTTAAATCTTTTTCTTTCTTTCTTTCTTTTTTTACTTATATTGCTGTTTTTCCTTTCAGGCAGGCCTCCCCAACATTTGACCACACCCAAGAACAACAACTAATGCATTATGTACATTTTGTACAATAAAGGCACCTGGTTTTCTCAGTTAAGTTACATCAAAATCCGATACAATTTCAACTTTATAAATAAGCGCTATGTAACAATGTATCCGTCCCATAAAGCCCATTCGCTTTTTGAGCATTTTTTTTCTATTCTGAATTATGCAGATCTTTTATCACCTAATAATACAAACTACTTCATATATTCTCTGTCATCGTAAACATATTTAGATAATAATAAACCGGACAAGTTATCCATAGCTGCGTACGGTTATGTTAAGAGCAGTCAATGACCGTGGTGACACAACCGTGCGCAAAATGACAGAAGCCACGTAATATAATCACGTGACGGGGCAGAGGAACCAGGCTGTAGTCATATGACCTCCCTTGTCTATGATTACAAGAAAAGTAGGCTACATGAGATCGGAGTTTGCGTTTCAGACAGGGAAAGTCATCGGAATCAGGTCTGTTTATTATTTTTCTGACTTTGAATGAAAACCCGAAACTCCGGTATGTTTTGGGGTTTTGCTGTGTATATGCTCGCTGTGTCTTGGCTACCCACATGGGCACAGTACGCTCCGGACGAGGTGACTATGCTGCCAGGGATGTCTTTCAAACCAAATTACCAACAATGGTCTGGTTATCTGAAAGCTAGCCCCGGGAAATACCTTCACTATTGGTAAGCTGTTACAGGACGAAGGCTATTAGCTATCAGTGTAAATGAGAGGTTATCTTGCAAACTCACAACTGTTTGTAGCCTACTTCCTTGTTGACTTCCTCGAGGCAAAAAAAAAGTAGCTTCACAATATGTCCAGAATGATGTGCCGTGTACGTTTTCACCATGATATCAGTATAAAACGGTATGCTTTGGCAAGGTAGGTTCTTCAAAAGCTCTGTTTAAAACCTCTCGTATATAATAAAGGTGCTTTGTATGAATGTGGAATTCTTTGTTTTACAAAAGCCTGCTCTACCTGGCACCCTCATTCCCCCTGCACTTCCTGTTCCCTTGCTCCCTCAGGTTTGTGACTTCCCAGAGGGACCCACTGAAGGATCCCCTGGTGCTGTGGCTGAACGGAGGCCCGGGATGCAGCTCGCTGGACGGATTCCTATCAGAGAATGGCCCCTTCCATGTAAGCAGTGTAGCACCCTGTCTGCCACCAGAAGTGCTTAAATATGGATGTCTACACTGTGTTAGTCTAATTCTGGGGGATGGATAGGCAGTTAAATCTCTCACACACATATGCAGAAACACCATCCATATGTTCCCATGTATTGGGTATTAGGTTTTGTTGTACGCTGTTAAAATGTTGATTGTGAAGGATGTGAACATATTGACTGTTGTCTGTTTCTGACTCAGGTGAATGATGATGGTGCCACTCTGTATGAGAATGAATTCAGCTGGAATAAAATTGCCAACGTCCTGTACCTGGAGTCTCCAGCTGGTGTAGGCTACTCTTACTCTGACGACAAGGTGTACAAAACAGACGATGATCAGGTAAAAACTCACTGGTGTTTATGGATCAGAGATTCTCAAGACTATAGTCCCATAGCCATATTCTGTTCAATTAGACCCTTCTTCCATAGATAAATCACAGATTTTACATCTAAAGATTGGTGATGGCTGTATAGAAAACCATCCTAATCCATCCAATCCTAATTAGGAAGTGTTTTTTGACAGTAGGCCTGGGATCTAGTCTGGCAGCTTTAGCAAGCAGTATTATTATTTAGTTTATTTATTATTTATCCTTGACTTCCAGGTTGCAGATGACAACTACCTGGCTTTGGAGAGCTTCTTTGCTAAGTTCCCAAACTTCACCCAGAACGAGTTCTTCATCTTCGGAGAGAGTTACGGTGGGATCTACGCCCCAACCCTCAGTCTACGTGTGGCTACTGGCACATCCAAGGTCAACTTTAAGGTGAGGGGATGTTTAGCAGACTTTTCTGTGCACATTCAGCATGGGTTGACAGTATGTATATGTATAATTGGATAAAAGCGTCTGCTAAATGAATACATGTAAATCATTATCTAAAATCGTGTGTTGACTGTGATGACCCCTGTATATTCCCAGGGTTTTTCCGTGGGTAACGGCCTTAGTAGCTTCAACCTGAATGACCAATCCTTGATATATTTTGGTTACTACCATGGCCTCTTTGGAGAGGAGTGAGTAAAACACACACACTTAGCTGCACCTATCAATGTCCTATGAGTGTGGTGTCCATTACTACAATTAATTTGTACTTCCCAACCCACTTTCTTTCCTTCAATTTGCAGATTGTGGCATGATCTAAACACCAACTGCTGTAACAAACAAGGCTGTAACTTCTACAATAACAGTCGGGACACCTGCAAGACACTGGTATAAATCGAGTCCTTTGCGGTTTGGATTTGCTTACACGACAGTAGCAGAATAGCAGACCAAACCTGCTGCCTCACCTTTACTGGATTGCTTTGTGCCTCTTTAAACTCCATTTCAGTTGGGTCAAGCCTTCAGCATAATTTACCAGTCTGGACTAAATGAGTATGCACTGTACCTGGATTGTGCAGGAGGTGTCAAGTCTCATAAAGGCTATGAGAGAAGCATGCACCATCTCTTCAGGAATTACAGGAACAACTGGGAGACCTACCAGGTAACCTCTCTCCTGTGGACAAATGTGGTATTACAGTAACATAAGCTATTGCTGTGGATTTCAAACATTTATTTTTTAGCTCATTGTATGATTTCAACTGGTTATAATGTCGAGATTATTCCTACAACTAATTCCCTTTTGTAAAGGACACAACACAACAGGCTTGAGGGTTAGGTAATGTTTGTTAATGTTGTCATTTTGTGTCGTTAGTTGTTGAAGTTTACACCTCCAGTGTCAGCCCCGGCTCCTCCTCTCATCTCGCTGGGGGAAGTCCCTCCCTGCATCAACAGCACTGCTCAGATGAACTGGCTAAACAGGGGTGATGTGAGGAAGGCTCTTCATATTCCTGACACACTGCCTCCTTGGGACATCTGCAGGTAAACTGAATTACCCACAACTCCACACTACCCACTACGCCCCACATAAACCGGAAATGCGAGATACTCCCTCATGTCATGGCCCAACTCATCACCGCCCTTTCTACTGGTGTATTAGAGTAGTAACAGCAGGACACTAGCTACAATGTTTTCTCGAATGTAGTTTTCTACACCATCTTTAACCAATTCAGTACTATTATATCCAAGATCTTAAAATAGAGAGAAGAAAAAAGTTCACCTCAGTGTTTCTGTCTGCTTGTGTAGTGATGAGGTTGGGAACCAGTACACCAACCTGTACCCCACAGTGAAGGACGTGTACCTGAAGCTGCTGTCTGTGGGCCTCCGGGCTCTGGTCTACAATGGAGACACTGACATGGCCTGCAACTTCCTGGGAGACCAGTGGTTTGTGGAGCAGCTGGGCCAGAAGGTCAGGCTGCTATGTGTTTTGTCATGTTGTTTAGATGGTGAAGTCAATGGATGGGATAAACTATAGACTTTGGATATTTTCTGCCTACTTTACAGTAGAGGTGTTTCTGTTGTCTTGTAGGAAACCACCAAGTATCAGAGTTGGATCTTTGATAACCAGATTGCCGGCTTTTACCAGCAGTTTAGCAACCTCACCTTCCTAACTGTAAAGGTAAGCCCTGACTATTAGTAGGGTCACATGCTGTTAATTGTCAGAGAAAGTGATCTAATTGGGGTGCATCCCTCGGTTGTCAATGAGCGAACAGTGTTCCAATCCCACTGTTGTCCCTGTTTCAGGGTGCCGGTCACATGGTGCCTCAGTGGGCCCCAGGCCCCGCCCTGCACATGTTTCAGGCCTTCATCACAAACGGATCCTACTGAGCATGCTCCAGAGCTTACTTCCTGTGACATCACGGCACCTGTCAATGATCAAGGACATGGCTCTGTCTCTCAGGGAACATGATGATGGGATTAAGATGGGATATAAATGTACAGTAAACCACTTTATCACATTCAAAAACAGTGGAGGTTTCTGGGGTGTGCTCAGTCCTGGGCATTGCTTTGGTAACCCTACAATCTACTGTTTGTCACTGAGCAAAACATTCCTGTGGTGAAGTGTGGTGTTTGAAGCCGTGCCTTTACTCAGATGTTTCTTTCAAATCAGCACTTTATTAACACCATACTTTTTATGATTGTTTTGAAATTGTAATAAATACTTGTATAACAACCATGTAAATCATTATTGGTTGATTTATTTCGGGGGGAATATAGGGTTTGACTGGAGCCTTGATAATCGATTTGGAAATGTACACAATAGTTTATAAAGGAATCTAAAGATTGAAAACTAATTCCATTACTCTGCCCCCCATGAGATGGCTATCCAGGCCAGGATCCTGTTGAATATTTGAACCACAGTACAAATATATATATGTTTATACATATCCACAAAGGCTGACATGTTTTAATGAGGACCAAAGCACCATAACAACAATGACAAGTACAGTTTGATCACAAGCTCTGTCAGACAGCTAAATGTGTTTCTGTACAAAAGTATGGCAAAAGCTGAGGTATCGCTACGATTATCTCTGTGGGAAACAGAAATGGTGTAATGACGTGCAATAAAACCAGTGAAAGATTTACACAGGAGCTTGAACTTTCATCACAACAATGATCCACTGCAGAGGACTTAATTACTAGATGGCTTATTGATCCAAACAGTTACTTCTTATTATGGTTACAAGTGAGAATAAAAGCATTCATCTAAACAATCCATTGCATTTCAAGCATTTCCAGTCTCATTCAAGTCAAGATAAAACCATAACTGCTGTACTAGGAACAACTCCTTTCAACTTGATTTATTTGTATCCCTTACCACTCTGTACAAATGAGTCAGTTCAAGAGTTTAAGAAAAGTATTAAATTATACAGTCCTGATTATCTTCCCACATTATTACACATGATTGTTGGCTGCGATATCAGGCTGCCTCTGCTAAATCACTGGAATTACTAAAGTACTATAAACAAAATATGTTTGGCAGTAAACTTAAAACAGGACCCCTTAAAATCATTAGTGTCACTGAGAGAGGCCTCCGGGTCACCTACTGCTGGCCAGCTGAACTAGTGTCAGGGAGGTCCTCCACACCTGAGCTCAGGTAAACAGGAAGTGGGTCTGACGCCACGTAGAGCATGCTGGGCCTGATTCAGTCAGATAGTGGTCAAATCTAGACTGCAAAACCAAGGCTCAAAAAACGTATCAGAATCTAAACCATAATTTAAAAATTCGCATTGGGTTCTAAAAAATACACAATGTGTTTCCATTCGATAGGTCCCTTGTCATTGGTCACTCTTTGCGCCCTGTCGAGTCAGAGGGCTCCATGGCTGAGGAACAGGACAGGCCATGCTGCATGCAGAAGAGGCCTTTATAAGGAGCCTCAGGAAGGGTCAGAGCTCATGTGTGCATTGGATCCCCAACATCCTGCTAAGTTCAAAAAGACAGTGAAGACCTGTTCCTCCCCCCTCCCCCTCCTCCTCTTGACAAGACTCCTCTGGCTGCCTATTAGCTGTGGTTGTTGATGTCTTGGTAGATTGCATTGGCAGTGGTCTGGCCAAAGATGAACGCTCCGATGGTAACCATAACAACACCATAAACCACCATCCCATGCCAACTGTGAGTAGAAGAGGTTAAGAGACATTAAGAGAATCCCCTTAAATCGACCATGGGAACATCGTGGTCCCAACAACTGCAGTTCAACTGATGTCAGTAGATGGGGTCTGATCTTACCTCGCTGATCTGTTCTCCGTCTCTGACAGCTTAGCCTGGATCAGACAGAGCCCTGGAAAAGTGCACACACCATGTTTACAGATGTTCAAACCATGAGTACTACAGCCGCATCAACAAGAAACAACCAAGATGATGATTATGATACCTGGAAAGACAAAGATGAAGCAGGCAGCGAGCCCTCCAATGAGGGCGATGACGCGGCCTATGTCGGGGATGAAGAGGGCGAGGATGAGGGTGATTGTGAACCACAGCAGCGTCTGCAGGACCCTGCGCCTCTGCTCACGACGCACGCACAGCTCCACCTGCTCGCCATGGAAACGCAGCCAGAGCCCCTCCAGCACAGCCCTGGGGAGATAAGAAACCACTTTTCTTGACGAACCCTGACAACTCGGGATACCAGCAACCATCCTCACAGCGGTGACTGTATACACAGGATACAAGGCGTTCCAGAGTCTCACCTGCCACAGAAGTGCAGGATGGGATAGGAGGTGACGACACAGACCACGATGAAGGCTCGTGCGATGGCCACCGCAATGTCATTCGGAGGATATGACATCAGAACATCTTGGCTGACATTCGAGCCAAAGGACAGGAAGCCACACACGCCTGAAGGGGAGATCACAATAACTGTTACTATAGCAACCGACCCGTGTGTTCCAAATATGTTTCTACTATTCATAATATAAGTCATCTCCCGGCCCCCCACTCCACACACATTACACACACAACACAAACACACACATACCTGTGCCAGTGTAGACAAAGAGGCAGATGATCATGCCAAAAGTCACTACACCTCCCCAAGGCTTGATCTCACTCCTGCTCATGCTGTTAAACACAGGCACACTGCTGACATGACACTGCCATGTGGAGAAGGGGAGAGGGGGATAGAACAGGAGGGAAGGAAAGAAAGAGGGAGGGAGGGAGAGTTTAGGACAAAAAGACAGTACCTCCAAATTCTCATTGATTCTCACCTTAACGCGTATTATGTTACATTATATGTACATCCTTACAAGTATTCTCAAAATATGTAAACACACACACAGTACAAACAGGTACCTGGAAGCCAAAACATATGGTGGGGATGGCGTTGAGCACTGCAGTCCAGGAGGATGGGCTGTCAAACAAACACAGGCTCATCAGCACATGAAACGCATGATGGGATTTGTAGCTCCTGTCTACATTTGGTGAATTTTCTACAGTGCACAATGCTTCAATCTGTACTTGTGTAAGGTCACCTGGTTGGGATGTATCCTGGGGTCATTTCCTTATCCGGCCAGATGTACTTAATGATGACAACAATGGTGACATACCAGGTTCCCACAACACTCAAAGCACTACAGACAAGAAAAATGCACAATCAAAGTAGGGCCTAATGTTACAGTAAAATGACATGCAGTTTAAAGAGTGATGGATGTTTCCAAAGGCTTAAAGCACAGGAATGAAACTGTAGTTGGATGAGGAAGGGTTTACCTAGCGTATTTCTGGAAGCCTATCTCTTTGGGGATGGAGAGAGGAAGGATCACTAGAACACCAGTGACCACGATGGTGAACTTGCGGTCGGTGTACCAAGTCTTACTGACAACACTCTCAGGATCATGGGACATGGCCGCTATCACTATGGAAACACAGAAAGGAAGATGTACAGGCTTTGTTTGAAATTTGATGGAAAATTAATGGATAGGTGACAACAAAGGCCTCTCAACACGGCTGTCTGCCCCCCAGCAAGTTCAGATCTGTGAAAGGCTGCATGGAGGGAAGTTAAGGGAGACAGGGGAAGATGAAGAACTCAGACAGTCGGAAAAGAGCAGAGATGAAAACCCGGAGGTAGAAAGAGACACAGACAGGAGCATGGGCAGGCAGATTGATCCTCATATACTGAGTAACAACTACTCACTTCACTTTTAATAGTACCTATTGATCTACCCATGGGTCATAGTCCATGTATGCAAGCATACCAAGAGAATGTTTCTGCTCGCTGTCAGCACTTTTATGTCATATGACATCAGTCATTGACAGACAGCTGAACCACTGACTTTATGTCCCCTTCACCCCAAGCCAGGCATTTCCCTTAACTCCAATGATATGACCCAATATCTTCCACACTCCAACCAAATACTACCTCTAACTACATAGCTTAATCACTAAGTCACACCAGAGCCAGCACTGAGGGTTAGCTACAGTATGAGCAGGGTTACGGAGAGTCTAGAAAACAACAATGCTTTGACTTTAACGTTTTAAACTCACATCTGTCCAGCTGGTCTCCAATGACGATGAAGAAAGCAATGCAGGTGCCGAAGGTGTAAACAGCGATGGCGACCTCACAGATGACCCCCATGACCTTCCCACACGAGGCTCTCACAACCTCCTGATAAGTGCTCTCGTTACTGACCTAGAGATGGAAGAGAGAGAGGAATGGAAGGAGTGAATACAGGGAGAAAGGAGAGGAACTTAAGTAAAACAGTATTTGTGTGCAGGGGACAGAAAGGGTGCCCAACACTCACCTGAGAGCAGTACGCCAAGATTACCAGTCCACTGATGATGAAGGTCAGCATAAACTGAAAACGTGCAAGGAATACAGGAAGTGTTACCCTGATGGCGCTTCTCGCTTCCCTCTAGATTGTCTACACACACATTGCTGTGGTCAAATTCTTACATGCAAGCAATATGACAAAACATGGATATGAGCAATAATAGATCACGAGGCTTGCACTGTTCACCTCTAACTTTGAACTTCTATGTGCCAGTGAGGGCACCATAAAGTAATGAATGCCTAATGAATAGGACACACAAGTCTTTTTAGATCTGATTCTACATGGGCCTCAAGAGTAAGATAGTAGCTTCTAGGGGGTTCTGGGCTACAAGATGCTCTCACCATCTGAAGAACCACACCTGCTGTCACTCCTCCCGCCATGTAGAAGGCAGCGGGGAAGTTTAGAAGCCCCGCCCCGAGTGCCGCGTTGACCACAATGAACACCGCCCCAATGGCAGACACCCCTCCACTCCTGTCCCGGGTTGCCTCCATTTGCCGTATGGACTCCACGCTTGGACTCTGCAGTAGCCATGCTCTTTCACCCGAGTCCTCGCTCCCTGTGGCACTCCAGTCTGCCACGTCACTGTTAATTGCCATAGGATACCACCCAGCTGGGAGTTACACCCCAACCCCACTCTGACTATTGTCCTTCGTAGGGCTTGCTATCCACTATCAAAGAGCCAAGGGTAGGTGGATGGGAGAGATCAGGTCCATAGAAAAGAGGTCCAGTTGCAGCTTAAGATATGAGGAACTCAGGCTGTAAACTTCCTAGGACACGGGAGGTGAGGTGTTCCGAGTCTTGGTTTGTATCGTCTTCAAGGAAGGAGAGGAAGCCTTTCTAGGACCTGCAATGACAACAAATTGAAGAATTTGCAATAGAAGAAAAACTGACCAGGCCCTTTCATGCCCCACTTTAATAACCTTTAACAACCCCATCTCTGAGTGAAAGCTTCTTAGTAAGCTATAACATGGGGCTTCTCCGCTACACATACCAGTCGAGTCAAGGCTCTTTGAGAGTACACCCTGTTTCGCCGATTGACCCCCTTACACCTGGCTGTGAACATGTCATAATAACCTCCAGAGATACCTTACCAGTCCCCACAAGACTTTGGAAAATAAATGTTCTGCTTGACATGGCAACAAACAGAAAAACTTATTCATATGGGAATCATTTTGCCTTCGATGACTCCTAAAGAACGAAGCAGCAACACTTGTAATAGGACACGTCGGACAGGTGACCTGTGAGATCCTTCAAGTGAAGCTGACATATTATCACTGTGATTGAATCACGAACAGAACTTCTGCATGCCTCCCTCGTTTTCACTATGAAAAGATATTTGACATACACGGAAACACTCTATACCGACCGTACACAAAATTGTATCTTGTTGTCTTCAGAATTGTTTATAGTAGATGGCATTTTTGATTATCTGAGATGTTTGCCACCGCCAGACAGCTAAGCATATGTAACGCTACAAGCTCACAAGAGCAATTACCCTGAATGATAAAATTAAAAATAGGTCGCACCGCTGGAATATTCCTAGCAACACGGACATCTGATTAAATCACCGCTGTTGATGGCTCACGAGCGCGCTAATGTTAGCCTGAAGTCACAAACATCAATGTCCGTAGCTACACAGACGAAAAACGTCCTAGTCCCATTTCTTCCATGTGATTTTTACAAGTGTATATGGCTGGTTTCAAAAAAGATGTAGGACAATTGAATAATACATACAATGTTCTTCTTATATTACCTTTCTGTTACTCCCATTCAGCCTGTTTCTGTTTTGGCTGCACCCGCACGCGCAGTCCGATACCTGCTGAACAAGCAATGAGGCATGTGATGTGAGTAGACTCGTTTTGTATTAGACAGAGCGCCGATAGTCAACAGTTGGGAGGAGTATGGGCTCACTGATTTAATCAACAACTACAATTGACACATGCAATATCCCGTAGGTTTCGCCATCTAATCCTTTTAACTAGCAGGTTAAATTTGTTATTTACTCACGTTTTTTTGTTTTAAAATAGGATCGTCACCCAATCCAAACTCCGCGTGTCGGCCCAGATCTGGGTGGCCCCAGCAGAAAATAAATGCTAACGTATGGATCACATGGTATTGCGTTGTTGTGACCGTTGAGCATTTTGGGAATTAGAGTTTACGCGAGGAACCCGCCTTCATGCCACTGCTTTTTTAATTTTATGGTGGATGGTTAAAATTGTTTTTATTGGTTGGGCTTTTGATTTTTTTCCCCTGAGATTAAAGGGCCACGGTAGGATGTAATCGATCTTCACACAGGGTAGTCAAATCAAATCCAACTAAAATATTGACCTTTTTACAAACAGTATAACAGAGTACTTAGCAGTTCATTGTTACCCATAAATTCCATTAACAACAATAAAATCACTCAGCCAAAGGTAAGAAGTAGAAGGCCTAGTAGTCTTTCCGATCAGCCTTCCTTCGGATTTCCAACTTACACTTTTAAAGAAGAAACTTGAATTAAATAATGGATCTCCTGATCTGCTACACTTTACTTTAGGAGTCCTTTCTCTTCCCCCTTTCCTTTAATTTGTGAGTTTAATCTCAATGCTACCTCAGCTAAAGGGTGATTATGTCATTTTAAAATAAATCCAGCCTGGCTTGCAACCATAGTAACAAGCTTCCTGCTAGTTTTACTTCAATTAAGGGAGCCCCCGTCAAACAGAGGTGGGACGATCCTCCTTCACAGTGGGGGTATGCATGTCTATGGTAGGAGCGCAGCAGGACCTTCCACCACTGCTGCTCAGGGGTGTCCCCTCATAGCAGTGTCCCTAATGCCAAATTAATGACAGTAAAAATAATCGCTTAAAAGAAACCTGTCAGATTGGTTGTTCCCTGTGTCTTTCATTAATCTACTCATTGTTTATTCATTATTTTCATTATGAGGGAATGCTCCCTTCATGTTGTGCTGCAACATCCTGTGGCAGCATTCATGGCAGGATAAATGGTTATGTTTAAAATTGTATGTTCTCTAGTTAATCCATCTATTATAAACCATATTCAATGTTAATCTTTGATCTTCATGTTTGGGGTTCTTATTCATGAACGTCAATATGACGGAATCTAAACTTGATGACATACAAACTGAATGTGATTGACCATTTTGTATTCCATGGCCAATGGCAATGTATATCTGGGGAAACCTGTCATCATTGTAATGCAGTCCAGTTCTTTCAAGTTTTACAGACAAGAGCTCTCAAGATGCTATATAGAGCTAGATTGAGTGCAATCAGAGAGGATGAGACTGGAGAGGATTGGCGCAGTATCAGATAATGATGGTCTATCTGGTGATTGCTGCAAAACAGGTCCATGGGTTTAAAGTAGAGAAAAATAATAACTTAAGTTACAACTATAGATATTTAATATCCCTAGTCCTGTGAGGCAATGTTCTCTGTGTCTAAATCTCTCAACAAGGCCCACATTAATCTGACTACAATTGGTGAGCTTGATTTTCTGGACTCGTCTCATCACTTCCCATGTATACTGAGCAATGCAGATATCCTTCACCCTCGGTTGTGTAAACCTAGTTTGTTTAGAATATCTTTCACCCTCTGTTGTCCAGCCATTAGCCCTCCAGTTCAGACTTTTATGATGCATCACATTTGTGGAGTATATAAAACCACACTTATGTTGGAAATTTGGGACAGAATGATTTGGTGGACAGACTTTAGGATAACATCTGTTACAGTAAGGATTCAAGATGGCCTTATGAATCATTTTCAAGAGGCTCTCATGAATAAAGGATCAGTCTGAAAGGCCAAGCCTCTCACCCCAACCCGCATGGACTGTCATTGATCAGCTTTCTCTCATTGTTCATCCGTTTGACCAGTTAAAGAGGAGTATCTCTATGTCTGATCCTTATGTGCTCTTGCGCTTACTTAAGGTGGATGCATATCACCATCTGCCTCACTCCTCCCTTCCTCACCCATCCCACTCACCCATCTGGGAGCATGTGTGTGCAAGTGAGTAGGTGGATGGGAGTGTGTGTGTGTGGGGGGGGTGTTGGGGTGGGGGGGTGAAGCGGATGAAATTGCGCTGCACACTCAGTACTGTTGCAGAGGTGCTCTGGATGGTCTCCATGGCAACAGGCTTGTGTTGTAGGATGTGCATGTTACCTACCTGTTTTGTCCAGATGTGATGATTTCTACAGGGAATCCACCCCCCCCGCCACCACCTCTCCGCCTAATTTAACACCCCCCTTCCAAAAAATCACACACATCCCGTTTCACACAAGCAACACATGGAAAGAACCCTGGAGAGAAATGAAGGTATGTTCATTGAAGTGTTGGATGTCACAGTTACCAAATGCAAGAAAATAATCTGGAAGTTGCATGTAAGCTTTGGCACACAAAGCTTTGGAACTCCTTGAGCAGTGTTTTCATACCTTCAGGGAAACGTCATAAAGTGAAAGTACCAGGTTTCAAAAAGCTTATTCCTTATTTAATACAAATCTCTTTCTGCAGTGGTCATGTTTAATTAATTACCTTTATATTTTGGGATATCTAGGATGCGCAAGGCTCTCAATGGGTGTAAACCTGTTATGAATACCAAGTGGTTTGTGACTCATTGGTAAAAAACTTAATGTCTGTGTGATAATGAACAGAAAAACAAAATGTAACCCATTCATTTATAATGACAGTGTGACTGTGTCATGTGTCGGATTTTGTCTGGATGACAGCGACCCTTCTCTCTGAGAATGATTAACATTACCCATTTTTACAGTCTTTCATGTTATTTCCTCAGAGAAGTTGCGGTCATGACAAAAGAGAATCAGAAAGGAGATTTATTGTAAGGTTTGTTCACAATGTATTAGAAATTCAGTTGAACCTGACTATGCCAATAGTGAACAAAAGGCAAGAATAATACATTTGAATGAGCCTGCAGTTGGCTACATATTTAGCTCCACAGGAGAACCTGCAATTCCCTGTGGTGTAATTTTCACATGCATGAAGCTGGAGACTTCCTGTAACCCAGCACCTCATCAGAGATCCTCTCTGTTGCTCCCTTGGCTTGTGTATTACAGTACTTGTTAAACAGTTAGACTAAATCTGACATGCATATTATCCTTTCACCTCCATATTTGGCCTTGAGGCAGAAAATACACAACAGAGAGCACAATATAATTGTTTCAAATTGACCTCTAAGATTTGTTATTTGATCCGAAGGGAAAATTGCAAGTTCCCAGCTCCAAATGCATGAGCTCTTTTTCTTTAGAGCTTCATTTAGGTAACAAGTCTGCCCTAAGCAGATACTGCCCACATCGATCAAAACCTTCTCAAAGTTATCAAAGATATTTCTACTCTTGCTACTGTATACTTGCACTTTGATCTTGCCTCTCACTGAGCTAAATTGGTCTGATAATCTGTGTACTGACATTTGGTCTCCTTAAAATTGGTTAAGTCTTAGTCTCTTTTTTATCATATCTGCTTCCCTCTCTTCTAATCTTCTAATCCCACTTTCTCACCTCCCTCTCCAGACCTCTCTCAGCCTGCGGGAACTCAGGCTATAAACCAGCACCAAGAGTCAACTTCAACCTACTGTCTTTAGATCTCATTAAAGATACTTAAAAGTAATCACATTAGGAGACCAAAGCAACCTGAGGTCTGGGCAGCTACATTTACTTTTTTAATCTTGATATTTGTGTATATGCTATATTTATAAACTAAGGATCTTGTCACCATGAGCCTTAATGGCCTGTCTAAGAAAAGCATCTTCAATCAAGAGCCAGGGAGTTTTAATGTGGAGCACCTGGTTAAAAGGGCTGACCATTATCCGGGTTAGTTGTATTGTAATGTCAATTGAAACCAAAAGGTTCAAGATGCATCTTTTTAAAACAAACCTATTAGACTACTTTCAAATGAAATAATTATGATAAAATCATGATTTAATTCATGAAAATGAACTGAGTAGATATTTATGCATAAAAGTAAACAGTTACATAAGGGTTGCTTTTATGCCATACTTTTTTACATTCAAGTTAGACTGCCGACACATGAGTCTGTGCGTGATCATTTTATTATTATAAATATACTCCATTGTATGTACACTATTTGAAACAGTAGTACACTATACAGTATTTACAAACACACTATGCCACTCTTGCACTGTGTACATTCACTGCTCAAAGCGCCTCAGACATAATTTAACAAGCATGTCTTTAGATGCATTGTGAACATCTGAGAATGTGACTTTTTCCATAGAATGGCAAAACGCATCTATACGTGTAGCATAGAATGTTGCTGTCTTATCAAGTTCATGAAAATATGTTTTGTATTTTTGTTGTAAAACTGTTTCAGTGGTAGGCCACTGATTGAATGAAAGTTTGAAAAAAATGACGTATTGTGGATCTGTGCTAGGAGGCAGTGCATTCACTTCCTGGAATGTGCATGTGCATTATGGAAACACTGACATATATTCTAGAATAAATGCTTAACCTGCTATAAATCTGCATTGAAAATGCCAAGCGGAAAAAAATGATGCCTTATTTCGCCAATTTTATTGGACAGCGCCACGACGGTAAAAATGCTGTCAACAGAGCATTTATGCGTATGAGGTTTTTCCATTCGGGTTAAGACAATACCGACGTTATTCAAACTTTAGCAGTAGTAACTCATTGTTTGAGCATTCTTTTTTTTTTCTCTCTAAAACATTCAGTAACTTAGGCTACCACAACTACCCGTAAGCTACCTTTGGTAGTACTTAAACCACGCTCATTGTCGCATGGAGCAATACTCTCAAGTGATTACCTCATTTACATCTATGACATTGTAGCTACAAAAGCCACTGAACACATTCTGCAAGCCTCTACGAGACTGATCAGCCCAGTATGTCCCGTTAGATTCCAAAACATCATACCGTTCTCCCCGGTGGAGACTCTGAACTCTTTGCCTCCTACAGTGGTGTTCCCCTGGACACATTGACTGACTAGTGTTCATCAGGAAAGGTTGTTTGTGTGTTGCTGTCTCTAAATTACATTTTTTATTTCCGATTCAAAGGTTAATTACTAAGTATCCTAGAAGACCAGCAATTAATAGAATAGCCGTGAATATGATCCCTGCAAAAATTCTCATGACGCCACCTTCTCCTTCCACCCCGTCTTCTTTGGGTTCTTCTTCGCATATGGAGATGACCCCCACGGAGGAGTTTCCTACACTGAGACTAGACTTCAGCTCTGCGCCCGCCTCTTGCTTTGCTTCAACCGCCCAGGGCGCCACTTGTACCTTCATTTCCATCTCTTCCATCATCTGCCCCACCTGCGTGATCTCGGCCTGCAGCTCCTTCAGGTCCGCCGTATCGATGTTGGCGTCTGCCTCGTACTTCATGTTCTGCACGCTCATGGCGCGGGCCGCCACGGTGGTGGTGCTGCCTGTCATCCCAGTCTGGATGAGGTGTCTTGTTGGGACTTTTAGGGGGAATTCCTGCCCGATCTCCAGGGATCTCTTCATGTCCACTTCCAGCAGCTCCATGCTGCTCGAGAACAACACCCATAGCCGTTCGTATTCTGCCCGGTCTTCTTTGCTGATGGTCTTGTCTTTGAGCAGTGCGGTCAGTTTAGTCCTGTTTGCCACCGCAAGCTCCTGGGCCTTTTTTCGGGTCTTCTTCAGCTCTTCACGCAGATTCTGTGAATCCGAGGTGCTGCCCAAAGCGACGACCAAATGTCTGTAGCAGGCAGTCACTTTGTTCAGAGCATCTAGCATGGTTTTGCACTCGTCTTTAGCCATGGTTCCTTATTATATGTGGTATTTATCAGCAAAACAATAGGAATATATCAATGATGCGTAATAGAGATTGTGACCCGCACGATGCTGTTCTCAACAAGGTCTTTTTTTAGTTTCCACTGGAGATCACCAGCCATACAAATCCACTCAGCGCACTCGTCACAGCAAATTCCTCTCTATCCATGTTCTTTCCTGTCTATGGTCAGAGTCGAGAGGCTTAGATATGAATGGATCCTGTAAATGGCTTTACCTTGGCGCTTTCACGTTGGAGATTAGTCCACTGCATAGATAACAAACCAACATCCAAAACGGTTACTTGTTCTTCTGGGACGTGAAATAGTCATACAGATCGGAACAATGTTTTCTGTGTTGATTCAGCCACAGGTGTCACAAATCAGCGGCTAAACTCCGAGTGGGGAATAAACTGTGCAGCTCAGCTTTTCAAAAGCATAAACGAATGTCCATTCATGTATTCTCATCCGCGGCTGATTGACGATGATGTTAAAAGTCAGCTATCAGAGCACAAGAGACTGGCCCATCGTGGCAATCGAAATGAATTACCGTCTCATCACCGCCGGTTTTTTTTTCCTTGGTAAGGGAGCTGTCCACTTCAGCACCTTCGCTGGTTGATGTTTAAATACCAGTAAGCGCCTTCTGCGGTCACATGCGCGTACAACAAGATGGAATCATTTGGCTGTAGGCTGTAATAGTTGTCGAGTAGTGCTTGGGGCTTCCCTGATTGGTTAGTCACCCATCATCTCCAACGAATATACCTCGTGATTGGTTAGTTCCTTTCTCAGCCAGGGGATACCTATGTGATGGTGATGATGCTGATGTTGATGATGCTTAGAGCTGCAATTAAAAATTCCTGTTCTGACAGGGGTCATAAAATATAATAAATTTGTTATAAGACAAATAGCTCGACAAATTATGTTTGTTTGATGCACTTTTGTAAGATTTTTCTTCAATAGACAACTGTTCTTATAAATAGCCTCCCATTCCATTGTGTAAAGACGTTTAAAAAATATCTAAGAACCTGTATTCTTAATGCCCAATATATTGTATGTGTGGCTGTGTGCGTGCCAGGTGTGTATATGCATAGAGGAGTGCTCAACAGTGTGTGTACCTAAAAGTGTGCTTGCATGCATGCGTTCATGTGTGCGTGTGTGGGTAGTGATGCCAAATGTTATCTAGACGGATATCGATACTGTGTTTTCTTGTCTGAATCCTGCTGTGTTGAGAGGTGAGACGTAGATCAGACTAAGCTGTTTGCCGGATTGCTCTTTTTGCATTATTGAAGCGGTTGAAGCCTAATGAGGTAGAGGCTGATGTGTTGGGCTGATGGCCACTAGCATAGAGACACGCTGAGAAGCGGCTTGACATTATTTGTGTTGCATAAGACAACACCAGCTGTGGTGGTGTTCTGGGCTCTATTCCTGAAAAACAGAATATTATTATTTGTGTGTGTGGAGGGGGAATTAAAGATTCACCTTTCACATTGTTTACAGAAAATAAGCACATGAAATGATGAGCAATAAAGATATTGTACAATAAAGGATTTGCAAGGATACAGAATTCTGAAGCAACGAAAGAGTGAACTTTAGAGTGAACAAGGGATGCCTTGTTCTCATTCCTAATATGGTGGACCATAACCTAACTACAGATCATAACATGTGACAAGGGTGGGCCTGGCTTAGCCTATCCTAAATCATCTCAGGGCAGCAAGTAAGGTGGTAGCCCACTTTGCTCAGAATCCACGTCTTAACATTTGGTTGAAACTGAGTACATGATACAACGCAAAAATATTGTCATCAATATTGTGCATTATTTCTAATCAACAATAACCTAGTTTGCTTTTTGACTGAAAAAACAAAAGATCATATATCAAATTCCTTCTTATCAAACAGATGTGATCTGAAATGGTCACTGTCCAACACTGCATCTCATTTAAGCCGTTAAAGCCTGCTGGGTATGGAGTGACTGCCAACTTATCCATGGTTGCTTTGCAAAGTTTAGAGATCACCGTCAGTTTGTGGGTGTGACAACAACAGAACATGTTTATTGTTAGATTGGCATCCACCCCAAGCCTTCTAATGGGCAATCCTGGGTATTTCTGGGGAGGCTTTCTATCAGCGGTGTGTACTATGTTGCATGTCTGAGAGGTTCTGCTTAAGGAAAACTCCTGTTTACCTCCCGTCCCGTCACCATCAGTTTGAATTTCAATTGAAGATCAGTCTGGCTATTTTCACCCCTTTTTCCTGATCAAGTAAGAAGTCTGTCTCGTTTCCCAGAATGCAGTTCAACTTCTTCTTCATCTCATCTGTTTGATACTACCCACTCGGTTCGGAGGACATTTTTTGAAGTGGTCCAGCTTAGCTCCAAATCTCCCTCTCTGGCTGATTGCTCAGTGCCTCTTCCTCCCTACGCATAGCCGCTCTATCTGTTTCCAATTTACACCATCAACCAGACTGACTGTGTGTCCCAACTGATGCTCTTAATGTTCAATTCAATCTGCATTTAATCATATACTCATACACCCCATCCTAGCCTGTACTCGTCCTTGACTTTGAGCCCATCATGAGGTCCATGATAAAGAGTGGTGGGGTAGCTTATGTAGCTTATGTGAAAAGGTCCTTCTCATTGGGTTGGCAAGGTGTTTGTATTTCCAGATGATGCCAACTATGTGACCCTCAGTAATGAGTGCATGCTTTTTTCTCGGTTTTGCCGTTATCAAGGACCTTGCTTGGTGTACACTCCATCATGTTCAATCCCCATTTGCAACAACTCGTCTAAATGCTTGCTCCTTAAAAACTTTGGGGGGAAATTAATTATGAATCCATGTAATGTTGAGGCTTCTCACTTACCTCCAAAATAAAGCTTCTCAGTAACTCAGTATATGGGCTACCCCACACTGTCCACTATACACCGAGAATGTTGTTGAACCACCCTACACAAACACACTGCTTAATCACTGTTTCTTTTGTGGTCAGTGGCTGTAAACCTTGATAGGATTACTATTTTTTGATTGGTTGTGTCTTATTGCTGTATTCAGACTGGCAATTATGAAGACGCATGATGCATAGCATATTCTCTGCATAGAGAATGAATAAGAAATGCTGGAGATGTATTCCACAGGGTCCGGGCATGAAGGGGTGACACAACTCCTGTAATGGTGTGTGTTTTTGTGTGTGTGTGTGTGAGTGTGTGTGAGAGCTTTTCATTCATTCTTTTGGATTTAGTAATTTTTGACAGTGTGCAGTTGATGAAGCTAACTTGAGCCCTACCGTCTAAATTGGATAAACTCTTTTGCAGCTGCATATGGTTTGTGTTTAAAACCCCCAGTGAAACACTTTAGTGGGTCTCTAACAACTCTATCAAGCTTGTCATCAACAATTCAAATCATCAAGGAACCAAATGTATGTATTTATTCAGTCAAACGTTTCATACATATTTATGCTCTTTAAATTCTCCTCTGTTATACAGTAGATGCTCGTTTAAACCCCTCTTACCAGCTTTGCTGGCACTTGAAATAATAATACAAAAAAATAAGTTAGGGAACTTTAAATAATATACAGATGTTTAGTACCACCAATAGCACCCAGTCTTTTTAAAGTGTCTTCCCTTTTTATGTAGCACCAGCTTGGAAAGGACAGACCTTTATACATATAGCCACCACCAAGCATAGCTATTAAGATGGGTGTGGGCTGACAGCTGAGTTGAAGAGGACAGAATGGGGTATGGGGTAGCTAGCTCTGGCTGTAAAATGATCTGCAACCTCTATGATCCAGATTAGTGAGATCAGAACCATAATGCCCACTAATGCCCCTTTTAATGGAGACAGTCTCTCCTGCCTCTTTCCTTCTCGCTATGACCCGATAGATGCTCAGGAAAGTGCTTTGAACTAGATTACCACACTCTTTTTTCCTTTACTTTAGCACCCACATTCACACATCCTCCACCATACAAACGCAGACGTGTACTCACATACTGTACACAACACATGTTGACACAGACTTACAGTTACAAATATAAGCCCCTGTGCCACTCCCTGCATCAGCACTCAATCATAGACACAATATGATATTCCCCTTAGACAGTTAGTGAACCAGTATGTGTATCTGTGTGTCAATTGTTTCAGGATTAGATGACAGAGACAGCACTACAGTAGATAAGTCTCACAGTAACATTTCTTTCAGTCCTGACCATCTGTAGTTAGTCCTTCCAGCAGAATTACCAAGTCCTCAAGCCTAATCTCTCATTCAAAAGCAATGACTGGATGTTTTGTTTCTAAAAACGAAAACATCTTAAAAGCCCTCCATTACTTTGCCCTGTTCTGATGGAAAACAATAAAATAAAGGAGGTTGCAAATATTTTTGAATTGTGTAAGTGGTTGAGTATGTTTGTGTGTGTGTGTGTGTGGTTTCAGGTGGATAAAGAAGCAGAGAGCAGGATTTTTCTGGAGCCATGAAGGTTCAGTCAGTCAGAAAGAAAGAGGACAGTGCATCAGGGAGAGGGAGAGAAAGAGGGAAAGAGAAGAGGATGAGAGGGAGACAGAGGAAGTCTGTCTCTATTGAATTATTGATGTGACTTCAGCCACTCTGGAGATGCACACTATATGACCTCTCACACGGCAAAGCACGCAGCTTAGGGTGAGCCATGAGTCATACCTTTACTACGCCAAGGTCTTGACTGGGGAGTATCCTTAGTCGACACTTGGAGCACACACACACAGGCACACACATTGTGCAGTGCCCAATCCTCCTGTAAAAGCGGAAGTCTGGTTGCCCTAAAAGCTCCATAAAGTTTGTATCGATTGTAAGCAGAATGTCATGCAGCACTCGGAACTTGGAAGATATAAAACATTTACCCAGCTCCAATGTTGGTTTAGAAGTTCACAGACGTGGCTCTGGTTGGTGAATCTCACCCTATCCAACCCTCATATTCTCTCAGATACTTGACAAGGTCTACAGTATGGAAACAGATCTCCAATGGGGTTGGCTGATTTCCTCACTCTTGTCCTCTTGGCCTTTTTTTGAAATAGAGTAAGCTTCTCGAGTGCGTTAGGAGCTTTCCATGCTTAGCAGAGATGAGCCCAAAGGAGCTGGGGCATCTGCTAGTAGATGACTTAACTCTAATCCTATCACATCTTTCACCAGTGCCAGCTATACAACCTGAGGTGAGAGTAAGGAGGTATATATCCACCCACCTACTCCTTCCCTCCATGTCTTCCTCTCACCATCCCCCTCTTTCTCTTATCTCTTGTTTGGTACTTTGGGGGGTGGTGGTGGAGGGAGGGAAGGGCAAGGTCATTCTTACACACAGGCCAGCATACTTCATGAGATGAGCAATGATGCATCTTTGTCATCACATGCAGCAGACTCCATAAACGTGCCTAAAAGTGTTTCATCGCGTTTTAAACAGCCTACATAATCTCATGTGCGACACACACAACTAATCTGTGATTATATCTCACCATGTTCTTTGACACCCAAAACATCTCTATGTCTGATTATGTATCTGGAAGCATGCCTAACAGCAACTCAGGACTGGCCGAGCTTGGCTCAGCCACGGGAGATGTATTTCCTGTTGACAGGCCTTTTTGTGTGATAATTACACTGACTTCAGTCTGGGGAGTGGCCTCTTCCTCATGTGCAACTCACCCTCTCTGATGTAAGTCAAGCCTTTCATCTCCTCTCATCCCTTACACACACACACACACACACACACACACACACACACACACACACACACACTAGTGGACGGGCTCTGCTCACGTCACATCACATCACAGATTCACTCTACTCCACTCAACGATGCTCAACTTCGATGCACTCCCGGTCTGGCTGCCAACACACGGATGTGGCCAGCGTTATAATGCACAGATGTTGCAACACGAGCACTTTTGCATTTATTATTTAATCGAAAGCAGAAATCTGATTGAGTCAAATGTCCAAATCAAATACCGCTGCATGCTTTGGTTGCAGAGAAAGGGCCTACACGTGGGTCATTGATGTGAGGTACAGGGTTGTTAGGCAGGACGAGGCCTATCTGGCCATGGTAGTTGTAACTGTTCATACATATGCCAGCTAGTTGCTCATCTCGCAGTAATGGAGAGGATGTCAATAGAAAGGCCTCCAGCCCTGCTTCAGCCGTTAAGCTGCTTTGAAAGGATTGCTAGGCGGGCAGACGGCTGGACTAGATACTGGAGCAGGACAGGGGAGGACAGAAGCCCTCAGGTCCTACTGCGATGCTGCAAGGTTGGAAATGGAAATGGTTTATCCCAGGTCTTAATCCCCCCCAGGGATGGCATGTGAGGGGTTGGGGAAGCCCAGCATGCTGCACCCTACTGGGGAAAGTCTGCAGCCTCACAGAGGCATGGAGGTATGATAGTATCAGAATCAGAAAGGGATTTATTCGCCATGAAAGATTGCACAGACAAGGAATTTGCTTTGGCAGGAAGGTGCATAAAATAAACATATAGGTATCGTAAATTTAAATATGTGGTCTAAGGATACATAACGTAATGCCACTTTATCGTTCAATAAACCAATTATTTGTTTATAAACATTCGGGATGCGCGCGCAATCTGGCTGCAGAAAATCGGGAAAGGATAGCACATGGCAAAAGGACCACACGGATAATACAAATTGTTAGATTTAAAAAGACCTAAAGCGAAAGGTCTATAGCGCCTCAAAGTGGAGAAGCAATTTACTATTTCCAATAGTTGTTGGATTAGATTTCATCCTCGGGGTGACGCTGTTGAGACAGAAATACTAAATCAGAGATGAGTGCGGAAAGAATCCGGAAGGCTTTTCAGCCACTCAGCTGTTAGTGTGTGTGTATGAGCTCAGACTCTGAGTCAGAGGAGGTTGTGTTTGCGTGTGGAATCAGTGTAGTATGGTTATCATGTAATCAGCTAAATTGGTTCTCCGTCTTTGTACTTTTTTGGGTACGTCCAATTACAGTCCCTCCTGGAACTAAAGGATACTGCGGTAAGAAGCCACTGACAAAATCAATTTTCGATGCAAGCTTGTCTTGCTGTCAAGTAGCCTACTGTAGCTAGCTTAGCTACCTTAACCTGCCCGTTTTCACATTACTAGCTAACATTAGCTAGCACTAGGGAGGGTCATTGCTTGATTATTGGGCACTGTACTCCTGTTAGAAGCAACTTGCTGCAGATATGGTCATCTTGCAGAACACCGTGGTAACGTTAAGATCTCGAGCAACCGACTTGTAATGCTAATTGTTGTAAGTCGGCATTCTCTGCAACAACACAGTGAGATGATCCTGCCTGACTAGTAGAGCATTATTCTTTCACTAGGCTAGTAGCTAACCGGTTGAAAAAAGCACAACCAAATCCTATTACTTAAACTACCTAGCTAATGTCGGTGCCTGCTAACGTCGAAATTCCAGCTGCTGCAGAACCGTTTCTGTCTGGAGGATCGTGATTCGTAGCATTTACACCTAGCTTGATGGTAAAACTTGTGTTTTGACTAGCAATCCGCTTAAGGTTATGTGTGGAGCGTGTACTTGACTAGCACTATGACTAGTTGAGTTTTTAGCCTGCGTTTTAATTAGCCGAGCTTAACCCCAGTCCAGGGGTGTGACTGTCGGGTGATTAGCCCACTATTGCAAATCATTGAGTTATCTTAAAGCAAAGGGAAGTAGTGCTTGAAGCTCCACAATACTGATACCACAATAGTGGGCAGTCTTACTTGGTATTATTGCTACATTTAGGAGTTTGAATTTCTACATGGAAATAACACGGAGAAGGTAGAGTAGTTGAATGGTCAATACAAGTAGCTCGGTGTTGTATTGAAACCTGAAGCTGTAAACAGATCTCTGGCAGTTCATATTCCTCTATTGTAGGTAGGACATTGCACTGCAAGGCACTCACAATGCTGAAACACTTTCTTCTTATGTCTCCTGTTGTGCAATGCTTAAATAGGGGAACAGACGAGTATTTTGCTCGTTTTGATTCAGATTATATTAGGATGGGCTGGATTGTTTCCATTTCCAAGGGGGAGGGGGGGTGAGAAGCACTGGTCTTGAGTCTGTGTGTGTGTGTGTGTGTACACATGCAGGTATCTGGATGTTGCGGTGCAGACAGCTTCCCTTCCTCCCTGAAAGCTGGCCAATGGTAGACCAGATGCAGCTGTGAGGACAAGACTGTGAGGTGAGTCACAGACTGACCTGAGGGTCTTTCCTTTAAATGATGCACATTAGTACTCTTCTGTAAACAATTAGGCCTTGTTGGGTTAATGTAATGTAAACCCAGGATGCCAAACCCTGCCTAGGCAGAGGGTGTTTTATAAATACATATCTGTTTTGTTTATCTACAGGTGGCCTTACCCTTGTGCTAAGTTTCCCTTTTGTCAGCTAAGTGTCTCGGAGTGCACCAGCAGTCTGGTGATAGGGCAGACTGGTGACCTTTTCCAGGATGACTTTGCTGAGATGCCAGGCCTGGTTCTGTAGCCTCCTTAGGGGGTTTAGCAGGGGGCATGGAGGCCCCTTTCACTCTGCCCTTTGGGAGGGCAGACAGCTGGACGAGCAGCTGCTCCAGCCCTAATGAACCAGCTTTCACAGGCCAGGGGGACCAATACAGCTATAGCCGGGCCACACAAACTTCCTTTCATTAAAGACAGAGACAGCTTTTTCAAATTCTTTGAAAGAATAGGTGGAGATAAGTTTGTATTATAGATTTAACACCATAAATTGCCAGTAACTATACCTTTTGCTTGTCATCCAGATCACTGTGCCTGTGCAGCCAGTTGTGGCATCATTGTTATGAAACTTCCCTTTGGCACCTTATTTGTTTTTTCACAATGTATGCTTCATGGTTTGGCTGCCCGCAATGTTTGGGGCTATCTCTTTGTTATGATCAGTGACCTATGTACTTTTGTAAAGATCTCTCTTGGAAGTCTCTTGGAAAGCGTCTGCTAAATGAATAAATGTAAATGTCATGTAAATGAAATCCCAGGCGGACAGCGTTGAGGCCAGGCGTTGGCTCACAGTAGGTTAGAAAGCAGCAGAGAGGATTAACCTGGTCCTCAGATACTGGCATACTGTACTCTTGTCCTCCACCTGACATACTACTGGGAGTCCCTCTTAAGCTAATGCGGAAAGACTACACTTGATGTTCACTTGCCACTATATAGGCTACTACTTTTTTCCACTTGGCATTCCAAGTTTGGGTTATTTCCTTTGTTTTGGGGTGTCTGTTCAGGATTTGGTGAAATGAGAAGGCGTCTGCAGTGTTTCAGTTGTACATTTTGCCGCTGCTGTTTCAGAATTAGAAATGGCCTATCAGCGGAGAAAAATCCTAAAGGAAACACTGAACTATGTTTTCACCCAAAACAGAATGTTTCTGCACCCCAGTAGGTTGAGGGATGTGAGAGCTGGCATCCGTTAACTGCCAAGTACCCCCCCCCCCCCCCAGCTTTGTGTAACATGGTTTGATGATTGCCAAATTTACCCTGACCCATTTCCCTCTGGCTGGGTTGGCAGGGGGCAGGTTTGTATAGCAGTATAGCAGTTATATAGGATCCAGCAAGGCCAGTGCATGAAGTTTGTCTTGTTGTTGATCATGTTTGTCAGTTGAAAAAGTGAGGTATTATCTGGCAGGTCTTTAGGGCCTTGGGAGAGAGCAACATCTCATCACTCCAACCAAACACCTTGCTTTGGAGACATCAACCAGTAGTCTTTCTTTCAAATGACTCAAATCCGGCTTTCATTGGTCTCAGCCTCTTCTGTATTCTCCTGCTCCATTCTGGCCCTGTTCTTTTTGTTCTCGTCCAATTTGCATTTTTACCACTCCTTGTTGATATGCAGACTTGCTAAAAGGTCCTACATTGGCATTCTATTTGGTTAGCAGACACTTTTATCCGAAGCGACGTACAAATGGTGCATAAGGAAATGATCAGAAGTGCATAGTTCTACAGTATTTCTGTCAAGTCAAAGAACGGCTTGTATTTACTAGCCATTTTGCAAAGAAACCACACCTCAAGCTACCAGGCATCAGGTCTTCCTACTATACAAAAGGTTTTGGAGCCGTCTGGTATTTGCAGACAAGCCTAGTCAGCTGAAGATCGACTGCCCCCTTGAGCCAGCACAGCAGGGCATTAATGGAAACGTCCTGTTTGATTGAAATACCCTGAGAGAAAGTAGCAGAACCCTCGAGACACTTTCAGAATCAGGCATGGGTAACGCGCTCAAGGAAACACCCCTGACTTATATTCATCAACCTGGAGAACTCACAGAGCCTGTAGAAGTTCATTTGCAGTGTGTTGATGTTTAATAAGCAGGTGTGAAACCATAACAGACAGCGGTAGTTTGAATTAGAGGCCGGCACACTCCAATGCCACACCAGTCACACTTCTTAACCCCTACATTACACACATCAGCAAACTGCGTATTGTTTCAATTAAAGCTTGGAGGAAGGCTGGGACGGTCCTGGCTGGCAGGGTAGTCTGGGCACAGCTGCTCCCTCGTACCTCGGTAATGACAAATGTTGGCGTCAGTGTTTGGAGTGGTTTATTGATTGTGTCTGAGTGGAAACTCTCAAATCAGGCCTGTCCTCTACTTGGCAGAACTATTTGATAGCAAGCTAGATGGATGCTAAATTTAGAGAACAGCCCTTTTGAAGTGCACAAAGCTGTTGTGTAGTGCATGATGGACGCATGGATGGAAATCCGATTCTTGGGTAAATGATAAATAAAACCGTTATTGTCTGTGGGTGAGCTGCTGCTTTTTGAGCTGGAGACTGTTCTTGTTTTTTTCATACCTTGAGGGGACCTAGGCCTAGTTTGCTTAGCCTAGCTGCAGCATGGTAGGTCAGCATGACACCTGCATGGGAGTCCAGAGGTTATTTATAGTTCTTGTGACTCACACACCTCCACCTCAGTATGGCTCCCCCTGAAGGTTCTAGGTCATCCATTTATCTCTGAGCAGTTTCCTGAAGCGTCTCACGTTGACTGCTTGACTCCTCCCTGCCCTTCACACAAGCAAAGACGTCCTATCTGCCTGATGTCTCCCAGAGTGGGCCACAGGAGCCATCTAAATGGATTGAGGGTGATACCCTACATCTCCCATGCTCTCTCTTATTTCACAGTACAGCAAGGGAGAGGGAGGGGGTAGGTTATGGCTAGTAAGGATAAGGTTGACTGACCCCTGGGTGTTGTATGTTTCTGGAAGGACTATACTAGTTTGGGTAATGGATTTAGACTCCTTCTACCCAATCTGTGTAAAATATTGTCTGGCCTAGGCCTTTTGTCTTGGTTAAGGATGTTGCCATCACTGAGACACTTGTGTGCCTCACTGTCCTGCTGTCTGCTTTACTGTCTCTGCCTCCCATACACCTCTCTCCATTCTTCTCTTCAGTCTTTTTCTGACCCTTTCTCCCTTCTTTCCCCCTCTCTGTCTCCCTCCCTCCATCCTTCCCTCCACCCAGGGTACAGGATGCAGTCATCAGCCCACCATCTACGCGACATGGAGCAGCACCACCCGCTGCTGGCGGCCAACGATGAGGAGGCGGGGGCCGTGGTGGGGCTGGCCCCCGCAGGGGCGGAGGCAGCCGAGCAGGTGTGGTTCATCCAGGACAGCTGTGGCATAGTGTGTGCCTTCATGACCTGGTTCATGGTGCTCTACGCCAACTTTGTGGTCAACTTCGTCATGCTGCTGCCTGGAAAGAGCTTCTGGTACTCGCTGCTCAATGGAGCAGCCTTCAACTCGCTGGCCGTGCTAGCATTGAGCTCGCACCTGCGCGCCATGCTGACTGACCCGGTAAGGGAGCGGGAGGGAGGGTGTGGCGAGGGTTAGGGAGCAGATACAAATCAAATGCAAATAATAAAAGTACCTCCCAGTACTTGTCAGTGCTGGGAGGGGGTGGACGGGAGGGTCATGCATGTTGGTGATAGGTTGGTTGGGAGGAGAAAGAGAAGGCAGAGCAGGTTAATCTGATATCAGTGTCAGCACTGCTAATCCCCCTGCCCCCTACCAACTCTCTCACAGCGAAAAGCTCCGCCATGCTGCTTTGAAGCTTGTAGTGTAATCACTGCACTCCTACAGTAAAACGCTATTAGAAGAGTTTTCTAGGGGTAGGCTATAATTACACTATTATAAATATATATATGTGTGTGTGTGTGTGTGTGTGTGTGTGTGTGTGTGTGTGTGTGTGTGTGTGTGTGTGTGTGTGTGTGTGTGTGTGTGTGTGTGTGTGTGTGTGTGTGTGTGTGTGTGTGTGTGTGTGTGTGTATATGTATGTATATATATGTGTGTATGTATATATATATATATGTATATATGTATGTATGTATGTATGTATATATACATACATATATATATATATATATATATATACATACATACATGTATGCTGAATATGTGGTGCACAATCATTCCTTTCATTTCGTTAACTTGATATCACTGTATCATGTGCTCTTCATTAAGTATCATCTCAGGGAGCTGTCACTGGGATGTTAAGCCAATCTGACAACATCAGTTCTCTTTCATTCTTGGTGTCAAAGAGAGTGAGAGAATTAGAGAGAGGCAAAGACAGACCCTTTATTAGGGTGGTAAAGGGTCAGTATAGCTATAGTGAATGTGACCTTTCCAAAATGACTGCAGTAAGGATATCTTAAAATCAAATGCAGTATTTTTTTAAATAATGATCATTGTGGTTATGTTACCAATCAGCTCTATTCCATCCATTCCTGGTTCCTCCTCTAGGGTGCTGTTCCCAAAGGCAACGCCACCAAGGAGTACATGGACAGCCTGCAGCTGAAGCCAGGGGAGGTCATCTACAAATGCCCCAAGTGCTGTAGCATCAAGCCTGAGAGGGCTCATCACTGCAGGTCCGTCATGATGGACTGCACACCACACACTGCCTGTTGGACTTGTTTGATCTAGTCAATAACTTTGTACATTCGCTCTGTTCCAATTTGAATTTTGTTTTTGACAAATCGAGAAAGTGAGACATTACATTTCTAAACCACTGTACATGTACATGAGAGGGGCGTGTCACATGTTGCTCTGCATCTCTTTAACAATCTAGATTAGCATTTGTCTGCAATACCTCAAATGGGTATATAAAAAAAATGGGTTATTGACAGGTGGAAATAGCAGTTTAATTGAGGAGCAATTTGAGCTGTGACATTAAACATAGGGAGGAGAGGAAATGGGTTCTTCTCTCCATGGGAGGTTAATAAGGAGGTTTACTTCCTGAAACGGCTCAGGGGACTGTGCCAACAATCCTGCATTTTACCACCAATGTTTTTATGTTTTCTGTGGACCACAGTCTAATTCATCATCTGTTAATGGAGAAATAAATGTCTCATCGCAGTTCAAGCGTAGCAGCAATTGTGGAATGAGGATTTTTATTGCAGCGTATTTAATTCCATGAAAGAATGTGTCTGTTTATTAGCTTGCTAGCTCATTTGAGACAGATATGGACATGTTTTCATCAACTGGCAGGCGGGCAGGCAGGCCCCTGACGGAGCACTGTGGTTTGTCTCTTTTCCCTCCAGTATTTGTAAGAGATGTATCTGCAAGATGGACCACCACTGTCCCTGGGTGAACAACTGTGTAGGGGAGAAGAATCAGAAGTTCTTTGTGCTGTTCACTGTAAGTGGAGGGAGAGCCACCTTTAGCACGTTCTTTCTTTTCCTTCCCAATTATTTTGTCTTTCAGTCTCCATCGCTGTTTCCTTTACTCTCCCTGCTGTTTCTTCTTTTTTTTTAATGTATTCCCTCTCCCTTACGCTCACATTATGACTATCTCTCTTTCTCTCTCTCTTTCCCACCTCCATCTCCCCCCTCCGCCTCCCTGCAGATGTACGTAGCCTTGATCTCAGCCCATGCCTTGGGCCTCAGTGTCTTCCACTTCTTCACCTGTGTCCAGGTCCAGTGGAATGGTGAGTTGCACTTCTCCTGCCTACCACCTGCTTCAAAGGAAAAGTAACAATGAGAAAGTAAGAGACGGGCAATACGACAGCCGCTGTAGTTCATGCGATCCCACAGCAGACGTTGTCTTGTGGTTCATGATCAGATTCTGAGAGGATGTGAAAGTGCAGGTGATTAGTGCTCCGCCCGCAGCAGCAACACCTCACATCCACCATCCATCTTAGCTTCCCTCGTGGGTCCGTCTGTAGACATGAACCAGTAGATGAGAACAGTATTTCATCCGACACACAGACTTCCACCAGGTTGACACGGCACAGCACATGTTTATAGCACAGGACGGAGCAGGGGAAATGGGGGGTGAATTGTAGAACCCCATCACAGGAGTTGTGACTTTGGTTGTGTTGTAGGAAATTCTGGCTCTAGTCATATGTCGTGTCTCAACGGTCACGGTGTAAATCATAATGCTGTAAAAGAATGGAACTTTAGAGTGGTATCGGCTTCAGATTGTATGACTGTCCTAACGGGTGTATTGATCAGATCACATTTGCCCCACCCCCCAGAGTGCAGTGACTTCTCTCCCTCCGTGTCGGTCATGCTCATGATTTTCCTGTGTCTGGAAGCTGTCCTCTTCCTCCTCTTCACCACTGTCATGTTCGGGACCCAAATCCACTCGATCTGCAACGATGAGACGGTGAGTCATCACACAAACACACACACACACACCTGTATGCTCTGTCTCTCTCTCTCACACACACACACACCTCCTTCACAAATCTCGTAAACAACCACACATACACACCATCTCAACCACCCACATGAACACGCTCTACTAATACACATCACAATCAGGGAAGGCCTTGAAATTGAAGCACAATCAGGGCACACTCACAATACTGTGCTAAAGTCTAAGACACCCAAGATTTTTACATCAATATGGTCTTAAATAAATATGAGAATCCAAGTTTTTAATTAATTAATTGAAGAAAATGAAAAAATGCAACCAGGCCATAGATGCAGACATGCATTTGCTGTACAAGCACTCGTCAGCTCTCTGTCCCCAGCCTCCCTCTAGAGACCACAGTATGCATTGCAGATTTACTGTTACACCCCCCACCCTTCCCTCCCACCATCCTTCAAAAAAAGAATAGTTCATAGTGAGAATGAGTCATACTACTGCAGGGCCTGACTCACTCCTTCAGTTACTGCTCCTTCACTTTCTAGATGAGAAAGGTAAGGAACTGTTGAGTCTCCAAACAATGTACCAGTGTGACTGAACTGCTAATCATTCAGACCTCCCAGCTCCCTTTGTACCCATGAATGCATACAACTGTTGCCAGTGCCTCTTTGCATACACAAGCTGCCTAGAGCAAAGTGAAAGTGACGGTGAATACACCATGGCAATGGCACACGGGTTTATATGTCTGTAAGTGCTTAGCTGTTTATGGCACAGAGGAAACTGCACGTCTCTCAGAGAGGAACACTCCCTGGTACCAATCCTGCGTTTTAAAAACACTGATATAACGTATGTGTGTGTCGCAGGAGATCGAGCGGCTGAAGAACGAGAAGCCCACCTGGGAGCGCCGTGTGCGCTGGGAAGGGATGAGGGCCGTGTTTGGAGGCCCCCCCTCCCTGCTGTGGTTCAACCCCTTCACGGGACTGCGTCTGCGTCGCCTTCTGATGACACGTGCTCGCCGCGGTGGGACAGAGTTCTCCGTTTGAGGGGCCCGAGGCCGGGTGCAGCTCACGGGTCATCCCACTGTCCTGCTGGCATCTCCAAGGGTTGAGAAGGAAGGATTTTTGAGTTGGCTTCCCTCACACAGGGGTGAGATGAGGCTGTCCTCCACATACTGATGTAGACAAACCCATATCTGTCTACATGAGTATGAAGGAGTATGGAGATTTTTAATGAGCTGCGGTCATGGAATAATAAAAACAGGATTGGGGGGCATAGTAGATATCAAGCACTAATAAGTACTCAAAGGCTTTCAACACCTGAAGCCTTTCTCTGCACCAGTTGGAGAAGGACATTGTGTATGCTTGTGATGGTCCCCATTTGTAGAGGACCTGACCATGGCCTGCTCCGCCCTGCACCCTGAGCCTTGAAGTGCACTATATAATATCCAAGTACATTATGGATAACTCCTTTAGGAACTGGAGCCTGGCACATACCAGCTGGATTTGCAGACAATCATGGAGCATCTCAGCCTGTTAAGGATGCTTGGAGCTGCAGTCTATGGAGAATCGTATTTGTAACTGTACAGAAGCCCCATAGACTGATTCCAGAGAGAGGAATCTGTTGCCTTTGGGATTTTGATTTTATCCTTCAATCTAGGTTTTTGTAATTGTAAACATTTTGTATAAAAAGCTGCAGGATAAGTGTGTCACAGCCTTTTATTACCAAGGCTTCTCTTCAATACCATTTTATTCTTATAAAATACTGTTTACCCATTCAGTAACTTACAACAAACAAATGAACAAAGGATTGTATGGAATTCAAAAAGTTCAATTTCATCGACATGAATGCATGTTTGTGGAGCATCTTACCCATTGATTTTAATTGTAGTTTTCATAACACTTGTTTCTCCCGGATCTGAGGCTGGTGAGGAAGAGGATCTAATTTTGCTCTGGTTTAGTTAACTCTTAACAAATTATCTTAAGAATCTTTCATTTTGACCATTTAGAATGTATGGCATTAATTTTTATATTTATACTTTAGCACTAAGGGGTAGCAGGGAAAACAGACTATACTGAGACAATTTGATATATCTACTGAGATCAGTGCATTACAGAGAGAGCAGTGCTGAATGATATCTGTCACATGGACTCAAAGGTAGACCTGAGCAGTTGTAGAGCTTTTATTCCTAGAAGCTGAGGGTGCACAATTGTATGGATTATCAGTGAATGAGTTTCAGAAGATTCCTGTTGGGAATCGTCAACATGTGTGGTAGAATTGTTAGCTTATCCACACGTTTTAAGTATTTTTTGTAGACCTGCCATCTGTGGATATCCCATGGCCAAGTAGGCTACACATGCCATCTTGGGTAAGTTAAACTTTGGAGCCATGTTGCCATATATACAGTATGTTTCTTTACCCAGGGCAGAAGCTGAAGACGCATTCAGACATTATGATCAAGAATCATCATTGAGCTTTACAACTGGGTCTCACGGGTGACTTTCATCTATAGGCTAATTATGAACATATGGAATTATGGATCGTTTTAAAATGTCTCAAATTGTCTTTATAATGTGTTATTTTGCATAATAAACTTGATCAATTCAGAAGAATACATTCTCCCGTCTTAATTCATTCTTTTTATATATATATATATATATATATATATATATATATATATATATATATATATATATATATATATTGGAAATAAATGATACATAGTAGCCTAATACAATGTTAACACACTGGATAGTTGTGGTAGATTCTAAATTGGTATAAAGTTTCTGTTTTAAGAACCGTTAACGAATGCAGGCCAGACTAATGCTTTTTAGCAATGTTGCTGCAAATGACGACCTTGCCACTGCTGGCAATGGCATTACGCTTTTGTTTCGTGTAATATTGTGTCCGAGAATTTAGAATCTCTCAAAAACTAAGGATGAATAAAATAATAACTAACCAACGGTAGATGGCGCATCTGGCTCGTATTTCCGCTTCACCGCCTTTCTTTCGCTTTTGGGCGTCATGACGTAAGTGATGAAGAGCTAAGGAATAAAGCATGTTGACTGGTGTAAAATCCATTGCGATCCCGCGCTCCATATAACTCATACATCAGCGAAATTCGATATTGTTCAGCAGTGTTTCACCTCGTCACACTGTGTTAGTAAATATGGCGGCAAACGAAAACATGGAAGGAGATGTGACAAACAGTGGCGGAAATATGATCGTTGAAAGTGTAATCAATCGATGGATTGTGGATTATTATACATCAGTGGCGCTTTGTGCGTTTAGAAATGGAAAGTATAGAGATTTCTGTGAAATCAGGGACATACTTCAAAGTGAGTAACGTTACAACAAGAAGTGTGGCTAGCAAGTGGTGGCAAGTTTTCCCAATCCTTTGACGCCAGCAATAGCCCATTTGCCCTCCGTTCACTTGCTTACATCTAACTTATTCTATTACAGAGTTTATTATTCTTGAGCATGCTAACTGCCTTAGTGCCTAGCCTAATTGATGTTTCTATCTTTTCCAGATCTGTTGGTGCGTCCCCTTGAATCTACCGATGTCATGCCTAGGAAGATACAAATAATGCAGTTCCTCTCCCGGATTAATGACGGTGAAAGACTGGGTATGTAGAACTAACGTTAATGTCAGTGCATGGACTGTGAAGACAGTGTAGTATAGCAGTCATGGGATACAGCATTGTTGTCATCGAGTTATAATAACTAAGACGCTAAATGTATGTTATGGAACCGGATCTATTTGTCAAATGTGTTATTATGCAATTAAATGGAAGGGTCCGTTGTTTACCACTCTTGTCCTCACACCCACACAGACTGTTGCTTTGAGTCTGAGCCTGCTACACCACTGGAATCAGCCTTAATTATATTGAACAACATCAGTGAGGATTTAAATATTTGTCAGCAAGATTTAAAGAAAGTGCACAAGTCAATACGGGAGATGGTGAGTTTTCCACTGTGTTCATACCCACACAGACAATAATGACTGAGAAACTGAGTGGAGTTTACCAAAGACACTGTGGCTAACCCCCACAGTGGTTGTAATTAATTTCCAGGTTTGCAATTGAAACAAATTGTGTTATTAAAATCTAAATTCAATCTTTGCCACCAAGTAAATCTTAAGGATTACATGTCTAGAACATTGCACATCTTGACTGTGTTTTTGTTTTGCCATACAGCTGGTAATACTCTGTATCAAGAACAAGCAGTATGACAAAGCAAAGGATGCCTTAACAAGATACTTCCCCAAAGGCATGGTGGGAAAGGTATGCTCACTCATAAAGCCAAGACCACTTGGGCCCTGTTAACACCTGGCATTAATACACATCTTAGGTGACCAGACAAATGTAAGTATCTGACATCAGTTCAGTAGGTGGTCCTTCAGTGTGGCCCGGGGCAGCCTTTCTCAATCCTGGTTCACGCGACCTCCTGTCCTGCATGTTTGAAACGTTTCCCTCTTCCAACACACGTGGTTCAAATGAATGGATTGTTATCAAGCTGACAAATTACCCATTTATTACATTCCGGTGGGTTGAAAGAGGGAAACATAAAAAAAAATGCAATGTGTCCCGAACACCAGGATTGAGAAAGTCTGGCCCAGGACACATTTACAAACACTGCTAAAAGAATGGGACTATATGTCCCCGTCCAGACCACCTCCAAATGTGGCGTGAGCAATCGGATCTCAATGCGTCCTCGATGCGTTTTGAGTCCATTCACACCTGTAGTAAGAGCTGTACACTTGTGGTAGGATCACGCAAGATGCATGTTCATGCCAGATGTGAACAAGGCCTTTAAATAGCATGTGAAATCAGCCATGTGCAAATAACACCCACATTTTTTTTTTTTTTTGCAGAAAGCTATTTTCATGGGACTGATCAACAAGAAGATAAACAAGCATGCCGTGCTTGAGCAGGTTACGTACCAGCAGTTCAGGGAAGAGATGGTGCAGTTCTGTGAGAGCCTGTTCTCTGAAAGTGTTCCTTTCCTGTCCAGGGTAGGAAATCTTGAGCCCTACAATAACACTACATCAGTGTATCAAAACACTGTTGTCCCCTTATTTGTGTAACCAGTGTGTCCAAAGTCCCTTATCGTTTTGCCAATAAACCAGTATGACTCCTATGAGTTACAGGTTGCAAAACAGCTCATCGAGGGAAGAAAGGCTGCAGAGCAGAAAAAGAACACAACAGAGCAAGATGCAAGTGTGGATCTGCCACAGCCCCCGGCAGACAAGCCTGACACCAGGTAGAATCATAGACGCATCATGCCATTGAATCAAAACATTTCACATTGTCAAATTCCCTTGGGCAACAGTTTTAGTTTATGGGCCATGATGTCTAACTCGGCTCGTCTCTCCCCATCCCTCATCCCCTGTCCCTTCCTATATAGATTTAGTCATTTAACACACGCTCTTATCCAGAGCGACTTACAGTAAGTACAGGGACATTCCCCCAAGGCAAGTAGGGTGAAGTGCCTTGCCAAAGGGCACATTGTATTTTGCACGGCCGGCAATCAAACTGTCAACTTTCTGATTACTAGCCCGATTCCCTAACCGCTCAACCACCTGATTATATGTCTCTCCCTATTTCTGGCAGTGCCCCTACTCCTCGTCCTCTGAATCGCCCACACGTCCTGGATGCGGTCACAGCTCTGGCCAAGGAGCTTGGGGAGGAAAATCCATTTGCACGGCTGGAGAACGAGTGGCAGAAGGGGAAAAAAAAAGAATCAGGCCCCCTCTTCCTGTGCCTTTCCCCCAGCCCCTTAGAGGGCTCGGATGCGGAGCCAGAGCAGAACGATCCTTCCCAAAGAGACTCAGGCAGCAGAATGGAGGCTTTCCAAGCCGACGAGTACCCAGCAACAGAGGTGGAGATTGCCCCCACGGTGCAGGAGGACCCCCTGGTGGAGATTGCCCCCACAGTGCAGGAGGACCCCCTGGTGAAGGTTGTTCCCATGGTGCAGGAGGACCCCGTGGTGGAGGTTGTGCCCATGGTGCAGGAGGACCCCCTGGTGGAGGTTGTTCCCACGGTGCAGGAGGACCCCCTGGTGAAGGTTGTTCCCATGGTGCAGGAACACTCCCTGGTGGAGGCTGTTCCCATGGTGCAGGAGGACCCCCTGGTGGAGGTTGTCCCCACAGTGCAGGAGATCCCTGTAGAGGAGACGGTTGCCAGAACCTTGCAGAAACGCAGTAAGCTGCACACCATGGCCAGGCTGGTGATGGAGCCAGACAGCCAGATGTCCCAGCAGGAAACAGTGGCCTCTGAGCAGGAGCCAGTGGCCTCAGAGCAGGCACCACCTGTAGTTGAGCTAGAGGAGCTGGCTGGACCATCCAGAAGTCTGGAGGACCCCCTGTCTTCTCAGCCCACCTGCAGAACACCCATCAGGAGGCACCGCAAGCGACCAGCTCCTAGCGAGGTTGATGAGTGAGTAGAAAGCGTGTATATAGGTATTGCCCTTTGTAACTGAACATTTGTGCCCTTGTTTACGTGTTGGATGCAAGTGTCATTCAGACAGTGTTTTGCGCAAGCTGTACAAAGGAATCCATGCTTGTCTCATGCAGGATTTCAACTGAAAGTGACGTGGACGTGTGTGCTCTGGATGACTCGTCAGATGGATCTCCCAAAAGACAAGCCCAGAAAAGTTCCACCCCCCAGAAGAATCACACCCCTCAAAAGGGTGACCTTAAGTGGTTTGTTAACTTTTTTTTTTTACAACTTAGTTTGATTTGAAAAGGGGCTTCTTTTTTTTGACACTCTAAAACAGTATTATGTTTTGATAGTGTTGGTAATGCTTTGATGTTTTGATGAGAGAAAAGAAAACATAAAAACAAGACATGACCATTCCAGGTTTAGGAACTAAATTCACTGTGTAGTCATTTGAACCTGATTTTCTCTGCTGGTTGTAACATTCTGCTGTAAGTCCTTCATCTTGTAATGGCTATACAGTGTTAAATGTGGGTATGTCTAGGAATCGAGTAGTTGTGCCAACGTTTAATTCTTTCTTTTCTTTTGAAGGAAAAAGTTGTTAAATCATGCAAAGGGAATCAAGACTACGTGGAGTGAAGAAGACTCGCTCTTTAACACGCCCCTCAAAGACGGTATTTCAATTATACACACAATTTCACCCTCTGTAGCTGTTTGTGTTTATGTGTATTTGTTAGTGATTTAAGGACAGTAGGTTACATAGTCTTTGAAGAAACTTACTTCAATGTTTTCTGTTAAGGGTCAGGCGACAGCTCATCTTCGAGAAATTCAGGAGGCAAGAGGAGGGTAAGCCACCTTTAGTATCGTTTATGTAGCTGGTGTGTATTGGTGAAACTCACTCCTAAGGTATGTAACAGGCCACCCGCGTCAACGAATCGCTAGATTTTTGTTGCCGTAGTTTGTAGTGGTGGCGCTTGGGAAGTCAAAGGTGGTAAGTTCGAACCCGGTGCGGGGTGAACATTTGCCTGATACCTCTGACGGAGCTTGTTACATTTGGCTCCAAGACTAATTTAGCATACCCTCTGATGTTTAACTGTTATTGCTTTCAATTACTGAGAATACAAATTTTAAAAATCATCAAACTCATACTTTCAATATTGTCTGGTTGAGTCAAGTTTTTGCTGTTGCAGATGTGGACCCTTGAGGAGACTGAGTGGTTACGGAAAGGAGTGGCCCGCTATGGCGAAGGCCACTGGGAAAGAATCAGGGCGGCTTACCCGTTTGGCGATCGAACTGCAGTCAACATCAAGGACAGGTGGAGGACAATGAAGAAACTAAAAATAGCGTGAAAGGAGAAGTTTGAAAGACAAGAAAACTCATGTCAGTTAAGATGGTCCTGACAGGAAACCCAGAAGCTGACAGAATGATCAGATCTTGGAAGAAATAAAGTGATCTTCTTGAAATGTATGGTTATGTTTGGCATAGAAAGTTTGAAATCTGTAATGAATGTTCAATTATTATATTTGTATCTGATGTATGTACAGGTATTTATTAGACTAGTTTTGTTAAAATACATGAGAAGAAATGTACATACATATGGATTCAGGCAGCATTTATTTGATAAAACAATATTTTTTAAATATTTGTTATGCAAATGAAGATATAAATGTTTCCTTAGATTTCTGTGTTTACTTCAATGTCTAAGAACAAACTTTAAGTTCTATTGGTAGCATTTGAAACAACCTGGCTGATTTTTCCTTCACCAGAGTGCATGTTAGTACAGTGGTCTGACAAGTTAGTCAAGTCAGTATATTCCACACAAATGGTCTCAAATACAACACTGTTTTTGATATGGGTCATTTTACAAGTTGCTCAAAAAGTCAATATTTATACAAACTAAGTCATACAGTCCAAGTTATATTGACAACCAGACAGATTTTGTATTTCAAACTGAAGACCATATCACATGAACAATAACATTACACAGGATTAATATTTCGATTTACTAACAAACTAATTGGTATTTATTTGCTTAATTACTACACAATATTCAGTTTACATTCAGAATGGGATTTGAAGACAGCAGATGTACTCTGGTAGCTCTCTCCAACAGTAATTGGCCCAAGGTGGAAGGACAGCACCCTCTCCAACAGCATTTTATAATGTGATTGACAGTCCAATTAGTGATGTTAAGATCCACTATGTTAGCGTGTCCTCATTTCTGATGAACTCTCCCACATCTGTCTGGTGAAACACCACAATGGACATGGGGTCCACTTTCCTGCACTCCTGAGTGGTCTTAGCAGCCACTCCAAAACCCTGACAAAGACAACATTTTTATTTTCACTGGCAGTAAACACGTTTTTAAACTTAATGTGGGGAAATATCAATGAAACGTCCTCCTTCAAAGTTGTTCTGATCAGAAATGGATACATCCGTAGTACCTTGTATAAATCAAGCTTCATTAAAGCAGTACATAAAGTTACAGTCTGTCCAATAAAGTGACAGTTTAGTTAAATACTGATAAATCAAGACTCACCAGGGGTACATCCGACATGGAGTAGACCACCACTCCCTGGTACTGTGCTGTATTCTCAGTGATTCTCCCCAGGCCAGACTTCAACACATGGTTCCCGTAAAGGTAGGACTGCTCTGCTCCAGGCTTAACCCACACTTTGAACTGCACACATGGACAGGGTTAATTCAGAATGTAGTTTACCACAAGCTTTGTTTGTGTATGAGTGAAAGGTGTGTTGTAATGGCAAAAATAAAGGTGCTTAAGTATCCATGGCCTTTGCATACCTTTGCATAGGGGGCTAAGAAATCGAGAGCAGTGATGTGGAGACGGAACTTCCCGGTCTTGGTGAACTTCCCGAAGCATGTACCCACGGATACCAACTTTTCACGGGCGATGTTGGTGGCCAACTTCAGTAGTTTTTCACTATTGAGTAGACATGCACATATTAAACTACGTTTGCCAACACAGTCATGAAACTGGTCCGCTAAGCTGTTCTTTCAATAAATCAAATTTAAAAAAACGCATTTGGTTATTGTTATTTTACCTTAAGTAGTACACACGATCATTGTGAAGCCTGAAGCAATATGATCCATCGGGTCTATCAACTAGGAGTTTGATGTTTTCACCAATGCTAGGAATAGAAGGATATCACACATGAGTACCAACAAAGATAATGAACATATTGGAAGCTTCCTAGCTAACTAAGTTTACTACATTCATGCTATATGCATTTGAGCACTGGGGGGGGGGGGGGGGGGGGGTTAACGTAGGCTTCTTCTCATTAATGACAGACAAATTACGTTATTCCATTAGACTGGAGCTAACAAGCTAATAGTTCAATGCATTTAACGTTGACATTTTACTCACTATTTTGAGAGTTTTTCAAACATAGTCTTTGTTTCTTCATCTGTTAACGGCCTCATTTTGACTAATTCGTAACTCAAACGTAGTCCACGGAAAGCAACGCAACCACGTGTAAGAGGGTGAACCAGCTTGGTAATGGAATCTTTCTTCCGGTTGATTTCAGAACCAAATTTCAAAATAAATGTCATGAAACCTAATCTATTTTTATTAGTTGAGGCTTAACAAGGTTTATACCAGTAGTACACTTCCATTCCACTGTTACAGCACTGCTGCAATGCCAGTCTATTGTACTTCAAAGTTTCATACATTACAAACAACATGTGTATTGGTAGTTCAGTTGTGGTGGTCATGAGAATTGTTTATTTTGTTGCTTTTTACAAACCATAAACAGATATAAACATACTTTTTAGTTTTTTGGAGCTAGCACCAGCGAATTCACGCGTTACGTCAATTCACAGACTATGCTTTATTCTGAAGGAATAAAAACTCGCAAACCCGGAAATCATTGGCCATTGATGCGTACCGACAGAGACATTCTCTGGTACCGACTTGTTTTACTTTTTCCTCGTAGGTAAAGCAGCTGCTTTTAAAGACGTACTGCTGCATGCCGTATAGAAAAACGGTTTAAGATCAAATAAGTCTTCATTAAACCGTGCATTGAACTGGCGCAGACATGTTTGAATAGGTTTGCAATCAAAGCCATAGAAAAGGTCTTTTGAGGTATTTTGAGTCTTTGAGGTTGACGCCTCTTCAACTGCACAAATATCAGTGACGTCATCACAACGCGACTGCAGTTCCGGCAGTTTGTATGCTAGTTTCCTACATTCTACAAACAAATTATGTTTACATCGACTTTTCCACGTTTAGATTGTGGTTACATAGGTCATTTTTAAAGGTTTTTACTAAATTGCTGGGCGGGAAATCCGTTGCAGGGTTGAAGTGACAGATTACAAATATGGCAGCTGTCGACGTGGAAGATGAGAGTATTCTAGCTTCAATATTCAAAGACAGCTTCCCTGATAACTGGAGGGACAATCCGGATTTTGCAGCATACTTGTCTGAGCTCAGCTCTTACGGTGTAGAGAAATTAAACCGGGAGCCGGAGAGATTAGCGGAGGAGAGAGCTCAGATATTGCAGCAAACCAGGGAGCTTGCCTTCTCGAACTACAAGACATTCATTCGAACAGCTGACTGCACGGAAGAGATTTACAAGGACTTTGGTCGTGTGGAGAGCAGCGTTTCTAAACTCCTTGACAAGTTGCCCAGCTTTGGTGAAAAATGCAGGTTAGTGTCAAATCAATGTGCACACTCTAATTCTTACTAATGTAACATTTACTAGTGCCATCGTTACAAACTTGTCATAATTAAAGTTTGAATTGCCCTCCCTTCAGGGGTTTCATAAAGGAGGCAGAGGAGATCGGAGTCAGTCGGCGAATGAACAGCCTCACATTGAATCGTCACACCGAGATCCTGGAAATTCTAGAGATTCCCCAACTCATGGACACCTGCGTTCGCAACGGCTACTATGAGGAGGCTCTGGAACTGGCAGCTTATGTAAAAAGATTGGAGAAGAAGCATTCTTCCCTGCCTGTCATTCAAGTAAGTAATGCTCTTTGACGCTTTGTCGCATAGCAGACAAGAGGCAGCCATACATTTGGAATAAGTTTAGATCTCTGAAGGCACAGCCATAGTATACTCTGTCCGACCATAGTACCAACATGTCTCATTAGTCAACAACTTTTCTTATTTCCACTCATTTTATGATCTTTATTTTACGGTCAGGGAATCGTCCATGAGGTGCGTCAGTCAGCTCAACTCATGCTGAACCAGCTGTTGCAGCAGCTACGCAGCAACTCCCAACTTCCTGTCTGCTTGCGGGTGATTGGCTATCTGCGGAGGATGGACGTTTTCAAGGAGGCAGAGCTTCGAGTCAAGTTCCTCCAGGCTCGTGGGAGCTGGCTGAACTCCATCCTGGCCGCCATCCCTGATGATGACCCCTACTTCCACATCACCAAGACCATTGAGGCCTGCCGTGTGCACCTCTTTGACATTATCACCCAATACCGTGCTATCTTCTCTGACGAGGACCCGCTGCTGCCGCCTGGAGGCCAAGGTGTGAACGAGAGCGCTATCTTCCATGGCTGGGTTGTGCAGAAGGTGGCTGAGTTCCTGGAGACCCTGGATAGAGACCTTCAACGAGGGGTGGGAGGTCGGCTTGATTCCCTGCTGGGCCAGTGCATGTATTTCGGCTTGTCCTTCAGCAGAGTTGGGGCGGACTTCCGTGGACAACTGGCACCTATGTTTCAACGAGTGGCCACAGATACATTCCGTAAGGCCATCCAGGAGGCAGTTGACAAGTTCCAGGAAGACATGAACATGTATACGCTGATCTCTTTGCCCTCAATGTTGGGTGGCACCATTCCTCCTGTGGCACCCAGTACCCAGCCTGGTACCCTGCAACCCCCCATGGCCCTCCTCGACTTCCCCCCTTTGGCCTGCTTCCTCAACAACATTCTGACTGCCTTCAATGACCTGCGTCTGTGCTGCCCCATAGGTCTAGCCCAAGAGGTCACCAAGTATCTGGAGGATGCTCTTCTCAAGGTGCGCTGCTGTGGCACGAATGCTGATATGACATAGATGGCGCTCTTGCTGTTTCAGAGGTCGCCTTACTACATATGTACTTTACCTTTCCTGACTGCTACCATTTAGATACGTGTTTTGTGGTGTGCAATGTTGTTAATTTAGCCAAGTGAAATGCTGTTGACATGCTAGTGCCAAATGAGTTGTTTCTTGTAATTTCATGACTGTATTATCCCTTTCTCCTCCTTTCAACAGGTGACCAAGCTCATCCTGGTGTTCCACCGTGCTGAGGAGTCTGCCTTCAGCAGTAGGGAAAAGGAGCTATTTGTCCAATTCTGCTGTGCCTTCGCAGAGGACATGGTGCCTTTCCTCAACCGCTGTCTCCAAGTCCTCTTCCCCCCTGCGCAGCTAGCTCTCATACTCGGTATAACATGCTATCACAGCCCTCATACGTTTTTATATGAAACTGTACAATCTTTTTTTGTGCAAACCTGATCAAACCTTTTCAGAATAAAGTGCAACCCACTGTGAACTGACATGATTACTCTTTATCCTGTTGTCTAGGTGTTCCTCCAACACAAGTACACAAGTATGACAGTCTTGGTTGCATTGATGTTTGCATGGTTCTGCAACCTCTGGAGTTTGTGCTGCCTGAAAGAGAAGTAGCTGCTCCAGAAGTGGACCTCAGCACAGAGCTGGGCAGTTTGACTACAACTGATCCAGAACCCATATCTGGTGTCAGCCAGATACCAGCAGAGGAACCACCACCAAAACCAGAACCGATAGTGGACCCCGAAATCAGAGAGAATGCAATATCCGAGAGTCCCATCCCCCCAGAATCAGTCCAGAGTTCTGACCCTGCGATGGATGCTGTAGACAATGAACCAGACACAGAGGTCAAAGATTCAGAGTCAGACAGTGAACTCTGAGGAGTAATGTTGAGTATAACATGCTGAAATACTGGCTTGGCATTAGCCAAACCTAATATATAACAGGTAACTGAAATCTTCAGATATCTTACTGTTTTCGTATGTTCTTCCATGGATGTGGGATGGGTTTTGTCATGAAATTGAGATGGGTGAGACAATAAATCAAGTCTAAAGTGACTTTGCCCTCTTATGTTTGGTATCATACAAAAGGAGCAGAAAGTTACAGGTTGTCTACAGATTTATTTTGGGCCAAAATGTGTCTGCAGGTTACATGCACAAGCCCATACACAACTGGATTTTGAAAATATGAAAGTTATTCTGTAATATTTCAACAGAGCATGGCATTAAGTTAACCTTAAAAATATAGCCAGGTTATTAACATTGTCTGTATTATATTCAGTTGCAGCTATTCTGTTGCTGGATTTTTGCTTTGCAAGAGTCTGCATGTAGAGATTAGACTGCATCATGATTTCACAGGGTCAATTGACAGATTATTGGCTTGTGGTGTCATGTGCTAGTGGAGTCCATTACTTCTTCTTGACAAACTTCTTCTGTACAGAGTTGGGGTTGGCCCTTCTCCTACCCCCTCCACACTGGCTGTCTCGTATGTTCAGGTTGGCAGAGCGGCTGTAGATGTCGTTCTCGGTAAAAGGGGAGCCTCCCGCCACGTAGTCAGGGTTGAAGACATCTGTCTTCTGGCGGGCCTTGCGGGACAGTCTCTGCTGGGGGAAACGCTGGTCCTCCACCAGGTGGGGGTTGCAGGCATGTTTACCTCCCTTTGGCAGGGGTAGTGTGTACTACAGGGGGCAGGACAGAGTAGGTGTATAAATAAATATATAGATAATATAAAATACTATACTATAATATAAAATTAAATGCAAATTTGGACAACAAAGCAGATCCTCATAGACCACCTGATCAGATGTATCAAGGATATTTTCTGCCAGTGATGCAGATGCTCTTTCTCACCTTCATTCCTTTAGGATTTAGCACTTTGGGGTTCTTGGAGAAATGCATCTGCATGCTGCCGTCCTCATTGATGGTCACGGCTATCTTTTTTAGCGTCTTGTTACCACAATGGGGACAGAAAGCCTTGTTCATGTTTGTTGTGGTCCTGAAATGAAAGTAACTAGTTAACTTTCACTATACACATTTTTTTAAATTTTATTAAATCTTTTTTTGCACTCACTTGAAACAAGCATGGCATCGCAGGATGTAGTTTCTTGCTTGCTTAATCAGCATTCCATTAATTGAGAGGACATGCAGTCCAATTTGAATAAGAACATTCTAGAGAGGAAAAGAAAGTCTTGAGTCAACAAAATAGGCTGTATACAAAAGGAACTGCAATGCAGTGGCTTAATCCTTAGTCGGAATTTACCTGCATGGCAAAATCTGTCGTCAGGCATCCCACTTTAACATCCGCCGGAGCAGTCCAGTGGCCAGTCTCCATCTGGACCTGTTTTATGTTGCTGGGAGTGATCCAACCGCCACCATCATCACCATCTTCCTCCTCATCTTCTTCCTCCTCCTCCTCCTCCTCCTCTCCTGAACCACCACTCAGGTCCAGAGAGTGTTCTTCTGACTCTTGATGCTCTGCAGAATCCCTGTGAATGCCCCCGTCTTCAAGCACCATCTCAACCTCTGTTCCATCTGATACAGAGATGTCCTCCACATGCTGCCGGTTGACCAAAGACATTATAAAGTGATTATGGAAATGAATAAAGGGATTTCAGGAAGTACATTTTGACCTACAAGTGAGACCACGTCACACCTACTCACCAGAAGTTCAAACAGCTCTGCCTCAATGCAGGGCAGAGGGTTCCTCCAGAACTGGAAAGTGTTAAACTCCTCAGACGAAAGAGAAGTCTGTACAGAGGTCTGTCGGTGACTTTCCAAACCCTCTACTGGCCTCTGTTGGGTCCAAATGAATAGCTGTGATACCAATACTGCACTATAATTACACTACATTAGAATTACATTGCTTTTAAGTTGGTGTTCTGTGGTTGTTCATTGGCTACATACAATACATGTCCTAATCCAGTATTTGAGACATCATAGCATAACAATACCTTTGATGGGAAGTGGAATCCTGCCACGTTTACTGGGGCCTCTGGATGCCGCTTTGTGCTGCACAATTGAACCTAAAATCCAACAGATTAACAAATGATACAGTGTAATCTTTAGTCTTCGATCCACTTTCCTAATACAAACAAATACAGAACATAGCTAACGTGCCTTGACATCAGGCTCCTTTTTTAGATGGCCCGACCCCACATTTTCCAATTCCAGCTGGTATGTCAGGGCCAAGACCTTTATGTCGGTGGCAGACAGACTGGGGTAATCTCCGGTCTTCTTTGAGAATTCAGTGACTAAAAATGAGAACACGGGAAGACCGTTAGTGATAAATGTCACACCTAAAGATATGTTAAACAACGACACTGCAAACATATTACCGAATCGAATGTGTTCTGGTTGAGGGTTTTTGAAGTTCAACTGATATGGTAGGAACGACAGGCTCCTCCGGGTGGGTTTATCACGAATTTCATCCACAACATCTTTCAGGGTGTAGATATTCTTTCCAATTTCCTAAAAACACAAACAAGCAACGTTTGTAAAATGCTCATCCCTGATCATCAAGATTGGGTGCCGCAGGCAGCTACAAAAACTGCCCGACATGGTTTCTCAGACAGCTCAATAGCGCAGGATCACTATTATCCCCTTCATACAAAACTTTGCATGATTTCTTTGGCTGAGAACATTTGGAGATCACTTAGTAAAATAATCCTCACCTGGAGAGATACTTTCTTCAAAAACGCACCTGCGTCTGCGACAACATGCTCAACCAAGCAAGTAGCCATCTTGAATGGCAAACTCCACGCATCAGCAAATTGACCAATCAGATACGAAGAAGTAACTCTCGCGTTTTTACATGTGACGTGCAATGTTGATTATTGTTTTGGTTGTAGAGCAAGATGGCTGCCCGCTGGAGTAGTGAGAATGTGGTGGTCGAATTCCGAGATGCACAGGTACTTAACTGACGAAGTCGTGCAGGAGACAACGAGTTGGAGTTAATATATGATGCATTGCAGTGCTATGAAAACGCGGTTGATTGGAGAACATTAGTTGCTTATACCTTAAGTGCAATCCAGTAGCAACCCTTAATGTTGAACCAATCTCTTGCCAACGGTCATGGACATACCTTTGTTTTATTATCATCACAAAAGTTGCATCAGTATGTTAATGTTATATGAATACGATACTATTATCCGGTTCAGAACATAGATACTTTTGGTTTGTTGTGATTTGTTTGATTTTGATTTTGCAGGCAACTGCTATGTCAGTGGATTGCCTGGGACGCCATGCAGTTCTGTCAGGGTGTGTAGCTCTGGTACATTGCCTCACTGCCCAGTGAAAAGTCTTATTACATAATTAGGAACAAGTTTGAAATTCCTCATAGGGGCACAAACGGTGACTGATTGTAGATGCTTGCTAAACATTATTTAGCACTGGTTACAGAGCAGAGATTTTAGGACATTGCAATAGTAAAATACAGTTCACCGTTTAGTTATTATCCTTATTCATACAGAGTTTGTCAAGTCCTTCCAGACGATTTTGTTTGTTTTGAATGATCCCCACTGAATGACATTCTGTTGCAGACGGCGCTTCCTTTACGTGGTTAACCTTGAGACCCCTTCGGAAGCACCTCGCAAAATTGGACGCCAGAGCAAGTGGGATGTGGGCACTGTCCAATGGAATCCTCACAAGACAGAATCCCATGTATTTGCTGCTTCTGTAAGTCCCAGTATCAAAAGTAACCAAACACACAAAAAAATGCTCTATTGTTTTTAAAGATCGCTCAGACCTTTTATTTATGGTTATGGATGGCCACATGGTGGCGCCTTAACCCTGACAGTCAAAGATCACACAGTCTAATCGAAAATCAATCTTGTTGCAGAGTAACCAGCGTGTTGATCTGTACACATGGTGTGATGGGAGTGGGGAGGTCCACACATCCTTACAGGGACACACACGAGTCATCAGGTACCACAATAAGGAACTGATGTGCATTGCAGTATTATGAATCCAATACAATAAACAACTCTCCAGTTGTAAATACTATAATAATTGTATCTTAAATTTTAAATGAATTTCAGATTGTTTAGTACATTTGGTCTTGCCAGACGAGCTGTGTTTGTTTCTTATAGTGACTTAGACTGGTCGTGGTTTGAGCCAGAGTATCTAGTCACCAGCTCGGTAGACACCTACATCTATATATGGGACACCAGGTAAGAAACACTCGCAGGGGTATACAGAAGTTATGCTTGGTAATAAAACAGACATCTTTTTAAAATCTGTTTTCGGTTTTATTTGTGGTTTTGTGTTTGCTCCTAGAGACACACGGAAACCTACAGTGGCACTCTCTGCTGTCGGTGAGCAATCACTTCAGGATATCAGTATTTCAGTACAAGTTTTCTCACCACATTTACGGATTTGGTTTCATGCTCCCTTTGTTCCTCCCCCTCTCCTCCATCCCAATTCTTGACTGTCTCTTTTGACCTCTTTAGCGGGGGCTTCACAGGTCAAATGGAACAGGCGGAACCAGCACATCCTCGCCTCCAGTCATGACGGAGACGTCAGGATATGGGACAAGAGGGTTAGTATGTGACTACAAAATCAAAAGGATAAAATGCAACATCTGAAGCAGCACATTCACATTAGTCATATTTGTATGCAAAGAAGAAAGATGAGATATTCCAAAACGAAAAATTGCGCGACATTCGAATCTGTAATGTGAAGGTTACATAATTTGGTGTAGTAATTTAGCAGTCACATATTTATCAATTGACTGCATCTCCACCGAAAATATATACTTGGATTGATTGATTAATTGATTGGTTAATTAATTGAGTTCTTTTTTAGAAACCCAACACAGCAGTAGAGTATGTAGCAGCCCACTTGTCTAAGATCCATGGTCTAGACTGGCATCCTGAAAACGAGTACATCCTAGCCACGTCCAGTCAGGACAACTCTGTACGGGTAAGTCACTGCACACTGCAGTCTGCAGCCAAATGTCATGATAATCATCCATCCTATTTTTCATGTATCTGCCTCTTTCTCTCTCCCTAGTTCTGGGACTACAGACAACCAAGGAAGTACCTCAACATCTTGTCCTGCCAGGTCCCAGTGTGGAAGGCAAGATACACTGTAAGTGTCCCTCTCTACCCCCCCCCCTTTCTCACAGTGTAGTGTGCACTGTATCACCAGGTCTGTGTACACGTATGTGTCCCTCACGCCCCCACAGCCCTTTTCCAACGGCTTGGTGACGGTGATGGTTCCCCAGCTGAGGAGGGAGAACAGCCTGCTGCTCTGGAGTACGTTGGATCTCAACAGCCCTGTCCACGCCTTCGTAGGACACGACGATGTGGTGCTGGAGTTCCAGTGGCGCCCGCAAAAGGAGGGTAAGGACTAGACGGAATGGTCCACACCCTGTTTGTCAATATGACGTCACTGATGCAGCGTTCTAGCTGCCTCGTCGCCCTCCTACACTGTGCACGCAGCATTAAGAACACCTGCCCTTTCATAAACTGACAGAGTGAATCAAGGTGAAAACTATGGTTTCTGGATTTAACATGCAGTTTCAATTTGGCAGGTTCAAGATTATTTTAACCCCTTGGTTCTCTGTCTCCTGTATATGCCAGGGTCTAAGGACTACCAGTTGGTCACATGGTCCAGAGACCAGACTCTTAGGATATGGCGTGTGGATCCACAGCTTCAAAAGGTAAGTTAGGTTCCCCCTGACAGAGAAACGGATGAATACATTGACTGATTCAGACAAATATGTAGTCAGACAGAGAGACAGTACAGCTGACCCATGTGCGTGCTCCACAGCTGTGTTCTAATGACTTAGTAGACGAGTTGATGGAGGGGATGTCTCTGACCTCAGAGTCTGAGAAGACCTTGTCCCCCCATGAGCCCCAGCCCAGCTCCGGCCTTGCGATCGACGACCTGCTGGGTAAGACAAACACACCTTTTTTTAAGTCTAGCCTCTTTTTAAAGATTCCCACCGGTGACTTTAATGGTAGTTTAACTGCAACTTATCATTACGCACAAGGTTAAAGTACCAACACAATATGCACAGTACACAAATACAAATGTTTACCAGACTAGCAGCAGTGATAGGAATTTGAAGAGTAGTTCCGTGCCTCGTACTACTGAAGCAGCAGTACTGAGTGTGTGGCGGTTCAGACCAGGATGGGGACCTGTCAGGGCTCAGCTCCAGCAGACAGGAAGCCCCAGGTCTTCCCCAGACCTTGCAGCAGGAGTTCTCCCTCGTCAACCTGCAGATCCGGAACGTCAATGTTGAGGTTAGAGGCTCACGCACGCACACACACACACATGCATAGATGCATACAGAAACCCTCTCCAGATGCCCTATGCTGTTGATTGGCTGGTGACTAGATACTCTGGCTCAAACCACGACCAGTCTAAGTCACTATAAGAAACAAACACAGGTTGTGTGGCAAAACCAATTGTACTAAACAATCTGAAATTCATTTAAAATGTAAGATACGATTATTATAGTATTTACAACTGGAGAGTTGTTCATTGTTTTGGATTAATAATATTGCAATGCACATCCGTTCCTTATTGTGGTACCTGATGACTCGTGTGTGTGTGTGTGTGTGTGTCTGCAATCTGAATTGCTTCACTGGGTTCAGATGGATGCTGTCAACCGGAGCTGCATTGTGTCAGCCCACTTTGGTAGTCACCAGGTCCGTTTGGTGGTCAAGTTTCCAGCCCAGTACCCCAACAATGCTGCCCCTGCCTTCCAGTTTGTCAGCCCCACCTCCATCCCCACCGCCATGAGAACCAAAATACAAAAGGTACTGTGTGTGTTGGTTTTACTATTCTTGTGAGAATCAGAAGTCCCCACAAAATATAGCAAAGTAAGGAATTTGTGAAGACATTTTCCTGGTCCTCACTACTTCTAGCTGTATTTCTAAGGGGGTTAGGCTTAGAATTACAGTAAGGAATTTGGTTAGGGTTAGGGATAACGTGATTTTGAATGAGAATTAATTGTCGGTCCTCACTTGTAAGACAAACGTGATTGTATGTGTGGTACTCATGGTTGTGCATTCCTCTGTGTAGATCCTGACCGATACGTCGCTCCAGAAGGTGAAGAGGAACCAGAACTGTCTGGAGCCCTGTGTCAGACAGCTGGTGTCCTGCATGGAGTCTTACATGGTGACTCATTCACTCACTCAAACACACCTCTGTATCTTGTTTCGATCAAAAGAAACCTTCATCTTTACATGTTCATTGTATCCCATGATGCCATATCCAGACCCAGGAAGATGGCACAGCCGCCAACCCCTACGTCCTGTCCAACCCTGTGACCCCAACCTTGCCAGCGTTCCCCCGGGTCACAAACACCTACGGCTCCTACCAGGACGCCAACATCCCCTTCCCCCGCACTTCGGGGGCACGCTTCTGTGGCACGGGCTGCCTGGTGTACTTCACCAGACCCATCACCATGCACCGCTCTGTTCCCCCCACAGAACCCACCCCCAGGTACGCCCACAACTAGTGTATGTGCGTGAGTCTTTGGTGTTTGTCTGTGTGTGTAGGATAAGGGGGGTTAATATGTGTGTGTGTGTGTGTGTGTGTGTGTGCTTTCTCCCAGGTCTCTCTCTGCTCTGTCAGCATACCACAGTGGGATCCTGACCCCTATGAAGATGAGGACAGAGTCTCAGAGCACCCTGAGGCTTTACAGCGGCAGCCCCACGCGCTCCGACAAGGAGACCGTCTCCATCTCCTCCTTCTATTACAAGGAGCGGGTGAGGTCACCTGGGCAACGGGCACTAACCCTACACACACATATACACAAACATTCCTATGTTGCACCTTGCTGCGTTGATGTGCCTTAAAGCTTTGTTTGGAACGTTGTTCTAGTAGTTCCCATGTCCTATGCTGCCCAGTGGTATGATGTTTAAGCTCTGTCGTGTCTAGTGTTTTGTTCACCATTCGCTCCAGCCCCCCACCCCAATGCACTGGCTGTCCCCCTGACTAGCTGTTCTCTCTCTGTTCCTGTCTCGGGGGGCATGGGGGAGGGGCCCTCCCCCTCTCCTTCTCCCTGCTCACCTTACCTCCCTCTCGTTGGTGTGTTCTACTCGATCCCCCTCAAACTCCACCAATCAGAAGCCCCCAATGTCTGGCCCACGCCGCTGGTCTTTGCAGACCATTCATGACTGTCCGGTATTGACCTCACCCTCTCTCCCTCCCCCATCTTGTCTCTCTCTCTCTCCCTTCGTCTGGGCTTTTATATTCAGATCATTTCTGACTTATTTTCTCTTTTGGCTCCTAGCATGTCTCTCCATCTCTCTGTGGTTTAAGCAAGCATGGATAACCCCCCTAGAGCATTAACCATTGTTGCTGCCCTCTCTCCTGCCCTCACTGTCTGTCTTTCTACCTCCAATGGTGGCTAACGCTTCTGATGTGACACTAACACTCTGTAACATCCTAAGGTTATGGTAAGGTCATGTGATTCCTTGCTAACAAGAAATGTACAAATTCTTTCTTTTTCATTTTTATTATTTTCGGAAGTTTCAACAACTTTTGCGAGAATATGTATTTCAGGAATTGGACCCATTTCTTTTTGTTTTGTATTAAATCCTTTGATGGTCCTCCCTCATTTTCCTACAGAAGTCACGTCGTTTCAAGACCAAGCGAGAGGGAACAGACTACAGCAACAGGCCCATCAAGCTGGCAGGGAAGATCATCATCCAGGAGATCACCTGTCTGCTGCCCGTCCACAAGATCCTTGGGGAGACATACATGTAGGTGACAATGACCTGGTTAGAACTTCTAACCCTAACAGTGTTGTAAACATAGCACTTATTGTATGAATACCTTTTGGAGTTTGAAACTGACCTGAATGTATGGGTTCCCTCCCCTCCAGTCTGAATGTGAACGACATCCAGGAAACATGCCAGAAGAACGCAGCGGCTGCTCTGTTAGTGGGGCGCAGGGACGTGGCCAAGGTACGCCCAGTCTTCCTCCAGTCATCCATCACCAGTCTGGATATCCATTATAAGTCCTCATCCAGTAATATAGAAGCCTATGTCTTAACTCCTTAGGTGTGGGCTCTGGCATCTGCTGCTACTAGTCTGGACCTCAGCCCAGACATGGACCCTGATGCTGACACTCCCTGGGCCAGACACCCGTTTGGGCGCCACCTGCTGGAGACTCTGTAATTAGATTGACACACCAGTGTCTTTTTACCCATATATATTCGTTTGTGCTATCCTGGGTGCCAGCCAAACTTATCCCCGCCCACAAAATTTTTTGGGTCGGGAAGTCCGATCTGGTAGTGCTCCGTTGGGGAAAACTATGCCCGAACAAGAGCTGTTCGTACCAATCAAATTGTCAGGGCGGGCTTCATACAATGATGGACAGATGATCAACAGTAACGTAATCAACCACATCACCAAAGAGCGCTTGGTTTAATTTGTTTTCAACAAACATGGCTGCCACTGGAGAGCTGAAATGTGTCAATTCTGCCATCGAGTCTGTTTTAGAAGACATCGACAGCACATTCATTTTGAAAGAGGAACTGAGAAACGCAATCAAGGCATATGTTGATCGAAAATATGTTTTTGCCATCCTTCCTACGGGATTCAGAAACAGTCTATCCAATTGTGCAAAGAGGCTTTTTTTTCGCATTCAGTTGAAACACGCCCCATAATCACAGCCCAATGGAGCAGTATCAGACTCATATTCTGTCAGGCTACCTTTATGCATCAGTGCATGATAAATGGTGTAATTAAAACCTAATATAATTTACATTATGAGAAACCTCCTCTAATGTCAGTGTGATCTTTTTCTTTTCTTTTTTTGCATTTAAATATAAATATAGCTTGTCAAATTATTATTTCATTTCATTTGAACCTTTAATGAAGTGTTCCCGAAAGTCTGGGGAAGAATAAGAGCAGAAGAGAACATGAGCACCTAAAAAATACAGAATATAATACTAAGATTATAATATATGCCAAACATATTTTCACACCATGAATGTAATGCCAAACCATTTAAGCCCTTCCACTGCATGTTTACATATGAATACTTTACCACAACAGTTTCTTGCTAGCTAACTTTGTCTACTATATGTATACATACGTATACAATGTTATAAACCACATACAGTGCAAATATGTTTTCTATTATGTTTAATAATGTGTTGTATTCTTCCCAGGCTGGCCCACTACAGCCAGATGAGTGATGTGCAAACCCTGGCCATGCTGTGCAGTGTGTTCAGAACCCAGGGGGTTCCTCAGGACTACTTTTCCCTGTACGGACACCATCCCTCACGATCCTCCATGTTCCCTCCCCATCACTCTCGTTATGTAAGTCCCCTGCTAAGCATCATGATGCCGAGAAGGTTTGTCAATTGGGGGTTAGCTTGGTGTTTGAAACATTTTTGAAACTAGCTAAAAGGCTGAGTACTCACCCCTATCTTTTATGTGTCTTGCACTTTAATTATTATCTAATTAACCGTTTCCTTTTTTCTATCTTCCTCCTTTCTCTCCCACCCTTTCCTCCTCTCAGCCCAGCTACACGTCCAGCTCAGTGACCTCCGGCTCATGCTCCAGCACCTCTGAATCCATCACCACCACCACCTGGAACATAGGTAGGGTAGCCCCCAACTCAGACAGGACGAGAGCCCTCACAACCCTCTCTGTAAACACTAGCTTTGCAGGACTATGAATTAGTTGGCACTTAATACATTTCAGCTTCTGTAGGAGTGTGTGCAGGCAATAGAGGTATAGGAGAATGCTAACCCGATGTAAACAAACAAAAGACACATGCTGCATAGGTACCCACTGTCAAAACAGCGCAGTACCGCCAGAATGGATGAGACCGTTTTCTTCATATTTGTTTCCTCAGGTCGAGACTCTGAACATGCTGCCCCCTGGGGAGAATCCTCACCTGACGAATATCGCTATGCCAACCAGGTTTACACAGATCCGCGCGAGCGAGAGAGGGAACAGCATGACATGAATAAAAGGTAACCATTAGAATAACAATGTGTTGTTCAATTGCAAGGTATAAACTAATGTGGTGTTAATAGACTTGAGAACTTTAGTACTTACTCTTGCTGTCCTGTGGTGTCGTTGGGGCTAGGCTCCTGGACCCAGCCAACACCTTGCAGTTTGATGACTTTAAGAAGTGCTACGGAGAGATCCTGCACCGCTGGGGGCTGAAAGAAAAGAGGGCCGATGTGCTCAAATTTGCCTCCTGCCCTCCAGAGCCTCACAAGGGCATTGGTTAGTCTAAGACTTGCAGCACACTCCCATCAATAGCACCATAAGCACCAACAACAGATAGTAGAAGTCGAGATGCATAGACTGTACGCTCTCATGCTGTTAGCTTCCTTTCATACCAACCTTCCTCCTCCTCCTCTTCCTCCTCCTTCAGAGTTTGGTGTGTACTGTTGTCACTGTCGTAGCCAGGCCCGTGGCACCCAGTGTGCGGTGTGTAAGCGATTCACCTTCCAGTGTGCCATCTGTCACGTGGCGGTCCGCGGCTCCTCCAACTTCTGCCTGAGCTGTGGCCATGGAGGACACACCACCCACATGATGGACTGGTTCCGCTCCCAGGACGAGTGCCCCACAGGCTGCGGCTGCCACTGCCTGCTCCAGAGCACCTTCTGAGAGGAACACACACACACACCTACCTCGGGATACACACACACAATCACACAAGTATCCACACAGAGAAATGCAAGCAAACGACCCCATACAAATGTGTGTTTGTATATGCAGAGGAATACGCAGAAATGTGTGCTTGAAACCTACATGCACAGACATACATCTAAGGGAGGAATGTGATCAACACTTTTCTGTCCAGTTTCCCACACACACTTGCCCAAAAAAGCAATGCTTGGATTGATCTTAACATAGCATGCAGTGAGCCTCAAGGAGGTGTATTGCGTAGAATGTGTCGCACTGAAAATAACTTTCCAGGCATCTTGTCGGCCCTATTGATTTGATGTAGTCATTGTTACAGATGACATGTGAAAGTTTTTTTTTCTTCTTTCTTTCAGTGGTTGAAAGCAGCTGAATCAAAAACCATTCTCCCAATAATGGCTGTTATCTGATTGTTTTTCAAAAATCGGTCTCACCTTTCACTTTTATGAAAGGCAATAGTGACTGTTAAATTATACAAAATCATATATAACATCAGAATAGTGTGTCATACATGGGTCAGGCTTCGTTGTTGAATGTGGAAATACAATGAAAACTTTGTACTTTATGTGCCATATGTAAATACATAAATGGTATGTTTAAATATGTTTCTGTCTCATTTGCCAGCCTGTACACAATATGCTTGTAATTGTACACAAAATTGAAAGGACCTCGAAAGGATCCAAAAAATGTTTTGCCTCATTTTCACTGATAGAGGTTAAACAAATAAAAAATGCATTAATACATTAAGTACAAATTAAATGTCCAATAGTGCGTGGACAATGCTCACCATACGGACACCAAAATCATGGACATTAGTATGGAGAATTATTTCCCACTTTGTTTTTATAACCAATGGTTTCACTTCTGGGAAAGTTTTCCAGTAGACATTGGAACATTGATGAGGGATTTGCATCCAGTCAGCCAGAAGAGCATTAGGGAGATTGGATTCAGAAATGTTAGAGTGGTACCTGTAGACTCCATATTAATACCTATGTTTTTGGAATGGGATGTCCAACACGTTCATCAGGTTTCCACATACTTTTGGCCAAATAGTGTTTCATTAGGCCTTCAGCGGCCTCCCGAGCCAACACTTTATGGTCAGATGCATGTTACCATGGCACCTAAACAACATAATCCCACGCAAACGACGCACTCAAGAGTTTATCCGAGAAATGTGAATGTTTGCGTGTTTTATTATTATTCAAATATTCCAAATACGTATTTAAATTGTATTTTCTATACGTTTTGAGGTTATTTGTTTGTGTTTAGTTTTAAGGTTGATAGGAATGTTTTAGCAGTAAGTCCATTTTGATCAACACTTCGACTCCAGGATGTTTAAAAACACATTTCAAAGTGGATTTCTATCCATTCTCTATAGTATTGGTAGTAAGCCCTTGCATATATGGAATACAAAGGTAAGACACATTCTTTTTCCAGTGACTTAAGTCTGTGTTTCGTGCTCCAAGTCAATGTGCCAACCTGGCTGTGTCTGTTTCAGGTGCGAAATGGGCATATCAAGAGAATTACAGATAATGACATTCAGTCATTGGTTCTTGAGATTGAGGGAACTAATGTAAGGTGAGTTCTACAAGGGCAGTTGACCTTATTAAATCGAATAACATAACCGACCTCTGTTTCTGCTGTTCTTTTTCCCATATTCTCCATACAGCACCACATACATCACCTGCCCATCTGATCCAAAGAAAACTCTTGGCATCAAACTGCCCTTTCTTGTCATGATCATCAAGAACTTGAAGAAATACTTCACTTTCGAAGTTCAGGTAATATGTATATGTGTAGCTAAAGTGACAATAAATCAATTAAGTATTAGGGTTAGTCGGTTTAAAACAGGTCGTAAGAATTACATTATTATCTAGTTAAACAATGCTGATCTTTGGTGATGTACTGTGTGTTTAGGTCCTGGATGATAAAAATGTTCGGCGTCGGTTTCGGGCCAGCAACTACCAAAGCACGACCCGGGTCAAACCCTTCATCTGCACCATGCCCATGAGGCTGGACGACGGCTGGAACCAGATCCAGTTCAACCTGTCGGACTTCACCCGCCGGGCCTACGGCACCAACTACATCGAGATCTTGAGGGTCCAGGTTGGTCCCATCTCAGCCACTGTATCACACGCATGAGACAGCTAAGATAAATATACCAGGGAACAGGGTCGGACTGGCTGTCGGGAGAGTCGGGAGATTTCCCTAACGGCCGGTCAAACGGCCGCGGCAAAATGCAAACAAATATATAGATAAAAATACACGGTCGTTGGCCGATCTGCGTTTCAAAGTCCCGGGCCGTTTTTCAGTCCCTGTCCAGACCTGCCAGGGAAAGTAGTGGAAGTCATGTGCTGGTATTATGGACTAGCTGTCATTCTGATTGATTCTGATTGCATTCACATTTACATATTCCTCTCGTCATTCCACTATGGCAGGACTTGTCTCCTGTGTGATGTCCTCTTTTTTTTTAGATCCACGCAAACTGCCGTATTCGGCGGGTGTACTTCTCAGACCGCCTCTACTCTGAGGACGAGCTGCCTGCAGAGTTCAAGCTCTACCTGCCGGTCCAGAACAAGACCAAGGCATGAGAAGCTAACTCAGTCACACACATACCAGAAATAAAGCTACTTTCAATTTTGTGGAATGCTTCAATGAACTTGTGTCCCGCTTTGCAGTGTGTTCTATAAGAGCCAGATGACAGTACAAGATAAAAGGGATTGGGTTTGGGATTGTATTCAAGAGACATTGCTGACTGGGGATGAGATTAGATCAAGTTCCATTCCCAAAAGCAGTTTATAAACACTAAATCACCTTATCAAAGGTCTCCAGAGTCAGAGTCTGTTTTGCTGTCAGACCTCAAAGAGCGAGAATAAAAGATCCAAGCCTTTTGGTATTTGTTGTTGCTGCCATTTGTGCTCCATGCTCCCATAACCCTCCTTGGTATTATCTGAGGCGAGACGTGGGCTTGTTCCTGTAGAAGCGGGTAAGCCCTCAAAGGTCCTGCAGAGATCTACACTGGATCTACCTGTGTTAGTCCTGATAACTAAGCACACGTCCATCTGGGCACAGAACCAGTAAGTCCAACATAACGCCTAAAACATGTTTAACATAGACAGACATAAACAGCATCAGATCGCTATGAAATCTAGGGAATAAAAGTGATTTAACCAGATTACTTGGGGTTATGATGGTGGGGAAATGGGTAGGTGAATGTGTGTGTGCGTGTGTGGGTAGTCATAATACAAAAGAACAACCTTTAAAACATGCAGTGAAGCTGTGTCATCTGTGAAAGATCCGCACATTGAGTTCTACACCACTTCAGTCTGCACGTTCCCAATGAACCATCCCTCGTCCTGAGTCAGAGGGGTTAGGTATTTGTCGGTTGATGTGGGTCGAAATCACTTTCCTCTTCTCATGTTGCTTGAAGATTTCCAGTGTGTTCTTGTTTGCCTGACATCTTGACAATGCTGCATCTAGCTCTGTATGTCATAGGGTCTGGTCACATCTTTAATTCTTCACTTAATGCTCATATTAGTAAGCAGGTACCCCCATATTCTTAATTAGTATTAATGTGGGTGAACTGTGCAGTAAGTATCAAGGCCTCCGGATGCCAGTTCTAGATGGAGAAGTGCTGAGAAAGAATTTGGCCTTGTCTGCTAATTGAATTGACTGTAATGATACTTGTCAAGGATGAGCACGTTTCATTTATCTATTTATTTATTGTTCGGAAATGAGCGGTGTCATCATCATCATTCGCTTAATGAGGCAGACGAATGAGGGACTTTTATAAAGCTTTGCTTCACATCTCTCCCACGCTTGAGAGTGTCTAACTTTTATTTCCAAGTGAATATGACCTTTAACTATTGGCTGAGAATTCTTTGGTTGGAGCCAAGAAACAAGAGTTTCAAACTGAGGCCATAACATAAGCGAAACAGGGACTTAATCCTTGAGTTAAAAATTGAGTTTATCCCCACTTTCATTTTCATGCTACAAACACTTAAAACTAACCCTAACCCTATTATTAATCATGGTGATTAAAAGAGAGAAAAGTCTCTCTCTCTCCCCTCACTTCCCTCTATCTTTTCAATATGATTTACTCAATGGCTTCCCCTTCTGGTGAAAGCGGGAGACCCTGTCATTTCAAGAAAGTCAGCTGTATTGCATGCTGTGCTGAGGGTCCTATGTGGTAGTAGTTAACTGTAAAAAATTTAAAAAAGCAACAAAAGTCACTGAACACTGAGACATGCCTTCCACCAGCAAGCATGGCACCAGTCAATCAATCAATTAATTAATCAATTAGCTAATTCATCAGTTAGTCCAAACTTTGGAAATGTTGAATGACCCGTTTGACGTGCAGCTTCTGTTATCCTGGCATAGTCACCCTTTACAGACTGCAGCTGCATGGACACACTTGCATTTTACCTAGGTAAAAAAGCATTTTAATTAGATCCCAGAGCCCAGGGCAGCCTTGAGGTACCTAACATGGAGAAAAGACAAATAGTTTTTGGTCTTTGAGCTCCATTCATTCACCTCATTTTTCCCCAAAGTGTAATGCCACTAACAAAACTAGGCTATACTTCTCTTCCTTTACTTGTCGTCTTGTCTTCTGGCTGTCAGAGTTCAAGACCTCTCCTTTTCTATCCAGTGTTTTCTCTGAGGACTGCCAATTGATTTCCGTTCCTAGTGAGAGCAGTAAATTCATTTAGCTTCCATTATTGATTTGTGTGTGTGGACAGAAGGACTGTGTATTACACTGCTGAATCACAGAGTTGATGTCTGTGGCCTAGGGCTGTGCTGTGACTCAAGGCTCACACTTCATTGTGGGATTCATAATCATTTGAAGCTGGTTCACTAAAAAATGAAGTTCCACACAAGGCCAAAGATGTGCTGTGTGTTAGGCCTATGTAGGCTGGTTGCTAGTGAGACTGTATCGGTTTTAGTAAAACGTTTTTGTTAAAGAAAGGTAGCTTGTTAAAGTGATAATTTTCTGAATGTCTGAATGTAATGCAATGTAATTAATTTAACAGACACTATTTTCCAATGTATTGTAAAGAGGGGGATTTGAACATCCCTCTTGATCTGCAGTCCAAAACATACAGCACAAAGAAAGTCAAGTTTTTCGTGTGGCCAACCAAGATGGTTCCAGAGACAGGTACATGTGTGTACAGTACGGCAACAGCCTTGCCTCAGAAGACACTCCCTGCCGAAGGGACACTTTCATGGATAGGTCTGTTTCACACATGATAAAAATGAGCCCACAGTCTCACACATTTCCAGGGTCCTGTTATGGTAATGCATTGTGAATATGGAATATATTGATATGTAATTTCACCTGCTTGTTTAACCTCTCATTCCAAAATCATGGGGTTGGTTCCCACTTTGTTCTTGTAACTGGCTTCACTTCTGGGAAGGGTTTCTAATAGACATTTGGAATTTGCGTTTTAATCCAACATATTTGGGATCACTGCCATTTGTATCCCAGTTTTAATCACCCATCATCAGTGTCCAACCTCCCTAATGCTCTTGTGGCTGAACGGGAGCACATTCACACAGACACACTCCCAAATCTTGTGGATAGCCCTCCTAACTCCATATTTATGCACATGATTTTGGAATAGTAAGTCCAACAAGTTCATACAGGCGTGATGGTCAGGTGTCGAACCACTTTTGGCCAAACAGTGGAGGTTTTTTCTAGCAGCCTACCGTGCCAGCAGTATGTAATAGTACGTTTCTGGTCAGATGCATGTTACCATGGCACCTGTGAGCAACACATTCACACGCAAATGACGCAGTTAACCAATAAATTAGTTTTTATTGCGTCACAATTTAATTGCGTGATCAATTAATAGCATTCCAAATGTCTTTCAATATTATTTTCAAGACATTTAGAGGTTATTTGTTTGTGTTTAGTTATAAGGGCGATAGCGAAGTTTAGGCAGCAGGTTTAAATTGATCGACACTTCGACGATGTTTAAAAACACATTCCAATGCGGATTTCTATCCTATATTCTAGAGAACAGCACAGCCTTACCTTATAAGACTACCTACCACAGGGACACTTTGATGGATAGGTCTATTTCGCAAACGATTAAAATGAAGCTACAGTCACCCATTTCCAGGGCCCTGTCATGGTAATGCATCGTGAACATGGAATACATTTCCTACAGTCATGTGACAGGGCTGAGGCTGAGTACATGACATGAGAGCTGTATAAGTCCACAGCTATCGATCAATCTCTCTGCGTTGAACGCTGTCTCTTGCTGGATACTGCTTCCCTCCACTTTTCTATGTATCCCATCATACCCTCTCAGTCTGTTCTGTTTTCTCTCTCCATTCTCTCTTTCTCTCTCTCTCTCTCTCTCTCTCTCTCTCTCTCTCTCTCTCTCACTCTGCTTCATCTCAGAGAAGCTTAGGTGCTGGCTGTGACAACAGCTCTGTATCCTGGTTGTATATGGATGTAATTACTGGTAGAACGTAAGGAAGAGACATTGTAGGGAGTCCTAGTCTCCATGGAGGAAACACTCGACTCCTGCATGTGCCACACTGAGGGCAACATCTGTCTAATGTAGGAGAGTAATGAGAGCTGAATTTGTTAAAGAACATATTCGACAGAGCGCATAAGTGGGTAATAAGAATGATGAATATTTCTGAAATATGTGACTGCTCTGATGGCGACACAAACTTGATGTGAAAGATATTGACCTGGTGTTGAGTCAGAGAAGACTTCTTCACGGCCGAATCAACAGAGTTGGTCTTCAATTTGTAATCAGTCTGAATTGATTTCTCAATCAGAGCCAAATCTGTCCAGACTCTGCACAGGCTCGAGGAATAACAACTGCAGTGTTTGTTCTTCTGACTCAGGTTTTCTTTTGGAGCTTCTCTTCCTCTGTCTTCAGAGGATATAAATATCAGCCACATATAATCTTTTAAACAATATTTTGCTTTCTTTGCCAATCTCTCTAGAATACCTCAAACTCCAGGTGGTGTCCGTTGAGGTTACATATTGAACATACCCATCTTCTACCCCTACCTGGATATGGAATAGATGTATCATATTTCGTATTATTATTGGTTCCTGGGTCATCTCATAAGCATCCTGCCAGTTGCCCGAGTGTTTAAAATCTGAGGCCTCCTTGACTGATTTGAGGTTTTTCACCCTGTGTTGCACCTCCTGCTCTTGTCTTTGTGGTGACACAAAGATCCATATTCACAGAACAGGTGATTAATGCCACCCATTCCACACCATGGTGTGAGCCAGGCACCAGACATAACACACAGTGCCAAACTACTATTGGAGGCTTGTGTACTTTTGACACAGCTTCTGTGGTCCCTCAGCAATTATCGCTTGACTCACAAATCATCACACTTCCAGAGTGTCCCTGCTCCCGAGCTAGTACTGAATTCAATTACTGCACAGTAGCATTATAACCTGTCCTTTTGATGTTTCACTCTCTCTTTCCCCCATCCAATAAAAACACAGCAATGATGAAAATACTGTTTCCCAGGCTGTTTTGTGGCTTTTGTGGGAGGCTCTAGAAACATTAGAGCAGAAAAGCGTGTGCAGTTCCCGGAAGGGTGGGTTTCAAATCTATTTGTGGTTTATCTAAATAATTTCATTACGACTGGAAATATGTTAGACCCAGAAAATACTGAATTATTTCAGCATTCATTTTCACAGACCCTATTTCTTCAGGAAATCAGATTTAATTATGGTTAGATTGTTTCCTTTCTCCACACTTTTCTGAGATTTGTGTAAAAATAAATCTGTGAGTAAATTTGAATACGTGCAGTTGAATCTGAATTTCTCCCTCTGCTTCTCTGTCTATGCAAATGTGACTCTGCCCTTGTGTGTAAATGTTACCTGAGCCCTCATACATCATGTATCTGCTTCCTAAGAAGGTATCAGAGGCCTAGACACAAATTCACCTGGAGCCTCCTGTGAACGATGATAATCCCATCAAAAGAAACTTATATATGGAGAGTCTGCAGCAGCCTCAGATGGAGTCTATTTCCCCAGTCCCTTCTTTGTTTTGACCCCAGTCTGACCTGCAGCTTGTTGACCCACCCAGGCCTCCTTCCGGGAGTCTACAGTGAGACAGCCGAGAGTGTCAAGAGGCTTCTCGTACATCTGTTTGTAGACTGAAACACCGCATCGGGGACACGACTTTCTGAAATCACTATGGGCTGCTTTTTACAAACAGAAGACAGTGACGTTGTTCCACCTCTATTACCACAGCGACACAGAGCTTGACTTTGGTTCTAACAAATTGCAGTACAAAAAATGTACCACAATCAACCATCTCAGATCAATTACCGTTCCTCTTCTACGGCCACGTCAATAAATACATCAAGATGTTTTTAACATGGAAATTAGGAATTTGCATTGCTGTATAAAAAACTGGCATTATCAACTATTCAACGTATTATTTACGATTATACGACTATATGTCACTATTTGCCAACAATTCTATTCGAGGTGGCGGTGGGAGGGATTTATAGATATATCTGTGCAAGATCCGTTCCTAAACGTATTTCACGGTGTGTGCTTGATTGAGCTACATAGCATGTGAAACACAAATATTCTTATAATTTACCTTTATAGTAAACACAAAACATGCATTAATCCTGTAATTTTCCCTAGAAAAACTATCATCACGTTGAACGGCGTTTATCTAGTACTCATACGTCTATGATCCAGTGAACTCCCCCCCCCCCCCCCCCCCCCCCAAAAAAAAAAAACGCGCACGCAGAAGAACAGGAGTGGCGTATTGCTGCTTTGCTAGAGCAATTTCCCCGAAGATGGCGGCGTGTAGACGTGTTCAGCTGCTTCTGCTGCTGATGTCCGTATCATTCTGCATTTGTACCATTCAAGCATTTAAAACACAAAATAATGGAATTGGAAATGGACTCGGTAACCAACAAAACGCTCCTGGGCTTAACGGAGCGGCAGTCCCAGTCAAAGATGTCCCGGTTGCCGCGGCCTCGCAGCCACGGAGGACAGCCGGCTGGAAGCTGGCAGAAGAGGAGGCCTGCAGGGAGGACTTGACCCGGCTTTGTCCGAAGAACACCTGGACCAACAACCTAGCCGTGCTTGAGTGTTTTCAGGAGAGAAAAGAGGTACGCATGCTGGAGTTTGGGCGAGGCCGTTCCCCTTGTTTTCATGTGTTGAACTAGGGTTAAGCAATGCTGCTTGGTTGTGCTGGCTGTGTTATGAGTTGATGCGACAATCAAAGGAACACAAGCTAATGTCGAAGTCTGTGCACCATATACTCTTAGTTTAACTGTACCCGTGTTGACATTCACATGTTTTGCCTTTTTGTCATGCTTTGCAATATTTTGCTGAAAGCATTTGCAACGAACACAGATCGATCACTTGCCACTTACTACTCTGCATACGGAATTATTACATTGAAATCCTGTTAACGGTGCAACTTTGCTTGTGTGGGATTGTCATAAGATAGAAAAACTTCTGTCGCATGTCCAGCATGTCTGTTTTAGTCTTGATGGACCTTATCCTGACCCTCGGCAGTATCGACCCTTCAGGAGGAGTAAATTGTATTTGTATTTTAGGGATTAAGCGATTTTGATAATATGGGACAACAGGACTGATTTTTTCACCCCCATTGTTGTAGGCGAGTCTTTTCACAATGATGAAACCTTTAGTAGAGGGAGCTAGAGGTGTAGATCTACACTTTCCCCAAACTGAATTAGTTTTTTTTGTCGGGATTCTTATCAGCCAAATTGCTATGTGAATGAATCAGTTTAATGATCATAATCATTTATCAACGTCTTACTTTGTTGTCCGCCGCACATCTTTGTTGCTGATTTGATTCATTAACTTTAAAAGAGGTTATAAATGCTATAATATGTCTTGCTGGGTAACTAATTTTCTCTTAGATTAAAGCCCTTGAGCAGCATTTTCAGTCTTGGACCTTGTCAAGTTCCAACTCTAAGAGTTTGTTTAGAAGGTTAATACTGCTGAAACACTACATGTTCAGTCAGGTTAAGGTCCAATCCCTCCCCAAACCCCAAATCAGTCACAAGTTTATAGCCATATGTGGATTAACTCTCTACTGCCATCTCACTAGGAGAGTCATCTTGTTTTCCCTTCTCCCTGTCCTTTCTAAATCACTGGAGCAGTCCACACATGAGTGCAAACTAAAGAATCCACCCTGCCCTCTAAGAATGACTGTTTCTCACACCCCTCAGAGACACACTGATGATCAGAGAGACGGTAGCTGTTATGTCTGCTGATAAGACTCGTGACCCATTTTATTGAGTCCAATTTAGTTCCCCCCCACCCGTCTTCTTTTCATTTCTGTCTTTGGTTCTATGGCTGGCCTGTGCCTTTTTATCTGTAGGATGAAACATTTAGTTGTCTTCTCTCTCTGAGCCTCTCTGATAACCTAATCTACTGCGATGGCAGAGTTGTGTGTGTGTTTGTTTTATTAGCCATGATTTTGAGTAAAGCCATTATGTTCCTCACACTGGTGAAAGGATGGATTTGAAATGTCATCTCCGGCTGGCTGCTCCACATCTAGATTCGCTCTAGAAGCCTTTCATCACCTTGACTCTGCTCCATTCAGCCGAGCAGACATGCTCCAGTATTCAAATTCTATTAACTTGTTTTCACTCATGTCTCTGGTTTAGCTTTGGTTAACTGAAACCATGACAACGCTTCAGCCCCAGTGTGCCAGCCTAGTTCCTGTTGGCTGGTGTCAGCGTGTCGAAAAAAACCACACGGTTAACCAGGACCATCAATCTTTATTACACATGGGTGTTCTGCTCTGTTTGCAGACACACAGTTGGGGTGGGTGGAGGGGAGGGGAAGAGGGGGGGTTGACTCGCTACTCAGATCATAAAAAGTATGGTAACCATTCAATTCTGATATGGCATTTTAGAATTGGCATTTTTGGATGCTTGGCATTCATCTCCCCCCAACTCTCCTTATGTACCCAACAATGCCATCTTCAAATCTGCCGAGGCGAGGACTTTCAGCAGCTTCCTCCAACGTGGCCCTGAGTGAGACCATAATTATTGAAATAATGACTTCGCTCCAACTCGGTAACAGCTGTGGCCTTCTGAAGAGGTAAATGGCTCCTATAAATCTCTCTCATCTGCTCTAGGCAGGGACCCAGTTCGAACCCCTCCCACTCCCCAACGCCCCAGCAGCGCTATCATCAGCGCTGACGCCCGCTCGGGAGGCTGGGGGCAGCTGCCGCGTGTCGGAGTCTGCCTGGCATCAGCCGGTGTCGTTCGTCTGCTCATCTGCATTTTGAGCGGAATCCTGACAGACGGATGAGCGGTAAACAAAAGGGTGAGCGTGACTGATCTGGAGGAATACTCCCCAGGGACGAGGAAGGCGCCCACAGGGAACGGAGAGGAAGAACTCAATGGTTCATCAGTCTTTAGTCCTCAGAGTAGGCTGTTTTGTTGTGGGGGGAGAGAGAGACTACTAGAGGAAGGTTCTGTGGGAGACTTGTGTTTAAGGCTTGTGAGTCATGTTTAGTAGTTCATTTTTCTCGTTTCTCATCTCTCGCTTCTTCTCACTCTCCGTCCTGACCCACACACCCACACACCCACACCCACACCCACACCCACACCCACACACACACACACACACACACACACACACACACACACACTGTACCTGATATCACATTGTAGCAGACCTCTCTTTCAGCACCTCAGTGATTCAGGCTGGCCATGAAGGCCCTAATGTGTCTAAATTACCCATCTTTTCCACCTTTACTACTTAATGGGGAACAGAAACTCTGGACCGAGTCGCTATGGGCTCATTGTTGGGGACGATAACGAGAGAACGGGAGGTGGGCAGCCGGATACTGCAGTGACTGCAGTGCTTTCACTTCACGCTTGGAAAAGGTATTTTGTGTCAGTGAGTGGACCTTGATGATTTTTAATTAATGCCGCCTTCCACTCCGTTTTAAATGTAATGTCATGGCCATCCGTTATGGTGCTGATAGGGGGTCAGAGGGTGATGGTATAAATTCTGGTTACAGGAGACTGCTGTAACAAAAGAGCCCCCCCCCCCGGACTGCCCCTCTGGCCTGACCGTGTGGCGGTGTACAGTGGTGGCCAGAGTGCTAGTGTCTCTCTATTCAGACCTTGGCTTTGCTGATGCAGCTTAGCCTTTAAATGCTCCCTGAACTTCCATCCCATTCCACTGATCCATTAAAATGATGCACTCTGTGTGCTGTAGTCTGACTTGGCAGGGAATTAAGGTTGAGGCCTGCATATCTGCTGGCTTGGAAAGACAGTTATTTTATCTTGAATGTACCAGATGAAGACGGAAGGAGCAGTGTTTTGACAACACAAAAGACTCCTTGGAGGAAGTCCTCGTTATTCCAGCTCACATGCCGTGTTTCCAACACTCTGTTTCTCGCTCAGTTTCCACCTACCCTCCTCGCTCCCGCCCTAATCCTCGCGCGCTGTCACATGTTATTTCCTGTGGCGGTGGCTCCTATGTGCGTGAAGTGAGGTTGGCGCCGCAGCATGGACCTGCGACCCGGCGTGATCTGGCCAGCTGGCTTACACGTCCGAGTCCCGGGTCTCTTGTGCTGAACAGTCATGGAGCATCAAATCCCTGAAGACAGACCACTTCTTCCAGCAAAGTTAGAAATGAACAAGCCAGTGTTTTAACCTAACTACCCCCCCCCCCCCCTCCGCTATCTCTCAAAAATAGTTTATTTCTTAATCAACACCCATAAAAGATTAATGTGCCACTGTGTCTGTTGTTGTTATTCTGAGCATAAGAAACAGGTGTAATCCTGGGATAGTTGTGAATAATTCATCCACGTTTACCACAGTGTTTTCTTCATTGGTGATTTTCTTTTGATCTTGAGGATGAAGAGGAATGCTCTTGATGCATTGGTGGGGATGTGTGTGTGTGTGTGTGGGGGGGGGGGTGTTGGAGACTGTTAAAGTTTACTGTGTGCTGAAGGCAGACTTGGCTTATGTCAGAAGTGAATGTTGATGACATTATCTTCACAGTCAGCACAGAGAGCCTGATTTATCCTCCCCCTCAGCTCCTAGGCAGTCTGATGGACTTGTAAGTGCCTTGTTTAATGTGTGACTGTGGCCATCGTCTCATCTGCATGATTACAGGCTGGTGGTGGAGGAGGTGTGTGGGAGTGCAGTGCTGAGGGCAGAGTGGGTCACACTGTAGGGATGGTCACTTTGAGGCTGATTAAGTGGCCCCCAGATTGTCTCCCTCTCTCTCTCTTTGCCAGTGGTTAAAAAGCAGGCCAGCTGAAACGTTGTCGAGAGACTGCTGTGTTCATATGCTTAAATCCCACTTTCTATCCGGTATGCTTGCGTTCAGCTTGTTTGTGGGGGCCAACTGGAGGGTATGTTCCCTCTGAAACTCTGTGACGTTTGATAGCCAAGGCAAGGCAATAAACAAGAACTGAAGGGTATTCCATGGGTGTGTAGGATGGACGCAGGGCTTCAGTCGGCAGCTTGCACCTGTCCTTTGCAAACCTGTGGAGGCTTCAGCAGGGCGACGACAGCTGTGGCGTGTGTTTGTGTGTGTGTGTGTGTACACAGAGCAGAGAGAGACGTTTGCCCTGTAGGAGAACAGACCCTCTGATAAGGACACTCTGACGCACTCCCAACACCTACACACACACACACACACACACACACACTGCGGGGCGGCTCTGATTTCTGTGTTATCTCGCCGTCGCAGTGCATGCCCGTTGCGCCCAGGGATGGATGGTTTATGTGGCCCGGGTGTCATGCCGCACCGCCTGTGTCACTACGCCTCTCTTGCCACGGAGCTCCGTCTCAATCTCTGCAGAGGCCAGGCCCAGAGAACGGAAAGAAGGAAAAGGAGAGAGAGACAGAAGGGCCCCCCCAGAGTTTATCCTATTAGAGGATGGGAACAAAGAGACGAAACGCACACTGACACCGTCTCTATCCCAGATCGATCCCACACACACACACAAACACCCACACACACTCCAGCCCTGGGGGCACCTCTACAAATGCAGGACTTTGTATTCAAGTCCACCCCTCCATCGGATTGGACGGAGCCCATTATCATGCCATAATCATGTCGAGCCTATTCTAAATGTCAGCCCACAACCAACGACCAAAGCACTTTACTTTTCAACGTTTTAACTTTTTAAGAGATTCTCTAGCCTACATCCCCGACCAGTGAGGGACGGCAGCAGGACGGGTGCATGTTGAAGATGAAGTGATTGCTGTCAATAACCGGTCTTTCTCTCTCCTCAGACAGGAGTCGACAAGGCTGACCACCTAAGGCCATGTCGTGTGTGTGCTGCATGCTGCTTAGGAAAGCAAGGTGGATGCTGTGATTAGAATGAGAATAAGGTGCTGGCTAGCAAGCGTTTCACCTCCAAGCTGAGTGTGTGACGTCAACTGCTGCAGCCTTCCAGAAGGCTTCAGAGAGCAGGAGAGAGAGAAAGAAGGGGGGGGGGTGCTGACAAGGCTGCGGAGGTCACATCATCACTGATGTTTTTCACCCTGGCTTACAGTGGTTGCCGAGTACAAAATACTTTCAGTGTGGAAAATCTGTCCGGAGGGGGTATTTTAGGATCTTTGGAGGATGGGTGTGACATGGCTTGGCAAATCAAGATGGAGAAGACAAGTCTGTGTTCAAAACTGTGTCTTTCCTTCCAGATGTGAGTTGTATTGCCGTGACTTCCACTTAGCAGACACGCTGCCTGGATGCAGAGTTTTCAGAACTCCAATGTGCTCTGTGACCTTCTCCTCGTGCATGCAACACATTACTGCAACAAGATTATTTTACAATAAACCCTGGCCTGTGGAGGGCCAGGAGGAAGACCAGACGCCCTACTTGCAAAGTCAGTCCTTTTCACATTAGGCCTATTCCCTGACCAAATTATTCCCCTCTATTTGCAGTTTTATTAGCCTAGTTCGGAAAGCCCTTTATCTGCAAGCAGCAACTCCATCTTTTAATTGCTCTGCTTTCATTCCCAGCTTTGGCACAGTGCTTGGCGAGCAAAGCTCTTCTCATTCCTCTACGCCTCTTTATTTCAGCCTTGAACCCCCATGCTTATATTTCAGAGTTGAAACTGTGGTCCCTGAAAAAAGATCTCTTCCCCCCTCTGCCTCTCTCCACAGTGCTCTTTGATGCTGGTGAAGTCTGAGCATGCTGCAGGCTCCAGACTAAACAGTTGCAGTGGTTTGAAAAGTTCAGACTGCCCTTAGTTGTTGTGGTCGAGTGCTGGGCTTGCATTCTTGGGGTAGGGTGACAAGTTTATTCAGGCCTGTTTCAAAAATGTTGCCTTTTTTTTGTTCTAGTTGGTACAGAGAAAAGTCCCAAAGCAATTGCTTTTATCTAAAGTGATTTTAGATGTTTCTGGAAAAAGTTAAATGATTCCGATTAGCTGACAAGCCTAGAGCTACAGTGTATCCTCGCGTGTCCTGGCTTGAACTTTATATTGCTTACATCCATGTCTGCTTAACGAAAGGAACCTACATGGAAATGCTGTGATAAGCTAATACTGTCAAAAATGCACACAGAGCTGGCTTAAAGCTCAGCTACATCCTTCGTTTGGTAGCAATGTGTTGACGTCATGCAGACCATGTGCCTGGATTTAGGCTACCTGCAGTTTGCTATAACTACAATGTGTGCATTGGAGTAGTGCAGTGCATTGTTGGGGGAGCAGGGCAGAGTCAGAGTTGGCATGTGGAGGAAAACTGGGGTCACAGCAGTGAAGTGTGTTTGCCAAAGCTGGGAATGAATGAAGACCCCCTTAATACTGGGTGCAGAAGAAGACAGGAAATTACCCGGTTAGGAGACATGCTTAGCCAAATTATTGAGCTACAATTAGGCAGGGGAACCTTCACCCTTCACTCTCAATTGATAAGTCATAAAGATTACTTCTGAGGCATGAATTTGTAAAGTGATGTGATATGGAAGGATGGAAGTTGGGTAGAAGTGCTGGTATTGTGCCTACTTTGAAGGAATCTTTTAGCTTCATGTGCTGTTAAACAGCTTGATACGACCCACTGGAATTGCATTGTCTTCAATCAACCCAACAGCAGAATTGGCTGCAATCACAAACAAGGAAGATTGAAAAAGAAATTGCACTTTGACAGTTTCGAGAGAGGGCTGAGTGATCTGTCTATGAAAACGTATGCTGTCCAAAGCAATAACACGAAACTAATTTGCCAGACTCCTACTCATAATGTATCAGGATGTTTGTGTTCAGTGATGTTACACTTTTAGAACACAATTAGAACAATGTTTTTTATATGTGCTTAGAAAAAGTCTAAAGCCATTTTTAGAAAAAGCTCACAATTGTTGATTTTAATATAGTGCTAAATAGTAGGAACCAATACCACCAGCAGACCAGAGAATTGCCCATGCAAATGGACTTGAAGCCAAGTGAGCTGAACTTTGTCAGATGGGACGGCCAGCTGACTCATGCGTGTGACCAGGAAGCTAATGAAATCTGACATTGGTGGACAGGACAAATTTACTTCTACAGTAAGACAGTTCTTCACATCTCCATTCTCCAGTATGCCCACATGTCTTTAACTGTGTCTGATTTGGTCTCTATGACCTAACCAGCTGCATCATTGTTGTTACAATAGATGAGGCCTTTGAGATGGGAAGAAAACCACAGCCCTACTATTTCAGGAAGTGACCCTCACTGTTAAGACTATATCTGTTTCAGCGGCTGCCTCTCTAAGCCCTTGGATAAACCCTTTGACAAATGTAGCGGTACAGTAGTAAATAGGCCACAACAAGTGCAGAGTATTGAAAGATGAATGACCGTGTAGTCTCATCTTCACAAGACTAGATCAATGAGATCCCTTCAAAGTCTCCCTGTCAAGTCATTTCAGGAAGTGCCAGTGAATCCTACTGGAAATATATCCAAGAGCCAGATATTCTTCGTCAATTCTATTACTATTGTCATATCTGTATGAGTTAGCCAAAGTGATATTGACATTGGAAGTGCAACATAAAAAACCTCTCCTACTTCAGCAAATTTTTGTTGTTGTTGTATACATTTTTTACTGTGACTGACTGTTGAGAGACAGATGAGTTACATGTCCTCAGAAGTATCCGATGGCCATTGACCATCTCGCTGCTGCCTTAGGCTAGCCAAAGCTAAATACAGTCCCCTATAAGGGCACTAGAGAAGTTTCTGGATTGGGTCCATGAGATTGCTTCCTGGTGATTAGATCCAGGTCCATTAGCTACGCATGTCAGTGCTGACGCTTCCATAAACTTGCTTCCTCAGCTGGCCATCAGCGTCGCAGAGATGATGGCGCCTATCGCTTTAGACTGAGACCTGTAGAGAATGTGCAGAGCCATTCACAGGACAATGCATGCTGCTGGGGTGAGGACACCTGCTGAGTCATTTGCATGTTGGAGAGGAGAAAGCTCTGTGATTTTTCCACTGTTTGTAGGTCAGTCCTACAGACAGAAGAATGAACGAAAGGTAATCTGATGACTTTTGGACAACCTAACCCAGCCCCTCCCAACTTCTAGCCTTTCACCTGGAGGGGGAAGGGGAGGTCTCTCTTGCCTCCCACTGGAATATCTCTTACCCTCAAAGGTCCACCCTTGCCTATTCAAACTCTGCTCTTTGACACACTCAAAATGTCAGCGTCTGTCTCTTGAAATAAACCCATTTTACCTCTCAGCTTCCCAGCTGCTGACAACAGCACCTTTGCATGCTGGAGGCTAACCAGTTCTTGTATTGTCCCCCTCTTTTTACTTTGACTCAGTAGCAGAGCAAAGTAGCTTCCTAGTTAACAGCAAAAGGCTAGTTAACTAGTCGGCATAAGCGACAAGTTAGCAAGATATTTAGCAGCAGCAAGCTAGTTAGCTTGTTAGGTCATTAGCCACATACCTGTTGGGCAGTGGCCTTGTTTCTGTGGTATGTGCCATGCTCTTGGTGGGCTTGCATACCATGGTGTATCTGTCTCACATAGCAGTACAGCAGCTACTGCCAACGGAGAAGATATTTAGAGATATTCCTGGAATTGGGTCTATGAGCATGCGTCTGGCAAACATGAGGATGTTTTCCCTCTTCCTCCAGACAGTGTCGCCCTGGCAGACGACCTGATTTAGTGGCCCTGAAATGCTCTATTGAAAGCCTTTCCCCTTCTCTTGAGGACGGTGTAGTGCCTCACCCAACTCTTTCCCTGTTTCCTTTGTCCCTCCGTTCTTCTGTGATAAGGTTGTGATAATAAGAGAGCAACTCTGGATTTTCCTGCCTGCTTATTTCGTGCCGCCTATTTTTCACTTTATGGCACAACAACCTATATTTTGCTACAGAGTCATGGTGTGTGATGGTGCGTGGAGCGGGAATGCAAATGCTATTCCTCCACTATACCCATGATTTCCTCAGAGAGCCACGAAGCAATGATGATGTTAATTAAACTAGTGGGATAATTTGTCTTCTAGCTCTGACAGGGAGATTGTATGCTTCACAAAAAATGCAGTGCGTGTCCAACTTCGCACGCGTGCCTGTGTGATAAGACAAGTGCTATCCTAGCATTTTACATCTAAGCAGAGGACGGTGGCAAATAGATTCAATAATACACTTCTAATAACCTCTGTTAGTGCAGGAACATGAATTTCTTATAGCATGCATGTTTTATTCTACATATTTAACAACACCTTTGCATAACCCTGGTGCTGATTGACAGCCATAGACCCGTCCCATTTGGACCACATAGTAGCCAGTCTCATCTCCAACTGAACACAGTGGCCTCAGCATGGTCTTATTGCCATCTGGGCCAACTGTTTTACATTCGTGGATGTAAATCCTCCGTGGATGGAGGACGTTGCTTTTCTAATGCCCTGTGTGCCCCTACCCCCTGTTTTCATCATTGTCACAAGCCCTGGGCTGGGCTGTTGTAAGTCCTCAGTAAGGATGACGCAACACACCAACACAGTGGTCCCTGCTTGTCTAGAGGCTGTGCTTGGTGGTACAACCGTGTGTGTTTGTGTTGTTCTCAACATCTGGTCCAAACATTTGAAAAATGTGTTGCCTAGTTTGCTGGTTAATGCTGGTAATTGGGAGTGTTTGAAAGGTGTTTGTTTTGCCAGGGACCATCCAATGTAGGTTATATAGTTGACTTCTTTGTTAGCTTTTAAGGAGAACAAGGACTTTGGGTTTCTCCCTGCTCTCAGGTTCTCCTCCTCCTCCCCCACACACCCACACACACCAGTTCTGGGTAGCTGGCTGGGCCCTGACCTTGTTCTCAGCCCAGTCTTGCAGCTGTCAGCCTTCCGTGTGTTGCTGGAAGCATGGTAGCAAATAATTACACGAGGCGTGCAGTGTCAGCCTCAGTGTTTTAGCTCTGAGTGTTTAGCTGCTACAGAGAACAACACTCGTCCTAGTGTGTGTGTGTGTGTGTTACAGAACGGAGGCGGTGCTCTTGTGCTCAGTTGTTAGCTGTGCTTTGTCTCTTGACTCGCTTGTCTGAATTTATTCCCATTGTCGTGTATGTGTTCAGGGTTATTGCTTCCAAATCTCTGAAGTCAAATTGGTGAAGCAGAGTGCTACTAGATTTTAAGCTTAATGCTATGGAAATAAGTTGTAATGACGTGTGTACTGTAGGGGTGTGTGTGTGTGTGTGTGTGTGTGTGTGCTTGTCACTCTCTGTGTGTGTGTGTTGGTTGGGCTGTCAGTTTGATTGTGCGTTTCTTAGGCTGTGCGTGTGTTTTTGTGTATCAGTGTGTGTGTCCTAGGCCAGGGCTCTTCTCTGAGGCTTACAGGCAGTTCACGACCTTCACAAGTCATTGTCAAAACTGTTTTGGTGTTTGTGTGTGTGTGTGAGAAGAGAGAGAGAGAGAGGTGTGCATAAGATGCATGTAAAAATGAGATGGCATTTGCTGTGTGTGTGCAGTGTAACATCCTTGGTGCTAGTTTGTCTGTGTGCTAGTTTGTCTGTGTGTTAGAGGTAAGGATCTACCCCTTATCTCTGGTCTCCAACAACAAGGTAAAACCTAATCCTCTCATGTCTAATACCTGACTCTTTTCTCTTGGTTTCTGCAGGATACGGAGATTGCTGCTGACTGCAACCATGTAAGTACCCTCATCCTCCTCTCCTTTGCCTTTCATCCTAAACATTACGTCCTCCTCTCTTCTTTAAGCATCACTCGCCGCCCTGTCGGGTGTACATGCTTGTGAGGGGTGATATAATCTGCTTCCTAAGGGCATCATCTCCACCAGTCTTGCATCTGGCCCTGATGCAGCTGACCCACAGCTTCGTAACGCCTGTCAAGAAGAACCTGCAATATTCAAACACAGCTTGTACAGCGATTGACCACAGTGTGAAAGGAAGAAGGGATGTAAAGTTAGACCAAACAACAGTTTAGAAGGCAATAAACAACTGTTAGCTGCAGTCTTCTACTGTAATTAGTAGCTATCTCCTGATATTGGGCCTTTGCTCTCTGCTGTAGTCAGGATTCGGTTGACGTCACCGTGAGACAGGCAAGGCTGAATGTTGAGTGGGTCTTATATAGCCACCCTGCCCTTACAAGGTTAAAGCCCCAGTTAGATGACTGCTCCCAGTCCATATGCCAGAGCCACGTTTCTAGTCATTGACACCATTATTATGGCCCTGCCTTCAAACACTGTCATTATCGTGGTGACTGTAGTCTCTCTCCGCCTCATCTCTGGGTCTCTGTATCTCCCTGTTTCTCTACCTTTCATTCGTACGTGTCCTTCTTCTCGCCCTCCCTCTCTGAACAGTCAGTCATCCCATCTCTCAGAGTGTTTTTCAGCATCGCTTTATGGCCCTCTTCAAGACGTGGCCCATAAACCTGATCCTGCGCTCGTAAAACTCAGCGACTCCATGACAGGTGTTTTTGCAGGCTCTAAGACAGAGAGAGAGAGAAAGAGAGTAGGAGCAGACTCAAGCCAATGGCCAGTCTGGGCATCAGTAAGAAAGCACGCCAAGTCGGAAGAACATCATAATATGTTGCAAATCCCCCCCCCCCCCAACACACACGCGTCTCAGAGCCGTGATGTAGTCAGGGTTACCTAGGACCAATGTCTCATCTCAGCCGTAGGTGTTGATTGAATCAACAGAGTTGTTAATGAGATGCTGAGTTATTTTTGGCCCCATCATCATAGATTGTGTGCGTTGTGTAGGAGCCACAAACAGACCAATGGCCCGCCTCTGGTCTGGGGCTCTGCAGACGGATGTGTTGGCAGCTTCTGCCTGTCAGACCATTTGCTGTAGCAACACCACTCAAGCAGACTGTCCCGTCGTTTTAACAACATATTTCTGTTTTTCATCTCTCAAAGTAGTAGTTTTAGTTGCTCCGTATACAAGTCAGACTTGCTGAGGTGTAAACTATGAGGGTTAATCACCAGTTGATGATTAATGGACTATTTCCTCAGGCTTCTCCAAGCTTGTTTTGGGTAACTGGCTAATGGAGAGTACTGTGTGTGCGGGCGTGTGTGTCTGCTGATTTGTAGTCCAACAGCATTAAGATGTAGTCTCCTAGCTTCAGATCCAGCAGTAGAATGATCAGATATTCCCTCCTGGTTTTCCTCCATCACCATCTTGATTGTCCTCCATCCCTCAATCTCTTCTTTCATTCTCTGTCCCCTTATCCTCGTGGTGTCAAACTATGAGTCTCAATAATGAGCAACGGAAGTCTCACCTCCTATCTCTCTGCCTCATTATTCTGCCATGTTGACACTCCCTATGTCTCATCCCTCTTTCCCTTTCTTCACCTCAGCTGCTGTGGAACTACAAGCTGAACCTGACAACCGACTCAAAGTTTGAGTCCGTTGCCATGGAGGTCTGCAAGAGCACCATCCCCGAGGTCAGTCAGGGGTCACATAACGGGTTAATGGTCACTGATCCTGGATCCGTTTTTGCGAATGTTAAGTTGTCGTGACGAGTTTGATCTAGCTTCTCAGCTCACTGTGAGGAAAAAGGAGGCGTCTCCAAAAACAAATCACTGTCATAGATCCAGTTCTGTTTCATACTCATTAGTTTACATTAAACACATTGTGAAATGCATGATCTCTCTCAAACACAAGCACACCCACCCTCCACACACACATACAGGTGCGCACACACACACACCTATGTATACACATACATGCTACATGCGTTTCAGAGAGACACCAGAGCATTTACCATACTCTCCAGGGTGTAAATTAGCACACACACACACACACACAACTATATATTTAGGGCTGGCAGATGGAAGTAGTAACATAAACCAGATAATGTCAAGGTGTGACACACCACAGTGCTACCCTCCACAAAGAACCTTCCTGTCTGTGTGTGTGTGTACCTGTGTGTGTGTGTGTGTGTGTGTGTGTGTACCTGTGTGTGTGGGCCTGGTCCTGAGGGACTTATCAGAGCCACGGCCAGCTTGTTTAAGGCTGATTGTTCAAGCTGCTTGCTTGCTGATTGTGTGCCTGTGCACTCCTGATGCTTGTTGTGAATGTTGTCAGACTCAGATCACACCAAATCAAACCGTTCGATCAAACAAGGCACACTACTTGATATTGAATTCTTGTACCATAGCTGGTGGACCGTTATAAGTATTACGAAGTTATATTCTTTAAAAAAGCTACTTTATTGACTTGAATTTTAGGTGAAGATTTATTTTGATTTTCTGATTCAATCTGCAGTTTTCACAACAACACAATAAAGAATTGTCGTCCCCCCCCCCCCCAGATTAAGGAGTGTAATGAGGAAGAGCGTGGGAGGGGATTCCTGGTGTCATGCCTGGTGGATCACCGTGGCAACATCACGGAGAACCACTGCCAGCAGTACGTAACGAAGATGACGAGCATCATCTTCAGCGACTACCGCCTCATCTGCGGCTTCATGGACAAGTGTCGTGAAGACATCAACACCCTGCACTGTGGCAGCATCAGCACTGGGGAGAAGGTGTGTGTGTGTGTGTGTGTGTGTCAGCATCCCAAACTTGGGTTAGTCAGGGTTAGGAAAAGTGTGTGTAAAAGACATGTAAAGAGAGTTATGTGGCGCTCGAGGGGGTTTTGGGCAGGCAGGAGGGACAGAGTTCACCTTGAACAGACAGGTGTCTGTCTGTGTCCTGCCTCTCCCCTCTGTCCATGTCTGGGCACAAATTCCATTGATTACAAGACGGCCTCAGTGGTGGTGGCTGGGAGGAGCTGCAGGGGTCAGCTTTCAGACTGAGTGAAATATGACGTGATGTTACCGTTTGCTGAAAGCAGGCCATGCTGGAAGCGTAGGGGTTTGGCACTAAACTACAGGCCCCAGGCTCAGTTAGAAATGGCTTGACCTGCACTGGCCTGAGTGGGCCCCCGGTCCCAGTTAGGCTAATTGTTCTTGTCAGCTAGCTCTCCGAGACACATCCTGTAGGCCTAGCTAGTCTGCAGTCACCATTTGTCTGTTTGTGCGTGTCTTTCAGCCATGAGGGCCTCGAGCACCCAAAGAGAGGTTGCCTGGCATTAGCGAGCTGGCCATTATTGAGATCATGGTTTGAATAGCCTTTTCTCTCTCTTTGTATCTTTTTCTGTCTCTTTCTTTGTCTCTTGTTGTCCGTCTCTGTAGTGTCACTGAGTTGCTATTGTTATGACTAAATGGAGCCACAGTTTAATTAGCCCTAACACAGGCCTTGTTTGTAGGATATGAGCTGAGTGCCAACTGTGCAAGCCATGGGGTTTTCGAAAGGAGTAAGGTTGATGTTATCGCCATAGAGTTGAACGTACAATGCACAGAATGTGGCTGCTCTTTCCTGTCCCTCTGAGCCCTGTGTGACTGACAGCCTGTTTGTTTGAGGTCCTCTCTATTTCTGTGTTCTGGGCCCGGATGTGGGTTGACGGGCAGTGGCTGTTTCTGGGTCTTGCCCGAGGCACATGTAAACAATTGGTTTCTCTTCTCCTCCTTGCTATTCATTTCTGTCTGTCTCACTCTGCATGTATCTGCTTGTCTGTGTTCTCTCTCTCTGTCTCTCTCTCTCTCTGTCTATCTCTCTCCTTTCTCTGTCTCTGTCTCTCTCTCTCTCTCTCTCTCTCTCTCTGTGTCTCTGTCTCTGTGTGTGTGTGTCTGTCTCTCAGGACATCCATTCCCAGGGTGAGGTCATTGCCTGCCTAGAGAAAGCCTTGGTGAGAGAGGCGGAGCAACAGGATCTGGCTCATCCAATCAGAGACGAGTGTAAGAAGTCCATCATGCGCGTGGCCGAGCTCTCGTCCGATGACTTCCACCTGGATCGATACCTGTACTTCTCCTGTCGTGAAGACCGCGAGCGCTTCTGTGAAAACGTACGACACTGGGAGAGTGTGTGTGGGCGTGTGTGTGTTTTTGTGTATTTGTTGGATCCTTAAGCAAACTCAAGCACAGAAAGGCACACTACCACCACACACACACACACACACACACACAGTTGAAAGAGGAATTCATTGTTGCTGCTGGCAAAGAACATGAATCATATATATTGAAATGTGAATGTGGTGCGTCATCCAGGGTGTTGAGTGCTCTCTCTGTTGTGGTTTCAGACCCAGGCTGGGGAGGGCAAGGTCTACAAGTGTCTCTTCAACCATAAGTTTGAGGAGGGCATGTCTGAAAAGGTACGTGCCAACCACACAGGAAAACTGTGTGGTCGATAGTTACTGGTTCCAGTCCGCTGTACGTCGCAGTATGGTTGAGTGCGTTCGTCACCCTCCATTTACCTCACTTGATATTTAGTATCCTTTTATTGAATGAAGAATAAACAGACCATTGACCTACTTGATAACTGGTATCACTGAGTGAAGATAAGTCTGATTCTAACCCAAATAATTTTTCTCTCTCTCTTTTCTTTCTCCCACTCTCTGACTGCCCCTCCCCAAGTGTCGAGACGCCTTGACCACCAGACAAAAACTGATAGCACAGGACTACAAGGTGAGCTACTCCCTGGCCAAGGCCTGCAAGGCTGACCTGAGGAAGTACCGCTGTAACCTGGACACCAACCTGCCACGCGCCCGCGAGGCCCGCCTCTCCTACCTGCTGCTCTGCCTGGAGTCTGCTGTCCACCGAGGTGGGGGCTGGGGGCTGCATCTTCCTGCCACAATGTTCCATGTATGAAAAATGCCCCCAAAGCCTAATAAATCCCCCAGAATAATACTGAGTGTGTGTGTGTGTCACAGGACGGACGGTGAGTGGGGACTGCCAGGGGGAGATGCTGGATTACAGGAGGATGCTGATGGAGGACTTCTCCCTGAGCCCGGAGATCGTGCTGCACTGCCGGGGGGAGATCGAGGCGCACTGCTCGGGCCTGCACCGGAAGGGACGGACCCTACACTGCCTCATGAAGGTGGCCCGCGGAGACAAGGGCACTGTGGACGGCCTGTGTCAGAGCGCGGTGAGAACTCGCTCACTCATGACACACACACACACACACCATGTTGACAGGTCCTAACCCAGGAGCCGTGTCTTTCAACAGCTTCAGACCCTGATCCAGTCAGCTGACCCGGGGGCGGACTACCGAATAGACCGTGCCCTCAACGAGGCCTGCGAGTCCGTCATCCAGACCGCCTGCAAACACATCCGCAACGGAGACCCCATGTGAGTATCATGCACACACAACCACAACTGCATGCACACACACTCGCCATACCACACACATACAGACACACCCTCTCAACAAGAAAAAACACGACATTGTAGTCTGTGCAAGTTATACACACGCACACACATGCTCATACATGCCCAGAGTTCCAAGAGATGCCATATGTTCAGCCATATGCTGGTTCCAGCTCCCATGCATAATCATGGACAAGCTCTGTGACTGTTGTGTCTCGGCGCTGTCTCTGCTCCTCTGCACTTTCCCCTCGCTCTAGTCCCTCTCTCTTTCGGCTGAGTTCAAACATGCCTTCCATGGCTGTCTCAATTGGGTTTGTTTGACATCCAATATGTGGGTCTCGAGGCATTAGGAAGCACACTGCAACCTGGCTTCATAATTTCTCCTCTTTTGTGTAATGCGAGACGAGTATTGAATATTTCCACTGCTTCCTGGAAAAAAGTGCTCTCTTCCTCCTCCTCTCCTCCTCCTGTTTCTATCACCCGGCTGCACATTAATGCTGTGAAGCATATCCAATCATTGCCTCTCTCTGTCCTCTTCTTTGAAACAACCTGCGTCCATGAATACATTACTCCCAATAAAGTGAAGCTTAATTCAGCCAGGTGTGTATGTGCGCGTGCGTGCATTTGCACATCAGCAAGGACCCTGGTGAACTACTCTCTCCAAACCGCTCTCCCTGCTAACACACTGGCTTTTAATGAGCTCAGCCCTCTCTCTGGAAAACAGGCGGGTGTGGGGAGCACTGTGCCAATCACAGATGAGAAAGGAAGGGGGGGGGAGCGACTGCGTGCTTCTTTAAAGTATTGGGTAATGACTCTCCAAACAAGTGCCTCCATGAAGTGTTCATTGTCCATTGTCTTGGTTTTTGTTTGTGACGTTGATGCATCTGCTGCTCCCTCTGTGTGTGTGTGTGTGTGTGTGTGTGTGCAGGATCCTGTCCTGTCTGATGGAGCACCTCTACACAGAGAAGATGGTGGAGGAGTGTGAGCACCGCCTGCTGGAGCTGCAGTACTTCATCTCACGAGACTGGAAGTGAGGCACTCCTGACCCCAGATCCCTACCAGTTCCTAACACTGACCGTTTCACTTTGACCCAAACTCATATCCCAAGCCCCCACCCCCCCCCAAAATATTCTACTGTGGTTTTCATCCTCTTCTAAGGAACCTCCCCTCTTCTGTCTTGAATCTTTTAGAAGCTGTAGTCATGACACAGTAACAATTAGAATTTGCCACAACATTGATTCTGAAGTGTATGACTCATGTTCTGTCTGTCAATATGCTAGGGCAACTTTTAAGTGAAGTATCTCATTATGTTGTCCCAGCACTCTAGGCACAATACACACACACACACACACACACACATACTCATACACTCACATACACACTTGCACACCTCTGTGTGCACACACACACACACAGTCAGAGGCACAGCCTGCTAAGTAGCCTCTTTAGCCTATAGCTCATCACTTCTTTCACAGCTCAATAGGCCTAATGGGCTTTTTAATTGTCGACTTCAACAGCGATTAACTGTAATTGTGCATTGTGACTGTGTGGGGAGGGGGCTGTGGGGGGGCTTGTTGTGAGGGCAGACGAGCGTACATCTGCCGCTGCCCGGGATCGTGACGAAGATCAGCGCGTACAGAGTGAACCCTCTGGAGGGTTGAGTACGTCAGGTGTTCTGAATGACCTTGGTGGTGGCTGGTGGGCTGTGGACATCAACGCTGAGTGTCTCTGTCTCTCTGCCTGGCAGGCTGGACCCTATCCTGTTTAAGAAGTGCCAGGGTGACGCCGCCCGCTTGTGCCACACCCGCGGCTGGAACGACACCACCGAGTTGATGCCCCCTGGCGCTGTGTTCTCCTGTCTCTACCGCCACGCCTACCGCACTGAGGAGCAGGGCCGACGGGTAGGAACGGTCGCCTGCCAATCTGCCAATAGCTGGTCCGTCTGCCTGTAGACTGCATTGACGGCCGACCTTGTTGGTCTGCCTGTTGCACAGTCACTTCTGAGCATATGTTGTATTTGTAACAGTAAGCATCATTTTCTGTTGCAATGACATGATGAGCACATTGCCCAGCCAGCTTTAGCTGGCGTCAGAGACACTAGGTTAACCGTATGATGTTTTGGATTGAACAGCCCAGTGCTGAGGACTCAGTAAGTTGCCAGCCCGGTCTGATATCAATGATGGTGGTGGGTGATAATAATTATGATGATGATGATGATGTTGATGTCAATCATAAGGTAAATGTAATTATGGTTGCAAAAAAAAATACTTGTGAATTGGGCTTGTCAGCTAAATCTCAAAGAATGACAGCGAAGGGTGATTTTAGCTGTAGATAGGCCAATTAGACACTGGGTAAATATTGGTCAAGAACGCTCCTCACTGAGAAATTCGAGAGAATGTGATGGAGATTATATGGCTTCACGCTGCCACTAATGGCTGGCTTATGATTCTTTATGATTATGGCAGCCAAAAAAAATAAATGGTGTTTGGGTATTCAGGTGTAGTTGAGAGAGTTTGTTGGGGGCAGAGGGTTTGCTTGCGTGAGTGATTGGATGTGTGTGTGAGAGTAATCGAAATGTATCTTGAATGACTGATTACTTGATTTGTAACTGGATGGGATTTGTGTGTGTGGGTGTGTGTGTGTGTGTGTGTGTGTGTGTGTGTGTGTGTGTATGTGAGTGAGAGGTTGTTTGCTTGACGGATCACTTGTGATATGGGTATCATGGGTGAGTATAGGTGGGATTTCTGACTCGGTGTGGGTGGGTGTGTGTGTGTGTGTCCAGCTATCGCGAGACTGTAAGGTGGAGGTGCAGAGAATCCTCCACCAGAGGGCGCTGGATGTGAAGCTGGACCCTGATCTGCAGAAACGTTGCATGACTGACCTGGGCAAGTGGTGCAGCGAGAAGACTGACACAGGCCAGGTGAGGCACACACACACACACTCACAACACACACACACACACACACACAACACAGACATTATCTACCAGGTCATTAATTGTTTGTCATCCATTTATTGATAATAATAATATAAGGTTGTGTGTGTTCTAGGAGTTGGAGTGTCTACAGGACCATCTAGAGGACCTGGTTTCAGAGTGCAGAGATGTGGTGGGCAACCTGACTGAGCTGGAGTCTGAGGTACACACACACACACACACACACACACCCCCTCGGCAATAACATGAAACCGAGTTAAGTTCTCTGCAGCTCTAATGACCTGTCTGTCTGACATCTTGGCTGTCCCTCTAACATCTGACCTTTGATGACAGGACATTCAGATTGAAGCCCTGTTGATCCGTGCCTGTGAACCAGTCATCCAGTCCCACTGCCACGTAAGCAACCAATCATCTACCAAGAAATCTATGACATTGCCTCAGATCTCAGCCATGTGTTCACCATCTGTTCTGTCTTAATAGCTCTCTTTCTTAAATAAACAAGGGTTGGTCTAGTTCTCTCTGAGTATTTATTCAAACTAATATTTGATTTTCCACCTCCCCCTTGTCTCTATCCACGCTTTCTCTCCTACTCATCCTCAACAATCTGTTTCTATCTCTGTCCTCTTTCTCTCTCGATGCATACTCTCTCCATACCCACACACTTCTCTTTGTGCCGGCTGACCCCCTCCCCCTCTCTCTCTCTCTCTCCCTCTTCCCTGGGCAGGATGTAGCAGATAACCAGATTGACACAGGGGACCTGATGGAGTGCCTGGTGCAGAACAAACACCAGAAGGAGATGAATGACAAGTGCACCGTGGGCGTCACCCACTTCCAGTTGGTGAGTCAGCCTGCTGACGCCTAAAAAAGGGGTCACACACACACACACAAACACACACGGGTCCAGAATTGTCCCTTCACATTACATCAATTGAGCCATCAGTTTGCATTTAATCTCAGGAAATCAGATCACTCTTGACTGCTTAGAGTCAGTCTGTAGAGCTTCTGTCAACCTGGGCAACGTGTGTGTGTGTGTGCGTGTATGACCCCTGCTCTCCAGGAGTCAGCAGGGTGACTCATCAACTGTATTTGATGATGAGAATGAGATACACTTGGACTTTACACACACGTAGATTGCTTTAAATTTCTTGAACCAGTCACTGGTCTAACTAGACTCACTTCCTTTTCTCTCTCTCCCTCCCTTACTGTCTGTCCCTCCCTCTATCCTTCTCCCCCGAAATTCCCTCTCAGATCCAAATGAAGGACTTCCGCTTCTCCTACAAGTTCAAGATGGCTTGCAAGGAGGATGTGCTGAAACTGTGTCCCAACATAAAGAAGAAGTGAGTTGTTTTTGTAGCGTCAAGGACACACTGCAGATTTTTCTGAATATTTAAGTGACTCTTTATCTCCCCTGCCCGAGAGGAAATCATAAACTTGTATTTTCAATCATGGCCTTCGCTAACTTGTCCCAAAAATCTTTGAATATTTTTTTTTCTATCATCCATTATCTATTATCTTTTATATCGGAGTCCCTGTGACTGTGTGAATGTTTGATTGACAGGCCCTGTACAATGGGCCCAGTGTTTGTGAACCTGTATCGAGGTGGCCTTTCCTCCATGTCTTATCGTCATCCCTGAGGTGATTGACTCATTAGGCCTCTTCTCTCTGGAATCATTTCTGTGCTGCTGCAAACGGGTGCCAGCCTGCGCCTGCCATGAGTCATCAGCGTGTGTGTGCAGAGCTCGCCAAGCTCTGCCTCTCATCTGTCCTCTCTGATCCTCTTCTCTCCCATTTTCTCTCTTTCGCTCTCTTTTGCTCGCTTTCTCCAATTTTACCCTCCCCCTCTCGATCTCTCATCTCCACACCCAATGTATCTCCCAATTTCTTCGCTCTCTCAAACTGTCCACCGCCTTCATCGATCTTTCTTCTCCACCCTTTTTTTCCCTCTAACTCTCTTTCTGCCCCCCCCTTCCTCTCTGCCTCCTTCCCTCCCTCTCTCCCTTCCCCAGGGTGGATGTGGTCATCTGTCTGAGCTCCACGGTGAGGAACGACACCCTGCAGGATGTCAAGGAGCAGCGCGTCTCTCTCAAGTGCCGCAAGCAGCTGAGGGTGGAGGAGCTGGAGATGGTGTGTGTTTGTGTGTGTGTGTGTGTGTGTGTAGGAGGACTAGCTATACCTAATGGTACGTGGGAAGCCATGCTGAACAGGAGTGAAGTTTGGGACATTCAGGTCTAAGGTGTTTCTTAACCAGTGTCTGTAAGGATAAGGTCATGGTGCGACCTTGATAACAATCCCAGACCCATCACTGCTGTCTGTCCCCAGCCAAGCGTATCAGACTGTATATATGACTTTCACATTAACAAGAGACTGATGGATTGCTCCCATTTGAAAGCCTTGAGATTTTCAAATGTTTTTTAAGTGTTTAGACTCCAAGAACTGTGCCATTTATCTCAGTCAGAACTTGTCTTTCACTCCTACATCATGATAGTGTCAGTTTCAAGGGAATGTACGGGCTTAGCTCATCTTAAGTGGTTGTGAAGAAGCCTGGTCTTATTTTAAACACCAGTGAACAATGTTGGGTATTGACTCCATGGATATGTCTGACCGCAATATTGACCAGTAAGAGTAAGGTCAGGCCAGCTGGCCCACTTTATTGGCTGAGTAGTTAGGTAGGGTGTCATGGTTGCACTTGTCAATGCACTCTCCCCTAGGACTGAACACACCTCTCTTATTCCCTCTCTTTTTCTCTTCTCGTCCTTTTCTTCTCGTCTCCTCCACCTCAATCTCCTTCTTTCTTCCCCCTTCTCCCCCCGTTCCTCCTACTTTTGCTGTAGTCGGAGGACATAAGGCTGGAGCCTGACCTCTATGACTCTTGTAAAACTGACATCAGCAGACTCTGCTCCAACGTGGCCTTTGGCAACGCACAGGTAAGACACGCACCCACGTCACACACTCTTGACACCCTACATATAAAAGGTTTCTGAAACACAAGGAAATCTCTCTCTCTCCTCTCTCCTGTTCTTCTAGATGATTGAGTGTTTGAAGGAGAGTAAGAAACAGTTGTCTCAGCGCTGTCACCAGAAGGTCTTCAAGCTGCAGGAGGTGGAGATGATGGACCCAGAGTTGGACTACCAGCTCATGAGGGTCTGCAAGCAGATGATTAAGGTGAGACACGCCTTACCCACAAAGCTTTAGGTTTGTCTGTCTGTCTGTCTCTATCTCTGTCTCATTGGACAGGTCAGGACAGTTCATGCATATCCCTTCCCCCCTGACACACCCTCATGCTGCGTACTGATGCTTCATTGTCCTTTCCTATGTCATAATGTCTATCCACCCCTCCTCTGTGATTGGATGGTGTCAGCGGTTCTGTACTGAGGCGGATGCTAAGAGCATGCTGCAGTGTCTGAAGCAGAACAAGAACAGTGAGCTGATGGATCCCAAATGTAAACAGATGATCACCAAGAGACAGATCACACAGAACACAGGTAGAGTACATACACACATACACAATGCACAAATGCCAACACTACACAAATACCAAATCGATAATGTACCCTTCTCTATCTGATACCTGAGTGTTGCTCTGTAATCCTCTCCCAGATTACAGGTTGAACCCTATGCTGAGGAAGGCCTGTAAGGCCGACATCCCTAAATTCTGCCAGGGCATCCTGAACAAAGCCAGCGACGACAGCGAGCTGGAGGGCCAGGTTATCTCCTGCCTCAAACTCAAATATGCTGACCAGGTCTGTCCTTCACTCCGCCAACCGGACAATAGGAATATATATATTTTAAAGATGACTTGTATAACCGAATAGAATAGAAAATAAAAGGAGATAATAATGCCATCATTTATTGTTTGAACTTGTAAGTAACTTCGCAGTTGGGTAGAAAAGCAGAGTTTTTGAAACTGAACTAAAGTTATTTCGCCCTTGGCCATGCTGCCCATAGAGTACATAATAAATGTGTTTATTATTTCATCTGTTGACTTCGAGCAATACAATATCATATTTGTGGTTGTGTGTGTCCAGAGGCTGTCCTCAGATTGTGAGGACCAGATCAGAGTCATCCTGCAGGAGTCTGCTCTGGACTACAGACTGGACCCACAGCTCCAGATGCACTGCACTGAGGAGGTGAGCACACCCACACACCAAAGCACATTTCTATAAGTCAGATAGTCTCTTTTTTTTTTATTTTATCTATTGGTCTCTTATTTCCCAGCTAGTGTCACGTGAATGAGAGTGTACAGTGTTGTGATTGGTTTCTGTGGGCACCTCAGACCATGCCCACCAGGCTGCCAAGCAGGTGGTGGGAGGCCCCTGACGGTCAGATGATGTATTCTGAACGGGAACATCATGCCCTTGGCCGTGTGTGTGTGGTGAAGTTATTGGCAGGGTACCAGTTGGTTGGGGTAGGGGTTAGGTCTGGACAGAGGCAGCCAACTCAGCACAAAGCAGCCCCTGTGTTATTTACAGCTCAAGTCCTGCTGAGATTATGAGAGCCTCAGGTGGAGTGACAAGCTGGAGGAGGGACTGAGTGCCCTTGGTGTGTCCTTGGCCTGTCTTGCCTCTGATGAGCCAGGCAAGCTGGGCTTGCCCGGGCTGGGTTCATGATCCTTTATTCATCGCTTTCTTTTCTCTCTCTTTCACTGTCCCATTCTGCTTCTCCGCCTCTACTCTGTATCACCCCCCCCCCCCCCCCACCACCCCCCTCCCAGATCAATCGACTGTGTGCGGAGGAAGCATCTGCTCAGGAGCAGACTGGACAGGTGGAGGAGTGTCTGAAGGTCAACCTGCTCAAGATCAAACATGAGACCTGCAAAAAGGTACACACATACACATTTAGCAAATCCTCACTAGACTGCAGCGCAGCCTAGTGTCCAGCTGCCATCCTAACATAACATTGTTAAGCTGCTGAAGTTGTGGTGACACATGCTCTCACTTACTCTCCCCCACCCTCCTCCCCTCTCTACCCCACGCCCTCTGCAGGAGGTTCTGAACATGCTGAAGGAGAGTAAGGCAGACATCTTTGTTGACCCTGTGCTCCACACAGCCTGTGCACTGGACCTTAAGCACCACTGTGCCGCCATCACACCTGGCAGAGGACGACGTGAGTGAAAACAGTACAATTCGGAAGTACTGTCAAATAGTTGGATGCACTTGATTTGTCTCACACTGAAACCAATGTGTCAGTCACAGAAGTGCCCTCTGTGAACCAAATGAAACGCACCTCAGGCTCACATTGACTAAAACTATTTACATACCGTGGCAAACCCTGTCACAAGGGAAAATCTAGATGTGGACTGGCGGTTTGAAAGGGTCTTATTATGTAACCGAAAGTAGATGTGAGTGTGGTTCATTTTGCGCTCTTTAACTGGAGACCGCAGCATTCTGAGTTGCAGGTGGGCACCTGCATAGTTCTGGTTGATGCAGTACATGTCTGGGCCACAAGGAGGACTTGTAGTGGGTTAGTTAACCTTTCCCTCTCCCGCTCTGTCTTTAGAGATGTCATGCCTGATGGAGGCTCTGCAGGACAAGAGGGTGCGCCTGCAGCCAGAGTGTAAGAAGAGATTGCAGGACCGCATTGACATGTGGAGCTACGCCGCCAAGGTTAGAATAAACACACACACACACACACACACACACACACACAGACACACTTCAGAGATTTTATTTTCTATATGAATTAAATTTTTGCTGTCCACCAGGTGGCGCCAGCGGAGGGTTTTTCAGACCTGGCCATGCAGGTGATGACCTCGCCTTCGAAGAACTACATCCTGCTGATGATCACAGTGGGCGTGTGCATGCTCTTCCTGGTGGGACTGCTATGCGGACGCATCACCAAGCGGGTCACACAAGAACTGAAGGACAGGTAGAGGAGGACCGGACCACCCTCATAAGACTCTTTCTCCAAAGGCCCATCTAAGATGCCCCAAGCCCCTATCAAACACCCTTGGCTTGGCCCAAATGCCTCTACCAAACCCCCAGGGTTCTTGTTCACATTGGGGGTCCTATTCCTTGGCCGCCCAAGCACCCCCCCCAACGTCCCCGCAGTGCCAGTGCCATGTTTGAACCCCCCCATTCACACTCCCACATAGTACTGAAGAATACATATTCAAATGCCCTGCCCTTTCTACTGAAGGTACTTCGACTACGGTCATTCTTTCGTCCTGTCGAGAGAGGAAGCTTTTTTCTTTTTGAAGAAATCTTGCTTTTTGACCGTCTGATCCCTAGACAAACATTTTGTGGACCCTTCTAGAGTTGGTTTGAAACCCACAGGTTGTCCTTCAGCCAAATCTGATATTGTATGTTAATAAGTATTTTATTGGTGAGGACAGGTGGCAGCAGTTGCATCAGTTCAGTTACTAGGCCGGCGCCTTCATTGGCCACCAGCACAGCTTCCACAGAGCTTCCTTCTCCTCTTTGTCCCAACGGAGAAGAACCTGCTTTTGATTTGTGATGTTGCGTTGGTGTTGGATTTAAGTTCTTTTTTTTTTTGTATAAAAGGGATATATGGCGGAGGCAGAGGGGTTGTGGGGATTTTTTTGTGTGTTTCTTACCAATTGAATACCACAGGGGACTATGATGACAAACACCCAAGGCTCCCCTTACATCACTGGATAAAGCTTTTTTTTGTTGTTGTAAAAAATTGTCTTTTTTGATTATTTCATATGTACACTTTGTTAAAATTTTCAATTGGCACTGAATTTGCTAAACCGTAGTCTAATGGGCTTGGGGTATATGAGTTAATTTGGGAGGCCTCTTGTCTCCTCTGAGTATCTGACCCAGCCGCACCTCCATAGCCATGTAGAGGACCAATTCACTTTCTGTAGTGAAGAAAAACAACCCCTGAAAATGATTGAGATGGATTGGTGCATTGGTGTACATTTAGTTTTAGATTTGTCATATTTGAATCATTGCACATTTTTTTTTGATTGTGTACTTTTTGTTTGGTTGCAGCCTTATTTATTGTTTACTAATGATCGGTTGAGTTTTTATGAAGTCTTCGTTGTGTGCTTTCGTGTGTGTGTGGATTCACTCACACTATCCACTAACTAGATGTCTTTTCTGCTCAAATGACCCAAGTGAAGGGTGTTGGTTGGGAATCCAAGGAATATAGAAACATTTTGATATTTTATATGATGGATGTGTTTTAGGTTATGGGATCTGGTGAGATTGTACATTTTGAAGCTACCAACCAACATTTTTGTTTTAAAAGAAGCCACAGGGTGTCCACACTTTGCAAGGGCATGATGTATATCCTTGTCTCCTTCCTTTAGAGTGTTTTGCTTTTCTGTAGGAGTCCTTTCACAGAAATCTGAACAAACTGGCTATAACTCAACACCCACGTCCACACTGAATCAACACCCACGTCCACACTGCAGAAGCCCCTCCTGGGTCCAAAGGCAGCAGCACCCAGGAAATATGGGGCTGCAGCAAAACCCCCCAATTTAACTAGACAGTACCCTTGAAGACCAACTGATTATATATAAACAGCATATATTTAGTTTTATAGGTACTAAGGTGAGCTTAATCATTAACTCTACAGGTGCAACTTCTGCACCAGGACTGGTTCTGGAGACTTGCTGTTTGTTCAGACCAACTAAATGAACGTGACATGTTTGTACATGGCTGAGATCCTTTGTGAATGGGGCGGACCCACAGATCCAAGCCAGAACCATGTTATCCCAAACTTTGTATGACAGGTCTATTCAGATCGTGATCATATTTATGTCTACAGAATGGAGGAGCTTGCGTTTGTGTGCGCGTCTGAGTGTGTGCATGAGGGTGTATTGGTCATCATGCAGCATTGTGTTGGGATAGTTGGTTAGTTTGGCTCTTTTTGTAGATGCTATATGAAAACAACTCAATATTGTACAAGAACAATGAATGTTATTCACAGATGTTTCTCATACCTACCTGACTTGTTTATACAAAGTGGTAACAATGGTGTATTGTCTGCAAAAGATTTTCTTCTTTCAGTTGACATCCAGCTGCCAAACAAAATCTACATTTTATGTACTTGCAGTTGGAGTTCTTGCAGTTGGAGTTCCTCTGACCATCAGAAAGTACCACTGGCACCTGAACTTTTCGTGATTTGAAGATGTATTCCAGGACCACAGTGGTAAAGGAAGGCGGTTGCTTGGTTTAAAAATAAATGTGTGGGTACTTTGTGGGGAATTACAGGTTTCACAGTTTATTTTCTTTCGGTGATGTTAATGCCTTTGTGAGAAATTATCTACTGTGTTTGGGTACTGTGGAAGAAATGGGATTTGTCAATCCAGTTCATTTGGGAGCCACCCAACACTGAATCTTAATAATTGTGTTGCTTCTAACCCCCCATCCTCCCCGAGTGAGACTGCAGCCTACTACTCTCACACTGGCTGTGGCATGGCCCCCCCTTCTATGACTGGCAAAGAGACTGCGAGTGTCAACGCTAATCAGTCCAGCACACAATGTCGGTACTAGGTAGGGGTGCTGGGGTCGGCATTGCAAAGCTGCCTAGCATCAGGCCCGCCTGCACGTATGGTTCCAAAGCAGAAGATTTAAATGCTTCTTTGTTGCCCAAACCAACTCCCAGGCTCTGAGCTTTGCTGAATTTACAGTACTTGTCCCTTGTCTGTCTGCTTGAAGTGAGACTTTCTTGAATCAGATTGATGAAAAGATAACTGATTTCGTCATTTTATTTCAGTGTGCAAAGTTCTGGATGTGCTGTTTATTTTTCGTTTCAGATCATGCCATGTAATAATGAGATGTAACAGATTTAACATTGTGCATTTTCTTTTTGCTGTACAGATGAAAATTTGTCAATTTAATAAAACTGTCTGCAGATTTTCATATCACGGTCTCGTTTTCATATTTGATAAAGTGTCCTTGAGATTGCCATCATTATAGAAAATTACCCAACATTCCAAAGAGTAATTCTTCAGGAGACACAAAATAAACGGCTTTCGTTATTTCATCTTAATGATGAAATAACTTATTGAGTATGTTTGACCTTTTATTCATGATGATGTATTGACACACATCAAAGACCAGGCAGTACATTAGTGGGCTACATGCTTTATAAAATAAAAAAAAGGTTCCAGTTGGGTATATGATCATTTGAATATTGGTATGAAGAACGTGCACGCGCAGAGCGGGTATGGAAAGGTGATATGACGTTGGCTAGGCCCCGCACGCACGCACTAGTAGCCTACGCAGCAAGCCTGTCACTCGCTACTAGTACTAGCATCCATGGGTCGATCATAAACAAGAGAGTCTGACTGTCATGTTCCGGTGTCATTGGAGCCCCTGGACTGAACTTGACATTTGAGCATAAATAGATATCATAACTTTTTCAGTGGAGTGCTTCGGTGAGTTAATTGCCAAGAGTTTTACTAATTTAACAGGAAAAGTTAGCCTCTAACGTTAGCTCGCTAGGCTAGTCTAGAATATTTTTCTACCAACTTGCAAGATCTCTTTAAACTAGCTGGCTTGTTAAGTTTTCTGAATAGCAAACTCCAGGTTTAAGAAATAAACTAGTCAGTAGTAACCCAGAATTTATGAAGAGAACATGGTGATTTACATTACATTTTTAGGATGTACAGTAGCTAGCTGGTTGCTAACGTGAGCGTAGTGGTAGCCAGCTACTTGACAGCTATGGACTTTTCGTAAGGTGAAGGACACCAAGCATTGCTTGAAGCAACCAGACAGCAAACGCAACATTTATAGCTCAGGCACTAGTCATTGATTGACACAGCTGTTCAAGCTGCCACATCTAATGTAAATGACAATGCCTAGCGTTTGGGTCCAGAGCAGAAGATTGGCGTGCATAGTATGCTTACAAATAATTCCTTAGCTGCATGTTTTGACTCGGCAGTTTTCAGTCTACACTGTTGTGGTTGTAAATCCAACAGACAACCTAATGGAATACCAGGTCTCACGTGTCATCCAACTATTTCCTAACAGATTCCAAACAGCATCTCTGATACACAGGTTATCTCCTGTTTCTCAGGTGGGAGAGTCATGCGTAGCTGTGTGAGGAGTTCCAGGGCTCTGTCCCCTACCCTGCTCCCCCAGCTGCTGCTGTCCCATACTGGGTGCTGGGGGACCAGCACGGGGCATCGGGGTATCTGGTGCTCTCCTCGGAAGCTGGCTACCCCGAAGGAGACCCAGGTCCTGCTGCCCCTGCCTAGCCAGGCCAGAGTGGTCATCTGCGGAGGGGGCATCGTGGGGACTTCTGTGGCTTATCACTTAGCAAAGATGGGCTGGACGGAGATAGTGCTGCTGGAGCAGGGCAGGTGTGTTCTGGTTTGAGCCAAGCCTCACTGCTGGTTCTCCCAGTACTGTTCATATGGGCTGTTTTAATGACAGTAAAGGATGTTTGAATGCGAGTGAGAGCGTGGCAGCATGTTGGTGAAAGAATGAAGAAGAAAACTACCCATATGTCATGCTCCTTGTCCTAACTATGTTCCTAGACTTGGTGCTGGCACAACTCGCCTGTGTGCTGGGATTGTCAGTGTGGCAAAAGCAATCTCCATCGAGTGTAAGATGGCTGACTACTCCAACGCTCTGTATGAAAAACTAGAGGAGGAGACTGGGGTGAAGACTGGTGAGCTTTCATGAGACCTCAAATGCATTAACACATATTTTAAGTACCTTAGCCTTTACCCTGTTGTTTTCTAGTGCATAGTACTTTATGGTTGCATGTTTTTTGGTTGCATGTTTTTTGGTTGCATGCTTAAGCCCTTGCCTTTTAAGTAAGAGTTCATCTTTTCCTCTTTGGAAATATGTTTTTCGACATGTTTTTAGTTTATGGATTACATGTTGGATTGTAGCACGTTTAGATGAACGTTTGGTGGAGTGCCAAAAGAAGAAGGGTGGGGCCTTGCGTGGTTTCAGATGACTATATTTATGCCTTAATATTTGGTGTGCGTGTGTGTATTTCCCAGGTTACGTAAGGACTGGCTCCCTGTGTCTGGCCCAGAATCAGGATCGTTTCCTCTCTCTGAAGCGCTTAGCGTCCAGGCTTAAGTAGGCATCAGACCTGACTTCCTCTTCTCTCCTCTCTACCATCCCTCTCGTCCTTCCCTTCTTTCTTGTCCCTATCTTGTCATCTTTACCGAACACAATACGCCTCTATTGTCATGTTGATTCTAACTATTTTTGTCCAGTTACATTACCAAACAAGCCGCCTTTTTACAATGTTCAGAAGTATACAATGATGAGCATTATCTCTTGATGCAGGGAATAATGAAAAGTACAGACTGGGGGGAAACAGCTAGTACAGAAACTTCTCCTGTTTAAAAATACTCGTGTCTCCTGACTCGGACGGTAACTCTTTCAGGGTCATGGGGATCAGCTGTAACGTCATCAAGCCCAAAGAAGTGGCTAAGCTCCACCCCCTGGTAAACATTCATGACCTGGTTGGAGCGCTGCATCTTCCAGGGGACGCTGTGGTCTCACCGCCAGACGTCAATCATGCACTCGCCGTGGCGGCCGCCGGCCACGGTGAGGGAGGAAGTGATCACACTCTGAGAAAGCCATGGGATTGGCTGCAGATCCCTATGCGGACACACATTTATAAAGATAACCGAACCACCATCACTTTAGTTTAGTCATCTTAGATTTTCATGGATATTCATGAACACTGATAAATAGGACTTTTAATGAGCCATTGATAGCCAGAAATCATAATAGAGATAGATACTTGACTGTTTGTCTTACTATTGCCCTGTGCTTTGTTACTGACACCTACCACTGTACCAGGCCTCACTTTTCTTCCTGTCCACGCTAACACCCCCAGGTGTACAGATCTACGATCGCACCAGTGTGCAGCAGGTGTTGGTGGACAAGGGACACGTGACATCGGTACAGACCGACAGAGGGTCCATTGAGTGCGAGTACTTTGTTAATTGTGCAGGCCAGGTAAATCTTTCCACCTTCCCCATTGGCATTTTCTGCTTGCGTATTTAACTGAAATGATTCACACAGATAAACATGCAGATGTCATGATCTACATACAGCCAGGTTTTCAGCTCAACACACCAGAAGGCCTGTTGTGTTGTTGTCACTGTGTTAACCCAGCGTAGTATATTTCATTATGCTTTTGTTTTATTGTGAGGGTGTTACTAAAGGGCCATTCCCCCCTTTTCACTCCAAAGTGGGCCTATGAGCTTGGCCAGGCCAGTGAGACCAAGGTGTCAGTGCCTTTGCATGGCTGTGAGCACTTCTACCTTCTCACCAAGCCTCTGCAGGTGCCCCTGCAGCCCAGCACCCCAGGTCAGACACACCACACATACACACACCTGTGGGGGTTAGGAGATCCCCATGTCTCACACGACACACCCACCTCATACAGCACCACCCTGTCACTGTATTTGTATAGCTGTTTGTTGATGAGGGGGACACCGTTTGAAAATAAACACTAAACAACCACCTGTCTGTGTCATAGTGGTGATGGACATGGACGGGAGGATCTACGCTCGACCCTGGCAGGGGGGATACTGTCTGGGGGCTTTGAAAAGAACCCCAAACCCATCTTCACAGAGGGCAGGAACCAGCTGGAGATCCAGAACATGCAGGAGGACTGGGACCACTTTGGTGAGGGTCACCATCTCTGAGAGAGCTCCAGTAGGCATGGAGGAGTACATTTGACCAGATTGTTGAAGGCCGGTGTTAAGTGTTGACTGCAAGTTCAGTCAGAAGTTTGTTCCTTATGTTCAAGTTTAGCCTGAGAGCAGAGACGCACTGGGATGAGAGGCTGGTGTCAGGCTCGGGGTTAACCTTATTTATGAGCTCCGTCTATTTCTGGATGTGAGTGGAGCCCTGAACCACCCTCCAGACTGTTTGAGATTCTAGTAGAGTGTCTGAACCGGAGCCAGTAAGCAGAGTCACCGCAGACGCTGGGACTGTGGCAGTGTGCGACACAGCGCTCTTCCTCTGAGCAGAGAGTCTGTCTGCAGCGGACTCAAATCAACCACTGAGGAGATGATGTCATAGACAGGCACGTCGGGTGTCCCTGTCACGTTGTAGAGTTAAGGAGTGTGAGGTTACCTTGCCACAGCTGTGTGTTGGCGTTGGTGTGCACGGTGTGGTAGGATGCATGCCTGCCCCCGCAGATCTATACATGAGCTACATTGGTAATGATGCCAACTGTGTCAAGGAGTGTTCTTGTTGGTCAGAATTATCAGTATGTCAGGCATTAACGTGTTACACTCACAGTATTGAAACTTAACACTTGGAAGGAATTCAAAAGGAATTCTTACGTAAGGAAACTTGCTCCAAGCTCCTGGCTCCTGGGGAGATTAGACAGACTGAACCCTGGACTGGTGCATCACCGATGGCTCTAGGAGTTACCTGTCTAACCAGTGCCCCCCCCCCCCCCCTTCCCACCCCACCTTCATCTCCTGCTCGGCCCTGCTCCCTGTGCCCACAGAGCCGATGCTGAGTGCCCTGCTGAGGCGCATGCCCGACTTGGAGTCGGTTGAGATCCACCAGCTGGTCAACTGCCCCGAGTCGTTCACCCCGGACATGCGGTGCCTGATGGGTGAGACCCCGGGCTTGCACGGCTACTACGTCCTGGCTGGGATGAACTCCTCTGGACTGGCCTTCGCCGGGGGAGCTGGGAAGTAAGTTCACAGCAGGGCTGGACATAGAGGTGGAACTATGAAAACAGCGTTGTTAGCATGTTAGCACAGCGAGAGGTTCTCAGTCCAAGAAAGACTAAGCAGGCGGAAGTCATTCATGATCTATGGTGTTTTACTCAGGTCTGGTCTCTTCTTTGCCACAATGGTTTCAGTCAGTGTTAGTTATAGTTAATCTAGACCACCCAGGATCAAATGAATGTCCTACAGATTGACATCCCATCTTATGTTTTCTTTCATTATCTTTTGACTCGTTTACAAATGTAGCTTGTGTGTGTGTCTCCAGGTATTTGGCGGAGTGGATGACCTACGGCTATCCTACAGCCAACGTCTGGCCGCTGGACATCAAACGCTTTGGCAACCTGCAGAGCAGTCGCACCTTCCTACGTCACCGGGTCATGGAGGTCATGCGTGAGTACCCCTCAGTTCTGGGCTGGTGATTTCAAATAGGGACCCATCTGTAACGCCGCCGTAAGCCAACACACACACCTCCTAAGCACCACACGTGCTTTCCTGATTGGATACACCTCATCAAGTCTCTCATGGACCGAGATGGGGGATTTTACTGCTTATTGCCAAGTACACCACACTGAACTGTCGAGCATGTTGATTGTGCATACAGCATATCGTTGGAACTTAGGCTATGTCTGTCTCTGTCTGTCTGCCTGTCTGCGTGTGTGTCCATCCTCCACAGCCCTGCTGTACGAGCTGAAGGTCCCTCGCTGGGACTTCCAGACAGGCCGGCAGCTGCGGACCAGCCCCCTGTACGACCGGCTGGACACCCAGGGCGCTCGCTGGATGGAGAAGCACGGCTTTGAGAGGGCCAAGTACTTTGTACCTGCTGGGAAAGGTGAGACGTGGACACCACACCCAGGGCTCGAAATGAACGGCGTCCTGGAAAATCTTCCAGGGAAATCTAGTCCAGGGACTAGTGTATAGATGGGGGGGAACCATTTTCCTCAGGCCTCCAGGGAAATCTGTTCCCCCTGAGTTCTCAGTGTAAAACACGACTGGGGTATAGATGAAACTTGTTATACATAATGATTACAGTAACATACATCACCGGCATTGCTGTATTGCTTCATAAATGGCCAGACTGTAATATACAGGGGGGGAACCATTTTCCTCAGGCCTCCAGGGAAATCTGTTCCCCCTGAGTTCTCAGTGTTAAAGACTGGTGTATAGATGAAACTTGTTATACATTATGATCACTGTAAAATAATATACTTGAAGAATTGAACATTCCAATATTGAGATCACGCTTATTCATATAGCCTTTTTGCAAGCAGCGTCCCCACAGGCTTCACATATGTCTCTGAGGTTAAACCTCCATCTTCAGAGAAGACAAAGTATGCTGTGTTTCATGTGTTCTCAGACCTTCTGTCGTTGGACCAGAGCAAGACCTTCTACAAGCCCGACTGGTTTGACATTGTGGGCTCCGAAGTCAAGTGCTGCAAAGAGGCCGTGTGTGTCATCGACATGTCCTCCTTCACCAAGTTTGAACTCTCTGTGAGTGCTATTCATGTAGGGGCTGTAAACCAATAAGGATGTCAAGCAGTAGTCCGGGGACTTCGTTCTATGCTGTATGTAGATGTGATAAGTGGTTGTTTCGACTTCTTATTCCCTTTCTGTTTTACATACGTGCACACACACACACACACACACACACACACACACCCACACAGTCTACAGGCGACGAGGCTCTGGAACTGCTTCAGCGCCTGTGTGCTAACGACCTAGACGTGCCCGTGGGCCACATCGTCCACACGGGCATGCTGAATGAGAGGGGCGGCTACGAGAACGACTGCAGCGTGGTCCGCCTCAAGAAGAACAGGTAGGAGGTCCAGGGGGGAGGAGCAGCACTGATCCACCACACCACTCTGTCACCAACTCCTTCCACATGGTTATGGTGAAAGGTTGTTGTTTTCTCTCCTCTCGCTCTCACTCTCTGTCTCTCTTTCTATCTCTCTCCCCCCAGTTTCTTCATCATCTCCCCCACAGATCAGCAGGTTCACTGTTGGGAGTGGCTGAAGAAGCACATGCCCAACGACCCACAGCTCCACCTAGAGGACGTCAGCTGGAAGTACACAGGTTGTACATCACACCTCATCCTTCAACATCCTCTCCCTCCTTCCTCCCTGTCAGATAAATACAGTATATACACAAATACCACATGTGACACTGGATAGGCGATGACCGTGCAGTACAGATTATGATTGAAGAGGGTCACACCAGTCTTGTTCGGTCAGTTCTTCTAGAACTGTCTGTGGAAGTGTTCCTAGTGTTGTAGTAGTGACACTGTGGATTCCTAATCCCTGATTTTTCAGCGCTAAATCTGATCGGGCCGAGAGCGATGGATGTCTTGTCTGAGTTGTCCTACGTTTCCATGACTCCCGATCATTTCCCCTCTTTGTTCTGTAAGGTGAGCCTATTTCAACACCACACACACACACACACACACAGGGTCACATTATAGATTGGTTGTACCACACTTTCTAGTGTTTCTAAGACCCTTTGTGTTGTGTGTCAACAGGAAATGAGCGTCGGCTATGCCAACGGGATTAGAGTGATGAGCATGACCCACACTGGAGAGCCTGGCTTTATGCTCTACATACCTATCGAGGTGAAAACACACACACACTTTTTTTGACTCTCTTTTTTTTCTTCTGTTTCTCACACACAAGATATTTCGTGTGCATGCCTGAATTTGTGTGTGGCAGTGTCCAGAGTGTGCATGGACATTAGCGATGCTAACAGCCTCTCGCCTATGGCCCTCCCCAGTACGCACTGCATGTGTACAACGAGGTGATGTCGGTGGGTCAGAAATACGGCATCCGCAACGCGGGCTACTACGCCCTGCGTAGCCTGCGCATTGAGAAGTTCTTTGCCTTCTGGGGGCAGGACTTGGATCCCTTCGCCACCCCTCTGGAGTGCGGCCGTGAGTTCAGGGTCAAGTTCGACAAGGTGAGGGCACACATGTACCTCATTGTGGTGGTTGAGACCCAGATCGGACCTGATCATGTTCCTTGTTCTTGATGGAAATGCTCATAAAAATTGAAGCAATTGTATACTGTAGTAACCCTGATATTTTAAGCATGTTTAGCAAAAAGCTTATGTCTTAGTTATTTTTATTTATTTATTATTTTATTATATAGTCATCATCGTCAACATCCACATCCCCCTTTTTCCCTCCCTCCCTCTGTCTCCCTCCCTTCCCTGTCCCCCTCTTCCAGGATATAGACTTCATTGGCCGGGAGGCCCTGCTAGCGCAGCGCCAGGAGGGCGTGTCTCGCCGTTTCCTCATGCTGGTTCTGGAGGACCATGACACGGAGCTGGACCTGTGGCCCTGGTGGGGCGAGCCCGTCTACCGCGACGGCCAGCTGGTCGGCACTACCACCAGCTCCGCCTACAGCTACACCCTGGAGCGCCACGTCTGCCTAGGCTTCGTCTCGCCGCCGCTGGGCCCCGAAGGTGCCCCGGCCGCCATCACACCGGACTTCATCAACCGCGGCGACTACGAGGTGGACATCGCAGGACAGCGGTACCCGGCCAAGGCCAAGCTGTACCCCTTCAGTTCCCTGTTCGCCCAGCAGAGGCGCCGCAAGGACGAGATGGAGCTGAGCAACTTCCAGGGGAAGTGATGAGGGAGGTGGTGGTGGTGTTGTGTGGGCTGGAATTCAGACGAAAGGGGTGTGTGTGTGTGTGTGTATGTATGGGATGTGAGGCTTGAGAATGTCCCCCTCTACCTCCAGTCTACTCCCTAGGGCCCCCCAGCCCAGGCAGTCCCCTGGCCCTTCCTGTACCCAGTGCCAATGTCTTTCTCCTGGCCCCAGAGCTCCTTCTGAGGGGGGCATGCACAGCCTGTCTCCATACCTTTCCAGTCACCCACCACAATTCATCTTTCTTTAAGTGCAATATCTGATAGACACCAAATGCTACAATGTTGAGAGGCTGTCAGTTAAGTCTTTTCTTTACTCCATTTACGTACTCAAATGTGAATGGTTTACCATCAGTGCTGCACGGCAGCTGCCCATCGGAAAAACGAAAAACAAGCAAAAACAAACATTTGACATGTCCCAGTCCCTGTGGAGATCAGCAGCATCTGAGACCAGCACTACTATTCATCAGGATTGTCATCCCAAAGCCACCGCCTATGAAGTATGTTGAAGACACTCCCCTTCTCTCCTCCTGTAACCAATGGGCTGCTTTGTTCTCACTTGACAGCATGGCCCGAGTGTACCTGCGCTTGTACTGTAACATGCTTGTGACAGAACTTCTGAGTGTGTTCTGTGTGATACCTTTGTCTTACATGTGCTGTCATCCTGTTGGTGTTGAACCGCCATGTTGTCTGAAAGAGATGAGTAAATTAGTGAGCTGTGTAATGTGAAATAGTTTGGCAATTGGGAATCAACAGTTGTTCAGCTCATTGTTCTTATTGGTGGAAAATGCTGCATCTAGTACCTTTTTTGTCCAATGGACTGACTCATTATTGTCCTGTCCCTGGTGTGGCTGGTGTTAGTGTTGTTCTCTAGGAGTCTATGTATGGGTGTGTGAAAGGAAGGGTTAATGTAAAAGGCTTAATAAAGGGATGTATTTTTGTATAGGCAAAGTGTACAAAACCTCCTTTTATATTTGAGGCACAAATGCACCTCTTTTTGACGTGTTCCATTTTTTATTAGTTTTAGATGGAACAAGGCTCAATCGTGTACAGAACAACAGAATCATAGCCATCCTTCTCTTGCCTTTCTTTGTGCTGTAGTCATTGCATCAAGGAACTGTTTTGGGTAATTTTGTGTCAGCAAAGTGCTCCAATTCAGATTTTTTGGCTTTAACACATTACACTGGGAACGGAGTGAAAGAGAGCGGAGGTGAAAGTCAGTGAAAGTGTTTTGGTCTTTGGGGATGAGCTCTCCGTGAGGCCCTTTCAGTAGGTAACTAGGTGGTGCAGTGTTTGGTGTGAAGAGGCCAGAGACCTCATGTTTGTGTGTACGTGTTATTAGTTTTAGTCATGAAGCACTTTATCAGCTGCCTTTTCTGTCTGATGTCAATTTTTAACGGTGGCAAAGCCTGCCCAAAAAACGCATTCAAAAGAATAACAAAAAGGCAGTTGGATTGAAAATGGGTCTAGTGTTGAACAGGGTTGTTTTTTGGCACATGATACAGTTTAGGCTACATACAGCTTGGGGTTGTGTTTATATCACCTGCCTAAATACTATTTTCAATGGTACATATTCAGTTAACAAAATTGTTGTTTGATTTTGTTTGTTTGCTTAGTCATGTAGTCCTATGTATGTTAAGAACCAAAGAGCATACATTATTCTAGATTTACTACCCAGACTGTAAGATTACTACATATATACTACATGATATGTACAGATAGAAGGGATGACACTGAACGTAAACATTTTTGAACCTGGGCTAGCCGGGGAGGGTGGACTTTATTATTATTTTCATTGTTCAAAAACACCAGGGTCTGACCAGACCAAATCTGGACTCAGACCAGTGACCTGGATCCAAACACACTCAAAGCATGTAGAGAATACAGACAGTATCTGCACTGCCCAGTCTCATCCCAGTAAAGAGGTACAGTCGCCCTATTGGAGAGGCTTTCCTCAAGACTTATGCATGGCTGCTTCATGCTATTATGTGACGACATAGCAGAGTGTATCAGTTTTGAATGTGTTTACTACACCTGTTAAGTTTTTTTTAAAATGACCTATGATACTGATTTAACGGCTGATCCCCAACACTGTAAAGTTTGAAGCACTGCTGTTGCAGCCATTTGGTAATAGTGTTGCGATGAACTACATTTAAAATAACTCCACGTGCAATCTAGAGTTTGAAGCTTCCTACTTCTGGCTGGATTTTATAAAAGCATTAAACTTATCAGCCTATATTGGCATATTTGTTTCACCCCAAAAAAATGATTGACAGAAATGTGCCTTCAACTTTGAGTAAGATACCCCAGCAGAAAATTTACTAAAACAATCTTCCTGGCGAATTTGTATCTGCACTGGTGTGAGGGATGTTTTGTGCACAATCTTCTTTAACCAATTTGTTAACCAATCCCAGGTCTGTTAGAAGTGATTTTCCTTGGTCCATGTCTGCTGAACCAACCTTGAAGCAGTGGCATCTGTAACGGTGCATTAGACTCTAAACAAGTTATATCCTGCTGTTCACCTTGTATTTATATCACATTGTACAGGTGTTGGCTGTGTATATGCATTTTACTATAAAGAATTTGAATTGTAACAGACACATCTCTACTGTGAAATAATGTTGGCAATTAATTTAGTAATATGTGGCGATGTATAACCAAAGATAAAACATACTGAAACACAAATGAAAGCAGTAACATAAGAAAACATTTTATTAGAATTTGACAAGACAGATTACTGGTACTGTCACCCTGTCAAGGTGGTGTGTAATATTTATATTCTCCTGGCTTTGCGTGGGCGGCATCCATTGTGCGGCACAGGGGTGTTATCTGTTATGGACACCACCTCCAGCCCTCCCATTGACAAACCCTTGATGGCAGACTAGAGAGGAAAGACAAGAAATCCAAGATGATTTAGACTAGGATATTCTTCCCGGATATCATAGCCCCTACTGGCCTCAATCAACATTTAAAGCTGTATTGGGTAAGCTGCCAGAGCTTCAATTGTATGTGGTTAGGCTAACCAGCAATGACAGTGTGATGTTGACAGCTAAAGCTGTAAGGATGATTATGTTAGCTGGTTAAATGGACTCACCAGGCGTCCAGGGCCCAGACCTTTCACAGATACGCGGACAAACGTGACCCCTTTTATTGTGGCTTTCTGCTTAGGAGAAGGCAGGGGGAATACATTTCAACAAAACATACTAGGTGATGGCACTTTACCAAATTGTTTAAAGACAATCAAATTGTAGTACATAAAACAATTCTGTAACAAACATTTGAAAGCTTAACTGCCTTCAAGTGGTCATAAGTTACATAACATCTCATTAAATAACGTGACAATAATTATTTATTTGCATAATCAATGTAATGATGCACATCTTACTGCTGCAGCTGAGATGCCTGCTGTCTGAGCAGCAATAGGTGTGGACTTCCTTGCATTCTTGAAGCCCTCTGTGCCACAGGATGTCCTAACCATGTACTGGCCCTCGCTGTCAGTCACCTGGATGTGAGTGCTGACACAGGCAAGCACCCACACACAACATGTATTATCTACCCATAACTCACTCCTGATCATTTCATTCACCTATCTACAGTATGTGTGTTGTCTTACTTATTATATGTGGCTTTGATATGTGCGATGGGCAACTCCTCAAACTTCTTCCCACCCCATCTCAATGAAGTGTCTTTGCCCGGTAATGGAGGATAGTGACTGCGGGGTGAGGTAAAATTAGCGTTATTGGCTTGAAATGGCTATTATGATTATAGGCAATATGTTCCGATGGTGGAATGTGCGTTAACGTTACCTGAACTCTTTTGAACTGTTAGACTTATTGGATTCGGTGACAATGGATGTTTGCGCTGTGCCCTGCAACCTGACAGCGCTAGTACATACTGCTCGCTGCAGACCACCCCCTAAACTGAAACACAACAATGTCGCATCATTACATGTATGTATTCAGCACACATGTTCACGTTAACAAATTGTTTACTAAACGTATGTTTAGATATGTCAGAAAGGCTAGGAAAAATGCATAGCTTAACTGCTATACGCTATTTCTAACGTTTGCCAGCAAATCTTGATTTCAGATCAAATACAAAACGAGATACTTACATGAAACCCCCTGTAGTCCTTGTATAATTTAATAATAAACAGTTTAATGTATACATGACGCCTTTAAATAGAAAGCTATATTTACGCTAGAAAGCTAGCTGGTTTACACAACAACATGTGTGACATTGAGCATAAAGTAGGTGGGAGCAACTCATTGGAATCTAATTTCCTGTTCATTTCAAACTAAAAGTCAATAGACAAACTATTTTTAATGTAATGACTTACTTTTTAAACTTGCTCAACGTTTGTGTAGCCTGTGTATAACTTATATATAATATGTATATAATAATATATACAATGTTATATCAATCAAGCTGACGGTTGATGCGAGAACTCGAAATGGAACACCGATTTTAACACGTCTCAAACTCTTATTCTTAAAACCGGAAATGTTATTGACGACTGTCAAGGACAGTTTCACTGCACATTGGTGTACTAACGCTAATCAGGAAAAACAATATTGTATACTTTAGGGGATGGTAAAATATAATAAGATACTCTGTAATAATTTTCAAATATTCAGAGATTATATAAAAAAGTATGATAGACGCAAGCAACATTGCTCCACGTACCCCCCCCCCCCCCCCCCCCTTTTGCCAGAATAATCTCACCCTAACACCAGAGCATTGTGGGTACCATCACAGAAAGAAACCAATATGGCAGCCCCCGGCGCAAGAATGGCAAGCCGCCCTTTCTGCCAATTTATTACAAATGTCGGTCGGACTCGGTTGACTAAGACATGTTTTCGTAAAATATCTTTCTATTACCCTGCTCGTGTTGCGTTTCAGACCCAAAACACAGTGGGAAACGTCGCATCAGCGTCCCCATGGAAGTTAATGGCAGCCGTGTGCTTGCAAAGGTTGCCCGTCACATCTCAGAAAAAAAGCCCTATTGAGGATCAGTTTGCAGAACTCATGCAGCAGGTACAGTATTCACAGACCTGCATCAAATTCATACGCATATACATTGGCTATGTAATATAGACACGATGTCAAACTGATTTATTTAGTAAATACTTAAAATAGTTATATTTTTCAGTTGGAGCTGGAGAGAAGCATGATTTCCAGGCACGAGCTGAGGCTGCACGAAGAGGCAGAGCGATTGAGTCGCAAACAGGCTGATGACTACGATTCCGATGAAGAGGCGAATTACGGTGCCGAAGACATCGTCACTGCTCAGGACCTGGAAGACTCCTGGGAACAGAAGCTGAAAGGCTTCGAACCCACCCCAAGAGACACAGGTCTGTGTAACAAGTCAACTTTAAACTCATCCAACTCAACTCGCTGTCAACATCCACCACTCATAGCCCTGTCACAAACTTAAATTGAACCAAATCTAACTTCACTTAACGCTAATGGGCAAATGACCAGTACATTGTATTACAGTATACACCCATATGGGTGCACTTCAATGGCTCACTGAATAAAGTGCGTACCACAAAGGCTGAAATGTTACTAAGGTTTAAATCCAGTCCAGACCATCATCTATCGATTTCCCTTATATTTCCTGTGTTTCTTTACCATCCAACCGTTATAAAAGTACCACAATGTATCCCAGTGCTCTAGACATACACGCTTTATTTGACCTGTAAGCTAACTTCTTCAGCTGGTGGAGAGGAGGACCCGAGAAGTATGAGTCGTTATCTTGCGGACAGCTTGGTCCTGCTGGTGGAGCAGACAGTCGGCAGTGATAAGTTGTGGCTCCTACCTCAACTGCAGTGGGAGTCTGGAGAAACCCTGAGACACACTGCAGAGAGGGCCCTTGCTAGCCTGCCAGGTTAGTCAACGGTTCATTCTTCTTTAAATCTTTCTTTGATGTCCTCGAGAGATTCTTTCAAATATTATGTGCTAATTTTTGTTTTAAAAAATTATAACACTTACCAGTCCATATGCTTGCAACTGTAGTTTAGTAGCTTGAGTCTAATAAGAAAAATTCATTTTTAATGATTACAGAATCCAATTTCAAAGCAACGTTCCTTGGCAACACCCCCTGTGGAGTTTATAAGTACAAATTGCCTAAAGTTGCTCAAACGGAGAGCAATGTGGGAACAAAGGTGTTTTTCTTCAAGGCGATCCTGTCAGACGGCAGTCTCTCGTCAGCTACAAAAGGACCTTTCATGTGGGTAAAAAAGAGTGAACTGCAGGATTATCTCAAACCAGCGTACTTTGAGAAGGTCAATCGCTTCATCATTGGCGTGTGATGGAGAGGCTGTCCATGGAGCAGCCGTATATCTTTATAACAGCAACCGGAAATTATATTCAATCACCCATAGCAACTGTTCAGAGGCCCCCACCAATTCAACAACTTGTGTATCTCTGTACTATTCTAAATAAGATATAATGATTAAAGTATTTTAAAACATTTAATGCACTGTGTTTGAGTGATATCGATATTGTATTGGTTTCAGATTGATATTGTGTTGGTTTTGTTTTTTGGGTGGTCTTTCCTTGCATGATTTTTGCAGTGTGACATTTTCTGTTACTCCACTGGAGGGCAGTAGTTCTACAGGGAGAGTCAAATAAATACAATCGCAGCTCCTCTTCAGTTGAGCTCTAAGAAAAAACAGAGAAAAATATGTTATGTCACCGATAGTTGAAATAAAATCATTCTTCCTTCATCTGATGTCTTTTACATAACTTAATTTTTACTTAAGTGCAATTCTGTGTTCCAAACCCATTCTCTTTTAGAAGCAACATGTATTAGCTATTTCTGTCCGAGGACAAGGAGATTGTCATAAATGTTGAAGGTACTCTTTGGTTTGCCACAAAAAAATCTAATGCTTGCTAAAAGCCTCTAGCTAAGTTGCTATAATGACCAAACGGCCCAGTGATTGGATGATTGTAGGTGCATGACAGTTCTAAGAGGCTGTGTTGTTCTAAGGTTACGACTAACGGACAGGGCCATTTAGAACTGTCAGAGAATTCAGTCTCCTCTGTGTTGCAGCCAGAGGTGGGTAGATTACTGTTGGTGCCTGAGGCAAAGTTTACTGAGAAAAATAACCTGTCACCTTCATGACAGCAAGTCCAACAAGCGCTTTATTCCGTGTCTTAAATAAACAAATTATCATAAAATAACCTGGGGGTAGGGTTAAATCAACATTGAAAAATACAAATCAAATACATTTCTCCATTCTTTTCGATCCTCTCCTTCCTGGAGTCCCCCCCCCCCCCCCCCCAACACAAATCCCAAGTGAATCAGTGGGTTACAGGAATACAACTGTTCATGACATTCCATTAACCCAGCATAACACATGTGAAAACACATAACAGAAGCAACACTTCCTGCTAGAACAGGGCTGCCTGCAGGCTCAGGCTGGCAGGGCTGTCGTCTGGTCCTCTGCTGCAGGGAGGGAGGGAGGCGGCTTAATGTATGCTGCGATGACCGAGAGGAGAGTGGGACGGGGTGTGACATCCTCCCGCGCAGCAGCTGTGAGCCATCTGATTCTCAACCCTGTACTGTATCTAGCAGAGAGGCCAGAATCAGGGCATACTGAGCTCCATTGACGTGGATTTGCTCCAAACACCTTTGTCCTGTGGCTTATATGATTGTCATCGGCTGGGGTGAAATTCCTTTGAGTTTGGACAGTACTGCCCCTTGTTCAAGGTTCCTTCCTTATCTCCTGGGCTGCAGATGAAAGTGTAGCAGCACCAGCATGAGTGATCGGAAAAACGAGAATAAAGGAACCAATCATAGTAGGACATTTTTGTTAATGGAACTTTCCATGGTAGACATTTATTTTCTACCTCATTTGAAAACTGTAAATCATCTTTTGTCATCGCACAGCACAAAAAAAGAAAATGTTGAACACATTTTTGCAGTGAGTAGGGTAAACTGTCCAAAGGCACAGGTCAGGTACCTTGCTTGTCTCTTTAGAATCTTGAATCGATGACAACCATCAACAAGGGCAGACTGCTTCCCACTGCTCCCTTCCTGCGAGGACCCGCCTGTTAGGCTCTCCTCCATACTGCATGCACAGGAGGACAAGCATGACTTCACACCACAGGTCCTTCCCCCCACCACCCTCTACTGTCCTCTGTTGTGTGTGTGTGTGTGTGTGTGTGTGTTTGTGTGTACACTGCGTGCATATGCTGGAGGTTGACAGACGCTAGCTCGCAGGACGACCCCTGAACCCTGCAGGCAGGATGTGTCGCCCACTTGGCAGCGAACCACACGACGGGAGCTGTCAATCGAACAGGCTGGTAGTGGGGGAGGGGGCGTGAGGGCACCTCCCACAGGGTGAGAGAAGGCACCAAGGCGGAGTTGATCCCTGTACCCGATGGCAGGCCAATCCTAGAACCAGACGGACCTTAAACCCAACACATACACACACACACCCTTCACCTCCCGGGTCATTGTTAGCATATGCTCAAAGAAAGGAGCATCCCTTTGAGAGTTTCAGGAGAGCTTTGTAGAGCACAAAGGACGGCCCCTTCTCTGTCAGTTCATTTCCGTGATCATAAAAAATCCCAGAGAGAAATGAAACAGTGTCTAACAGTTATTAATTTGACATTTTGGCTGAGGTACGATCTACAAAGGGTACCTTCCAGAGGCCTTTATAAAGGCGATCAATGGATTTACAGTGGATTTTGAGTAGAGTTTTTCCTCCAGACTGATAGAGGCCTCCTGGGGAGTGGGGACACCAGCTGTCACAGGTGGCTGGAACATCTGGCTAAATCTTAGAAAGTCAAAAGTTTTGTCCGGAGTGCTGAAGGATGATTTTGAACACAGTGTCATGTCATGTTTTGGAATCTCACTTGTGTGGTCCTGCTTTATTTTGCGTCAGTGTTTCACTGTGTCTCTTCATCTTACTCAAACTTACTTTGTAGTTAACACGAATGGGCTGTGTGTGTGTGTGAGGGGGACTAGAAATAGGAACAGCCCTCTGCAGACTTTCCTCCGTGTTAGATGATGGCAGAGTGGGCGAGGTCTTCAATTGTGCATGATATCTACCCTCATTAGGACCATGCTAGCCCAGAGCTGAAGATCAGCACCTTATGCAAGATGTCTGCAAGAACTCCGCCTCCACCAGTTGTAACCTCTCTGTCTTAGCTTCTCTGTTAATGACAATTTCCAAATATTTTTTCAGTTGATGTTTTTACACTATCCTAACTTTTCTAGCTATGACCTAGGGTAAAAGTGCCTGGATCCATTATTATTTATTTGTCTACCCAACTTGTTCATCCCTTCCCCCTACCCAGATGAAGAAATTACACTAGAGGTTGCTGAGCAGACACTCTAAACAGAATCCCTTTTCAAATTAAATTTAAATGACCCCCTCAGCTCATAAACAGAGGGTCTCCTGACAGCTAGATTCATAATTCAGTGCTGAGCTAGGGGCTGGAGGGCAGTGAGGAGGGGTAAAATGGAGAGAGGTGCCTCTAAATGGGGTGTTTGTTTGCTCCTAAACTCCTTTATTAGCCACAAGTCCAGAGCTCAGCATTGTGGTTGAGAAGAGGGCAAGGCAATTAGCTGACCGAAGCTTTTAGCTTCCATCTCACTATCCCCTCCATAACCAGACCACAGTCATGTGACCTGGGGTGATGGAGTGGAACGTCATGTCCATACATGATGTGGAAGTGAAGTTTTTGTGGCAGAGTTCTCCATTTAGAAGGAGCTGTAGGAAATAAGAGTGTGTGTTTGTGTTTGTGTGTGTGTGTGTGTGTGTGTGTGTAAGAGAGAGACAGAGCATACAAAGGGGGGTTCACATTTCAATTAAGACAAAAAGAGAAGACAGAGGGGTGGAAAGAATTATTTTTCACCAAAATACTCCATTTATGACACAAAGTGAGATATAATCGTGTAATAACCGCTGCACCTGCGTCAGCACATTCATCTCTGAAAGCCAGGAGAGCACAGCCAAGATGGGCTCTCTCTCTTTCCTCGGCGGCAGCAACAGCAGCCGACGTAACAGACAGACTCACAGTCACACCCTTCCAGCGGAGAACAGACCACTGTAGGCCCTTGGCTGGGCCCAGAGCACCCTTTCTCAGTGTACCATTACCTGTTTTAATAGCAGGTGATTTGTCGTCCTCCATAGGTTCCCTTTCTCTGGTGCAGCGTTGATGTAGGTTTGTGAGTGAGCTCTATTAAAAAGTCATTAAAGCCGCAAGAAAGCAAGGCAGGCTTGATCCTCTCGGCGAAAGGCGCCTTTGGAAATTGCTCCATCCATCATAATTACACTTACTGGACAGTGGAACGAGGGGCAGGGGAGAGTGCCCTCCCCCCTCCTCCTCCCTAACCTGGCTGAACAGGATCTGAATGAGAGTTACAGCAGGGTATGAGGGTGTGTTGGTGAGTGAGTGTACGTCAGCTTGACTGGCATCAACATCAAAAGGGGTATGAGTCGACCTCTGGGTCATCACCCTCCTCTGACCTTGCAAGACCAGCATTTCTCTCAGGCAGGAGAGAACTGTTGTCACAGGCTACTTGACTTATTCACCCCATGACAAAATACTGCAGTTATGTGTCAGTCATGTATCAGGCAGCAGACAACATACACAGAAAAGGCATGCAGCCTGCACTGAAACTGATGAAGAAAGTGTTGTGTCCGTCACTTCATAAACGGAGTGACTAAGTTCAGTTGCGTTCTGGATTTTAATAAGTATTATCAATCTGCTGATTGGGAGAGAAAACCAGACCTCTGACACTAAATGACAACACAACACCAGGCTTTGGTCTCAATCATGTCTCTCTCAGCCAGAGGACCATCTTTTATAGGACACAAGAATGTAAACATAGATAGTGACAGTCCGGTAGTTATGACGTTACAACAGTCTCAGAGAAAGAGATACCCAGCTCCCAACACATGACCACTCTCAGACTAGAGGGATCATAGTTGGAGCTCTCCTCATGACAAGGGACGTTTACCCAGTACTTTCTCCTGACCCCGAACATCTATTAACCCTGACACAAAATCTACTCTTATTAGGAGCAAGCTCACATGAGAACATACTAACTAGTAGTATCCAATGACTAGTTCTATTGATTAATGAATAATATAAGCACACAATAAATCAAATTTTCTTCCACAGAACACACTACAGACCTATGGTTTATTGTGATGTCATGTGACCATACTAACCGACTTTGACATGCTGTAAAACAACACACCCCAGGCAACATTGCATCTCACAGCATCATGTCATTGTATTTTAACATCATTTCTTAGTATTCATCAGTGGTGTTCTCTATCCCTCCTCTCTCTGTCCTCAGATCTATGTTCTGGACAGATGCCTACTGTATGGGCTGTGAGTGATTTAACTGTCTGTGCCATGCCATGATTCCCTCTGATCCATGGCCCCTTCACTCCCCACCATCTGTGCCCCCCCCAACCCCATCCCCATACCCGCAGGCACAATGACAATCTGTAGGTGTGTGTGCATGCAAGAATACGTGCCTTTGTGGAGCACGCTAACGAGACACACAGAGAAATATTGTCGTTATTGATGGTGAGCGCCATCGACACACAACAATGACTAACTGGTGATACAAGCAGTGTGTGACATGCACACCTGTTTGTGCTAGCAACAGATCCAGAGAGGCACGGAGACTGCTCTGTTTGTTGATGCTACTGAACCTGACTCTTAGGAGGTCACACTGAGAAAAACGGGGCGTGTTCCTGTGCATTCGTATTCCTCCAGTAGGTTCTGTACCTTGGTATTACTTGTCAGTGTGTCCTGAATTGGTCGTGCATCAATTGGTATGGATTCTGTATCTGTGTGGGAGTTTCCTACGAGTGTTGTGTGTATTACATGATTGTGTGTGTTTTGTAAGTGTGTGTGTGTGCCTGAGTGTAGTTATGAGGGGCTGGTGTCGAGCTGAGCAGCACCCAGCTGGTAGTGTGGGCTCCCGTGTTCCCTGGGTGATGTGGGCGCCATGGACCATGTGCCCTCCCCTAACCCCACCCATCAATCATATGGCTGACAGCCATGCAGGCCTATCAGGGGCCCCCAGGAAGCATGCGTCTCCTGCTACCTATGATGGATGACTATGGAGGCTTCAGGACTGAGGGGGGCTGAGGTCTATGGAGTGTGAAGTTAGAAGAGGATACAGAGGGATCAGTCTGTGTTACATGTGCTATGAGTCAAAGTCTAGGAAGTAGGCTAGGATGTAAAGGCTCCACACCATAACGTTCTGGTTAACGTTCTCTGAAAGTTCTAATCGTTCAATTACGAGCGTTTGAGGGTGAGGTGGACACATCTGGCGTGTGACTAACGTGTGACTATACCGCATGACTAGCGTGGGACTGACACCTGAGGAGCGTGTAACAACGACCGAGTAAGACACCCCTGAAAACTATTAGCGTGTGACGACGTGTCATTGAGTCGCAATGTGTGACGAAAGCAAACAATGAAAACGACGTTTGCTTTCGCAAACGATGAATAACAATCAAGTAACGCTAGGGTAACAACTGACTAACGCCAAAAGCGTGCAACGTTATCGTTTAAAATTAAACGTTGAAGAACGCTGGTCTCCATGAGAACTTTTGTGCATGTTCAAAACTTTTTTTGGACCAGCGTTCTCCGACGATCACCGACGATTACCGACGATTACCAACGTCACCAGCGTCCACACAACGCTCTTATGGCGCTATACCAGCGCTACACCATCGACCATGGACGATTACCAACGTTTCCTCTAACGTTATAGAACGTTGATCAGAACGTTATGGTGTGACGGGGCCTTAAGTTAGGATACAGGCTGGCTTTGTTTTGGTGTTGTGTACCCTGTAGAGGTAACTATATGTGCATTCTTCTGAGGGTGATAACATGCATGGCTGTAGAACAGCCCATTCTACATGGATCCACTTTCACGTTCATGCTTGGCTGGGTAGAGTTTGCCTCATATCAGCAGTGTGTCCATGGATTATAGACAGAAGTGTTATTCTGTGCCTCTGTGAGTTTTCATAACGACTCCAGGTCTCCCAATGAATACACCAGTACTCCCCTGAGTCCACTTTCACTTTATCTGAGTGGTTGCACTTTTGTCCATGGATTTCCTTGGCTATTTCTTTTTAACTAGCTTGTAAAATGTAAGATACAATATCTATCCCAGATGACCAGCTTTCTAAATAACCCAAAGCAGTGAGATTCCGTCAGTGTATTTATGCCAACAGACCAAATCAGATAAAGTGTTTCTCCATTACCATGTCTACTCTTGGGAAAGCAATAATAAGAGGGTGAAATAAAAGCTACGTGATTTGATGTTTTGGTACTGCAGTGTTTGCATTATGCAATTACTGTAACATTGTCTTTTCTAATCAATCAATGTGTTCTAGCAATGTTTTAACTTGAAAGAGAGAACATTTATTTTCCTGCATCTGCAGGAATAGCCAAGAGTTGTTGTATATGTTGTTGGAAGCATTAAATGGCTAATGACCACAAAGTAACAGTTACAACTTGCATTTCTACCCAGTACATTAGCTGCTCCAGAAAACTAGTACATTTGCTAAGTGGATCTATTATTAGCGTCTGATATCTGGTTTACATAGCGTTAACAAACCTCACACAACAACATGTAATGCCCTCAAGCCTGCTTTATCCTCATAGTGATTCAAACATAATATAGATCCCATCACCTCACGCGACATCCCATATATTAGTTCATCTTTAATTTTGTGTTGGGGAAAGCCAAGACAGAGACCGTGAGGTTAAGACTGGTTTCATCACAAATCTGCCAAAATGTACATTATGTTTCACTGGTACTACATGCAGCACTCCACGCTGATCAATGGACAGAGCTAGCTAACTGAGCTCAGGGCAAAAAAGTGTAATGTCCACTTAACCATTAATGACACAGCCTCTCCATAAAGTTTATGCTTTATGGCATTGCTCATATTTCATCTTAACCAACTCCTCAATACATCACCTGGCTTCCGCTTTAAAAACTGTAAAGAATTTACCAAAGGAATGTATATATATATCAATGGAAGGAACTTTAAAATATGCTGGGCAGCTTGCTCTGAAGGTTTCCTCTCACCGCTGTTGATGTTCATGCCTAGAATACACCTGGCCTATCTAGAATTTTCCACAATGGTGTCCAGACATTGGCCTTTTGAGCTTCTTAAACAGGCTATTTTCTCCCCTAATGTTGTTTCCTATTTTCTCTTCTCCTCTATTGATTGGACAAGCTTTGTGGATCGATAGATTGCTGTAGATGAGAGAGATTGTGGACCAGGCGGGATACCTCTCTCCAAGGACTCGCCTTGCTCCCTCTGAACTCTTCACAGGCTTTTTTTCACCCCTTTCAAGGTTATGAACTGAACATTTCATATTAAAAGTCAGGTGGTTGTTTGTTGGGGTGCAGAGTGGGTCAACCACATATGCTGAGCTGTGTTTTCATGGTGGGCTTGTTTGGTCACAGCTCACTGCAGAGCAAATCACCTTGAATCTATGGCCTGTTTAAGCAAGGATGTTTACTGCTCCCCAAAATCCGATAGTCCTGTAGGTTGTGCCAGACAGTGAAGTGTTAGAGACAGATGGTACAGACTGTTGGTACATTATGGTGTTTAAGGGGATCACTACACCATGATGTTACGTGTGAACGTTTTTGTGTATGTCTTTGTATTAATACAGACATCATAGACTGGCAACAACATAGATATAAATACATGCTGGCCTTTTCTCATTCTGCACTGTTGCATTGAAGGAGGAGAGATGTGTACTTGACAGATTTTGCAGAAGCTGCTATTTTTCCTGCCAAGGGAAGAAAGAGAGGTGTCAGATTTCTGCCGGTGCCATTGTGTTCGCTGGCCAATGACAGTGCAGAGGAGAAACTCATGACCTACTGAGCCTTCACTTCTTCTCTCCTTGCGTCTGTAACAATCCGGTCCAACACTCCAAAGGCTCTGGTGAGTGGCAGCTCCACTGCAGTGCTGTCCATTTTAAATGACTGGGCTCTTCACCTGAGTCAGATGCTCCAGGACATTATGCAAATGTTCACCGTTCCCTACACTCGCAGACCTTCGCCGCTCTCGCTGACGATAATCAGCCACGATTATGCACTTGTGGTTGCAAATGCATCTTCTGCAATTAAGCTCACAATGATCATTATTATCATCAGACAGAGAGAAAGAGAGATGGAACACAAGAAAAGGAAGAGACAGAATCGAGATAGATGGCTTATGCAACTCCAACGGCACACTTGAACAACGTGACCCCTGTGCAGAACACAGAAGTAGTTTCCCTTCAAACTTTCGACCGCTGTGAAAAGATAAAGGTCAGATCACCACCCATGTCTTCTGTGAAAACCTTTAAGTTTAGTCCCTCTAAACTAGCTTTGCTTTGATGCCTGCAGACAGCAGGACTGAATGTAATACTGTCCTTTGAATGTTATACTGAAGGCTATTCCCTATTCTGAAGGGCAGTTTGTCAACGGCTTAGTGAGCATGCATAAGGCTCAACATTCAAAATACCGCATTCCAATCTTTTCATTCTATAGCTAATGCCCAGCTTCTTGTAGCAGATATAATTTTGACATCCTGTTTAGTACATTTTGCAACAGTGCGGGCCCCATTACTGGGAACAGGGTCTCCACAGATAACAGCCTTTTGGCGATGCAAAATATCTGGTTCAATATTTCAATATTTCATCATGCCCTCGGCACTGAGCATAAACATAGCTATTGCCATGGTACCATGATTTCTCTGAACCATCCATATGGTTTCTCTCTCTCTTTCTCTCTCTGAGTCTGTGTGAGGAAAAGCTCAACAGAGGAAGTGAGGTAGGACTCCTATGGCTAGGCCACTGCTGATTAGGGCTAAGTGTGGGCGTGGCCTCAACAGAGCTGATGATCTGACCTCAGTGCTAATGACTTCACACGCTAGGCTTTGACACATCAGCTGCAGACTGTTCATTTATGACCTTTTGGCCTCAGCACGGATGGAATCTGTGCACAACAGATCCAGTGCACAACACTGTTATACAGCTACCGTGTTCTTACGGCATGCACTGATCCTCCATCAAAAGGTTACTTTATTTACACATTTGATTCATATAGTTGCTCTTGTCTTTTCGGCAAGCACAGCTTCTGCCCTCTTGATGTCTAAACAGAAGATTTGGATGTCAATCTCTTTCTCTCTGTGATTACACTAAAGTTTAAATAAACCAAACCCAAGCTTGCTGAATGAAGGTTGCTGTATAATTTCCTGCTCTCAGTCAAATTCAAATTGCCTGTAGGGGGCCTATAACAGGTGTGTAATCTACATAACGCAATCACAGCATAATAACTGCAATTACAGAAACAAGAAATTGCGATTGCAATAAAGGATAAGAAAAGGAGCACGTGTTTTTGTCAAACACTTTGGCACACCAGGACTGTTCACGACCAAACGGCAGTGGTTATCATTTAGTAGAAGAAAAAAAAAACTAAAGTTCTGCCTTAATGTGCAGGGCTGCGGGTTGTTTTTGATTTTTCAATGGCGTTGGATACATCCCCTAGGGCAAATAAAACTGAAGACAAATTTGATGTGGTGACAAAAGAGAGGGATAAGATGGAGGAGAGGACAGGGGCCTGTCTCTGCTAATTAAAAGCGGGGCCACTGGTGTCGAAGCAGGGTTCTCAAGTTAACAAGGAAGGCCATAATGGAAGGTGTCAGAGGAGGAGGGTGGTGGCCCACAGAGGAAGAAAGAGAGAGAGAGAGAGAGAGAGAGAGAGAGAGAGAGAGAGAGAGAGAGAGAGAGAGAGAGAGAGAGAGAGAGGGGAAAAGATAGAGAGAGGAAAGAGAGAAAGAGGGGGATAGAGAGATAGAAATATTGAGAAATAGAGAGATGGAGAGAGAGATGGAGTACAGTACATGATGGATGGACCAGGGGATGGGTATTGTTACAATCATTAAAGAGACATCTCACCTCACCACATAAATTACCTGGGATTAAATATTAACGATGTGTCTGTCCTGGCTGACACATTTGGAGATGTTGTCCATGATTTAGTCAACTTTAGATGTGCTGTGAGAAGAAGGGACAGCGTGCATGTTCTACTTCAGTAATGATAAGAAACGGCTACCTTGTAAAAGTAAAGGTTATGTTTTGGTGTCAGTAATAGGAGCCAAAACCTCATGCCATTTCTGAGAGAGCGTATACATTTACATTTATGCATTTAGCAGACGCTTTTATCCAAAGCGACTTCCAAGAGAGAGCTTTACAAGAGTGCATAGGTCACTGATCATAACAACGAGATAGCCCCAACATTGCGAGCAGCCAAAACAAGCCAAGCATACATTGTGGAAAACAAATAAGTGCCAAAGGGAAGAACCATAAGAGCATGCAGTTAAACAAGTTACAATTAAATAACGTGAAACTCAAAAAGTGCAAGTGTACCTGTAGAAAAACAATCAACAGTAGAAATATTTCAGTGAGTACAAGAATTTAAATCCGTTACAACTAACCAACAAGAGCAACAAGTCTCTCAATAAGAGAGACTTGGAGGAAACTGACATCAGGTCCAGACAAGCTTTCGCACATGTACATTCAAAGTCATCTAACAGTCGGTGAGAAGAATTTTGACTGTAGAACTACAATATTTTTATTAACTAAACGCTTGATTAAACCCCCAACTCTCCTTAATGTTTACGTATTAGTGTATTTGAGCAGGGCTGTCTATGATTAATTGCTTGTTTGGCATTGAACTAATGCTAGTTAACCTGTTGCTACCAGGACCTCATTAGCTGAAGTGGTTATTGCAGACAACTGAATAGATTTGCCTGGGCACGGCTTCTGCTTAAATCAATAATCAAATTACATTAATTGCATTAATCTATAAAGATACATAGTCTAGAAAACTAATGTTTGGTGGTCATTTTGTGTGTTGGGCCAGGTGAATACTATGTATTACCATTGTATGCCCTGCTGAGAGTAACAGGTATTGGAAAAAACATTTCCTCTCGTGCCTTCACGTATTATGAGTTATTTTAGACGTGTAAGTGACAGGTCTGTTTCAGTAATGGGAAATGCGTGAGAGGCATCATGGCCACAGTTGAGGTGTGCAGTGTAGCTGGACCAAATCGTTAAGACATCACCCTTCTGGATTGATCCTTGGGTTAAGAGCTTGAACTTCAAGGTCCAAAGCCCAAGGACAAAGGAGAGCATTTATCATCAGTCTTAGAACCCCCATTACAACATCCCCCTCCACTCTCCCCCTGTACACCACCCACCAATACCCAAAATGACCCCAATTGATTGCTTGGTCCACGAATTATGGCAGACATGTTTCCATTATAAAGAAAACAACAGCTCCCAGTGTTGCATGAGGACATCATGTAATCCAACTACAACCAGCGAAGAGTGAATAACAAACCACAAAGTATCTTAAGCACAGCTAACCTGATCAAAGCTCCACATTAACAGCACAGGAGAGTGTTGCCCTGCAGTCTAAAACCACTCTTGCAGACCCATTTTGAGAATTAATACTTGGCGTAATGGCATGATTAGCCAAAAAGTGCTGACGTGTTTTTTTGGTCCAACTGCAGGAACAACATTAGTCGTTAGGTGTAGCCACAGGGAACAGGAACTCCGGTGAAGACATTCTATCATTATATTAGGGGGATGCTTCTACCAGGGTTGTAATGGAATAAACACAGTGACTTAAAGCACTTCTGAGTTGGGTTTCTCATCTTGTTGTTTTAAAAAGACCCGTCTGAGACCAGCGACCTACGTAATATAGCCTATTACATGTCTTAGCTTAGTGAAGGGTAGATTTACATGAGTCCAGTTGGTTATCCTACCGTAGATAAATAAATTAACATTCAACGGCACAAACATGTTTTAATGTCATTAGGTTTAGTGTTGTCATATTAACAATTGAACAATTGTTGACATTTCCAATAAATTAGTAAAGGAACACTCCAAAGGTAATCGAAAGGACCAAAGTAACAGAATAAACGGTGGGGAAAAACATGGGTTTATGATAGTCCTTAGAGAAATAGGTTGCCCGAGCCTTTGCCTTTGATTTCAGCTCGAGTTAGAATGATATTATCGATCGGGAGGTGCGGCCCGACAATGGCGTTTGTTGTTGGCCCTGAGAGGGACAGAGTTGAGAGAGAAAGAAAGACAGTGAGAGAAAAGGACAGTGAGGGAAAAATGTCATTTGCTGTTTTTTTGGGAAAGGGAAAAAGACAGACAAAGAGAGATCGAGATAAAGACAAAGAAAAGAGAGAGGAGGGTGAGAGGAGAGAGAGAGCGGCCGTGGAATGAGTAAGGGTCCGTCGGCAGAAATAGAACAGCTCCCCAATCAATCGTTGTGCCGGGGCCTGCTGGGAAACTGCAGGGGCTCCCTCAGCAGTGTCGTATAAAGGAGAGGTCGTAATGGGCCAATACATTAGATAAATGGCATTTACTGCTATGGAAACGACTTGGAACCTGGCTGTAGGTTGCCCACTGAGTCAGCCGCCAGTACGTATTTATATCCCCCCTCTTCCGCTCCTTGCTGTGTAATTCCCCTCCTACGCTCCCACACCTCGGATGATCCCCCTATCAGAGCTCTGGCCACCCACTCATTGGCCCCCCTGGCCCCCCTCCCCTTTGCCTGAGGTCAATGGTGTCCTGCTCCGAGGGCCAGGTAGGGGGTGTGAAGCTGTTTGTCGCCAGCACAGCTGGCTGCTCACTGCTTCCTGTCAACTGATTCCAGGCGTGCTTGGGCAGGGAGGGGGGGGGGGGGGGCTTTGAGAGGGGGGAGGAGCGAGACTCAGGGGGGGTGATGGCTCATGGAGGACGATGATAACAAAAAAACTATGTAGCCTCTGGCTGTTCAGCCCCACAGTGAAATAAATGATGTGGCAAACAGCTATAGCTAATAGTTGACAGAGAGCTGATCTGATACAGCCTGTTGTCGTAATGGGGGAGGGAAGGGGGGGCTGTTGTCAATTTCTACGCTCTACAACAGATCTTATATTTTGGGGCCAGCTTTGATGTGGGTCCTGAATCGAGTAGGATGAGAGGGCATTTTAGGTTTGAATAAAGACACAGACCTGTCTATTTTCTTCACACTTTTTTGATCTTCTAATGTCTTGCGTTCATTCCTGCCTCTGGTAATACCCAGAGAAGATTTCCTCTCTGGCGTTTTGTACGTCTACTATCTCTGCTCTCTCTGCTTCCAGTGTATGAATAATGAATTCCTTATTCAAAGGAAGCAGGCGATCTAGCCCGTACACGGTTGTCATTGTACGAGTGCTCACAACCCACAGACCCTTGTCATGTTCATGCTTCTCTGGGGAGCAATTTCAACACAATTTACCAGGCTTGAAAAACACGATGTCAGACAGGCTGAGTGTAGCAGCTAGCTAGGCTAGACGTTACCATACAACAATCTCGCTTAACCAATGTCAGACAAGAGGACATTTAAATGGAACTTCCTCTCAGTGATGGCTTTGTGTTCAGCTTTGCTACTATTCATTAAGCAAAGTGGGCCAACAATGGAATACTTAACAATGTAAATGCTTAAAACATTTTGCATTATTTATGAATGCTGAACAACTTCATGGGTTAAAAGCTTAATGGTTGTTTGGGGACTGCATTCTGTAGTGTATTGCACACTGGTTAATGCAGCTTCAGAGTCCACCTAATATCCCAGTGAATTGATTAGTGTTCAAGGCTGCATCAGTGTCCTCTTGTTCAATAGTTACATACTGTACTTTCATCATATTTGAAAAAGCTACATTAACTTGTATAATTTGATGACTTGAGCTGGCATTTAGTGAATGAGTCATACGTGTCCTCTATATCTTAAGTGATGTTTAAACACACCCACACACACATACCAACACACTACAAATGGGGGATGTAGAGCAATTTTAATCAGAGAGGGATGCTGAGGGTCAGCTTTTTATCCCGGCAAGGCTGGCACTCTTTGCCCTCTCACCTGCATGGTGCATTTCTCAGCTGCCTCAATCTCATTCTCACCTGCCTGCTGGGTGTGCTTGTGTGTATCTGCCAGTGTGTGTATTTAGGTATTTCTGTGTGTGTGCTTGTGTGTCTGCCTGTTGTGTGTCTGCCCATGTGTGTGTGTGTGTGTTTGTGAATATGTGTACATATAATTGTGTTTGTGTACACCTGGACCTCTTGGTGTCTCCACTCTGCCCTAGCACACAACACAGAGGATAGAATCCATGTAGCGTCTCCTTAACCCACACCACACCATCAAGCTCCACTGACCTGCCATGATTTTCTTAGCTCTTATAGCTTCATCACAGTTTTCAAGGCAGAACAGACTTACTGTGTTTGAAGGAAACTATAAAATGCGTTTCTATTCTGACAATTGGTCAATTTTGAAGATCGTTGTTGTTGTAGAATAGAATAGATCCTTTTGATGCAGGGTTCAAGTGCTGTGTCCTCTGAAAGGCACACTTTAGTAAAGGCGACACAAACCTTTTACAGCATTCGAAATGACTGCCTTGCCGTGTGTCTTGATCCGAGTCAGCTTTGTGTTCAGAGAAGTTGGTGATGATACCTGGAATCTGCCATGGGAGGGATCCCCTGTCACAAGTCTCATTAAAACAGCTCTGTCACCACATCAAAGGCTCCTTTTTAACAGAGGAGACCGCGATCCCTGCAAACACTCCCAACACACCCCGTGTATCCTCCACGAGAGAAGGTGGGAAGACGGTGGGATGGGAAAGTTGAGGTTTTGGGTCACTTTAGATCTTTGGTGGACAGAAATAGAGGCTATTTAATGCAGAAATATGATAATCATCTCCTGGACCGCAAGGCGTCAGGACTTTTTAATATCTCCCTCAGCTCAGGTGATGTATCTGGGGTGAGCTGCTCTGTGACACTTGTAAGCGACAGAGGTTTTTGTCAACTCAGCACTCACCAAATAGGAAGTCCATTCTTTTTAGCCTATCACTGACCGTGCAGTAAATATCTCAGAGAGAGAGAGAGAGAGAGGCAGAGAGAGAGAGAGGCAGAGAGAGAAAGAAAGAGGAAGGAGAGACGGGGGGGACAAAACGAGAGAGTGAAAAAAGGGAGTGAGAGAGTGACCTCATTTGCACCTTCTCCAGGACCTCCTTTGTTTCTGCATTACTCTAATTGGGGCTTGTTGCGGCTATGTTCAGACTGCACCAGATCCTGCTACTCTCCCTCCCTCCCTCCCTCCCTCCTTCCCTACCTCCCTCCCTCCATCATTTTGGATGAGGGAGATAGGAAGGGCACAGAATAGATTATGATCAGATAAGCTTCCCTTAACAAGCCTTTTCTCCTGCCGTAGCTGTCATCTCTGGGCAGAGTAATACTGTTGCTGATGTGATTCGGCCAGAAGACTGATTTTTGCAATGTCCTTTGAGAGCTTTCTCATTTCTCTGTTCTTCCCAGGACAAAATGAAAGCAGTAGACTGCAGAGATAAAGTTGCGGTGGATTGTTGAATCAATAGCCCCAGGTCTAGTTCCCTTCAGACCTGCCTAGTGGGTATAACTAAAGAATCACACCTAACAGCAGCAAATACTGTACTTTGGGACAAATATCTAAATTGTACTTTTTGACTCAGACCTTGAGCACATACATTCCCAAAGAAGACCAGATATTACCCACCAAAATCATTTACAACCTTTTTTAAGTTAGAACAATGCTACTCTTTTCCTAATCCTTACTACTGTGATAAACCACTGATGGTGTTCCTTCTTATCCAGATGAAAACTCCTGCTTTAGTCATCCTGATTGTGTGCAGAGAACACATTTGAAATCCACCCACATGCTTACTGGGATCATCCCACATCAAAGTACTCTGGGAGAACTTTGACTCAAGTCTCTATCATGTGCTCTATTTAAAGTTCATAAAAGGAAACAAGTCATAAACAACACACAAGCATGTTTAATAGCAAAACAACAGACTCTATACAGTTACAATATGTAATTGTGTATCACAAACACCACCATCACAGTGGTTAGGAGCCATGGACGTACCAGAAATATACTCAAACTACCATCAGATCTAAGTGGAAATGCAAGAAAAAATTCCTTTCTAATTCTTCAGTATACCTGGCGGTGTGTCTATCATTACCATAATCATAACCATGATCATACTACCGTACTACTGTATATAGAATGTGTGTATATAGTATTCACCACACTAAATTGTGTGGAAAGGATGCACCGCTGGAGAATTAGATGTCTTGTAGTTTGGATTTGTGGGACAAACCTATCGATTCAATTGTTCCAGGCTAGAGCAATCGAGCACCGATAATAACTAACTGAGATAATTCCACTCTGTATTTGGACCCATGTATAGCCTTTGTGTTCAGGACACCTTGTCTCAGGAACTCCTGCTAGAGTGCAGCCTAGCAGAAAGACGTGTCACTTCCTCCCTTCCTCTGAGACCCTCCCCCCGAATTTGATGAGTCAGACATATGTGCGACTTGAACGAGATGTTTGAAGGTTAGTCAGCATCCTATGACCTCCCCAACTCACTCTTGTTCTTGACGTTGATTAATTTCTAGCCAGGAGAGACAAGTACGCCACTGCTCCACATCTCCACACCTTCTAGAAGAAGTCAGTCAATAATGAAACTCTCTGATTTACCATTGCTGTCCATTCAATGTTTTTGTTATTTATTTAAAAAAATACTGAAGGTTTTTTATTTGGATATATTCTACGTAACGTGGCTCTAAATAGCAAAACAGGCCTTGGAATTGTCTGGTCTAAGGAAGAGTGACGCATTGTGAATAGACGTGCCCACTTTAGAGCAGCTACCTGCGGTCTGACTGGAGGGGGGAGGGGGAGCTAAGATCAGCTCCACACAGCTATGAATCACAAGCCTTGGTTTTCTGACTCACTGGAATTATGTAAGCTCCTTGCATTCCATCAAATATGGAGGAGGAAGAGGAAACCATTTATGAAACGTGTAGAGTTCCCTTATCAGATTAACACAGGAAAATATCCGTCAAAAGTACGTCGAAAGTGATGATGACAATGTTGTTGCTGCTGCTGATGATGATGATTGCTGATGACCCCTCTGGTCATTTGGGTGATTGATTTGCATTTTGAAGTGAACGATTCATTAAACTCTGCTGGTCATTTCTTCAGATCACCTGTGTTGATATAGAAGGTCAAAGAAACTAGATAAATAAATAAAAACTGAAGCATGAAGAGATTGCTGTGAGCCAAATAATGATATTGAATTCCACTAAGCCTGTCTCTCTGACTTTCCACAGTCATCAGGCGGCGTTAGCTGTGACACAAACCACATTGAAATGATGGTGAAAATGGGACCTGTGTGTGAGGACTGTGTAAGTGACTCAGCATCTGCAAGTCTTCCTTTAGCCCCGAACCCCACTGAGTTAGCTGCCATGCAATCTCACCCTGATATAATAGAAACCAATTAACTGAGTGGGTGGCTTTACCAAAATCTTGATTTAAAATCTCGCTTTATTAAAAAGAGTTACAAAGTGCCAGCATACTTAACCTGACTGGTGGCGGAGATATGATAAAGAATGTAATCCGCTTGGCGTGATGTGATTGGCTTATCGAGTAATAGTCCCCCCACAGTGTGTGAAAACTCGCTTGCATTCCGAAGTCAGTCTTAGAGCTTCATTCCCCCCCCCAAAAAAAATACATTTGACAAAACGTGTTTTTTCAGGGGGTAGGAAGTAACTTTAAATTCCCTTTCCCTCGGCACACTAGAACAGTTCAAATCAATTGTCATATTGCTGCAGTGTGGGCTACAACATTATTTCACAGTCCTTCAGTGACCATACATGTGGATTGATAGATACTGATGGAAAACCCCAACATAGATAATTAGTATACATATAAGTATAATACAACTGTCTAGCTTTGCTGGGGTAATAAGCCATCTTGTGCTCTGCAGTAGCCATCGCAAGGTCCATTAGTTTGTCTTTCTGCGAAGCTCTTTCAAATGACGATGGCTGAGTGTCACTGTGGCTCCTCACACTGCCTGTTCTGAGCAGCTTAACCCGGGAACCCTGGGATGAGATATTAATGAGTTATTAATGCACTCGGCTGGCCTGGGATCAGCCCAGCCACACCTCTGCATATCCTCATTGCCTGATCGTATCGAAGAGGAGGAAGAGTTGCTGGGGTTTTGTGAATATCTGCGTTGAGCCCCCAAAATATGCAGACCAGGGTAGATATTTTTTAATGGAAGGAGGATGGTGGTTACTAAGTATTAGTGTTGAAAGTATGTGAGAAAAATAAAAATGATAAAGTTGTCTTAATACTGCATTTAGTTATGTACGATCAGGATAGCTATGCATAACCTCTACATAACCTCGTTATCTGACTGTACTTTGGTGTTCATACACATTAGTGTTGCTGGCAGAATGACTTCATGACATCACACTCCTTAAGCCCCTTGTAAGGCATCTGCTGGGAGGAACAATATGGAATGATGTACAATGATGTACGCCTAGGGTAGGGCTATACGATGCATCATAAACATTTGATGTTGAGCTTCAGTGTATTTTGTATGATTAAGGGGCATTTGTTGCATGCCCTTTCAGTATCAATGAACTGAAATGAAATTCAGGAGCTGTCCTGGTTTACCAGTTTCCCTTCCCCCACGTTCCCCCATGTTTCCCCTACCCCCTTACAACCCCCCCTCTCCAGCGCTCCAGTCATCGAGGTTTCTTGTGTGTGCACTCCTTGACAGTGTTTATCTATGGATTACACCTTTTCTCCTCGTCTGCATCGCAGGCCAGGTCCTTCCTGGCTCTTCTTGCTGAACAAGCACCTCTCTGGGACAGGCACTGCAGCACAAATGAGGAACTGCATCTTTTTCATATAGAATGTGACTTATATAATGGGGTTGTGGATTTATCATGTCAGAAATAACAGTTTTTCCCTTTTTCTTTTTGTAAATCTGCTGAATTACTTTAAACCCCCTTGGAATTCTGTCAGGTGATGAATGGTTTGTTAGATACTGTTTACTCTGAGGCGGGATAAAAACTCATCTAATGCATTTTATAAACATCCGCTTGTGGTTGTATATACAAGCATATCCGCTCTGTTGTGAAATAATCACTTGATCTTAATACGAATCCAATTGGCATATTGGAATTTGTCACCAGAATTTTCCATCTTCCCGTATTGTAGTACAGTTTTAATTTCAGCCCTGTAAGGTCCCACCAGGTTGGATATGTGTTGGCTAATCTCATGCATTTTGTCTTTCAAAAATGCATCGCAAGACTTCAGCTTATGGCAGGATGAAAACACTGACCATCTGGTGTGAATCCCAGCAACATCAATTTTTTCATTTTGGATTATGGAGATTTTGTTTGTGAATACAAGCTTCAGGTCTTTTGGCAACAGGTGTGAGAGGTGCATTGGCGCTGCAGAATCTTAACACTGATTCTTACATGGTTTTATAAGTCATAGACACTGACAGGTGACATGTAAATGCGCCGAGCATGCATGCATGCACACTCACACATCCAACAATCCTGCACTACACACACACACACACACACACACATACACACACACACACACACGCAAAGCCCACAGCAGCCAATGCTTTCACAGCTGAAACAAAAAAGGTCCTATGCTCCATCTAAACCCCTCATAATGAGTCCTCTCATCTCCCCACAGCACTGTTCGGAGAGGAGCTGGCTTCTCTGCTGACACCCTGGCAAGAAGCACCGACCACCCCTACTCTCACCCCTTCCAACAGAACCAGCCTGAAAACCCCATGAAGTGCTCACTGGGTCTTTTCCTCCTCTGTCCGGAGTGCCACGTCTCGGAGATGTGAACAAAGCTCGCGGGGGGTGGAGAGGGTGTGTGGCGGAGGCAAAAGGACTTCTTAACTGAATCAGACTCAGTCAGCCGAGACGGCTGGAAACGTCTTCTCCTTTGATTCCCCAGGGGAGGAGAGGGCCAAAACAAATGAAGTCTGACTCCTTTATTTTCTCTGGGGTTCTGTAGGACTGACCCGGGTTGTCCCTCGGCCCGAGGGGATCAAGCAGTGATCCTCTGCTGTCTGCCCGCCCGCCTGGACTGTCACAGCAACACAATAGGCCAACTCCAACTTCATTCTCTTGCCATGACAGAGCAAGGATAGCCCCACATTCTCTCCGTGATGAGGGGAAGGCTTCATTAACAGTGTTGTGTCTCAGATCTATTTAATGATTAGAAAGCATTGATCTGTTCATATCATTGCCTGAGGAATGCCTTGATGTGTTTTTGATTTTTTTTTTTCAGTGAGATAGCAAAAAAGGTTAGTGAAAATTTTACACCGTCAAATAAAGATCTCAATGAAAGATGAAAAGAAGAATAAAATATTCAAACATAAAAAAGATGTTTCCCTGCAAAGAAATATTTGCAATGAATAATTAATGAGACAATGAAAATACACATAATATCCCCAGTGAGAATGAGTCCACATTATTCATGTAACAGTATATCCTTTGTTTTGTCTCATAAAATGAGGCCCAAACCTTGTAAAATTGGTTGCAAAATAGATTTACAGTTTACTGTAAAAACTGCAGGTATCAGTGTAAAGCATCTTCAACACTTGTGACTAGCTGTTGGCAGATACACGTGTGCGATGGATATCAACACACCCCGCTTTGCAATCTACACATACCAGCTTTCTGTCAATCATCTTTGTCCCACGAGACACAACAGAGATATGGCTTGGTGGATGTTTTCTTTCCAGGCATACACCACAATCCCTGTTTCTCCAAACCAAACCACTGTAACAAGCCCACTTGCATGCGCTGTAAACGCTTACGGCCGCTGCTATTTTTGGTCATCTTGTCTAACGAGGAGATGTGGAACACCTGTGGAGTGTAGCGCTGCAGTGGTCTGCCCTGTTGTCCTGTCTCGGGCCCTAATAGGCAGGTGGCACCTCCCATCAGAACACAGATATACTGGCAAGGACACAGCTGTTTTCACAAGAAAAGAGAGACAGAAAAGAAGGAATAAAGAGAGAGAGAGAAAAAAAGACACAAAAAGACTTCATGTCTGAGGGGCTGTGCTAATTTGGAACATCCTAAAACCTTTGTGCCTTGTTCAAATCTATCAGACAGGGCGGTTATTTAATTACATTTTAAATAGACTCTGAATGATGAATTAAATCTCTCCACTGTTCTGTTGCTAATCAAAACCTGATTAATCCATTTTTAATCATTGCTGACAGGGGCATCCCTTGATGTTTCATTCAACTGAAGATGACGTCTGAAGCCGCTGTGCACTCCGGCCAAGGTCCCCTCCATCAAGATTCAGACAACAAGTTGTAATGACATGCACAGGAGACATGAAGGTCACCTGAGATGTGACTGCAATCACGGGAGAGTTTAAGTTGCTTTGGGCCATAAAATAGCTTTTTCTCTTTTTTTTACAATGTTTCAATACCCATCTGATGCACCGGCTTGACTTTAAAGGATAGAAGGGCGGACGGACGATCTATCAAACTATCTCTCTTTACCCCTCCAGGGTCTGTGTATCATTATGGGAAACACACTGGTGGTGGGACATCCATTTCACAGTGTAACCAAGCAGACTGCTCTGCGTTTATCTATCTGAGAAATGGCCACCATAAAACTGCTAGGCTCCTTTCAAAATAATGTTGGAGAGTAAGATACAATTTCCCCGCATTACGGACTGCTTTTTTCTGGAGGGGGCCAGTCAGGAGAATGTATTATTGTTATAAATGTAAGTCATCCACACAGTCCCTGGTGTCCTCTGTGCTGGAGTCAAGGTTTGAAAGAGGATAGTCTGTGAAAAGAGAAGGAGAAAATAGAGGAGGCCTTTTGTTGCTTTTTTTGGGGGGGGGTGGGGGGGGTGTATGAGAGAACGTAAGAGGGTAATCTCACACAGGTCTTTTGTAGACAGGCTTCCATGAGTGACACAATCCTGGAAAACAATAAATTAGCCTTCAAGACCTAAGTTCTCTTCCGGAAGCTCTGTATGCTTCTGTGGTCTTGACGACTGACTTCCCATTGTATCAAGCAGCCTAAGACATTTTCAAGGTTTCTTAAGCAGAAGTCTGAGGAGTATGAATAGGCAACAGTGATGTCTTGTCAGTCTCCAATGTGCAAAAATCTCAAATTCATGAATAAATAAGAAGAGCAAAAATGAATCTGCATTATCATCGAGGGATTACATCCCCATCCTGCCGCAGCAAAGGAAACCGTGTGTGGTTTAATACTCGGGTCAGAATGGTAATGTGTAATCTGCCTTGACTAATTGAGTATAGGATTTTGAATAGCGTTGAGAGGAGAACAAAAAACGGAATGCATCCGAAAACCTAAAAACATTTTGGGCTTCCTGAACGTGGGGGGTTGTATGTGGTGTAGGTAGGCGGTGGGGTTAAGTGTGGGGGGTTTGACTATATATTGACAGCTTACTGCGAGAGACAGCATCCTCAACATTAGAGTAGGTGTGGAATCTCAATGCAGCCGGGATGGCTGGTAGATGAATTGTTTAGAGAACAAAACCTTGATCTCGCCAGATACACGCTCTCTGCCTCGGTGGCTGTCACGTTTCTCTCCCACTCTGTCACTCTCAGGAGTGTGGCGCCTCTCCTACACTGTGGGGGCGGATGGCAAACCGCCTTCCTGCTCCCCTGGTTTTCAAAGAGCATGGACATGCGCTGTCCTTCAAAAGCAGCTTTTACATAGAACATCTCTTCCGTTCCATTCACTCTAGCCTGTCTCAGCCTGAGTGCCCAAGTACCATAAATGGGTGGTGAGGTTTACTCATCAAACACAGTTCTCTCAGAGATAGACTAAAGTGTAGTGTCGTGTACTGTAAGGAGGTAACAGTCCTCCAGAGCACTGAGGGAAAGTCTTGAACTCTCTTTTCTGTACTGAAGCCCTCTATTGTTATGATTTTCAAAAACATAAGCTTGTCCATGGCAGTGGGTTTTCAGACTACACCAGTTCCTCAAGCACTGAATAAAATTGTTCCCCCAAACACCAACATCCATAGGCTATATGTTTGAACCAGTTTCAGAATACTGATGTGTTATTTGTGGGAGTAGTTCAAGTGATGGGACACACATTGTTATAGTCAGACCTCGAGGGAAGGTTACAACATTGAAGGGACAGTGAGATCCTCAAGGCTCAAGTCCAAGGTACAAGAATATTTTATCTTCTGAGAAAGCCAACAAAAAAAAGCTTTGGACACCTTTTTCACAGTTGAGTAAGTTGTCTTTCATTTTTTATGAGCCTCTCTTATTCATGTCACTGCACAATGTTAGTCTTAGGAAATTGGTGGGTAAACATCTTCTGTTTTGCCAACTTCTTAGCATGTTTGTGATGTGCCCTATTCACCTCTCTACCTGTACTGACATATGTAGTTTTCTTGCTGGAGTTGGGGTGAATTAAAAGGCCAGGAGTGTTGTGTCTACAGGATACAAGAGGTCAGGGGGAAGACGAGCTATTGAATCTCAGTCTGATGACTACCTATGAGACACCAAGGATTCCCACACAAACACACCAGGAGTTAAATACAAGCATCAAAGATACTCAATGATTCAGTCAAACGCCCGAAAAGCCAATTTAGAGAATGCTGGAAAAACTGTACTTGATTATTGCAGATATGAATCTCACACACAGTGGAAACTATTTATGTCATTAGATCTTATCCATTTTAACTAGGCACATTCTCAAATATGTCTGTGAAGCCCACGTGAATTGATTGCTTTTCCCATTTCTTTAGAACGTTTACCTAGGGTTGTCAATACACAGGGGCCACAGTACACAGCCCATGTGTCCAATCACAGTATATAATAGGATCAGCCATTTGAAGCATCACACTCACTGTCACTGCCTATAATGTCTTGTCTGAAACAAGGTTAGAGTGTGTTGTCTCTGTGTAAGAGAGACAGAGGAGAAGTCGTATCTATCCTCAATTGTTGGAGAGGTGGCTGAAAATCCCTTCTGCTTAATTAATTTCCACCGGCAACCTGTTATGCCTACACCCCATCTTTTGAATGGCCAATAAGTACAGGGGTGGTTTTGATTGGTCCACTCTGCAAAAAAATTGGGCTTTCAAGTCGAGAGGTGGATCTCTACACGCCAAACAATTTGAGAGACTTTGTGTGGAGCGATGAGATGAAAAGAACAATAATTGATCGAGACGTAGACAGTTAGGCGGAAGGATCTGGATAACAGGGATACACCCGATGACAGGGAAACGGTTTGGCTTGGCAGTCCCAAAGAGGAAGGTGTTCACTAGGTGACAGACGTTCACATGACAGAGTGTTTGAAATGGTAAGTGAAGATGGACAGCAAGCCTGGGAGATTCTGAAGTCCCTGATAGCCGAGACGAGTTGAAAGGACCAGACTGGCGTCTACTCTCTCATTCTTATTTGACTGAGATGGAAGTATGAGATGTGCCTGATACGATCTTTCATGAGTTTCTCCAACTTGATTAATGGACTATCTCACAAAGAAGAAGAATGAAACTTCAAGGAAGGAATGATTTCTGACAGACCAATCACAGTTTTTTGGGTGGGGGTCGGGGGCTGTGCGAATGATGCTTGAAAAGAATATGTAGGGATTTTGATCTATGTTTAGTTTGTGTTGGAAAAAAATTCAAACTGAGAAAAGTCCATGACAGGTGGTTGTCATGAGGGAAACTTCTAAGTTAGTGATACTGACGTCATAATGTAATGAGGTAAAAGGACTATGGGCCTATTCATTGAAACTGTGGAGACCCTTTACTGGCAGGAATTGTGTGGGAACACATTTTCATAAGTTGGTGAAAAGGTGATCACCTCTGGAAATCTCCATGCATAAGATTTAAGGATCACTATTCAAACGTAGATTGGGCATGCAGTACAACTTGATGAATGTAGGAATACAATTTTAAACAAACCAAGCTAAATTCAATCGGACACAGACTAAATGCTAGACACATATTATCTGTCTTTTATATTCAGTTTGACAGACAAAAAATCTCCTCAAGACAGATTAAACATTGACAGTAGTTTACTTAAATGGTGAAAGTAAAATTTGTTTTTAGATCATGGACTAGCCTACCTCGAACGTCGAAGTAATTTGCCAAGCTATTTGGATATAGCGTCCTCGAAAATATGTAGCCTACGCAATTTCATAGTGCAAGAGATGACGTTGTCTTTATATGGTCAGTGTTGATTATGTCCATAGCTTTCGCAGGTAGGTACCGATCGAAGATACGATAATGCTGTGTAGGAGGGACTTGATGCTCCGCGCAAACTTCTCGTTTGAGCTTTACCCATTCGAGTGCCAGTCGCCCTAGTCCTTCTTGGCGCGACGACATCAACTTGGAATTCAGTGGACACGGTAGCGGATCCTACAATGCAGTTGAAAGTGAAAAAGCGAGCGGAGGCTGAGAATTTTACGCTGATATAGCCTATAACGTTTTTTTTCTTCCTTTTCCTTAACATTAGATTTTCTGATACAAGGACACTAGCATCTACAGCAGTCATACCTTCACTAGCACAGTCACGTATTTGCGCGGTCACATTAAAAACATAATCACAAACACACTAATAACATATCTTTATTTTACGAAGAAGGACGTCAACCTTTTTGGATCGAGACATGGATCTATGGTTCTGTTCGACCCGAATTTGCTGGTGGAGGGTATTGTTTCTCATGAGCATCTTCCAAGACTATTTGAGCTCAATGCTGGACTGCCCGCCAACCTGCAGCTGCTCACCAACAGAGATATATTGCAATAAGTCCGACAATGGGAAATTCTTCCCCTTGCTTGCTCTTCAAGATACAGGAAGCAGTGGCAATACAAGTGTCGATATAGAAGACTTTTTCAAGAATATTACGTCCATGTAAGTATGGGAATTGTGTGTGGAGTCTCAATGCATATGAAAGTCCTTCATATGCTGTAAATATAAGGGTAACAAAAACTGTCTAAATACACTGCAAGAAAACCAACAGTCAACTCACAACAATTCAGTGCTATTAGCTACTATAAAAAACACAAATGATTTCCATACACATCTTTGGGTAAATACAATTATGTATTAAAGATACATCTTAAAGGTTTGTGGTCGGAAAAGCAGACTGAAATGCCAACATTTATGCTTTGATGAGCTTGAACGTGACCAGACAAACTTTATCTAAGAGAACAATAAATTATATGAATCTACAGCAATTGTTTTACAAACATTTTCATATGAATAGCCTACTCCAAGAAATTTGAATAAAAAAGTAATAAAAAGGCACCCATGTAAGATAGAAACATGGTTAAAGATTAATCTGCCCCCCGTTTATATCCAGGGAGTATGTCTTAAAATAATGGTCTGTTTTAAATAGAGCACAGCACTGATTACGTGAATTTACCCTCCAGAAGTGTATTTTCACTCTGCCTCACCATCTCTGGATCGCCGTCCTCCTCTGTTCTTGTGTGATGCGTTTGAGCGGCGCGCTGGCATTGACCCTCCTGCCAGCCAACATCACAGAGCTCTTTCTTTAAAAGTAGCTAATTAGCCCTATGTTTTCTTATGCGATATAGACATAAGCTGACGGGGTACACTGGTTTCTTTTATAATTGCATCTGCAAATTGTGCCAAATCGTTTCTGCATTAGGCCTACTCAAGATTGCGGATTTTTCTCGCATGACATCTGATCATTCCGCCGCTTGTGGTAGCCATCTCTAACCTCGTCTTTATTTTAATGGACAACTAGTTGTGTGTGTGGTTTAATCATTGCTTGCCCGGGCCAGTAGAGGGTACCATGGTTGTTTGTAATGGCAAACATTCAGCATAAAGTAGAATACTACATTTGTGAAAATGGGTGAAATCGTGCCATGGCTTGTGCTTGCCTGAAGCTATATAACGTAATTGACCAAAGAGTAATTGTGTATCTAATGACGGTGTCAAAAGCTAAGCAACCCACGCTGTTTTACTTGTTTGCGTGGCCGTTGGCTCAGTCCCTTACTTGTCGTGTTGGCACCTGCAGCTCGCGCGCAGGAAGAGCGTCTTGCTTGTCAGCACCATGTCTGCTGGACAGCTCCCGGTGAGACGGCGGAACGGCCTCGCATTTGGGCAGTCTGCAGCAACGGGGTCCATGAACAGCAGGATTTCTCTCTCTCTCTCTCTCTCTCTCTCTCTCTCTCTCTCTCTCTCTCTCTCTCTCTCTCTCTCTCTCTCTCTCTCTCTCTCTCTCTTTCTTTCTTTCCCCCATTAACTTCCCTTTCTGGTTTGGATGCATATATTTTCCAGCGCCCTTGAACTATGCCACTAAAGCCATCAAGGCTTTTTCCTTCTCTTTGAGGGAAATCGAGAGACAGTGAGTGAGAGTGACAATTGGCTGAATACAACATGGTAGCTGCAGGATTATAGAGACAACTCTATTTCACATTACCACTGCAGTCTGATAATAATTTTCACAATTACAATGAATTTGTCATGAATTGAGTGATCTGCGTCTGTGTGTGAAATAGTTCACAGGCAACTGGAATGGAATAAAAAGTAAAGGCTGTTGAAATATTTGACATTCACGTGAAGGTCTCTTGCTAAGAGTGCGACTGCAGGTGTGGGTGATATATTAATCCAATGAAAAGATCCCATCTTTTCTTTTCATACCCCTGTAGTGAAGTTCCGGACTTTTCTATTAGTTCTGTAGTGCTGCACAAGAGAACCCGTTGCTTATTACATAGGCATCCGGTACAAAGGGGACTCTATGAAACACCTAGGATGAAATCCTGTGAATAATTCCTCTTTTTTGAAGCACACTGTAAAGTGACATCTCCATTGCAGACATCCATTCACTGGGCTTAGAGGTGGAACCTCAACTGGAGAAGTGTGCTTGGAGGAAAATCTATTTGTCAAAGTTACCTTTTTTTCTTCTTTGTCGTGCAGGAACATGAAACATGAAAAAACATGAAAGATTTATGTGTAATGACGAAGGTATGGTTTTCATTTGATGGACAGATGAAAACAATAAATTGGTTGTTTTGCTCAGTTTTCAACCACTTACACATCTGTTGGTTGATTGAAATATGTAGTATAGTTTATATTTTTGTGCTATTGGCTGTTACTGTACCCATATGCTCTCATCAATCCTATTCTGTTTTAGTTCATTTATCATTCATCTCCCTGTTTTCAAAGCAAGCACAAAACACTGACTAGTCTACAGACTTACTCACAAATATTCTTTGTTTCTGCTCTAATTCTTGGTAAAAAAGGGAACCAAGACCAAGATTTGGCCAATGAGGGGAACACAACCCCCCGTGGTCCGAGTTTGCTGGAGATGTCTCTAGCATGTATCCCTGTATGTCAGCCATATTGTTTGGCGTAGCTGGACATGGGGCGGACCTACCACTGTGCTAAGCATAATGTTACTCAGGCACTGAAGGTTCTTCTTGTCATAAGCATATCATCAAGTTTGCATGAGCCTGTCTTTGTGGTAAGTAGGTCAGGGCCGCCATCAGAGAATTAGGAGGAGTGTGTTCGTTTTGGATCCCTGGCATGCAGAGACGCAATGAAAAGGCCTGGCCATGTGACTGACCTGGCTTTCTCCCACGCACCCTCTGCATCTGCAGTGCTCCTCTGCTTTAAAGGAGCATACTAATGAAGCAACTCTCCTTTAACAATCAAAAGATGCATTGAGGATCCACGGGGTGAGAAAGCCAGCCGGCGCCCCAAGGCCACACTGTTTGAGAGCGGATTAGACAATCCCTTTAAGATATCCTCATTAGGAAATGTATCAAATCTGATCAGTGAACTTCTATCTTAGCTTGTTGATTTTTTAATTACATGTTCTTGGATTTGTAACACTATGATGTATTCTGATTTTGGTTAATTCTACAATTGAAGACCTACATAAAACCACAGAGACTGTTCTGCAACACAAACCGTTCAGCTACTCTTCACTCACCCCTAATTGCATTGACTATAGAAAGATAACACACTGTATAGGGTTTCATTGGAGATAAATTATGGTTGGAGACCTTTGTTATCACCTTTAATTTCCTGCAAGATAACCTCCCCTGAAGCTGAGACTGTGTGGGTGACCTTCCAAGTATGAATCACCCCCACTGGCGCCCACATGATAGCCTTTATCAGCATACACTTAAATAGTGCATGACACCCTGTCTCCTCCTCTGTCCTCATGCCTGTTTAAGCCTCAATTACTATTCATATGTTTTTGTCATTAGAAAATATCAATCATCGGGCATTAGCAATTATGATGAATCATACCCCTCTGTGTCTGTAGAGTGTGAGTGCGTAGTTTGGACAATGTGGATTTTCCTTTTACATTTCAGAAAGGTACAACAATGTGTATATGGTCTATGTGTCTTTATCAATTACATTACCACGACTAAAGAGCTCTCTCTAGATTGTGTGCAAACATTGCTGTTAACATTATGAAGGCCGGAATGGTCCTCTATCCTTAGTGACCTTGAATGACAGCTGTCATTGTGTCTGGAGTGCACTCACTGTCCAGTGGCATGCCCTGTGTGAGCTCTCACACCAAGTTACTATGCATTATCATTTTCAATAATATGAATAATGTCCCCTGCTATTGGAATAGCCCTGGGTGGATTGCTGCTACAACCCTCTTACTAATGTGATATTATAGATTTATTTAGGGAAAGCAGGGCAATGGACATCAGTTATGGGTCCACATCTCACTCCTCCCCTCTAGGCTCTGGCTTTAGGGCACTGAAAGTGAGTGTCAATGATGTGAGTGTTTGCATGTGTGGGTTTTTTGTGGGTTTGCGTGCATTCATGGATGGTGAGGCTGTGGATGTATTAAGGCAATTTGTTTGAGTGACTGTGTGCGAGTATTTGTGTGTGTGTGTTGTATATCGATGGGGTGAGTTGTAATGGTTCTGGTGGTAAACAGGCCTGATAAAGGTAATGGACCCGACCTGATTCCGGCGGGTAACATAATCAATGACTGGGTCACTAAGGACATATGACCCACCTTGGCGTAAACACAGCTTCTGTTTCTCAGCCCTGTTACAGTGACAGGGTGCCTAAGAACACATTTCTATCGATCTCTTAGAGACGGTTTCTGATTTAGATTCTTGTTCTGCTCTGTCTTCTATTGGCATACGTTTGACTTCACCTTCACACGGTGGGGGTGATGGGCCACTCAACCATGTTCAATGATTATTCTATCATTTTCAGGAACTGGCCTAATGCTGTTGTTGTCCTTAATTCAAGCTGAGTGTTTCAACACTTGGTATGGTATTATATTGTGGTACAGTTTGAGCGGGCGACAATTTGAGCGTACACAAAATATTTTTGCAAAGTGGGAAAAGACTGGGGAGTTTGAGGGGGTCTTGAATATTTTGTGAGACTCTGACAGGGCAGTAATTTGTTTTTGTGGATATGGCCAAGGGAAGGAGTTATTTGATCAAATATTACAGATGCACCGTTTGTGAAAGTTGTCAGCTGAATACTTTGACAAATTACAAAACATGGTTGCTTGTTTTCTGTTTTGACTAGTCCTTGATAGAACTGCGGCATGGTTGATCAATCATATACAGTGGCCGGCCTCGACAGCTGTCTGGCTCTGTCAGCGTGAGATATAATGCCTTCTCCTTTCCAAACAGGCCACTTCCTGTAGTCATTTGGTGTACAGTGGCTTAAAGACAAAAACGACAACATTGACTGCACAGTGAGGGACTACATGAAATCTTTGTGTGTGTTGAATTGCTCTATAGTGTCAGAAGATCCAGTGTGCCAGGATTGCTGCCAACTCACTTGTCACTTTGAGTGCAGCTTGAATGATGAGCAGACGAGTCTTGTGCTTTGGAACTCATGCATGATTGTTTGTTGTAGCAACAGGTTAGATACGCTGAATTCGATGAATAGCGTTGTCTGTGTATGTGTATGTTTGGTACATTGGGTGTGCTTTAGTTTTGTGTAAATGTACACATGCAGGTGTGTGTGCCTGTGTATGCATGCTTGTGTGTACCTGTGTGTGGTGTGTGCAATGTTGCATGTCAGAGAGAGAACTTCCTAGCAAATATACCTCTCCAGACCTGCAGGCTCTGAAATCCCTCTCTAAGGTAATTGGTTGACAGTTTACTATTGGATGTGAATACAGTGTGATGAGAGGGTGTTGTAGTATTCTACATCGTTGCCAAGAAAACAAATACAAAAATGTTGGGTGCATTTTCCAAAAACCCAGTTAGACTTAATCCTACTCAAGGCTACAATGCAGAAAATCCACTGCCCCCCCCCCCCCACCACCACCACCTTCTCCATGTCTCTTTTCTGCTTGTGTCCCAGTAAACCTGGAGAGTTGAGGTGCATTGATTTGCACTAGGAAATGGGATTATGGAGATGTAACCTTCACTGAGTCTTTATTGCTGCAATATACCCAGAGTGCATTGGGGCAGTGATGAAAGGACACCATAGCAGAGCACTTACTGTTGAGACCGCACCTGCAACCCCTATTTTTTTCTTCTTTTTCTTTTTTTAGGACCTTCTCTTTTGTGAAATATTGAACACTTTAAGTCCTTGGACAAAAAAGTATTTGATATTTTTTGGGGCTATGCTACCTAATATTGTCCCATTGTGGTGTTTGAAGAGCTGCTGTTCACAATATGTTGGTTGTGGGGGAGGATGCAACTAGTTGGAAGCAGGAAGGAGGAAGCAGTTTTTGGACACAAAGCCCACTTTCCATAACCTAAGTGTTGGTATTTGCTTTGAAATAAACAGCTGCTATTTTGACATCAGGATTAATACAGTCAAATTCAAAACACATTTTCAACTCAAACCCCTCCTTTTCCTGCAGGTGTAAAATGTCTCCGGTCATATTTTTCAGTCAACATGAATATGCTAATTTATTAGTGGTTTAATTAGATATGAGTACTCAGGTGCTGGAGTGATACACACAAGATTCTGTTTAACCTTTCACTTTGATTTCCCCTAAGCCTAGATTGTAGTCCACATAAAAACAACACAACAACACTCCATGTTTGAAGCAGTGGTGTTTTGTAGCCCTTCAGAGCACCATGTTTCAGAAGATTTTGTTTAGACCCAATGCACAGTATGTGTTGGGTTTAGAGACATTCTTAATAACTTCATTTTTTATTTTGGTATACTGCTGTATCTTTGAGTTGGATAAAATCCACATGAACTGTATGTATAATTTGTTTGGATAAGATGTCAGATCGACAAGTTATTGCCTTAAAGCATTATTGTCTGTTTTGCAGTGTTGTCCCTGTGGTCTTCGACTGCTTCGATGAATTATACATCTGAGCTGACTACTATATATCACTGCCATTCAATGCGTAGTTTCTACTATGTGGAAAATGAAGGCTGGTCTGGGAACAGTGTGAGAAGTATGAGTTGGCATTAATGTTAGATACACAACTTAAGGCAATGGGGACCAAAAAACGAGCCAGGGTTGGTTTTGACGTGCTGACATGGAGTCCAACAACATAAATTGATGTGCACAATACATGTGCGTCTTCAATTCATGTGTCATCAATACACTCGGATCTGAAATGGATATTGTAACCATAAAGGAGTTCCTAATTAAGTGTACTTCGTGGGGGCGTTGATTGCAGAAGGGTGTTCCGAAGCCCCTATCATCTCCAGTTAGGAGTGGAAGATCAGACGATCCTAAAAGGTTAGACAAATTGGCAGGTGTCTTGAATGTCAAGGTCTGCCAAATCTTTTCTCTGAGCACGTAAGACTACATTTACTATTCATTGTACCTCCCCCTCCCCATAACACACACACAATATACTGTAATGACAGCTTTTAAAAGTTAAGACTTCAGAACTAAGAGCCCATCAACTCCTTGGCTGTCAAATGAGTCTCATCAGTGTATGGAAGGTAGCATAGTTCATTACTGAGCACCTCTCTGATCAGTTCCGTAATATATCTGTGATCCTGCTCGATTTGAACCTAATTGAAATCCCCAGGAGAAATACCCTATAGCTGTAAATTGATCATTTCCCGAAACTGGGGGAGACTAGCAATGTGAAGAAGCTGCGCTGCACTCAGGAAGTCTTATCTGTGGTGTAGTAATGTATGGTCCTTCGTTCTTCCTGGGAAAATCAAGCCAGGATCTTGTGATCCCATTGTGCTCCACAGCCTTTGAAAGTGTGCTTTGTACTGCAGTATTAGGTGAGGATGAACTGGAGCAGATGCTGCATACAGCACAATACCAAATACCTCAGCTCTGGACTGTGTGACCTCCTTTTGAAGCTGTTTGCATTGTTGTCTGCACCATTTCCTTCCTAATGCACCTAATAGCACACCTTCTCAATCAAGTCTCTACTCGTGCAAATGTATTTCCAGGTTTTTTTTCCACCTGGTACAAGTGCATTGAGGCTTATTTAGCAAATGGACATGACTGCTTCTTGTCATTTGAAATCAGAAAAGTGTCCACTTCTTTTGCCCTTGAATATCAAGGATAGTGTACAGGCCCATTTTTTCTATTAATAGTGAGTAATAGCTTTGGATATAACTATACCCTTCTTTTAATTGTGTTTCTCACCATACACGTGTTTACCTCTTTCTCAAAGCAAAGACACAAGTGTGTCAGGGCAGACAAAATGCTGGTTTACTAACCAGATTGACTGCTTACAAACAGATGAATCAGGGATCTTGGTGCGTCAGCAGACACATCATTTGGAGCAAGACAGCCAGGGTGACGATAACAATTTCTAGTGATTGATGACACAAAGTTGGCATTTGCATCCTTAGGAAGTGATAAAACAATCCTTATATACTTCAGATGGTGGAAGATCATGCAGAAGTTGAATATTTCGTTTGTACTGTAATTGTAATTAGAAATAGGGAATTATAAGCAAATTGTTTGATTAGTGCTTTAGTTTCATCCTAAATAATCGTATTTAATAATCTTTCTAAATCTTTTATCACGTTTATTTGACGACTTCATATATTTGAACTCTCTGATTGGCTTCTGTACAATGTTTTATCCATTTGCGTTCAATCATTAGTCCAACCAGATGGAAGGTCTTTTAAACACATTTTATATCCTTGGTTAAAGGTTACAAATTTGAATGCTGCATGACAATTTTGGCAGGAATCCAGAACAATAGAATCACTTGTTTAATTAAAATGTAGCTTACAGCAGTATGCAGGACATGGTCTGAAGGAGAGTTGACATGAAAACGTTGACAACAGCAGAAAAACCTGATTAATCTTGTTATGTTTTTGTTTTGGTCACGGATTGGAAAACTTGCCCTCAATCATCCAATTACGTTGGCATGGTCAATGAACCCTCAAAGTAATAATGGCAGTTTGACAAATGTCAAGGTCTTTGGATTGGTTCATTCACCAGATCAGAGACTCACTAATGAATACTAGAATAATTCCTGTTTTTCTCCCATACTGTGATTTCCTGCAGACTACTTTGAAAGTCTTGATTTTTAAATTAAGAAATCTAATCCATAAATGAATATACTAAATTTAGAGAGCCTTAAGTATTTAACATTTATTTTCTTAGTCTTTCACTTTGCTGATTGAGAACACAAATTAATACAAATGTAGACTAAAGTAAGATGACGTTTGAGGCATCTTCTTTCCCCACCCTTGCCCCACTATTATGAGCCTGTCGACCTCTCTAGGCCATCTTAATAAATAAGATTTGTTTGAAATTGACCTGCTTGTTAAGACAACCAAAAATATATAATGTTCTTCAGGAATCCAGAAGCCATCTAATGATGTTACTGAGAATGAGAGGGTTCTGATTGCCAACGTAAGTATTCAGGTTTCTTGGCTGGCAGAGGAAGGTTCTCCACCATAGTTCTAATTTCACTGACCCTTGACAGTTAAAATCATGGAAACTCTACTGCATGGTAACCTGGTAAACATTGCCACCAAAATGCAACTCCTTATTTTTATCCTCACCATAACCCTGCGATGGGTAATTAGAAGGGACGTCTCGGGCCTGGGAAACCAGTGGATGTGAAGCCAAGCTCCTGGGCCCTATTTTCAGGGGCAGAGTGTGCCCAATATGATTAAGAGTTTGCTTCATGACGGCAAATAAAATTAGTAGTGTTAACAAGAATATAGCGCTACAACACTCTGTCAGAGGGGTTTGGCCCAGCCACACATGCTGGCTGTGTAACTCATGTAAACAAAACAAGCCTATACCCATTCTTCCTCAGGGAAGGATGCTTCAGGGAGCGATTAGTTGTGGTTGCCGTGTTATTTTTTAACCTGCAGTTAAATCATTTACATACAATTTGATTTGACTGACTAGTGAGATCATTGATCATCTGTTTAATGCTCTTTTGAACTGGTTTAATGTGTAGTCAGTGTTGTAATCTATTGAAACTTTAGAGTAGTAGAGTAGAAGTGTTTAAGATAAAAAGTAGCTTGTGTTTCAGTATGTCAAAGCTTTAGCGAGGGGGGGGGGGGGGCAAGCCGGCAGGCGGGGGGATCATAGTCTGATGACTCCTGGCAAATTGGAAGCTAATTATAGTCATTTTCATTTTGGGCAGAAACCAGTGCTTAGTCATGTGCAGAGTGTAGATACATTTCAGAGCACGCCTCGCCGCATCTACGTTTAGCACTGCCAAGTTTACCCTCACGATTGAATGAGCCTGCTCTGAGGGTGACGCTCAGGGGTTTAGGTTTTTACACCAAAATCCCAATCTGTAAACCAATGACAGAAGCTTTTGGGCCAACCAAAGGACGAGGACAACACATTTGATTTATAAAGACACCTTTTGTGATTTTTCCATTGCTTCCATTGCATCTCAGAGTATGCATTCAAAGAAACAGAAAATGTCCCCCCCAAAAATGATCAGACTTTGAATTGGCAAGAAAACTGCTGTACATGTGGATTTTCATTGTTGGTAGGGTAATGCCACACAATACCATACATATGACCGTCCCCTTACATCAACAAACAGCATGGCTGTGATATGACAAACTGTATTGTACTCGGTCGCTTGACTGTGTAGTACATTGACTATTTTGTGTAAAGAGTTCCATGTTACAATGGTGCCATGATGCCAAGACCACACAGTTAGCGTTGGCAGCCAGGGTTGCTGCAGGGAAGGAAGGTCAAAGGGCATTTAGCAGATGTGAATTGGCAGGCTGAGATCTGTCTGTCATGTGATATGACCAGACCAACAGGTGGCATCCCAGAATTACAACAAGTAACATGTTTTCAGTCCTGCTGTACAGAGTGCAGAGAAGCCTTCTCTATAATAATATTATAAAGTCTATGTTATAGATGTAGACATCTTGATCGGTACACATAAAATATACTAGAATGTAAAATTGTTCTGGAATACCGGTAGTACATATAACTCCACGCAAACAATTTTATTGGTCAGTGGGTCCATTGGTCAGTGGACTTGACCAATTGAGTACTTGTCCTCCATAGGATAGTTCCCTTAGAGACCTGCAATGGAGCTAACCAATCAATTGAAATTTCATTCTCAGCATTTTTCATTTCTGTTGGTATTGATTCAAAGTCTCTTTGTTGTGGTTCTTTCTCTCTATTCCACAGTTGCCTCACTTTTTCTACCTCGATTGCTGGTGAATTTTGGGCATTATCTTAAGTGCTGAATCCATAGCTTCTGAGGGGGGAATCATTTCCAATGTAGTCGTAATTTGGTCAATTTTGACTGTCACTTTGATATCGATATCATATTCCTCACCCAGCAGTGCCTAGTGATATAGTAATTGAGAGGAATTCTTACAGCTTGCATGGTCAGTTTTTCATACTTTTCTTAAATGTGTCTCCTTAATGTTTTCAGTTTATATTTTCCCATATAAGGTGTGTCTGATGATTAGTGTCTAAAACCTGTGCGTGTGGTGGGGGTTGTTTCAGGCACCTTTATACATCATCGTCTGTTCTTGTCCCTTTCTCATGTTCCAAAATACATGTCAACACCCAGGTAAAGTCCTAAACCATATTCTGCCTGGTGTCAAATATCAATGATCATGGAACAGCCCTCTCTGAGACCTGACACCTTCCTCCAGAAGCTGCCTGGCATCATGTAGCATGTGGATCCACAGCACTGAGAGCTGGATTGAGCTCCTCTCATTCATATGTGAACAGGGGTCCCAGTTGAATTTGTATATTAATGTGAATGTTGGAGGCCATTTTCCAAACTGATTCTGCAAACAGATGGGAGGCAGATATAATTTCATAGGCACATGCATTAGAAAGGAAGCCTGTGCATCTGTCTGTGTGTGTATGGGTGAGGGTGTGATTGCATTTGCATAATGAAGATGCAACATGCCATGCTTTTGTCTTTTGTGGAGGACACAGAGAGAGAAAAAACGAAGGAATCAGTGTAATACTCGACTCCCATTTACAAGTTGTGAATGCCTAATGTACCTCATGATTGGTTTGGAGGATGACTTGTTCCAACGCACCAGACACAGTGTAATCTGTAGACCTACACACGCTAGCCACCCTCCCACCAACGGCCCTGGTCCTGTCACAACGTGTTTCTCAATGGCCTTCTTTTACATAATCAGAATGTCTACCTCAGACTGTGTTTACCATGGTTCTATAGTAAAGCGAGTTCGAAGAACAATGGGTGGTCTGATTGATGCTAGCGGTTGTATTTTAATCTAGATTGGAGCTTCACTACCATCCACCCACACTGAAGGAGTGTTTCACTGCTTCTGGCCTTTATGGAAACAGCAAAGGGAGAAAAGAATGTAGATCAATGTCCCGAGAGCACTCCCAAGACATTCTATTTTATTAAACATTTTCCCATTAAGGAAGGAGTACAACTGTTGTACATCATTCCAACAGAGTCGTAAATCACGGAGAGACAGCAGTATTGGAAACAATGGGGGGAATCAGGGGAGATTACGGGAAAAACAATTTGGGGCCTCTTCGATGTTTGTGTAGAGAGTCTCTTGACAAGATTTTGAAATAGATTCACCATGTGTTGCCACCCTGTGCATCAAATGTGTTCTTCTGAGGTGGCTGGACTGGGGATGCTCTTCTATTTCTGTTGTATTTGTCTTTATTCTCTAACTTGAACATTTGTCTTCTGAAGGAACATATCAGGTAAAGGCATTATCAAACTCAATTCCCACGTTTCCAGCTCCCTCGTTAATTGGAGTTAACGTGGTTTCTGGTTGGTTTTACTTCATAACAGCCGTCTTGTGCTTTTCATCTCTGATCGCATTGATCTTGATATGTGCTGTTTATATCTTCAAGGTTTTCATGCTGGAAAAGGACACTCTAATAAAATAAAATCTTCAAGGCGTTGTTGTCAATTCCCAGCACATATTACGGTATTAGTTGGCTATTAATTAGGAATCAGATTTGGGAAGTAGCCAAAGTGTCTCGTCACCAGTAACGACAGCCCCGTTGAACAGTATTCTGAAGTAGAAAATTCAAGTTTAGTTCATAGACAAGTTCATATTTTTATAGAGATAACAATCAAGTTTGAATTCCTTCAGTGTCAGTGCTTCCTTTACATCTGTGTCATTTGGTGCATTTGCTTTGTCACAACAAAGCCTCAAATTTCCCTGTGAAAACTATACACCGCATACTAAAACAATTCTAATATATCATGCTCGTACGAATTACACAAACACACGTGTACAGATCCTTTCTCTGTGCTCTACGGATGAGCTCCCAATGTGCAGGCTTCATTTCTTGTGTGCATTGGTCTGTGGCAACTGCAGTGCTGCAGCCAACCAACCCCTCTGTTGTGTTCTGCTGGGAAATCAGGATCCCACCAATGCTGTGAGAAACCAAAAAGGAGCATGGGAAAAACCCCTAGCCCTTCTTCATGGTGTACCACATCACTGCTCAGCTACTTGCCACAAGATCACTGCTCTCTGAGGACTGACTGTCTTCAATAACATTCATCGAAACATTGCAGCACCGGACTGGTGTGTGTGTGTGTGTGTACGTGTGTGGCTTGTGTGTGAATGAGCTGAAAGTAACAAGGATACTGTAGTTGTTACCTTGCTGGGTATTGTTTAAAGATGGTGGTGATTTTGGGGAGGCCTTTGGTTGGAACACCGTTCCGATGTCCTTTGGATGTATATGTCTTGCTTGGCAGCTACCAGATTCATTTTGAATAGACAATCAGCTCAGGCAGCTTGGCCTGACATTTGGTGAATGTAAATTACTCAGTGTTTTGACATGGGTTAAAGAGATTGATTTGACATATGATATTTCGGATTGAACGTGTGAAATAGAGGTGCATTTCTGGCTTTTAATCATTTATCACTCTCTCTTTTCTGTCTGTCTGTCTCTCTCTGTGTCTCTCTCTCTTTATGTCTCTCTCTCTCTCTCTCTCTCTCTCTCTCTCTCTCTCCCTCACTCTACTGACAATAAAGCAGTCACCATGACTTTGGTATCATCAAGACCCCCCTGGTTACCTCCTCCAACTCAATGCTATTTTAGTGCTTTTATACACAAATCATTTACAAATACTCTCTTACCTTGAAGCTAATTTGCAAGCGTATGCACACAGTTGGAGGCACTGCTTTTCATGTTAGTCTCCCATGACAATTAGGTTATAGGGTCCTCTGTGGGGGGCTGATACTGTAGCGTCTGTATAAGTAAAGTTGTCTGCAGTTGTACATTTTCCCCAACACTTATATAAAGCTTCAGAGACCGTCTCCTGGGCAATTAAATCTATCAGAAGTCAACAGAGCACGCTCTGTCAGAACTAGCAATTTAAATGAGTATGGATTCACAAAACTTTGAAAATACCCTTGCATGGTTGAAGTCTACTTAGCAACTTGGAGTGAGAGAAAAACCTCTGCTATGCTGCTATTTCTACTACATATTTTCGTTTTTCTTCACAAATTAATAAAAAATGACTTTTAATATATCTTTTTTCCTTGTTGCAGACATATAGAGAACTGGACGGGCCTGCAGACTCTAAAAGATGTGGATATGGAGCTCTACACTGGACTACAGAGACTGTGAGTGTAACTACTGAAGCCCTCTAAGGGCCCTTGTGTTTATTCCTAGTTGTTTGTTTTGGATAGGTCTAAACAATTTCGGAGATAGATTTAATCTAGCCCATCGGAGGGAGAAAGAGGCCCATTACCAGCTTGCCTAGATCTTTTCCAGGCTTTCAGATCTACAAAAGTGTTGAGGGAGTAGTTGGCGAGTTTGTGAGTGGGAGCTGGTTTTGGATAGTGCCAGGGTGATGAATACTTCACTGCATTGCACTCACAGTGGTGCAGGCAGCCCAGGGAAGTGGGAAGCGCCATTGTAACCTGCTTTGTGCCTTATCAGTGTTTGCGATCAAGCTGACTGCAGTAGAGAGCTGAATATTTGCTGCCCACAGGGAAACAGCGAAGCAGCCATAGGAATAAGCACATGTGGCTGTTGCATCACAAGCAAGACATCAGGATTTAATGGCCAGTATTTTTTCCAGGCTAATTCTCTCAGGAGATGACAAGGTGTTAGTCTGCAGGCGAGGCGAGAGGGGAGGAGGGTTTGTGACTGTATAACTGATGATAATACAAGCTGATCTTTAAACAAGCTTTTAATTCTCACCCAGTCACACGCAGGCAGAACATCCCCCTCGCTTCGCTTTGCCACTGATCAAATAATGCTAAAAAGCAGCGGGTAAAATTGAATTAAGGAGGCCCTTGCTTTTGCGTAGCTTTTTTTCTTCTCTTTTCTGTTTTTTTTCTCAAAGCAATGTTACCCTGTCTTCTGTCCCTCCTCTCTACCCACACACTGTGTCCTTACACCCTCCTCCTACCCTGTCCCTCCTCTCTACCTCCCACCCCCTTTCCCCTGTGAAGAACATCCGTCTCTTCCTTTCCTGCACCCTGAAGACAAAGCTGGCCTCTTCCCCCGCTCTCCTTGATCCCTCATCAGGGAGGCCAAGTGCAATATCCCCACAGATAAATTAGCATTTTTCTCATTACCATCTCCTCTCACCTGCCGCCTCTCATCGGGACACTCCCCTCCTACGCCTGGAGATGCCGTTCTGGCTACCCAGACCTTCCGTGGCGTTGGCAAGGGCCACCAAGGTCGGTCAGCCGAACGTGGCCCTGCTCAAATCTCCTCTCCTGTCAGAGAGAGCGACATTTGAATATAAACAACTGCAGGGACATGTGACAAGGCCATAGGGCCGGTGTTAATTCTCTCACAGAGGCTGTTGGAGTCTGGTAGGCCCTGTGCTATCTGTGTCACAGTCCTTGACCACTAATCTGTTTTCACTGTTGGGGGAGCACTTTTTATAATAGGTGCTCAATCTGACCATGAAGCCACTGAAACCATGTCATGTCGTCAATATAGGCTTATTCAATCTTAAAATCACATTGCTAGCTATACAAATGCTCGGTCTAGAAATCACTACGAATGCAAAATAATGCATTTTTGGTCTTTCCATCAGTTACAGGTTTGGTGAGTGAGTTCACACAAACAATTTAGCCAACAGGCATTTTTATTTATAATGTTGCTTGTCATATATGGTCTGATCTATTTTAAATAAACCCTCCCAGCTATTGTGAATTGTAAAGTACACCCAGAATATGTTGAAATAGCTCACTGTGTGGGCTGTCGCTGGGTGTTCACTATTCAGTGAACAACAGAAAGTGTATTAACAGTAATCAGTTTTTACATCCCATTTCAGTAATGAATGGCTCGAGATCAGTGCAGAACAGCAGTGATCAGAGGAGAAACGATAATTGGCACCAGCAGCTAAAGTAGATGGGCATACTGTGTTACAGGGCCTCCCAATGATGTCAATGACTTCTTCAAGAGAAAATGGTACATGGAGATGAGCAGATTAGATGTCATTACTGGCCTAGCATTACTTATAGGCTATCACATAGAAGAGTGTCTAGCACACACAACAGTTAATTAGCTAGGTTAGCATCATTCTCAGCCAAGCACTAGTGAGTTATCCAATAGTGCATTAGCTAGGCCAGCAATATTGTCCCCAACAGCACATATACAAAAGTATATTATCGTTAGCACAGGCCTCTAAGTTACCAAACAGTAAATTACAGTTAATTTGAATGCTTAGGTAAATAGCAATCCATGATCCTATTTAAGGGTATTGATTGACAGTTAAGTATGTTGGATTAGCATGCTGCTAAACTGGATAGCTAGTAACTACCAACCCCAATCATTTTAAACATTGCATAGATGAGGAGGATCCTCCAAGCTGAATAGGGCCAATGCATAGATTCTTTTGAAGTAATTATTTTCAGCATCCCATGAATACTGATGCTGAAACCTTAAACTGACTGTGTATATGTCTCTTTCAGAACAATAATGAACTGTAATCTGCGGGTGATTCAGCCAAGGGCGTTTGCTCAGAACCCTCATCTACGCTACATGTAAGTACATACGTTGAACTGTGATCACTGCCCTTCCTTGGTTTAAAAGTGTCACTGCCCAGCCTCGAAATGATCTGTTTTCTGGGAGATTACACATTTGAGCAGCTGCTTTCTTATTGGTCTATATTGTACCTGGGCCATCAATGACACGCTTAAAAATTAATTGAGATAGGCTTGATTTGTTTCACAGTCAAAAATGTTCAGACAATAGTTTTTTGTTTGCAGTGGCAAACAAGCTATCCTTACCCAGGTATTGGATTACGAAGAAATCTAATTATTTGCAAATAGTAATTGAATCAGCTCTACGTTGTATGTTAGACCACAATACATTGTGAAGTGGAAGAATAATGTAACACAGCATAGACTCAGTTATTCAAGTAACAACTAACTTAGAACTTGTTTTTTGACTCAATCCTTGTTTTTGAATATCTACTATATTGAAAACAACTTGCTGGCAAGGTGATTACCAGTACATGTTGCCTGTTGAATTGTAGTCATGGGAGACTTGATGGTACTGATATTAGGCTGTGCAACATTGTCATTGGTATTTCTAAATTTTTACCATGTCACATAGTAAATAACAGCACCATTTTATAACACAGATAATTGAGATCCTATTTGCTTCGTTTTTTTGTGCAGAAAGTAACACATAAAAAATGCAGTTCAATTTAGTTTGCCTGGAGGTGGTGTCCACATTTTACCTAAGTACCAGAAAGATTCGGGAAGGATAAGGATAATTTATTTAACAAAGGCAGATGTGACACTTTATAACTTTATGTTTTCTTAACTTTTCTGGGAGTAAACATGAAGAGAAAGTAAATCTCAGCCTGCCACCTGAACAGACCACCGTTACTATATCAACTATCTTCCAGAGCCAAATTCACAGACTTACGCTTACAGTGTAAATATAGTAGATATATGTGTGTCTGCATAAGGGTGTAATCTTTTTAGTTCAAGCACGCCAAATGTTGTTGGTTTACTTAAGGTATTTCTGTAAAGGGTTATTTATTTGACTATGACATTCGTCCTTCTTGTGTTTGAAAAGGTTCTCTATATGCATGTGTGCGCTTTTCCACAAGGAGTGGGTGGACCCACTCGCTCTGCCTAGCGAGTCGACTGGCTCATCCGAAGTAGCTCATCAACATTTAATGAATGGGATAAAAGTCATTAAAAGGCTGCCTTCACTTGAGTCACAAATGGAGCAGATGGACATGCTAATTGTGGACTCATTAAAAATGGGGATGGGTGTTCTGTGACAAAGATGATGATGGTTTATGTCTTTCTTGGGACTGTGGGTTTGAAAGGGGCGGAGACTTCTGTGCTGAGGGCTGGAAGCAGATCCTCTAAGAGGGAAGACGAAGCTGTGGTAAAGATTCTATTCTGGAGCTGACAGCCTACTTGGGGAGGAAAGGCTGTCATCACGGTTTGCATGGAGTCTGAAGAACTCAATCAGTTATTTATGAGTTTATTTCTTCAGTGCAGTCTTTTCTTAGGCTTTGAGAATGGTTTCTGTACATGTTTTGCGTCCCTAATGATGAATGATAATGTTTGAAGTACGTGGCCAATTCCCTTACTTGTTAAAAGCGCACAAGCTTACAGAACTCAAGAGACATCTGATTCCATCACTTACCTGTTTTGTTTTTGAAGCCATTCTGTCTGGAGATCTACTCCACCAAGAGGCTGAATGCTCAGGGGACAAAGCCTCACAATCAACCTAGAACCTTCTTTCAGCGGCATAGTATCAATTTGTGTGCCTTGCAAGACCATGCTGCAGACCAGGATCAATCCACAGCCTACTAGAAATCCATAGTCATAATTCCTGTAAACAATCCCCCTGGTTATGAAATAACATACAAGATTGAGTTTGTCTCTTTTCTCCCTCTGATCCCTCCTTTGTCTGGGACTACAAACAACCAGAGGTCTATCATCCTACCAAGCCATTCAGCTCTCACTCCTTCACCCATCTCTTGGTCAAAGCACCTATGGAAATTGGTTTAAACAACAAAGAGATCCAAAACAAGGTCTCTGGCTTTCAACTTGTTTGCTCCGCCCGACCCGGGTCTTTTAATGCCGGAGGTCTGGCACCCGCTTTAATGTGCGTCCTGTGTGTCCCCGTTTGAGTGAGAGTGTGTGTGTGCGTACGCGTGTGTGTGTGTGCGGCAAATTAAAGGTTACTGTCTGTCTGGATGGCCAGACAACACACCACTCTATTCCACATATGACGGAGAGACCCAATAAATCTGGAGGGGCTGTTGTCACAAGGGCAGTAGTAAAGGTCAGCTGGTCCAGGGGAGGAACGAAGTAGGAAGTCTCTCTCATTAAATCTCCTCAGTCTACGTGACGTTCCAGACGGAAATGTCACTTTAACACCGGCTGTCTTCCGGAATGAGCCCATCTTCAATTAAGACCTGATTATTCTATGTTTGTGCAGCCTGGATGTGAAAACCCTCCTTTCGGAGGAATTCGTCTGACGTGAGGCTCCTGAAATTCTTGTGGGGACCCACGGCAGTTATTGAGTTCTTGGGGGAATGAGTTAATTTAGAGGCTGTGATGGTGTTGGTTTGGTTTAGCAAGGATTTTTGATGTGGAGTTTTTTTTTTGCTGGATGCTTTTACAGTAAAGCACAAATAGATGAGTGAATCTGAAGGTGCAAATGAGTCCTGTTCCTTGTGTGATATTGAAGAGTATGTGGTAGCCACAGATTGCTCCGTCTGCACAAAGAATGCTATTGCTTTCCGAACGACATGATCCGCCTACATGTTGGGATTGCAATAAGACTGTGCCTTCCACCTAACAAATGTCCTTGGTTGTGAATACACTGCTCATCTAGCCTGCTCTGTTGTATCTTGTTGCACTGCAGCAGTCTGTCATGCTGTGCAAACCGCCTTAGGGATGCTGCTTTCCACATAGATCATGGATAAATGTCAAAACTATAGATTTAGATGTGCTTGTGCCAAACTCTATGTAACGGCATGCATACTATTGATTTTACTCCTGTCTGTGGCGATATGGTTATGAGGATGTGATTTAGACAGCTCTTTCTCACCAGAGTCATCACAGTTTGTGTGTGTGTTTATGTGTGTGATTTTAATTTGATTTGGTCAGTAAGTGTGTGAGTAAATGTTCATGTTTCCGCACACACACACATTTTAAACTAATGATTCAACAGTTATTCACCTCACGCTCACGCTCGTTCCCATTCTGTGTGGGTGCAGTGGTGATTCAGAGTCTGTCAAATTGAAAGTTGGCGTTATTCTGTGGATAAAGGTTGTGTGGTCCCGTTGGCAATCTACTAATGTACTCCCACAGACCAGGCTGTTTCTGCAACAGTTAGCTTGATCCGCTCCAGGGTTTAGCCAGAGCCCGTGTGGATGTGGAGGATGATTGGGGGTTGAAGGGTACTTTAGGATTCTCCTCTGATGGTAGACCACTCCGCCCCCGCTGTTTGAAAACCTTTCCCACCCACAATGCATCACACCAGTCACTTTTTAGCTTTGGAAATGGTAAACGATCTCTTCTGTCTTGGCAGTGTGCTTTCTTATCTCTTTTCTGTGTCACATAGACATCCTTTAGACTGTTTGTAACCTCAAATAGACTGAGTCTCAAGCCAAATCTATTCCACTTATTTAATTGTCACTATTAAAGATATGTTGATGAGTTGCCCGTAACAGATACAAAATGAGAAAAAGACAGAAGTGGGCACAGTTGGAGGCGATTCAACTGCAGTGCATGAAAGTTTGGAAAAACAAACAGGATGCCCAAATTGAATAAACACGTTCATGAAAATCATACTGAGTTTCTATTTACTTTCCACCCCTCTCCAGCATGTTTGGATGCTCCGGGCTAATCTCATCGTAAACATGGCCGGCTTGGACCAGATACTTGGGCTACGAAGCATGATATCTGCCAGACAAGCCGGCAGGTTTTAGGGTCCGCTGCCCACAGTCTGAGTAGACACCAGTGGTTTTGAATGGAGATGTCACTGCCCTGTAGAGTATGCAGAGCTCATCTCCAGGCAGAGCCTGTAATATTGTAGTGAATCTAAATCTAGACAAACAGTAAATGTGAGGCTGTTTGAGTGAATATGAAATGCAGTGGTTGAACCCACTAAAGATGGTATATTGTTGAGTGAGACTACAAGATATTAGCAGGGAAAGGTCCTTCCAAAAGAGCATTTCTAACAGTTTGGTGCATAGCAGATAATTGTTGAGAAATTGGAAAAGTAAAGTGGGGAATTGTTCAAATTAAAAACATTCAATGAAAACATTGATATGTTAGCAATAAAATACATTTTATATATACAGCAAATACGTATGTAGGTCAACATAGAAACAATTCCCCTGAGTTGGGTTGGAAGAACTGCAATGGAAACAGGATCATCATTACAGATGAGTTAATTGGTAGGACATTATATTCAGCGTGATATTTTCTGAGTATATTTCCTGACAACTGAATTATGGTAAGTGAAGTCGACTGTGTGGGTGTGGAGTCTGTCACTTAAGGCCATCTTAATTAAAGTTCTCTCCACACAGTACATGAACAATGGAGTGTTTGATGCATGGTGGTAGGAGTTCTTTAACATATCTCACATGAACATTTTGCATGAATCATTAAGAATCCGTATCCTCTTTTTCCATGTACCTTTGGGGTATCACTCTCCGAGTGTGTGTTTGCGGAAGAATGTGTTTTATGTGGATGCATAACTTTTGTGAAAACATAAAAACACAAAGAGAGAGACAGAAAGACAGAGACAATGAAAGACAGACTGACAAAGACACGGCCCCATACTGGCATGCAGGCCAGGCTAGGCCAGGCCAGACCAGGCCCATCTTTAGATCCATAATTATAGCACTCTAACTGATCCTAAAACTTCATGACGCTCGTTCTGTTCTCAGAGTGAGTCCGGGTGCTGGGCTAATCGCCGTGGTTACACTGCAGAGGAGGACTCAGCAGCCTGACACCCAGGGGGCTCCCTGTCAACCAGCGTGACACAGGGCTTCCAGATCAATATTGGCTGCAATACCGAGTTGTTTTCTGCAGCCTCAAGTTCAACTCTCACACAGAGAGTTCAGGGAAGCGTGACCCCGCCTGCTCGCATTACCTCGACGCAATTCTAAAGGGCTCAGATACAGACAAGTTCTTTTCTGTTCGGGTAGCATTTTTTCCCAGATGATGTTTTTGTTTTTTTTGTCATAAAACAGCCGGCACAACTAAAATAACTGTTGTTCATCCAGCAGAAGCAATGCTTTTATTTAAGTGGGGCATTTGTGTATGGTCTGCCAAATGCAGTGTAAGGGTACTTCCCAGCAACACAGTGATTAGTGGGAGGCAGCAATGCGAATACAATCCTGACATGAGTGAATTGTGCCTAATGTTTCACCAAAACAAATCGAGGAAACGCCAGCTCAGGAGTTGCTGCTGGTCAGATGAAGGTCTTTCATCTCCATTGAACATCAGCCCCCCCGTCTTCCTGTCCTGCCCTCCTCCCTTCATCCCCCTATTCCTCCATCTCGATGCCAAAACCTGTCCGTTGACAGACAGCAGTCTGGCGGAGGCCTGACACTCTATGTACACAGCGCTAGCAACGGCCGGGCTTGTCAATCAAAGTTTGGGGAGTGAGAAACCACCCAGATCTGTTTGGACAAGAGGATGAGGATTGCTCTGCCTTCACAGATTGCTATTTACCGTGCCGCTCTGGGATTGGATTGAGATATTCTCTTCACACCTCGCCCCGATGGTATCCACTGTAGGGCGGCCCACCCTGCTCTGCCGGTGGCATCCAGCAATGCTGTCAGCTGGCTGATTCGACTGTGACAGAGACAGAAAGAAACGGCTCAATGTTGTTGTTTTTTACCTGTGGTGCCAGATGGGGGATGAGGGTAGTGCGGGGGTGAGGCACAGGAAGGGGGGAGGGGGTTAGAGTTTTTGTGGAGGCGGGTGCCAATGGGATGTCTGTCTTTGGCAGTGGGATGCCTCAGTTAGCTACTGTCACATTGTCAAGCTGCCTCATGGCAAGTTTATGCACAGAAATCCTTCTGTGGAGGCTTTCGGTCTAAAATAAATACTTTTTAGTGTTGAATACTCCATTCCTTATTACTTCGTCTCATGTCCACTGCCAATCAAGTGTGGAAGCATCCTCTGGAAACAAGCTGTGTTTACAGTTGGAGTCATAGGTCTTTGAAAACAGTCATGAAAATATATTAAAATAATATTTCAACACTCATATCCTAGCAGCAGTGACATTTTGTTCCCAAGTGTCTCCAGCACTCAAATCCTCAAGGCAAATTTTTGAATTGATGGAATGTTTTTCGTTATTTTTTTTGCACCACAAATGTCTGCGCTTGTGTAATCAGAAGAATGCTCTCGAAAAGTGTCCACGTTTGACAGAGGGGAAAGTCCCCAGGGATGTATATATTTGCAGCAATAAGTCTGGACAGTCAAGGCAGAACTGACCGGCCTAATGTGCGGCTTGTCCTTGAAAAACAGGTCCCTCTCATTTTTTGGTTTTTGTAAGGGGGGGTTTTGGTGACCAAGATTGCCAGGTGCAAATTTAATACAAACCGTTCTGCTCTGTGCTGTAATTAAATCTGTTCAGCTAATGATCTAATTAAAACAGAGGAAGTTAAAGAAAGGCTATGGCACTTTCAGTGATGTCAGAGGACAGTAAAACATTGACATAGCATTCTTTGGCTCTGCTAACTGGCAAACTGGGTAACTCGCAGGATTGCCTTTGTGTTGCACATTAGCTTGGAGCATATCGACAATGCAGCTTACACAGCCTTGGTTTTGAACAGTGCCCTGCCTGATTACAAGAACATGTCTATGTTTTTTCTACCACAGCTTGCACCCACTTTTTTATCCATGCTCCTTCCCTAATCCTATAGATGCTGAACACTTTAATCCTCTTTTCTTGTGTGTCTGTGTGTTTGAAAGACAAAAAGTCTGGGAATACTGTCTTTCACAAACCTCTGAGGATGTGAAAGAGCGGAAACTGTAAATGGAATACTGCAGGTCAGCTCATGGCCACTGGATGAATAAAAGTCCCTTCTCTGCTGTTTCTAGATGTGATGCATGCTTTCCCAATACTCTTACTGGACTCCTACTGGAACTTCATCCAGTTTCCTTGTTGTATTTACCACAGAAAACCACAGGTCACAGAACAGTGGAACCATGGCTTGTTCCATCAGCCAATAGATGTCATGATAGAAAACATAAAAGTAGGAAAGATTAAAATACACAAAGTGTATTTTAGATGTAGATGGTCAAATGTGGATGGATGTTATATACATCTGTGAAAAATATGCATTTTTTAGTTGTAAAATATTACTTTTAAAGCTGATGTCCTTTGAAGTACATTTTTGACAAGTAGGCATACTTATGCCTAGTCACCCGAGGGATACTAAGAACCATTTGCAAGATTTTTGTTTGTCATTTTGCTGGCACGGTCTTTGACCATCTCTCTGTGCTGTCTGATCTCATTCATGTGCACATTTGTAAGGTTAGCCACGAGGTTACTGCTGTTGCTGCCACCGTTGGCAAGCAGAGCCAAGATGTATAAAAATATTTCTAATGGGGCAGTTGGCTGAGTGTGCTGCAACAACCAGCGGGTTATTGGGAGACAGGCCTTTCTGGACACCTTCAATCCTGCCCCTTTGTCTCAACGGCTTGGTCTTTGGTCTGTAAAGGGGAGAGGGGAATTAGGACCTGGCAGTACCCATTGGGTCAAGGTAGGGTCCTGCTGCTTTGAGATTCACAGGGGTGCCTGGCTCTGTGTCAACCACGTCACCCCTGCCAGTTTTACAGGACCATCTGCTGTTGCCCCCCTCTCTTCCCCGGCGGCTCAGTCCTGGCAGTGCCCGTCAGAACAAGTCAAGATGGCCGCCCCAGGTGGCAGTGCATGACAGCCGTAGCAGAGGGGGTTGCTGGGAGATACGATGCAGAGGTGGCTATCAGCCAGCCGGGGCCCGGGCTGAAGCTAATAACCCACCACCAGCCCCACCAGTCGCTCCATCCCCAACCCAACTCTCTCTTTTCCCTCTCCCACCGCTTCCGACATCAGCACCCGCTCACACCTCACTTCGACCAGGAAAGGCTATCAAGCCACCAAGTGCCTGCTGTACGCTGGTGTGATTAACGGCCCTGCGCCCCCATCCCGCCGGCCTCCTCCCTTTAAAGGGGCAAAGCGATTACCAGGGGACCAGAAGAGCATCACCTCTCCAAAACAGACCAGACACATGATGCACAGACAATGATTGTGTTATTGGTGCAGGAGTGCTACGTGATGAAAGGATAAATGGATCTTCTAGTCTAATAAGGGGAGACCGAAGAGGAAGGCAGCACAGAAAACAGTCCTACTGAGTGGTGTCAGCTGTAAAAGCAGTAGAGCGAGCGCTGTTTGATTCGGGCTGACCGGGGGTGGCAGCGTTTTCATGTTTGGAATGTGGTCCTCCTCATTTCTCCTAGCATAGAGGGAGAATGAGTCGGCTGTCACCTTCCAGGATTATGGGTTTGAGGCATGAGGTCTGGCCCCCTGAATTCATTATGGTCGTTCAACTCACAATGAGGATGAATCAAAGACAAGGCAATCAGTGGTGGACATTACAGATGAGCTCCTGTCAACTCTGGGAGACCAGTGAAACTGGGGGGATTCACTTTGTCTCTATGCCTACCCTAATGTGATACATTCAAATGCTTCTGAGACCTACTCACTTTTGGTATATTGTGTTGATAGAGTGAGAGGAATACAGAAGTAGTGAACACACCAAGTTAAAGTGCTATTATTGTGCTTTTATGGGCAATTGTCGACATTATGGTGTGAGTTGTTTAAGTAATTACTTCCAATCGACTGGGTCTAGAATATATAATACGGTTTGAGTCAGAACCCTGTTGTGTTTCAAAAAACGCCCCTCGTTTGATTAATATTATTGCTCATTTCAAATCAAATTCCAACTGTGCACTGTGCATGCTTGAAATAATGATGTGTATTTTTAGGTAATGCAAGAGTTGGATTTCAGGAAGTATGAAGCACACTACTTGGATTGTGTGTCAGACTACTTTATGCTAGCTCTATAGTCAAGTTTGAGTTGAATTCTTTCCATTTTGATGGTAAACAAATGCAGGCGCTGCCATGTTTTTCTTGACTTCTCAAGATGTCTGTCAACGGGTTGAGTCCAGCAGAATGTGCATATCCTCTGACCTTGTAAGAGTCAACACGAACAAAGACCATAGTTGCTGACTTTGACCAGCCGACCGGTGTGGGATTTCATCTTGACATGCACACGTGTGTGCCAACATGTGCTAATATACAATACGTTACTGACCAAGAACATCTCCATCTCAGTGCATGCAGAGACGCACAGCGGAAGTCTCACGCTACACTCGTGAGGGCTGGCAGGCCTGCCCAAACCATCGACCATACATGGCTGACTTCCTGTATCTTACGCCAAGTGTGCACTGCACATGCAGCATCTATCAAGGCGTGAGTTCAGGCCTATCTTTTTTTTTATAACATATTCTCTGAAGATGCTTAGACAGTAAATCTTCCCCACACCAACGCCTCGTTCCACATTTCCATAAATTTGCATCATCGTTGCGCCAGCCTGTGTTGTTCTGGAGTCAGTCGAGTGTCCTTGAACCATTGTTACTGCGCGGTCAAGGAGAAAACCACAGATTGTGAGATAACATTACTCTGTACGGACACCCAACTGAATGTAAATAAACAGCATCAGTTACACTAGCTACTACAGGTCTTGAAAACTCAACATCTGTCAGGCAGTGTTAAAGTAATGTTTGAACTTTTCGACAAACTTGGATGGGTATGAATGCACATGCTACATATATACTAACAGCTGTAAACAAAGCCTGTGTTAGCAGAGGTGCCAAACAGAAGATGTCAACATGGCTTTATAACATGTTTCCTGTGTCCGTATAACAGTTAAAAGACATTGAACAATAGCATTTGGATGACAAACGCTGATGACCTTTGCTTTGCATCTGAATGGCGACTTGTGAAAGGCATGAGCTGAAGACAGCCACATAAGCCCCCGCCTCCAGAACAGGGAACTGGATCTGATGACAATGGATGCATGTGAGCGTTTTCCTCTTCTGTATAAATTACCTAGCCTCTTCAATAACTTGATTAATGTAGAATTAGATGTATTTCCCCGCTTGCCACAGTTGTTGCTCTGGCTGTTTCCATGGAGACAGAAATTTAATGCAGAAGGATACTGAAGACCACAAACACATACACGCACAGGCACACAACACACGTGATGTTTTCTCCTTGATTGCATGCAAACAGTTAACTGTTGTCATTTTCCTCATGTTGTCTTTACTGTAATGTTTTGTGACATGATATTGAGTGTGGGATGTTACAGGCGTTGACCTCTGCTAATTATTCTGCCTCACCGCATAGAGTTTAAATTGTGGACTTGGCACATGCAGCTCTTTTGATGAAAAGAGTTGTGTCCATTCTTTGGGACAGCTGCAATCCCAAGCTTTTGTCAGAGTATTTGGTGGTGAGAAAAAACTCATTGTGCAAAGACAAAAACCTAACACCAGCTGATAGCCCTGTGGACACTTTTAATTACTCAAACAATGTTCAATCCATTCTGTGTAATGCGGAGCTGAGGACAAAAACAAACATAGAATTCAGGGTTGTTTTGTCGCCTGGCTCTATTTAAATTGAACCACATGTATAGTCTCCGTGCTCCAGACCTGCAGACCAAGCCTGGGGTTAGCATGTTAACCCTGGAACCCCTGGTTCTGCTCATACCAATGGATTTACCAATAGCTGATGTTAGACGAGGTGTGAAATGCATGCGACCAATTTCATCAACCTCAAGTCAGTACATTTCCACTACTCCATTACTACGACTCATTTTCAAATTGATGTCTGGTAGTTCACACTCTGTCGTTCACCCACTTTGGGCTGTTTTTAGGCTTACATAGTGGATCTAACATTCTCTATCATATGATAAAGTGTTTTCTTACCATCTGACCAAAGAATACTTAATAGCACAATTTTCTGTGCTTTAGATCAGTTCACCAACCTTCTATAGACAGTTTATCCCAGAACTGTGCCGATAGATCCAAGGCTAGTGATGGGAATCTAGAAGCTATGTAACAAGGTGTTGAGAGTCAGTGAGTGGGGGTGGGTGTACAATACGGCACGCCTCAGTGTCTTCATAGCTGCTTTAATCTACTCCTACCTCTTTATTGATTTCTTAGGGATTTTTTTTTCTTCATAAAACTGGAACCCAGAGAAGGTTGACTTGGTATAGCTGGTCAGGGACTACAGCTCCTGGCACTTCAAAGCCTTAAGGTCTTGTTACAGTCATTTAGGTGTATTTCATGGTGGTACTGTAACTACAGTGGATATAGAAAACACTGGGAACGCATGAACTGTAGACCACTCTGATTCGCTGCGAGTACAGTTGCATGTATTTCGTCACATCATTATTAAGTTATTCCTTTGTATATGCGTGTAACTAGAGATGTTGCTTTTTTTTTATTATTAGAACTGTTCACTGACAAAACTGTATCTGTCATGGCCACAAAGCGATCTATTTTAAAAGAGTATGAGTGATTGACGTTCCGTTGGTTTAACTGCTCACAGAGGAATGAGGAACTCAAAGAGGTTAATGGCTCTTGAAATCGCCAGTTTAAGATCAGATATACACAAGAACAGATATGGCATTGAGAGAATCTTTGTTGAGATAAAAGAATCCCTTATTTTTAGCCTTGCTCCCCAGAGCCCACCATACCTAGGACTGGTGCAGATTTATAGTGAACAATATCTTCTGTTCTAATGAAGTGAAGCCTGTTTGAAGTTTTTTCCTCCACAGTTTTCACTAATTGAATTTTATGCAGTGATGAATTAATATCACGGTACTTCCTGCTTTTGATTGTGATAGATTCTTCCCAGAGGTAATAGATTTGAACTAGATTAATTTTGATCCTTTATCAATAACACTGCAGAGATCTTAGTGTGGATACAATTCAACACACCATGACTTCTGTTTGGTTCTCAAAAACTCCCATGCAACTTAGCACAGCTCTTCTCTCCATCAGACATTAGTGAATTATTCACAATGCGTCTTTAGACCCAGCCTGTCTTTGAATGATAGATGTGGCAGACGTTACGAGGGCTCTGCTGTCCTTTGAAAAGTCAAATGTTCGACAGCTGTATGAGACGATAATCTGACGTTCTGAGATGTCTTCGGAAAGAATTCCTGGGCATGCAAAGATGCAGGAGCTCATAGAGGGGTTTATGTCACCATAGTTGGGATGGAGTTTTATAGAGTTTACAAACCCCTCGCCCCACACACACAAGCACTTTTAAAACCTTGGGGACAGTGTTGAGAAATATGCGGTATAACTGGTGGATTCATGAAATATGGACTGAGTGAGTTAGACTGAAGCACTGAGCTGAGTGAAAACAAAAAAGGTTAGCATTTACGAGAAGCTATAGAATACAATCCTTGTACTGTATGCTATGGCTGTTTTGATTGGTGAAGAGATTGATTGATAGAGAGATCCACCTATGACCTTTATACTTGATCCATAGCTTGTCGTGGTAAGGTCAGAGGTAGAGGGAATTGTTCTTCCCCAGTAACAAGGGAATATTTCCAGGGGTTTCAGAAAAGGTTGTGGGAGACTTTGTACCGAAGACTGTCATTTCACAAGATACTATTGAATATGAACAGAGAGGATTCAACCCCAGGAGAGTCTATTACTGAAAAACGTTGCGTTGTATTCAATCCAGACCTCAGACAGGGAGGCCATTAGTTACGGTGATTCTTTTAAACAAAGGGATATCGGCTGGCTCACCTCAGGAAATGAGAATCGTTTCAAGAATATGAAATTCATTGAGGAAAAAAATAATCGATTCCTTTTTTCATTTCAATCCATTTCATTTCCATGCAGTGAGGATTGCAGGGATATCCCTGTTCCAACCTTGTAGAACGGTTGTGAAAGACAATTAAAATGGCCACCTTCTAACTTGAACATGTACTGCTGCTAAAACTTCGATGGCTATCACTGATCCCTGTTGGATAATAAACGACAGGACTTTTTCACCTTTCAGTCATATTGAGAGATATTGTAAGTAAAAAAAAGCGTCTAACTGTGGTGTCAGGAAAAGAATCTGGCACAGAGTCTTCGCGTTTTGAGAATTAAGATGGTCGACGGCATGAAACTTCACTGTAAAATCTACAAACACACTGATCGACACAAGACGCATGAATACAGATCCAGTTAGATTAGTATGGTCTGGTACTGTACCTGCAAGTTGCTAGAGAAATTGAACCATACTCACAATTCCAAAACAGTTCATCTTCAGCAGGGATCCACTGTAAAGTTATGTTCTGGTGCTGTTCCCTCAACAGAATAGATAACTACAGGGCTTCAGCTCTCATTAGCGTTGCTTCCAGAACGTGGCCACAGTTTCCCATTGACATATGTGATTAAAGAGCATTATTGAAGAAGCCCAGGCCCCTCGTGACCCCAGAGCCCCCAGAGCTTCTGTCTTCATCTGGAGGAGAGCTAACACACAGGATGCTGCTGCTTGATATTCACCCCCATACTTCACGCAGGGACTGGTTTCCATCAATATTAACCTCCTAGGTGGATCCAACTGCACTGCACGTCGCTTTTCCAACTTTATGAAACTTGTATGTGGAAAAAGGTCTATGCAAGAAGTTAGATTCTAGCGTGTGGAACGCATGGTTTTATGATTTGGAACCAGTGATTTAGTTCTGCCTGAGTGTTTTGGTCTTAATAGGAAACTCTCTGAAATGATTACTGGGTTGTTGGCCTTTCAAAACATGTAAAAACGGATTCAACCTCTCTATAAAGTAAACACATACATTTTCTACTCTACAAATTTTTCAGTTTAATAATCAACACCTCCCCACCCACTGTTAATCTTTTTAGCCTTGCATTAGCTGTGAAGGCTTATTTGCTTATTTGTTTATTTATTTATTAATTTACTTACTTTGGCCCCCTCCCACCCCCCCGAATCCACTTTTAGCTGACATTTCTCCTTGCAGTGGCGAAGGATGACCTTTGAGAAAAGAACACTTCCTGCCAGCTTTGGGCGAGAGGTCTCCGAATATGCTTACACCCTCCCCCTCTTGTTGGAATACATACATGCAGCACTGCCCACCTAGCATCCACAAGAAAGAGAGAGAGAGAGAGAGAGAGAGAGAGAGAGAGAGAGAGAGAGAGAGAGAGAGAGAGAGAGAGAGAGCTCAGGCTGGCGCTTGTGTAACTGCTATCTTGAGACTTAAGGGTATAGTCCTTGTTCCATTTAGAGGGAGCTGATTCTCTCCCCTGCTCATGCTCTATCACTGATGCGTTTGTTTTAGCCTCTGGCTGGCAGAACAGAGACCAGTTCTAGCTCATTCTCAGGTGCAGATGTTCATCCGTATGCCGTCTGACTGCAGTGCCACTCAAGGTTAACACTGACATTAACGTCTGCTGGTTAGAAATCAACCAAGGCGCTACATCTTTTTGTATCTCTCTCCCTTCTATCTCTTTCTCATTCTCTACCCCTCTCTCAGTGACAAACACAACTCTTTAACATGTCCGTTAAAACACATACAAGCACTTTAGGGACACGTGCTGGTGCTTCCAGAGCTCTACAAAACACACGTCTATTAAATGGAACAAGTGTGTGCAAGGGTATAGTGTTACCCCGTAGCCACGAGCTGTACCCTGCTTAATGAGGACCTGCAAGGGCTTCTTTTCAATCTGTAGCATTTCCCTAATTTATTCAGTCTGTGGCACCGAGTCTGTACCCGTTGGGAGTACTTTTTTCATGGGGAATGTCAGTGAATATTCTGTTTCATGATATACTGTATTCACACATTTCTGTTACTCTCTGTTGAGTCTGGGTCTATTTACCAGGGGAGCAGTGGATTTGGACTTTGTTGAATTAATGCAGATTGCAGCTATTGTTAAGCATTTTGCCTTTTTCTGTTTTGAAACCTTCTTCCAAACTGTTCGAGGCTGCCTTTCGTTGAGATAGTAAGAGGGGTGACTCAGATATGGGTGTTGTTCTGCGTGTCAGTCTGTGTGTTTCTTGTGTTTAAACTGGATGTGGTGTGTGTTGTTGTATGGGTGTGTATGTTGTGTCTCCAGGTGAGAGTGTCTGTGCGGGCGTGTGTGGGTGTGTGTGTGTGTGTGTGTGAACCCGGGGATGTGTGTTAAGACTTCCCACAGGTCTCTTCATGCGTTGACAGCGGATAACCCACAGAACCAACAACTCCTCCCCGAGTATCACAGGAAATGAGAAAGGTTGCAGGATCCTTAGCTCCCTGTTGCCATGGAAATAGGCCTTATCACTGAGCGCTGCTTGTTAGACGACTTTCTAAAGAAGCCTGGGAGGAAAGGCAGGCCAAACAGTGGAGCAACATCTGCAACCACGGCACAGATGCCTGTTTGCATAAGTTACTGATAAAATGTGTGTGTCCTTCGTAACTGAAAGTGTGGGGCAAGATAGGCATATTTGTATTTTTTGAAAGGTATGTAAATTAGAGAGTTGAGAAATATGTACCAATATACCAGTATAGAAGGATAAATATGTTTATACACTTTATATATGTTAAGGAACATCCTTTAAGGCCTGCGTAGTCCTTTCATTGTTTGAAATTCAATGCAATGCTTTGAGCTACTACCAACTATCTGGTGTGAACAGATACCGTTGCTTGTTGCTGAAACATTGCATAGTGGGTTCATATTATGAATTTTGCTATGCATATGTTTCAAATCAAATGTAACATGCGCATCATGCGTAACAGCCCATGTAGATTGCACTGAAGCAGACTGTAAAAGCTGTGCTTTGGCAGAGTGAACCCAAATGAAATATTCATGACGTAATACAATTTGTTCTCCGCTTCTGCCCTAATTTTATTCATCTATGTCAGTGCTCATACTAACTGTATGATAGGAGAGTTTGAAAAGGCCGTCTTATAGTGGGCCGCCACATCAGTATCTATAGCATCATCATGGAACCTCAGATAAAATCTGAAAGAAAGTCTGTTTTATATTAAAACTGACCTCAAGTGTTCTGGTCAGATCACTTATGAGGTTTCCGACCATTCCTATTGAATTTGGTGGCTTTTACAGTCCCCTGGGGGTTTACTTAAGTCAATTGAATTTGTTGACTTGAAAATGGCCAAGTTTCTTTTATTGAGTTGCCTGAACCGCACGATTCCTGCAGCTGATCCTGTTTCCTCTGGTTTGTCGATAGCCGTTTGCAGTTTCTTGCCCTATTTCCATCCAGGTCTGTCCTTACTTGCCTGTGGTTAACATTCACTCTTTTTTCACTTTTCTTTTTTTCTCTCTTTCTCTGCAGAAACCTGGCAAAGAACCCCCTGACCACGCTGTCATGGCAGCTGTTTCAAAACCTACAACTATCTGAGCTGTAAGTTTGCTCCTTTATTTCATCTGCCTCGTGCTAAGGTAAAAAAAAGGTTGTGGTTTAAATTAGATCAGCATCAGCGTCATTCTCACACACAATTCTGCCCAAACAATAATCGCTTTTAGTAAATGCTATTATAATTCATGTCTGGGTTGTGCAAAACCTCTAATTTGTTTGAGATGGAGGATTAAAAAAAAACGGAAGGGTGGCTCAGCTTCAACTTAACTGCGGTGTCGTGGCACAGTGATCTTCAAAGTCATTTACACCCGACTTAATTAAGACACGCACAGGAAACGTAATGGTTTTGTAGGAGGGAGAGTCTGACCTCATTTTCTTGTTTGTCATGAATATTTGAGCAATCAGTGTGTTTATAAAATGAGTTTGCTCTTTCACCACCGAGGAGAACATTTCAGTCTAGACCTGCATTGTAATTTGCACATCATTATAGAAGCCCTGTCCATCAGCGCACCTGCCCTGTCATGTGGAGGGGTAGGATCTTCCCTGCTCGGCCCAACGCTGCCTCTACACCAGCCTGATGACACCAGGCTGTAGGGTGTGGTCACATGGGGTGTGTAGGGGGAAGGCCTATTTAAAGCAGCCCTCCTTATTGTGCTATTTCCAGAGGTAGAAGCAGGGCAGATCCTTTGAGGAGAAAGATGGGGTGAGTGGGGGTAGGGGGGAGGCTACTGTGTGTGATAATGCTAACGGGGTAGTCCTGCTGTATAGATAAGGACGTGAGAAGAGAAAGCCCGGTCATACGGTAGTGGAAGTCAGATGGCTGAGCGGTGAGGGTGTCGGGATAGTAATCCAAAGGTTGCTGGATCAATTCCCTGCCATGCCAAATGATGTTGTGTCTTTGGGGAAGGCACTTCACCCTACTTGCCTTGGCGGGAATGTCCCTGTACTTACTGTAAGTCGCTCTGGATAAGAGTGTCTGCTAAATGACTAAATGTAAAAATGTAAATGTAGTGTCACACTGTCCCCCAACAGACTATTGGACTTCCTAAGTGAATATTTGTGCCTGTGCACAATGCCCTTTGCTACCTCGCCCCCCCTTCCCCCCGCCTTCCTCTCTCCTCTCCATGCCTCCCTCTCGATGAATTACAGTCTAGATGTTTCCCAGTTTTTTCTTCGCCGTTCCACATGGAGGACAAAGGACGCCAGGGGATTTTCCGGTCAACTTAACATTTCATATCTGATATTCTACAAGAATAGGAGATTGAGGCTTGGGTTTTGGTAAAAGGGGCGTGATTTGGTGTCAACACGATCACAGAGGCATGGCACTGAGTTACATAAGAAAGAAGCCATGTGGAATCAAGCTGAGTTAACAGGAAATGAATCACTGGATCCAATGGAGACACTGGCACATTACTGCAATAATCATTCTAATATAAGTGTATTAACACTGCAAGTCAATCACTCCACATTACAGTAAGCACATCTACCAGGGGGTGCGAATGTTTAGTCTGCAATTTTTTGACTAATGCGTCCCAGCACGTCAAACCACATCCATTTTATATATAAACAGAGACACATTAAACCATCTGAAATAACAGTTGTTTCCCACCACGAGGAGAAGGCTTGGCCTTTTGGTCTTATTTGGTTTTATTTTGGTCTCAAAAATCTGAGGCGGAAAGTGTTCTTGAAACATGATTTTAAAGTACTTTGCGAAACATGATTTAGGCCTATCAATTGACAGTGTATGAGAGCTGTTTGTTTGCAGTGAATGACATAATTTCTGCATACTGTTCCAGACACCTTGGGGAAAAACTAAAGAGGAGAATCATGAGATTCAGACGAAAGCATCTGCCTTACTGTTGTCTCATATACATCCGCTAAAATCCAACTTTAGTTATCAAGAGCTAATTGTCAAAGCTAGTTGAGTGTCAATACGACGAGTTTATTTCTTCATTTTTTTCTGACAGATATAGCATGCCCTCAGTCACCCGAGGTTCTTCGTAGTTCTGTTGAAAGAGGCCTAACAAGGCTTTGAGTTTTCCACAATGAAGTCAAGCTCCTACTCTGGTTCATGTTGCTTTTTGTCAGTCTGTGCCCTTCAGCCAATGGAGGAGAGTTTACAGACCTGCTACACATGCTGACCCATCGTAAGCCTGTGAATTGTATCAGGGTGAAAGGTTGCTTAATGCTAAATATGCTGTTGTTGCTCCAAGGGTACTATGATTGGAGATGCCTGAGTAGCACATCCACTGTCAAGGAAGCTCATTCACTACCCCCCACCTCCTATCACTTAAATATAAGTTTTTTTTTTTCAGTTTGCAACTAAACCCGTTTGCCAGAGGCAGTGTGCATCCTCAATCCTTTTATTCTGTTGACTTTACTTTAATCCTACTCTCTCCATGAAGCAGAGGGCTCCACAAATCCAAACATTTATGCGTCTCTCCATGAAAGGGATTTCCGTTTGACTAAAATGGAAAGATAAAACTTGCCAGGCTTTTGATGGGTCTTGTCATGGATTAGAAGGATTTCTATAGGGAGCCCAGGGGCCACCTGAGCAGCCAATAAGAGATAGATGAGGTGAGATAATTAAAGTTTGTTAATATGCACCTGCAGTCTTGGAGTCTTGTTATTGTACTTCACACATCTGAAAACACCAAGGTGGCTGTAGAGGCCAAGATTAACTACTCAGGAGAAGGAAAAAAAGTTCCTCATAAGCTGCAACTTTGTTTGACTCTTACTTCTTAAATACTCATCTGACCTGCCTCCCACTTCTTAAATGTCTAAATGATTGCGGTGCAGGTGGTGTTGTGGATAAGCCAAGTAAGGTCTGGTTCCCCCAGCCAAATTATGCCATAGTCATTTAAGAAAGCTAGCCACTGTGAGAGCCCCTGGGAGTCTGGCTAACCCTGGTGTTTGCTACACTGAATAGGGAAAACATAACAGAGAAAGCCGGAGCTCTGATTGACTGAAGGACACACAATATTTGTTTTTGTATTGCTGAACACTTTAACCTGAAAACATTGTCCATTATCCTGATAACATTCTCCAGAGAGCAGACATTAGACAGTGAGACATCGGAAATGGTAGGCCTTATCTATCATTGGAAAGTAATAGGAGGCAATCTTGAATCTGGGAAACAGTTCCACCGCTCACGTGAAAGCTCTTACAACGACTGTACATTGAGCCCTGTTTTGCTGGTAAGAGCTATTTGAATGGGTCTGTCTGCAGGCAATCTGTGGCAATGGGCTGGCAGGCTGCCTACTTGACAGCTACATTATCTCTCTAGCACCTTAAATGCATGGCCTCCACCTCCACTCACCAACCACCCAGCATCTGGACCCAATAAAAGTGACACTGAAAAACTGACAAGTTGAGTACCTGGAACAAGGCAGAAGTAATGACACAGCTAGAAATAGAGAGATTTAGAGAGAGAGAAATAGAAGGAGAGAAACAGAAAGAGAGAGCTATAAAGACAGAGAGAGAGTGATAGTAAAACAAGTATCAGAAACCAAAATACCAAACACAAAATTGATGTTGCCTGTGTTAAATGTGGGTAAAATAGGAGTGTGTGTGGGGGGGATTTAGGAAATAAGCAGGATTTAAAAGCTAATATAATTTTATGCATGGTAAAAGGGATATTGAAGACTATTCAAGCTGAGATCAAAGCCCATGAGTAACAACCTACTCTATATCCTATTGTTGTACGGATGCCAGTTCAGTTCTGCACAGGCACCTGTGTGTGATTTTTCAGTCAACCAGCATCTGTTGTTGATCATTAGGCCTTCTTGAATGCCTAGCCGATTGTTAGCTTGAAGGAAAAATCCCGCTGCAAGCTCTGTTTTGTGGGTCATGTAACAATGTTTATGGTTCCTGCAAATGGTTCACATTTAAGCCATTGCTGCTGCTGATACTCTTGGCATATTAGGAAATAGTGTGCATTCCCCCAAAACAAGCAATTAATCATCTAATTGCATGTTAAACTGTATGTTGAGAACATAAAATTTCACTTTTTCCGCTTGGATTCTTTCGTCCAGTCTCACCAGCGCTCCTGCCAACCCAGCATATTTGCATATCTGTCTGTGTTAACTCCTCACAGATGAATAGAAGCCTGCGTATGGAGCCAGTGGTTATATTAATGATGATAATTACAGGGCGGGGGGAGTGCTTGGCCATGCAGGCCCCGGTGAGGACTGAGCCAGTCTCAGATGAGGTGTTGCTAGTCGAGTGTTTAATGAAAACCTTCTCCCTGAGAACCCTGCAGCCCAGTTTAGGGACCCCGGTTCGCACGGCCCAGACTCATTATACAGGAAGAATACATGGCTGCCACTCTGGCACTGTATCAGGGGAACAGAGGGGAAATAATTACTGGTTTACAACCCATGCTGATTAATTTATTTGCAATTTAATAAGCGATGAGCGTCACCTGTTACTGGCTATTGAAAGGCGTTGTGGTTTGGGCATGAACTGCTTTTGACCCAGTTTTTTTAACCATTAGCATGATGAAAATGTATCACAGCTTGTTTTGAATATGATAGAAGAACCTGACTACCTAATTTGTGATCCACCTGTGAAATATTTCAATCAAATTACTTTATAGAGAACCGTGGATATGATGCATAATTTATGATTACCAGCGATGTAAGGTTGACCCTTATCAAGGACGTTCGGATGGTCATTCATCTTGATAAAACCGGCCAATCGGTGAAGACACATTAGCATATGTAAAACACTGACTCCTGGAATGTTGAATAATGCGTCTCTTCATTATACAACATACCCTCTCAAGCAACACGTACATAAATAGAATAACACAAGCCTTACACTGAAACACACCCAGGATTGATCACCCAATCACATATCTCTCAGTGACCTTCCCTCGATTCAAGCATAATCATTCCTCTTTCCACACAAAAGCTCAAAACTCCCTTCAAATGGGCCTCACTGTGCCAGCCTGATTGATCTGAACCACCTACTATGTTGTTTGGTATTCATGGGGGCTGATTGCCGTCGCTGTTGCTGATGTTGTTGTTGTTGTTTGTCCTGGTGTTCTGCAGGAGGCTGGATGGCGTGGTGTTTGAGTGCGGCTGTGACATCCGCTGGATCCAGCTGTGGCAGCAGAGGGGGGAGGCAGGGCTGCACACCCAGCAGCTGTACTGCAGGAACGGAGCATCCAAGATCGAGCTCCGCCACATGTACATTGGCAACTGCGGTAGGTGTACATGCCTCACCCATGTTCTCGGGGTGACGGGTTACAAGTGTCACTCACTGTGTGTTTGTGTTTCTGTTTGCATGTCCGTGAGTGTCCGTGGATGCCTGCTATGTCTTGATATGTGTGTGTGTTTCTGTTTGTGTGCGTGTGTGTTCCTCCTCTCAGACCTGCCTGAGATCAGTGTGAGCCACTCTAACCTGACAGTGATGGAGGGGGACAATGTGACAGTAAGCTGCAATGGATCAGGAGCCCCCCTCCCAGAGGTGGACTGGACTGTTGGTGGTCTCCACTCCATCAACACACATCTGGTGAGTCTGACCAATCATTGTTCGTCTCCTCCTCCTTCCTCTGTTGTCCAAAGTCTGGTTTAAACTCTCTCTCTCTCTCTCTCTCTCTCTCTCTCTCTCTCTCTCTCTCTCTCTCTCTCTCTCTCTCTCTCTACTCTCTCTCTTTTTCCCCCTCTCTCTGTCTTTCTCTCAAATTCTTCCTCCCTCTTATCCCCTGTCCTCTCTCTCCTCCCTCCCTCATGCTCTGTTCTTGCAGTCCAACGTGTACTGGCCCAACATTCACTCTATCAACCTGACGCTGGTCAACGTCAGCCGTGACGACAACTTCTTCCAGCTGACCTGCATCGCTGAGAATGTGGTGGGGATGACCAACTCCTCCATCCAGCTCAATGTTCAGTGTAGGTTCTGGTTTGTCTAATCTTATCTGTGTTCTATCCAGCATGTTTGAAATGAATGGGGTTATTTAAATACATGGACTGAGATTTCTTTCCTGCTTCCTCACTCTCCGATTCAAAACTGAGCTAAACTGCCAGGTGACTGAGGCCCAATTAGGGACGTTATTTAATGAGCAAATACGAAGGCAGAAGGAAAACGGATGTATTGTCAACTTCAAAGGATAGCTGTGTGTGCCTCGGTTGTAGTGTGCAAGGTTTGTTGCAAAGTTTTATGCAACTTTTATGATGCATCCAATGATATACGTGTATTACTTTGTTTTGATGTATTGTTAGGGAATGATCAGGATTTTAAATACATATTTATATATTATTAATGTCACTGACAAGTGCAGAGAATAATTTACAGCCCTGCTCTCTCAATAAAGGAAAAATCCATCCATTATCAGGTGAAACCGTCTATTTCTGCAGGTACATTTAGAATGCAATGAGGTGTTGCATGGTTCTAAATGGAGTGAAATTGATGTCGCCAATTAGCGAGAATACACCCTCTAGCCTGTCTGAAACCTCACATCGCAGATATGGAAGTGGAAATAGGTAGGAAAAAAAGAGAAACAGCCATCACTGTAATAAAATGAATAATTAGATCACCATCAGGAAACATGTTCACATAAATACTGCATGTCTCACAGCCTCATGTGTCAACCTTTATGAAAAGCCAGCTCTGATCACAGGGCTTTTGTCTTCAGTATTTGACTCAAAACCAAATATTTATGCTATTTAACAGGTGCATATTGTGAGAGAGTGAAATTCTTCAACCTGTTGTGGAGAGCTCTGATGAGATAATGACTTACTAGAGAGTATTTTGTTGTTACGTCATTACATAAGATTGACGTTTGCCCACACACCAAAATGTATAGATATTCTCCGGTCGTACCTCTCTACCAGTGTACGCTGCACACTTCTTCGTGGCTTTTGTTCATCTCTTTTCCTGGTGCTGCAGATTAACTTATCAATTTTACACCACATGCTTTTGTGGTAATTACATCTCCTCTTCTGCAACTGCCTATTGTCTCAGGAAATGTCGTAAAATAGGTTTTCTACTGTTCTGAGGATGGAGGATGACTAACAGAGAAATGAGTCTGCCTTCCGTCATGTGTGACAGTCGTCAGAATTAGCAAGTTTAGCAAGTCTGCAATTATCCACAATGGAAGCTTCACAGAATTGTTCTTCCTGTTTTCAATAGATCACTACTTTGTCCTCTACCAACTGCGCACAACGTTTCCCGCCTCACCAAGAGAACAGTGGAGGTCCCGGAATTGTTATAATTTTTTATTTATATTTTACACATTTCATGCAGGTTTTCTTTGAAGTTAACTTGCTTTTTATTATTGGCGTGTTGTGAAGTGTTAGCAAGCCTACCTCTATGAAATGCAGTGCTGGTTAGAATACTGGACTCCACAGGGAAAGGACTCGACAGCCTAACAGTGTGACTTGTTATTTTGTACAACAGAGCAGATCGCAACCCATTGTCGCCTGCAGCCCACATTCTAGCATCAACTTGTTGGAACCTCATTCGCTTTGAAAAGAAGATATGTGTTAGCATTAGATAACGTTATAAAAGTACTGCATGCTTGTATGGCGTGTCAGCGCTCATCAAAGACGTGGGGTTTATCAAAGCCCGTCATCTTCATGTTGACATTACCAGGACACAGTGTTGCTGTTGTCCAACATGGAGGGCTATAATGACTTATTGTATCGACTGAGACCCGGGGAGATGATGTGATGACAGCGGCACATTGAGGAGAAAATGGATCTGTCCCTACGTGTCCATCAGTAAGGCAGAGTAGGTGGGGGTGGGGGAGGAGGAGGGGGGGCACTCTTTCTCTCCATCCTCTCCAGCTCCTCGATCGTCCTCTGCTTCTTCTTTTCCCCTCAGTGATTCCCCCTCCCTCCGTGTTTCTCACGCTCTCTTTCCTCAGTTCCTAACTCCTTCAGACACACACACACACGCAAACTCTCAGAGAGAGACACATTGAGACCTATGCACGCGCACGCACACACACACACACACACACGCACAAACTCTCAGAGAGAGACACATTGAGACGTATGGACACACACGCTCGCACACACGCAGATATGCTCAAATACACACCATCAGTCGCCCTCCCTGCTCTCTGTCCCCTCCCTGTCTCCGTCTCTGAGGGACTGCATTGCAGACCGGGCTAGCCTCGGGCAGCTGCAGGGCTCACTCAATGACAGGCATGCTGGAGATGAGAGAGCAGGCAGGGCAGGGGAAGGGTGCTGCAGCATGCTGATGTGACACACAAACACATGCACACGCAAGACCATACACACCTACACACACGCACACACACACACACACACACACAATCGCTCTGTTTTTTCCTCTCTCTTTCTCTCTCTCTGTTTCTCGTGCTCTTTTTACCCCCTCTCACACACTCACGCGGCTCACACACACGCGCGTCATCTGTTTTGGCGGCTGAGTGCCTTGCTGTTTCTACTGGGAAGATTTATCATCAGAACTCCTTCACTCGTCTCCACACAGAAGGAAAGCGGGAACAACAGCTCCAGGAAATCCAAAGACTAAAAGCTTTATTAAAATCTGTTTCAGACGCAAACAAACAAATGACACCACACTGCATTTCCCATTAATCTTGTTTTTAGGGGTGGGCTGGGGGGTGGGGGGGGTGGGGTGGGGGGAGAGGAATATAGATACCTGGACCATAGGGATATTACCTGCCTCTTGTCAGTAGATCCAACTAATGCTCTGCCCTGCTGCAGCTGCAAGTATGACTCATCAAACACACACAGTGTTTGCAAGAATAGTTGATTAAATGCATCTGGTAATACTAAGTTGATGATTTGTTGACGTGTTAGCACCCTTTTGAGTTTAGCTATGCATGCCTACCCACCCAAAGTTGTGAATAACTATTATTCTGTATGCTGTATGTGTTCCTATGACAAGAAGAGTTGTCAAACTGATAGCGGCACCTTGATGTGTCAGAGTCTCACAGTTTCCTTTTCCCCTGTCACAGTTCCACCAACCATCCTGAAACTGGCGGAGCCAGAGCGTCGCCATGACACGTGTATAGAGTTCACGGTGCGTGGCTACCCCCACCCAACACTGCGCTGGTACCACAAGCAGAAGGAGATCCTCCAGAATGCCTACATCCGCACAGAGATGGAGTTCTACCAGGACTACCTGGAGGGATGCCTAACCTTCAGGAACCCCACTCACTATGACAACGGCAACTACACACTGGAGGCCAGTAACGCCCTCGGAACCGTGACCAAAACAGTCTACGGACACTTCCTGACGGCCCCTCCTTTTGAAGAAAATGGTCAGTGCCCTCCTGCTTTGGCTCCAGCCAGTCCCACACCTTCATCTTGGTGGTTATCCTCAATATCAATGTCTTTCTCCTTCGGCTTATCACAGGCTGGGGTCTACTATCAAGGATAAGCAATCCATTGCATAGTCCATGATAAACACACTGTAGCAATGATTCCATTATCTGAGTTTCAAATGAGTTTTTCCTTTGACCAAAACAGCTTTCCATTTCTCTAATACCCTGAAATACCATGTGACGTCCTCTGTCCCTGGTAAGCATTGTCATGACGAGCCTAACGTGTCCCAACCCACACATTTAGGAGCTTTAACAAAGTAGACAGCATAATCTCTGACCTTCATCTCCGCCCTCCCCTACCTCTACCTATGAGGCCATCCATTACAATCTGCCATGGATTATGAAGTCTGAATATGCGGGTGGACATTGACGGATTGGAAACGTCTGGGTTTAAATGAAGTGGGATGGCAGGAGGGCAGGGCTGAGCTGTGGTTGAGGACACCGGGGCCCCATGGATCCACCCGGCTCGGTTCCGCTCCAATCTACCCTGCCCACATTAGCTAGAGGACAGCCAGATAGATCTGCTCTCATAGGGCCCCTTCCTCACACACACACACACACACACACACACATACACACACACACACACACACACATACACACACACACACACATACATACACACACAGATTCTCACCGCCACAAACCCAAACACCCTCACACACCCATACACACACACAGATTCTCAACCCCACAAACTCAAACACCGTCACACACTTGCACCCCTGGGATGGAGAAGGAGGGAGAACAGGTTGGACTTTGCTACACAGGGAAGGTGGTGAAAGCCAAAGACAGCTACTGTCATAACAGTAGTGCATGGGGATTGTAGAGTTCAATGAAAGTGCTGGAGAGGCAAGGCACTTCTAATTATTACAGTGCTAGGGGAGGGAGGGAGGGAGGGAGGGAGGGAGGGAGGGAGGGAGAGAGGGAGGGAGGGAGGGAGGGAGGGAGGGAGGGAGGGAGGGAGGGAGGGAGGGAGGGAGGGAGGGAGGGAGGGAAGGTTGGAGGGAGTGAGGGAGGGAGGGAGGGCAGTACACATACACACACACACACTTTTGCTCCACTGTACTCTACGGCTGTGCCAGTAGCAGTTAGTCTACCATGGGCCCATTAATTTGGCCACAATTACTCTCTGATCTCCCACTTTCCAGCCCTTCAGACTTGAAATTTCCCCATCAGCCCGAGAGAGAAAGAGAGGGGGACAATTTCATGGTTGTGTGTCTGTCTTCAGTGCACTTGCTCTGGGTTGTCCTTTTAATGTCCCTGTTTTTCAGAGCTATCAGTGCAAAATGCCCCTGTTTTAAAGAGATATTCTATTCAAAGGACTCTCTTGGACCATCAAGCATATCTCTATAGACTTTTAAGAAAGACTTATAGTTGAAGAGATTTGTGGGGTAATGTTGAAGAAATTGGATTTTAGCCTCCTGTGAATTCTCTAACATTAGCTTGTCTGTGTTGCAGTTGCCCCCACGCCATCGGACAATGAGTCTAACAGACCTGAAGAGGATACATTTGGCGTGAGTTCAAAAGGAAATTTTAGTCTCCCTAACGATGTTGATGAAAATATATAATACCTCACAACAGTTACAGTGACAATAGGAAAGCTGAGATCAAGCAATAGTTTAATCTCTCAAAAATTACTTACATTCTCTTTTCAACTCATGAGGATTCAGATTCCCTGTTTCATCCAGACATACTTTGCCGGCTAGTACAGCCATCGTACATAGACAGATAGATTAGTAGCTATCCTAGCTAAAACAGTAGCAACACCTCCTCTGCTGTCCTCCACAGGTGTCCATTGCAGTGGGCCTGGCTGGCTTTGCTTGCGTGCTGCTCATCGTTCTGTTTGTCCTCATCAACAAATATGGCCGCCGCTCCAAGTTTGGAATGAAAGGTGAGTCGGCACAGATGTACAGCTGTTCATACAGGACTGGGCTTTGTCTGGGTATTTCCGACAATTGCATCACCTGATACAATTCATGCCCTCTGGCCAGGTCTCTCCTACCACCTACCCCCCCTTCCTTCCACCCCCCCCACCGAAACAAACCCCCGAAATACACCAGCCATTGGTCCTGATAATGTGGGCTGCATTGGGCTATCACAGATGGGATCCTGAATTAATTAGTTTCATGTCTGTCTATCATGCTGAGGAATTCAACGGAATGAATACGGCTTTTGTGCACGGGGCAAGCTTTGATTTTGGGCCGGATCCAGGTTCTGCTTATCTTGGGGCTTTGGCATAGTGTAGAAGGGAGCCGGGGGCCAGACGGGCCCCGGTGAAGAGCATTGTGCGTCTGAGTCATGAGTGTGGGAGTGAAGCAGCTGGGGGCCTCAGATTTGGAAGGCGCTCTGCGGAGGGAGCCTGTGCAGCAGTTCTTATCACCAATGTTGATACTGTTGGGTCCCCAACGTCTGCACGCCGTGTGCATTGGCAGCTGCTTTGTTTAGAGGTTTTACAGACATAAATAGGCGGATCTCTTGCAGCAAGGGATTGAGATTCTAATCTCTGATTTTGACTCAGTTTAACCAGATGTTAGATGTTGTTGTTTGCTGTGTTCGTCTCCTATCTACGGCAATTTAGAGGAGAGGTCCCAGTTGGCTTTCTGTTAGTTTTGTCAGAGTACATTTTGATAGTAGGCTCTTTAACTCTCTGTAAGTTATTCAATTTCATTTTGTTAGCCTAGTATAGTGTTAGCCCACTCCCCACCCCTGTAATTAGCTGCTTACTGGGATTATAAATGGTTTGTCACCTCAATAAAGAATTCCTGTGGCATAATCATTTATGGGTGGCAATTATTGCTTCACCCCAAAGTCTCTTCTGATGAACGATGCGCTGTGTAATTAATTTACATTTTGGGAGCGGAGTTGATGAGCTTTCCTGTGCACTGTATTGCATGTCGTTTTTCTGATGGCCGCAAAACACACAAACATGCTAATGTCTGTGGCAAAGCTAACACTCCAGACCGGTAATTGGGAGAAATGTAGAGAAAGGTGATTTTCTAGTTCAAAAGATGAGAGCTTTTTCCAACATATTGTTAACAACTCACGTCACGACTGTCACATACCAAAGAGTGTGTTTTCCAACAAGACTTGTCATTACTTGTAACACCTTGCGTCTCTGTACCCTCTTCTTCTTGTTTGCACTGACCTCCACTTGCGAGAGCAGTAGAAGGTGAGCCAATTTACTTTAAGTGAAGCATCTTCTTATTGTCCGTTACTGTGAGTGGCGGAAATTGTATACAAAATAATAGACTCACAGAAATGGCAGTGTGGCCTCTTTCACGGCGCAGAGCCAACACAGGAGACTGATTTGTCCTATGTTTTTCCTTCCAACTCCACTACCATCTCCCACCCCCAACCCCCTCTTTGAAAATCAGCTAGAAGCCCAAAGAAGTCATTTCCTTGGATGAAGCATATTGGATTTTCACTCCACTAAATCACTGCGGCTCTTTGGCTGTTGTAGTTTGATCACCAACTATTCTTGGGCATCCAATAAAATCCTGATGTTTTTTTTCTTTAAGGGGGCTTGGGATTGCGATTAGAGGCAGCACCGTGGCGTGTCCTACTACATTCAGTTGATTTACTCGCCTTTCAGGCCCCACTGCCATGTAGTGAGGCCCACTGCTCTTGTCCTCTCTTTCTTTATTTTTTATTCACTTTTTTATTCTTACTCAGCCTTTCCTTCTTACTCAGCTTTCTCTCATTCTCTCATTCTCTCATTCTCTCATTCTCTCATTCTCTCATTCTCTCATTCTCTCTCTCTCTCTCTCTCTCTCTCTCTCTCTCTCTCTCTCTCTCTCTCTCTCTCTCTTTCTTTCTCTCTTTCTTTCTCTCTGTCTCTCTCTCTCTCCTCTCTCCTCTCTCTCTCTCTCTCTCTCTCTCTCTCTCTCTCTCTCTCTCTCTCTCTCTCTCTCTCTCTCAGCAATTACAAGCTTTCTAAAGAAAGCCTGATTTTGATGGGGCAAAGTCTGACCTGTGACCTGTTTTTCAATGCCTTGTCCATTTAGCTCTGTGTAAACATTCATGCCTCCTCTTTTCTTCCACACTTTTAGCTAAGGTTGGGGCTATTTCGTAAGAGGGTTTATGTCCGGGGATCAATAATGATTGTTGGTTGCTCATCTTTCATAGAGCAAAAAAAAAGAAGAGAAAGATAAATATGTTTCTAGAAGTAGAGTTAGCTGTTTGCCAGAGAGCATTCTGCTCCCATCCACTCTCTATTCAACACAACTGAATCCAAATGCATGGCCTCATGCTCTCTCTTCTGTCTGTCTGTGGGCGTCCATGTTTCTTCCTGACATTTTGATTGACAGGTTGATAAAACCCCTGTGGGATGTACCATCCTTTCTTGGAGGGGGTTCCTGTAGATAATGCAGACTTTTGTGCTCTCACACAGCAAGCTTCACCCCAGGCAAATGATACTGCATGGAGCGCATTTCATTATGATACTGACACAACTACTACTGTCTAGCCCATAGTTGTATGACTAACAGGTTACCTTCGGGCCTTTGTGCCTGGGAGTGAACCTTCACTTAGCCATTCCTGTCTGGTTTTGCTATTCACTATTATCAGCGCACACATACACACGGACACTCACACACCAGTGTAGGTGCACTCTAAACACTCACACCCATGATTCCGGCATGTCTGTCGCAGGGGTTTAACCTCCTCTCTGCTACATTACCTGAATATAGCCCAGGGATGATCAGCACACACCAGAGAACACAAGAATCGTACGCATGACTGACTGTCTTGGCCTCCACCAGCGACTTGAGGCCCCTCAGAAATGACAGAGCGCTGCTGTTGTACAGAGAAACAACTCGACCGACAAAGACCCACGCTTCACCAGCCTCCTGTCTGCGTTCCACAAAATGTGTTTACCCTGTTCTCTTGGTACAGCACCAGTCTGTGCTAATTGGTGCTAAATCATTCTTCTTAGCGGCGCAGACAGATGGGCGATGCTGAGGAGCAGTGACTGGCAAGCCAGAGGAAAAACCCAAATGTTGATTCCATTTTCTCTACGTGAAAACAAGGACGGTTTCCAAAAAGTTTATCCTTAACTCTCACTCTCACTTGGTGTCCCCGATACAATGCCCCTCACTCTGAGTGGAGTCTGTGAGGATTTCAAAACACTGCACCATCTCAAGCTACATGCTCCTGAACGTCCCTTACACCCTTTCCACCTGGAGGAAAAAAAGAAAGAAGAGTCCTAGATCTCTTTTATTTATTCATCCACTTTAAAATTGTATGAGTTGTCTTTCTCAGGAGCATGTCTTTGGTCTTTGTCACTCTGCTGTATATAGATTTTAGGCCTGGTAAGGAATGGGTGAGAGGAGGCTTGGGACAGTGTTGTCTGATCCTAAGAGCCTGATGCAAACAGCCTACAAGGCTTCTTGGCAGATGCTGGCAGATATAAGTGCTGCGTCATAGAGCTCTGTTTGTTATTGTGGTTCCTCTTGGGGTGCTGTTTTCGGCGCAAGGTATATTTGGCTTGCCGATGCTTCACTCTAACAGCGTCCTATGGGAAGGAGGCTAGCTAGCTCAAAACAAAACATCTAAATGCTGTTGTTCATTGTTTGTTCTTCGTGGCACTCTGTTTCCTATTGGCCGGGGAAACACGTTGGAGCTAATAAGAGGCTGTGATTGGATCCATTTGAATGAGAGATTCATATACTTATTTATTATATTTTACTCACTGTATATTGATTACTGTACTTTATTGTATTTGACTTCTAAACTATCTAAACTGTCCATAAGTAAACGCTCCACATCATCAAGGACTTGGGAGAGTAAGGCAAGAGTGCAATGGTACAATATCTTTTTTTCTGCTTTAAGTTTCCCATCTCCACCATGACATACTTTTAATGGCACAGTCGTTGTGATTAAGAAAAAGGGAGGCCTAACATTGCCTACTAATGAAAAGGGAATAACAGATAAAGGGCCTCTGGCTGAAATTTGAAAAGGGAAAGTTCTTCTCTCATCATCAAAGATCTAAGATCAGGATGTGAATCCAGAGAGATAGACAGTCCAAGTATCAGCTATCTTTAAATACTGTATAAAGCTTCTCCCTTCGGTAGCATTGCTCAACTCCAGTATGTATTCAATTGTAAATAGGAAGGCATGCCATGCTGCTCCCACAGTTGCACTGTCTCGCTGAGGGGATAGTAGAAATATTTTTTGCCAAGATTCAGAGAGAGAAGGTTTTTGGCTTGGAAGGCTTTTACCCTACCTTTAACCATGAGTTAATTCAGTGTGAAGTAGAGCTAACACACATATGTAAGGGCTTGTTATGTAACAGTCACCTGCAGTGCCACCATATACTCACTCCTACACGGAGGGCTCAAAATGATGGAGTGATTTTTACATCTGTACCAGCCAATATGAATCAAGCAGTTTGTATACCACAGTTCATTTAAGATACATTCCCAAAAGTTTGGCATTTAGTGATTTTTCACTCTAATTGTTCTCCCTTGTTACATACTAGGGGAAATAGGTGTGTTGTAATGACATTGGGTGTGGGAATTTTATTATGTTATTTGCTAGTATTTTTTTCAATGATAGTAATTCCACCAATGTGCAGCGCCCAAATTTGTTTGTACAAATACAAATTTTACCATATCCTCCAATAGTAATTCAACCCTACATTTTAAATGCTGCTCAGTCAACCTGTTTCTGATATGAAAAAATCTTGCTGCAGCAGCTTAGTAATTCTAAATGCATCCCTGGTCTATGGGAGGAACCTGGATACATTTGTTTTCTGGTCATACCCTTCTCTCTCCCACTGTGTCTGGAGAAAGACATACAAATTGCCCAGGAGAATCCCAATGGCCTCTTTGGCCCTACACTACACACACCGATGGGACTTGAAGACCTGGGCCCTTGCATTAAAGATAGACAACCCATCTTCCATTTTTTATGAGATCCGCTGTTAAACTTTAAGGGCTGGAAAGTAATTGTTATGTAATCACAACTATAGAGTTAATTATTCATGGTAGCAGCATTCTCTGTCTGGGTGGGGAAGGGCGGTTGGAGCATAACGTTCTCTGGAGGGGCCAGTTCAAATCTCCCACCAATATACCGGGACTCCAATTCATCTCTCTCTATCTAGAAATAGAGCAATATATCTGACCAATGCAAGTTACTATAGCACCAAAGGCTTAACAATTACCACCGTTGTGTTTGATAAAATGATTTTAAAGGGATTCTGTGACATTAGTGTGACACAGTTATTTATGCTCATGTGGGAGTGTATCGGCATCTCTCTGAAGATAAAACAGTCCTCTTTAAGACAGCATCCACATTAAAATTAGCGAGTCTGTGTAATACAATATACAACTTAAGATATTTGCAATGGACTGCCTTGATCATGAATGCATGATGCAAGCAGCAAAAATTCTGGCATGGGGGTATGTTGTGTGTGTGTGTGTGTGTGTTTGGGGGAATGGGGGAGACGGGGGAGACGAGGCGGGGGTCTGCCATTAAATGCAAAGTCTGCTGCCCTCACCACCTTGTGGATCTCCAGCCTGATCCTGTAAGCTTGGTGGTGAAGGCCCATGGCACATACTGGCTGATGAAAAATAATAATAATAAAAATGACATGAGAGCGATGGCTGTTAAGGAAATGCCAAGGCCATCTGTGCTGCTCTAAGAGGGTGTGAAATGAAGACGGAGTGTGTGTCACACCAAGATGAGGGGTCATTATTGCCTCTTCAAAGGCAGCAGATTATGTCAATTTCACGGGTCACACACTCCCAGGTCAGCCCGTTTTTTATTTTTTTTATTTTTTTTAGCACCGGAACACCTAACAGCCAATAATAGATGCATCGGGGAAAAGTGTGACGCAATTTAAGAGTGCGTTAAAAATGTGATACTCACGGGCATAAACTGAAATGTTGTAGCTGGCATCGACTGGCTCCAGCCAGATGGCACCGTGGTACTCGCAGGGCTTTGAGTGCGGAAGGAGTCATTTTATAATCTTGCTCACTAAATTAAAAGTTTGTCGCAGCGAATTTGTAAATGTCACAAAATGTTAGAAGACACAAAACAACCTTTCTCAACTTGCCTTCCACTTGCAATGTAAGAATTATACATATTGTTTTGTTTTAATCACAATTTATTTCTTCATCCTGCATGAAGTTAAGACAATAATTTAGAACAATTCCCTCACAAACATTCGAGCATTCCATTGCAGTAGCTTATTAATGTAATGTCTCATTTTGGTGTTTTGAACAGCACATAGCTTTATTTTCTCTGTTTGCCTTCGTGCCAAAGCATTCTCCAGGGAGATCAGGCCTCCTTAGCTCGTACTGCGTGCCCAGGGGAGCATTGCTGATCAGAGCCAAACAAACAGGCTAGCAGGCTACCCTAGCCCAATCTGCTGAGCACGTGTTACTGCACACACAGACACACACACACACACACACACACACAGACGGGAGGATACCATGGGGCCTAGGCTTGCAACTTCACTGGAGGTGGCTGCAGCTGCACTATCTAATGGGCTTATTGGCTCCTGTGCAAATAGACTTTAACTGGCTATTGGCTGGCTCTGCTTGCTCATTTGGCCACCTTGACTTGGCCTTTGTCATTAGATAACTTCTTGTGTTATGTGTAAACTCTTCCTCCATATCCCTGTGAAGGTCACCTGTGATAAAAAATGATTGATGTTGTGTTCTTTTTTGTGGAGATCTATATGATGTTTACACTAACTAAAAGTAACACTCATTTACACACACAAATTGTATAGTGTAGTCTGTGTGTGTGTGTGTGTGTGTGTGTGTGCCTGTTATGGTTGTTGTGTACCCCTGCGACTCATGTCTCAAAATACGTCACCGTGACTGTGCCAGTGATTTCAGGGAAACAGGAACATTTGGTGAGTTAGGTTCAGTGGAGCCGTCAGTCATAACAGGCAATTTCTGAAATGGTCACGGTGAGTTGTTACACTTGTCACTGGCGATGGGCGCTACGCTGCACAGGAACAGAGGCTGGAGTGGCACCTCCTTTTGTATCAATGATGTGTCCTGTCTACATGTTGATCCTCTGAATCGGTCTGCAACATGAGGCCACCATTGATTTAAACCAACCTAGAACCCTTGATGCTCTGATTTAAGACATCCTATTCCTCTCCTATGCCGCCATAGGCAATTTTTTCAGCCACGTGACCGGCGGCGTCTCAGAGATTTATGAGAGTGTGTCTCTCCAGAGCCTGAGCAGCACCGCAAGAAAGGCGCCGTGTAAGCCTCTTTCCATTGGGAGAAATTCAGCAATATGTTTTGGACAAATCATGCGGGCGTAGATAAGATGCTTATGCGGGTATAGTCACAATCTGATGTTGCCATTGTGCAGGAGGGCAAAATCCAATTTCCTCCGAACCGCAGAGAAAACAAAAAATGAGGGGTTCTTTTTTAATCATTGATTAATGTTTTTGAGAGAGATTAGTATTTATCTTTGTGTGTATTCTGATAGTGCAAAGTGTGCATGCAGTTCTATTATATAGTTTTTTCAGTGTGTCATGTTTTAGGGTGGCCAGAAATTAATTGTTTGATAGCATATGTCACATATTTAAGCTAGCTTTTGTCTGTCTATTGCCCGACCTCCCTTTTATTTCATGTTGCTCTTCTCACAACATGACATTTGGAGCAAAAATAGTTTGGCATTTTGGGGTCTGAGCTATCTGGTACATAATGGGAAGTAACTGACTCACACAATTGTACCTTGCCTACAGTTATCCAGCTCATTCAAGCTCAGTGTTATACAATGAATATTTCATATGACGTTTTCAGGTACACTTTGAAGCTTACGGTGCAGTTGGTGCTGTGTTGTTGCACAGTTGCTAACACACTTTCGACCAGCTTGTCTCTTGTTATTCTGACCCCCTGCTTTGGAGAGGTTGGCTGCCTAAGATTCTGTTTTTGTGTAAGTGTTTTGTGTAGGAAAGTATTTTCTCTCAGTAATGTAATTACAGTTTGGTAATTACAGTACATTTGGTAATTACAGTTTAAAAGTGGGAGAAGACTACATAATCCACATTGAGCCACAAATTGATTAGCATGTCCATTCCCTGACAGCCATTTCTCCTGCATGCCCTCTGTCTCCCCCGTTGCCCGTAGACTAATACTCTGTGTTATTTTTCTGCTCCACTGGGGTCCAATTGGGCCAATTCCACTCGTTGAGCTTGATAATTAGTGACAATTGTAAAAGTAATTTACAAACTCAAGGAACCTCATTGAGCAAATGGTGCCAATTAACTCTAGATGCTAATGTGGGTAGAAACGCGGAAAAGTGCAGTCTGACCCCCATTACCGGAGGGAGGGATAGCCAGGATGTCTCCATACACCCTTATCCTCCGACCCCAGTCTGACTGTGTGTGTGTGTGTGTGTGTTGGTGGCTCCCACAGATCGGCTGTGTGGAAAGCAACAAAGATGCTGGGATCAACTTTGGCTTTAGCTGAAGCTTCTAAAGACACAATTTCAGTAGGCCTATGTTTGAACGTCAGCATTATCATTCCTGACGTCATTGGGGTATGAGAGGAAATGCTTGCCAGTTTTAGTTTTTTTATAACTTTGGAGTGAGTACATATTCCCTCTGACTGTAGCTTGGTCTGTTAAGAGAGGATGGGAATATCTTGCTGAATGAAACATGCAAGGGACGTTTGAAACGTTTGAAAAATGTCTAACACTCCCCTGAGGAAAGTGTGCAGAAGCCATTAAAAACATGTCACATGTAATTCCACAACAACCTACTGTACGTCCCCCCAAGTGTTCAATCCTAACAGACCATGACATCAACCTCCTTGTGATTCAGTACCGCCGTGATCATTTTCATTTAAATACAGAAAATACTCTTTGCCTCATAGAACAGTCAGAGAAGACATTTTCTGGAATCAATCAATACAGTTTACAAACTATTTATTTGTAGCTTACCATTAGAGAAGGGAAAGAGGAGGCATAGAGTATGCACAGAAGCCTCCTTATTTAACTGGAAGTTACTCTGACTTAGCGACAATGTAAATGTCACTCCTCACTGCCTCCTCCTAGACCTGCCACAGACACTTTCCAATCTGGATAATCCCACGTGTAGATAAAGAGTCACCTTTTAATTTTACTATAGAGTTTAAACACCCCATCCCCTCCACCCCCCACTCCCTTTGTTCCAATCATACTGCACACATATGGGCCCCCTCTATACCTGGCTTTCCTCTGGGTTCAAACAGAAAGCAGTAGTCTGATTGTGTCAATCAGACAGGAGACCGAGTGTTCCTCCCGGTCCTCAGCCCTATCGCTGTAAACAGTAACCACTCATGTTTAAAATCCTCACTTCTGGTGTTGCTTTGATCCCCGAGGTGAAAGGTGGGGGAGGCTGAAATTGACACTTATGAAACTAAAGGACAACCCGTGCCAAAAGCTTAACAGACAAATACAAGCAGAAGTCATGAGAGGATGGATAGGGATGAGAGTTGCTAGCTAGGATGCTAGTTAGCTTGTGTGGCATAGCATGGTCTGACCTCATACAGACTCATATTCATATGACAGTTGGCGTCCCATCCAATCACAGATCACAACCTCAGCCGATCCCCTTGGGGCCGAGCAGCCTTAGCTAATCAAAGGTCCAGAACCTCAGAGTGTCCTAGAGTGCCATAGGGAATGCTTCTGTGCTGGCGGGCCTGTCTGGGCTATTCAAAGACAGATAGACAGTGAGTGATGGATAGATGGTGTTTATTGAATTGGATCTGGCAAAGAAAAAGAACGGCTTGCTTTTTTGGTTTTACCCCTCCCCATTTAAAAAAGAATCTCTCACAGTATTCACTCTCTCTCTCTGTCTCTCTCACGCACTCTCTCTCCCTCTTTTTCTTTTCCTTCCAAAACAACAGATAAGCCTCTGGCAATATTCACAGCCCTCCATGTGACATCTTCTGTTTATGTTTATTTAAATGGGTCTCAGATCGCTGTGGAAGTTGTCCCGTTGCGGAGCCTGGCAGGGGGCAAAGCAGCTGGGCACTGGAATGAAAATAAGGACGAGAAGAGGGATGATTTCTGAAACGATGCTATATGCAAAAAAGTCTGAATGAGACAGAGAAAGGAAAGAGAGTGAAAGAAAGAAAGAAAGAAAGAAGAAAATGTAAAAGAAGATATTTGTGTGAAATACATTTTATGTAATGGGATTCCGTAGTTCTTTGGTCCAAAATAAGGTTACCTGGAGCTTGAAATATACAAAAGTCCTGTCTTGCCAGCTTGTCCCCCTATTGAGGTTTTGTTCTCTGCTTGTGCTTCCCAATTTTGTGCTCAGAACAACTCTGTGCTCTGAAAATGTTTGCTAAATCGTGTATCAACGGGACTTGACAGAAACCACCAGGAGAGCCGAAGGGCACCGTATGATTTCTGCTTCTCCAACTGTGTGATTGTAGCCATGCCTAGAACATTCCGACAAGGCACAGCAGCAATTCGAGGTTGCGAGTGTGGGACTGTGTGAAAGAAACCTCTTATCTGCTGTAGATGTTCCATTGCTCAACCACCCTGCCACTCCTTCTACCTCGATATTTGGAAATGCATACTTCAACGTTACCATTCTTATGTTTGAGCTGTAGGCAATAACTCTTTCTTGCCAAACAGTCTGCTAGTCAGATAGTCAGCCAGCCAGCCAATCAGCCAGCCAGCCAGTCAGATTTTCAAATCCAAGCTCTCTTCTACTTCAAGCGGAACATCATTTGACAGTTGCTTTCTCCTGTCTTATGTCTGCATCCACACCATTTAGGAGCTATCTCTGGTCCTTCATTTCTACATGCTTATGGCAGCACTTTGATGTAGCGGGCAAAAGGGGATGTGTAGGGTGTGTGTGAGTGCTTGTGTGATGGGGGGGACGGTGGGCGCTTAATTGGCCCCATTAGTTGGTTTGACTCCCTCCTTTCTCAGCGCCCCTCCAGTCATGGTGAACCGGATTATGCACTCTATATTTGCCTGTCTTTCATCTTGATGCAGTGCTGCCGGTCTTTCCTCATGCCATCTTCCGTTTCTGTGTTGTGTGCCAGTTCTGGTAGAGTACCATACTGTAGTTCCCCACTCAGGACTTTGGTTTGGACCAATGAAGAGATTTCAACAAGGATCCAGTGATTGTTTATGCTTGTCAGATGAAGAGATATTGGTGTATGTACAGAAGAAAGCCAGGCTGGAGAGCTGACTCAAGCACTCTTTGTACGTGCAGCTTTAAGTGTGAAATTGGCCTGTCAGACTATACATAAATAGAACTATTTGTAACAAAAATAACAAAGTTAGAACCCTTTTCAGGTCAGAAAAAAAAGTCTGGTTCCAAACCGTGTGTGAAGGAGCAAATCGGCTTCAAACTAAGAACAGACTTCTTCTGTGGTTACAAATGGTTCCACCGTGTATAGAACTGCTTTGTTGTTTCAGGATAGCAAATCGTCATCCTCTCTCCAGAACTAGACTTCGAGCAGGAAGTGAAGCGGGCCGTTTGCTGACTCCTTATGCTGGTGATGGATCTCCTTGGGTGCAGGACAGGACCTAATGAAGGGCCATTGATGTTAGCTTGGGAACAGGTAACCTTGGATGGTGGCCATGCCCACTCTGCAGGTCTGCCATCACTCTACTCCTCTGTCCCTGCCTCTGCCAGACTGAGACATGGATTCACTCAGTGGAATTAGCTTTGTTTGGCAATTTAAACAACTAGCTTAAACAACATGGGGAAAAAACTGCAGGTCAGATGGTGAGGAGTTGCTTTGAGCTATAGTCTTCACAAAGCTTGTACAGGCATCTAATACTCTCTCCACTGCCACAAAATACTGTATAGAAGCCAGTTGAAAGACACCATACCATACTAAGAGGTTTAGGATTCAGCTTATTGTGGACGTCATGACTTTGAACAGTTTGAAACTTGTATTCATTGTTGAACAATTGTGTGATGGTGCAGTACAATGTGAAGTTACAGTACAATGGAACAAGGACAGGTAGAGTCCTTCCTCCAGAATCATGTGTTCTGGAGCAAAATGACTCAACAGTCTCTGTAAGTGCTGTGATTGCTTCCTGTTAGAGCATGTAGCTCTAGCGGTTACAGGGAAAACCCAGCACACACTGCACTCAAGCTGGACCACAATAGGTTAGATACCCCGCTGTAGACGGTTATTGTCCCGTTGGCACTGTTTTCTTGTGCAGCTCTGTGGTAAATTGATTGCTTTCTCCACCACACATTCCAGCACCTGTGGCCACCAAGCTGTAATGTATAGGTACATCTCTCAAAGACCTGTAGGCCCCATCACTTGGAATAATCATGCGTATTGTGTAGATAGTAGTTAAAGTACAAGGACTATGATGCCTTGTATGGGGCAGATAGCATTCATCCAGAGTGTGAAGGGTGAACCACATACGTGTCTCTGGTAGCTGTCTAATTAGCTTGCTCCCCAGCATTCCAGCCCCACACTAAACAGACAGACAATTTGCTGAAAATCTGTTCTCGTTTGGCCAGCACCCGTCTGTGGGGGCAGGCAACTATGAATGATAGTTGGTGGGGAAGGAGCCCAAACCCCTGAGGGGGACGGAGCAAGAGGGAGAAGGAGGGAGGGATGGGGAGGTAGGAGGGATAGTGGATAGTAGGAAGGGATAAATGGAGGGGAAAGGTGCAGGGGAGGGAGGATGGGAGGGGTAGGGATGTAAGGAGGATGAGAGGGAGGGGGGGGGGATAAAGGAGAGACAGAGCGATGGATGAAGAGAGAAACTAATAGAGATGTATGAGAGAGAGAGATATGAGAGCATAAAGGTGGAGAGAGAAAGGAGGACTGGAGAGTCAGACAGATAGGGGTTGGGGTTTAGAAAGGGGAAGGGTCTTGAGAGAGCCTAGAGAGTGCTCCATTGACACCTGATTGATTGCTATCCTTGCAGGCCTGCAGAGCACGTCTTTTTTCTTTGACATTGTGTGTGTGTGTGTTTGTGTGCGTCTGTGTGTGTGTGTGTGTGTGCATGAATTTGTACGTTTGCTCACACATGTTCAACAAAGGTAAATGTGTAATGGCCTCAATAATAGTTCACTGTCAGCTATCTGGATTTCTATCTGTATTATCAATTTTAATCTCCCCCCTGTTTTACTCCCCCCCGTCCTTCCCCCACCATCAACCCACTCCCAGACTCTCTCTCTCTACACACACACACACACACACACACACACACACACACACACACACACACACACACAGACACACACACGGACACACACAAACTCACACACACACACACTTCACCCCCTACTGGTTCTGATGTCTCTCCTGCCTATAGACGGCTCACATCAGAATGCAGGGACAAATCAAACCCTGGTGCCACAGGGAAACAGCGGCGCTGATGCACACAATCAGGGGGCCATTTTGTGTCTGGAGGAGATGCATGAGGCTCTTACTCCTCTCTCTGATTTACATGCTCCTCTCGGCCTGCGCTTTGCGTTTGAGAGCCGCTCCGGAGCGTGCCTGCTACTATGTGAAATATGACCATTGAGTGTTAGTGCTGAGTAGAAAGGCAGTGTCCTCATTCAGCCCTGTGGGGATATAAAGCACAGTATTTATACCTGAAGTGAAAGCTTCAAGGATGTGCGGAAGTTACTGCGAGGCTCTCCTGTGTCCCTCTTCACTTCTCTTTTTCTTTCTCTCTTGTTCTCTCATTCTCCTCTCTCTCTCTCTCTCTCTCTCTCTCTCTCTCTCTCTCTCTCTCTCTCTCTCTCTCTCTCTCTCTCTCTCTCTGTCTCACTTTGTCTCTTTCTCTCCGTCTCTCTCTTTCATGGCTTTTGATTTCTGCAATTCATCAAGGATGAGAAACAAACTGACATGTTCAAACTGACATGATGTTTTCATGTCTGGGGATATTTCTAGGATTTTTCTAGCAGGACAAGACTTGTTTTTTTTCCTGATTCTCTGAACCACTCTTCAGAATGAGTAAACAAATAGACCTGTGATAGCTTGTTTTGGAAATCATGTCATTCCAAATCATTTTGAAACTTGAGCGAAATTGGTTGTTTTCTCTTCTGGGAGATTATGTAGCAATGTGATGTAAGAGATGCAGACATGATAGGAAGCAGTGAGAACTGAATGGGACAACAAATCCACTGCCTGTCTAATTTGCTTGGTTTCAACATTGAGTCAAAAAACTGTCAGTGTAAACATGACAAACACTGGTTATGACAAAAATTGGTTATTGAACGATTGAGCAGTGTCAATAACACACCGTGAAACACAGAGGCAAGTTTAGTATTTCCAGAGGGGAGTTCAAGTTACACAAGTGACAAATCTCTGGGTTCCTCTTCCCAACAGATTGATTTACAGAGCGTTTCAGGACTGGGTTTATTTCCGTCTCTCCCACACGCACTGCCCTTCTACTTCAGTCTTCACCATTTTTATGCAGCAATAAAGGAAATGCACATTGGGCTTTTGTGGGACGACTATAAATTCTCGATAGCCTACTTTGGGAAGCACCATAAATATCGACTGTCTTAGCTTTCAGCATTTGTCACAGTTGGACACAGCTAACTAGGAAGGAAGAGCTACTGGCGTCCTGAGGTGATTTGTTCTTGAACGCACCTTGTGTTTAGATACCCTGAGGCACACACTCTCTGTTAATGAGGTTAACCAACATTTGCTATATGTTCTACAGTACAGTCCTTGGTCGTTCAGTACAGTCAGCACGCATGACAGAAACGTATGCAGTGAAGGAGGGCTTTCACTTAATTTCTCCTCTGCCCCTTACCATAAAATGCTTTGACACTTTTTCATTTAACTTCAAACCATCTTTTGTTAGCATAGTAGCTAACTACTAAAACAAGCTAACAAGCTTGTACACTAGCCATCATTACAGAGCTCATAATCACGCTTGCCCACTAGATAAAAATACCTGGGCCCTTACCATCAAAGTTGAAGATGTGAGTTCTCGGTTGAAAGCACTTGATTTGACACCTCATGTTAGTCATCCCCTCAGAGGCTTTCCTTGTTAAGGCTGGTGTTGATGAACGCCATTTGATGTCAGTTAGGTTTGAAGATCGTTATGTGACTTGCTGTTTGAAGAGAGCGCAATCTTCCCGCCTCTATCTCTTCTGATCTGAGACGTATGGTGATTGCCCCTCTCCGAATGCTGAACGCCACATTATTGGTTGTGATACATTTATGAAGAGGCAATGATGCAGTACTACTAGTATCACAAACAGTTCTGATTAAATGTCTAATGTAAATAAGAGCAATAAAATACATTTTTACTGTTTCTTTAGTTCTTTTTTACTGTGAGTCCGTCTATACATTAGTCATCCCCTGTTATAGATCCTACAGTAGTTTAATTTAAGCCTGTTTAAAAGTCCTGGGTAAAGAACGAGAGAGGCCTTGCCTCAGTGATGTATCATTGCAGTGTTATTTGCTCATTTAGCATGTCCTCAACTTAATTCAAATCCTAATTAACTACCTTTGAAAAGAATCTGTGGGATAATTAGCATGTGGGGGTGTAGCGGAAGCAATCAAGCTTTACGCAATTTATTTCTGACCACAGGGAAAACCTACAGCGGTACCACTTTTCTTTTTTTTTCTTTTTTTGCTGAGTGTTACCTTTACTAATTTCCTTTGCAGAGGTTCTGAACATTGAAGTAGTGGAAACATCACCAGAAAAGCATCCTGCTGTAGTGCTGTGTTGTAGAGGGAGACTTCATTGTGTTTTTACTTTGGGTTTCAGCAGGTTTTATTGTATTTTGCCTCCTCTAGAATGTCTGTTACTCCATTGCTGCTAAAATTGACTCATAGAAAGTTATTTTCTACTCAGTTTATATGTCGATTTGCTGACATTTTCTTGGGTCCCTTTGTGTTAGAGTATGTGTTAGAGTTGTTTTTAGGGAACATAACATCTATTTCGTTCTCTATCAAAATGTCCCCCGAATCCATAATCACGTTCTCCCCCAATTTATCACTCCCCCACAGTACACTGATGCCCCTGGCCAACACCTTGACAATATCTTAATGAATGAGTCAATGTTAAAACCTAAAGGAGGGGGAATGATGTTACATCTCTGTTCTTGTATAATAAATTAGATTGACCTGCAAACTCTGACAAAATAGATGACACAAATGTCACTTGTGATCAATTGAATTTGTGAATTAGCTAATGCACCTACAATGTAGGCTCCTGCATCATACCAAAGCATTCACTTTCTTTGTCACTGACAAACAGTGGAACACTGAGAAAGAGTTCTTCATGTTTAAACTAGTTGGACTTGATGTTGTGCTGGGTATTTGAGGGAGAGGAAGAAAGAAAGTTTTTCAGTTTGTAGTTTCTCTTAAATAAATCAGTTGATCTACCAGTGGAACTTTGCTCTGATAGATTTTCATCAGGAGACATGCCGTCTGGAAGCCTGTTCACAGCCAAGGGAACCTTTTCAGATGATAAAAAATCCTCTCAGACACCGTTTGGTGTTTTCATCAGTCAGGTGGCATAAATGCAATTTTCTGGATGTTCTCAGTCAAGAGGCACTCTCCCAGCCCTAACCCCACGCCACCAACAATAACCCCCTTTGCCCCCCTACTTACCCTCCCAGCCCCTGCCACCAACAATAATATCCTCCCTTTTCAGTAAACTTCACTTCCCAGGGACTTCTGCACCAATTTTGTAGTTCTCAGCCTAGATTGGAGCGAGGCCATCTACGCCCACGGGGATCCATTCAGTGGCTCTGGCAGGCGATGACATCCGCTTGTCTTTCATTTCATGTGGCATTAAAAGGGAGATCACAATACAAGCATCCTTTGAGGTGTCTCTTCATTTGCCACTATCAGATACTGCAGAAAGCGTTTTTATCACAGTTCATAGTGCTGCTCTGTTGGGCATAACTCATTTCAAGACAATCTGTGCTGATGTTTCAAACACAGTCCCAAGGGGTAAGGAAGGACTTCACATCACATAACTGACTTTGTAATTGTTTAGGTTTGTGGGTGTTTGTGTTTGTGTGGGTGTTGTGTATGTGTGTGTGATAGTGTGTAAGCGTGTGTGTGTTTGTTGTTTGCATGTGTACTGTGAGTGAGTATTCTTGGGTGTGTGAGTGTGTGTGGTGTGTCTGTTCCTTCTCAGTTTCTCTGGCTGCCTGTTCCAACCGTGGAACTATAATTTAATATGACTGGATATTGATTGTTATTTACTGTGTTGTCAAGGTGAGCAGGAGTCTCAACTTTGTGAGTAAATAGCTCCCCCGACACAGTTCTTTTTGAAGAGTGATTAGAAAACTATTGAGTACCCACCAAATGAGGAGAAGCCAAAAATCATGGTTCTCTAATATCTGCTCATGACCACAAGAATATCATGTGAGATGGCAGAAACTGTAAAAGTAAGCTGTGGTGTTAGCATAAATACTGTGTAGTAAGTTCAAATTAGATAGTGACAGGGTTTACTCAAAATTCACATTTAGTTGATACTGCTATGATTGGTTGGTCAGAGAGGGCAGGTGGGTAAGTGGACAATAGAACATGATCTGCTGAAGAGTTGCTCCAGCACGTTAAATATGACATTAACTTCCACCGACACCTACCCTTACCATAACTGTCTCCCAATGCCTGACCTTAGCAGTTTACAGTTGGTTGTTATGTTGGCTCTAGAGGCTCAGTATCTATAGGGGGTGAAGCAGTAACCTAATGTTCTTGTTGGCCTTCCTTCCTCTCAGGACCAGTGGCAGTGATCAGTGGTGAGGAAGACTCTGCCAGTCCCCTTCATCATGTCAACCACGGCATCATCACCCCCTGCACCCTGGATGCTGGTCCTGATGCGGTTGTCATAGGGATGACCCGTATCCCAGTCATAGAGAATCCTCAGTACTTCCGGCACGGACATAACTGCAACAAGCCTGCCACCTGTAAGTAGCAACATAGAGTTTCACAAAGGTGTGCTGTTTTTTATACATTGTACCCAGCAATCATCATTATTGTAAATACTCAATGATTTTAGCGAGGAAGAATATATATAAAGGAATGCAGTGGCGGACAAGTTAACATGTTGTTACTGTATGTATAACCCTTTGATATACTTCTAACATAATTAGACTGACTGTTTTGTTTGAGTGGTCTGATAAGTATAAACTTCTCCACAGTCATAGTGCTCTGCCACTTATTTCTATCTGATTCTACTTCTGACTTTCAGATCTACTCCCTTTTCACTCTTTAGTAATGTGATGTTAGAAGACCAAAATGGGGTGCTTATTGATCCTCGCCACACTTTAATCTCTCTGCATCTGCTTTAAAAGAGATCTTGTTAAGCTGCCGGCCTCCATTTTGATTGGAATTAATTGAAAAATAGATGTAAAAATAGAAGCCTTTCATGAAAGGAGGAGGGAATATTGTTTTAAAGATGATTTCATTGGGTTTTGTCTTGTTCCGTGGTTACGTGTCCTATCTAAGGACGTGCTCTGGCCCTCGGGCAATGTAAAATTTTGAGTAATATACAGAGGCAAAGTGATCATATGGCGTTCGCATCTGGTTGCAAAGAGACCAGGCACTTTAGGTTTGATCTGTTTAGACAAAAACAGGCTTTTGTGAGCCAGCTCCAGGCATTCAGATGGGCCCCCTTGGGACTCATGTTCCAGGTTGGAGAAAGACAAGATCAGTTTAAGGCCCAATTACTCACAATTACATCAACTGCTCAAGAGAAACATTTGAAACAGCAGTGCCAGCCAACAATCAGGAAAGTCTGATGTCTGTTACTGCCAACAGGAGTCAAGTGCGGAGGACTTGAACAACAAGTCTTAGCATTTTTTTCTCATGGTTTCGAGTAAGCCTTCGCATTTTCTGGATGTTAACTATCCATGGTTTGTTTTGATTGAACATTGTTTACGTTTTGACTGGCAACTCAAAATGGCCATTCGTCCAAATACAGGACGTGTCTTTAAGCAGGGAGCCAATGAGAGGGAAGGAAATCCCATTTAGAGGTGATAAATAAATGAGTCTACTTATGTATTATGAATGGCATGAATTCTTAATATTCAGGCAGTGACTGATTTATATCCCGTCATGCCTGCCACAGGAGATCTGATTGGGAACTAATGAATAAATGACAGTTGGCTCAAATGGAACTTTTTGCCATTGTCATGCACCTGGAATTGAAAATCAGATGAGGCCTAAAACACCAGTTTTGCAGTCTGAGAGCCAATGTTAGGCTTTCTAAAATTGACATCAGTAACATGGATGATATTATTTAGTTTGATGGTACTTCACATGCACATCCAGATATTTAGGGAACGGTAAATAACTTGACCTCTGATCTCATCATTGGGTGGAGCACAAGGTCAAGTTGTCAAGAACGACATCCTGTAAGGGTGAAAATCAAACGGCCCCCAGCCGTGGCCTCTAGCACGTGTCCGTTTTGCTGCGCATGAAATATGGACCTGGGAGCCCTCCTCACCCCCAAGGTGCTTGTGAGGGCTTGGAGGGGAGATGACATGGAGAACAGGGCACGCTGGCCAGCCTTCTGGCTCTACTCTACTTTCCGTTTGATAAATCACTTCACTTACACTGCCTAAGGGCATGCCTTGGGGCCTTGGCCACTACCGGAGGCCTGTCCTTCTGCCTCCCAGCCCCCACACCTGCCACTCACCCCCCCTGATAGTTCCAGACCTCCACGGACAATGCTCAGTGTCAAACTGCAACCTTTTTTAGCCGCTCAAATGGTAAAATATGGTTTAATTATTGATGTTGGGCCATGGATCTATAATTTATTCATTCATTTACTTGAAAGCTTCTTATCCTGTTGCCTGGAGGGCTTGTGCTGAGGGGTCGGAAATGCATGTGCTCTCAACCCTCCATGGGAGTGCACGCACACACATGTACATGCATACACACACGTACACACTCCATACTCCATCCCCCACCACTCCCACAACATGTCCTGGACATTACTTATGTCCATCACAGTTTAGCACATCAGCATTCCACAGAATGCAGGGTGTCACTCAAACAAAGTATCCTCAGAGCCTTGTGGGAGTAGGGGACCACATAAGGGGGAAGAGGAGCTCACACATGACAGGCTCTGTCAGGCCAAATGTCTCTGTTGAGGGCCAGCAATCCACAATTCTAATGTCCTTGGACCTTGCCCCTGACCCTGTACACTGCTGGGCTGCATTCACACCATTAGGGATCCTCCCATTAGGTAGCACAGTGTAGGTCCCTGAAAAGGCCCAAGGTACACATGTCTTGACTGCTGTTGTTGAAGCCAGGGTGCTCATTAAAATATGAATCAGAGAGGAATTCTGACATATCCTCGAACACACAAATGTGAGTTTCATAACAGATTCGTTCTGTCAAAGCTGGACTCGGCCAAGCTGCCAGATATAAAAAGTAAAAACAGTTATTCTTGCAACGTGGATGTGAAAACATGCCGTATGCTAGAAAACAAGCCTGTCGTCCGAAAGAGGAACTCTGGGTGTACCAGATTCCTATATGCCACAAATCTGTAAACAGGAAATCCTGCCTGATTAAAAATAACGTGTGGAATCAGCAGTGGTTTTTTCCCCCAAGTGAAAGTTAACGGCCCAAACCCAGGGAAATGTAGCCTTATTAAGAAGATAAGGAGAGAATGGCAGAGGACAATTCCTCAGCCCTAATGACAGATCCCTATCAAACCAACTCTTCTGTCTCTGAGCAACTTTCTTTTGTTTTATCACTCACTCTGCTTTTTTAATTATGGATTTGTCACGTCCCGCTAGGCAGAATTAGACAATACCTTTTGATGTTGGAGGAGAGAGCAAGCCCTTTCCATTATACGCATGTTAGTAGCCTGAGTAGTGATATGCAGGCGTGGCCAGTACAGATCTTTCTTTGTCCACACTGCCTTTTTAAATGATGGAACCTTAATGAACCTCAAGGTACATTTACATTACATTTACATTTATTTATTTAGCAGACGCTTTTATCCAAAGCGACTTCCAAGAGAGAGCTTTACTAAGTGCATAGGTCACTGATAATATCAACAAGATAGCCTCAAAGCATTGCGGGTTGCCAAAACAAGAAGCACACATTGTGAACAACAAAAAAATGTATGCCAAAGGAAGAACCATAAGAGCATGTAGTTAAGCAAGTTACAATTAAACAACATGAATCTCTAAGTGCAAGTGTACCGGTAGAAAAAGCAAGGAACAATAAAAATAAAAATAAGATTAACTAAAATAGAATATTTCGCAGCAAATTCAACAGTTTAAATCTGTTTACATTTGCATTTAATAATTTAGCAGACGCTCTTATCCAGAGAGACTTACAGTAAGTACAGGGACCCTGAGGCAAGCAGGGTGAAGTGCCTTCCCCAAGGACACAACATAATTTGGCTCAGCCGGGAATCAAACTTGCGACCTTCAGATTACTAGCCCGATTCCCTAACCGCTCAGCCACCTGACTCCCCTCTTATTGGTTAGTTACCACTACCCAACAAGAGCAACAAGTCTTTAAGCAAGAGTCATGTGATCCTTGAGGAAACTAGCATTGAGTTCAACAAACCATTCCTAAGTACCGCTGTACTCCCGGAACAAGTGCGTCTTGAACCTTCCCTTGAAGGTGGAGAGTAAGTCTGTGTCTCTGATGGAGGTTGATTCCACCACTGGGGGGCCAGGCAGGTGAAGAGCTTGTGTTGGGGCCGGGCGGTCTTGAGCGGTGGGACCACCATCTGAAGAAGACCGTAGGTGGCGGGTGGGGGTGGAAGGCTGCAGGAGAGATTTGATGTAGTCGGGTGCAGTCCCGTTCACTGCTCGGAAGGTCAGCACCAGGGTCTTGAATCTAATGCGGGCCGTGATGGGTAGCCAGTGGAGGGAAATGAGGAGCGGAGTAACGTGGGAGCGTCTGGGTAGGTTGTAGACCAGGCGTGCCGCTGCGTTCTGAATCCTCTGAAGAGGGCGGGTTGGGCATGATGGGAGACCGGCGAGCAGCGAGTTGCAGGAGTTCAACTTGGAGAGGACAAGCAGCTGGGTGGAGTGCTCAGACAAGTATCTCCTGATCTTCCGGATGTTGTAGAGGGTGAATCTACACGACCGGGAGACTGCAGCAATGTGGGCCGTGAGGGAGAGCTCATCATCCATGGTAACCACAGGGTTCCTGGCAGAGGATGAAGGGGTCACCAGATCCCAGGGTGATTGAGAGGTCGTGGGAGATGGAGGGTTTCGCCGGGATGATGAGAAGTTCTGTTTTGGCGAGGTTCAGCTGGAGGTGGTGCTCTTTCATCCAGGTGGAGATGTTTGTGAGGCAGGCCTCAATCCTAGCTGAGATCCCCGGATTGGTGGGGGGGAACGACAGGTACAGTTGCGTGTCGTCAGCGTAGCAGTGGTAGGAGAAGCCATGGGAGGTGATGATTGGTCCAAGTGAGGTGGTGTACAGAGAGAAGAGGAGGGGTCCAAGGACGGAGCCCTGTGGGACACCAGTGGAGAGCTGGCGAAGGTCTGACAGTTTGCCTCCCCAGGAGACCTGGTAGGATCTTCCCGACAGGTAGGATGAGATCCACTGGAGTGCAGTGCCAGTAATGCCCATCTCAGAAAGTCTGTAGAGCAGGATCTGGTGGTTAACCGTATCAAACGCTGCAGAAAGGTCCAGCAAAATGATGACGGATGACCTCGAAGCCGCTCTGGCAGACTGGAGGGCAGTGATGACTGAAAGGAGGGCAGTCTCTGTTTAGTGGCCGGTCTTGAAGCCCGATTGGTTGGGGTCAAGCAGGTTGTTCTGAGAGAGAAAGTTAGACAGTTGGTTAGATACAGCACGTTCAATTGTTTAAAAAAAGAAGGGTAACAGTGATACCGGTCTGTAGTTCTGGAGGATGGCAGGGTTAAGGGAGGGTTTTTTGAGTAGAGGGGTAACTCTGGCCTGTTTGAAGGCAGAGGGGAAGGTGCCAGAGGTAAGAGAGGAGTTTTGGAAATGGAGCAGAAAAGTAATGATGGAGGGGAAGATGGTTTGAAAGAGAGGGGAGGGGACAGGATCAAGGGGGCAGGAGGTGGGGCGATGAGAGAGAATGAGGTCAGAGAGCTGTGACTCGGACAGGGGAGAGAAAAAGTTTAGACATTTAGTTGGGTCAGTCATAGAGGGTGAGGGGGTAGGAAAGGTGGGTTTAGGGAACCAATTGCTAATGTCGGAGACCTTTTTTTCAAAGAAGGAGGGGAAGTCGTCTGCTGTCAGGATGGAGGGAGGGGGTGGGGGAGGTGGGTTAAGAAGGGTGGAGAAGGTAGAGAAAAGTTTGTGGGGGTTTGAAGCGGAGTTAATTTTGTTCAGAAAGTAGAGGGTTTTAGCACCAGTTATGTGAGAAGAGAAGGATTTAAGGAGGGAGTGATACTTATCAAGGTCCAGACCGTCTTTGGACTGGCGCCATCTCCTCTCAGTTGCTCGAAGGGTGGACCGTTCTTCACGAATAACATCCGTAAGCCACGGGCAGGAGGGAGAAGATCGTGCAGGCCTGGTTGACAGGGGACAGAGATAGTCAAGTGATGCAGTTAAAGTGGTTAACAGGGTGTCGGTGGCGGTGTTAGTGGGGTGGGACGAGAACTTGTCAGTGGGAGGGAGGTTGTTACAATAGAGGAGAAATGGGAGGGGGATAGGGAGCGGAGGTTGCGCCAGAAAGTTACGAGGGGAGGGGAGGTGGGAGGAGTTGGAGGGAGAGAGACAGAGAATTGGATAAAGTAGTGATCAGAAATGTGCAGTGGGGTTAAAGCTAGCTACTCTTTGACCAGTTTAAACTGGTTATCTAACTGCTGAACCTTCAGCTCTACCCAAGAGATAAGTTTGAGCTCAACTCAATATTATACAACAACCTTGATCACTCGCAGTCAATGCGGCGGTCTCGATGTTCTCTTCAGCAGGACGCTATACGCGTTGAAGATGAAAATGTTTCCTACAGAGGCACCAGTGACTCATTTGACAATTTAAAGGACACACAAATGTATGAGGGCTTTACGCGTTTAAAAGGCTTTTGCTAGAAGTGGGATTTTATGAATATTTTAGAATAGGGTGGCAATAGAATATTTTGAGCTTTGATGTCAGTGTCTCTTGGTGCACAATACAAGTCCAATTATTCGACATTACCGGTAGTGGCTAGAATGAAATGACCTAGAAGATCCTCACAGCTAGCTTATCTGTGGCCAGGGGTCACTGCCGTCTGCAGCATAGCAGACGACCCTGGCATGTTGTCAATGACGGCGTATGAGAGGAGACGGGACACAAAGCACTCTCAACAACTTCCCCCCCGCCATCCCCCCAACCCACACAGTTACACTCTCACATTCAGAGACAGGCTGGGCTTCTGTGCATCAATCTGGTCTCACGGACGATAGCTAACACACACACACACACACACGCACACACTCTCCTTCAGGAATACAGCACTGTACGTAGACAGACACGCACACATGCACACACACATATACACACACACGTATACACACTAACCTGATCACCTGTGTAAATCTCACCCGCACGTCCTTTTATTTCCCCTCTAAGCCACTGGGGAGTACGAGGGGGAGGGGAAGGGGGGTCTCAGGTGAGGGAGGATAAATGAATGAGCCCGGGGACAGTGGCTTTAATCTCAGGGCTTTCTACCCAGCCGCTCTGTGTAAATAGGTTGCTGGAAGCAGCTTGAGAGGGCCTGCAGAGGGAAGCTGAAGGTTAGAGTAGCATGTCCTAGTCTACGACGGCAGCTCAACCTGTAATGGCTGTCTGAGGGGCAAGAGAGATGGCAGGAAAAAACAGAGCCACACACCACTTAGTGGACAGAATAAGTGAATATAGATGAGATGTTTAAACCAAGAGTGGCTGGGGTCCCCAGTAGAGCAGCTGGGCCTGCTGCCTCTTGACGGAAGGTCATGCTGAGGGTGTTAGATCTGATGCTGATGCTCTGGGGCTGAGTCAGAATGGCACTGAACATCAGAATATGGAGGCCATGTCTACGCTCAGATGATGCAAGTGGTTGACATCATTTTTAAGAGTTTGCCATGGAACATACCGACAACATAGTTAACATAGCATGACTTTGCTGTAGAGCAATCGTATACAGTGCAAACAGCACAGTATGAAGGTTGTCAGAAGGTCTCATTAAACTTTTTTTCAAGAATTCCATTGACTGAGTGTTGTGCTACAAATGTACATGCTGAATGATTTAATGAGGCTTATTACCCTTAACCTTTTCATCCACACACCTCTTTTCAATGGATAATTGCTTGAATCCCCCAAATCATCTCCCCCTTCAACAGCCACCCATGGCTCAATGCACCAGCGCTCGCTGACTATTGTTTATCAGCTGTCTGTGTCTACGGGGACCGATCCTTCTGCTTGGGATGCACGATGGTGGCTGTGGATTAAATGAAAAAAAAAAGATGAAGCGTAGGGGGAGGGGGTGGGGACTGTGGCCCCAGGTGGGTCCCTCACAGATGGCATGCAGACAAAGGAGGGCTTTTGGATAGGAATCACATTTGCATTATTGTTATTTGTATTTGATGGAAACCTGGAACACCTGAGTCGAGAGAGTGGTGGGAGTATGCTAAGTGCGAGTGGAGGTGTGCTAGAGTGTGTGTGCTTGCGCTCAGGGGTACGTACGTTTACGTAGGTATGTGTGTGCGTCTATGTGTGTGTGTGTGTGTGTGTTTGAGAGTATGGAGGTGTGCGTGTGTCTGTCTGCAGGGAGCATTTGATTGAGAGGGCTGTATCCCTAGCTAGGTGGTTCCCTAGCTGTTTCCTCTGCACAGAGTGGGCCCTAGCTGTTTCCTCTGCACAGAGTGGGCAGTCCTCACCTTTGTTATTGCATCTTGTAAGAAGTCTTCATACTGTAGTTTAATCATGAGGTACATGTGCTGTGCAGCTTTTCAAATACCTCTTGAGTCAGCATGAAAAAGAAATACACAATGTTGTACTTTAACTTCTTTCATATAGAGGCACTGTTTATTTCATAAATAATCTGTGCTATAATTGAAAAAATCGATAAAGACTGAAGTGTAGTCATCATAAAATAATGTATATCTGACAAACTTAAATTAGAAAAAGGTTCAGCTCCCTACTTTTTCACTGATTCTACCCATGTTAAATGCACCACCTGTCATGTTTTTAGTTCTTGGAGAAATGAGGTACTTACAGTGTACTGTAGCTAGTTACTTTCTCACCCACCCACCTAGCCCTCACCAGCTGTTGAAGTGAACTTTTGTTTCTTGAGCTAGCACTGCATTTTAAGGAGTCGCAAGCTTCCATTTTTGTCCAGTAAAAATATTTAACTCAAAGGCCAAATTATAAGTGTTAAGAGATCCAAGCCGGTGGGTAAGTAGCAACTAACTTTCAGTGCATCCTCAGACACTAAACTAAGCACAGAAAATGTGTAAATGCTAAACCGCAACAATTAATTAATCAGAAATACGAAATTTGTGTAATCATAATGCAAGATGCTTCAAGTTTGAATCTTTGGAGGCAAGTGAATGATTGGCTAACGAACTCAGATGAGAATGTACTGAAAATTATCTAGGTTATAAATCAGGTAACAGGACAGCGGTCAGTGCAGAGGCCTCAAGGAGGCCTCAACGAGAGTTCTCCCCTGTACTAGCTGCCTCTTAGAATGCCAGCTAGCCATATGGAACATACTCTTCCCAAATGAATGCTAGCAGGAATTCTGAACAGGTGCAGAGCAAACTGATTATTTACCTTCCCTATGCCCTTTCATGTTCTCCATCCCTTCAATTCTCTGGTGGATTTTTCAAAAGCACATAAATGCAATGTGGCAAAGCCCAGATCGCAATTACACAAACTGTGTGCCAGAGACTCAATTTCATAAAAAAAATAACATTTTGCAATGCCTCTCAGCCTTTCTCTTTTAGTTTCAATCTTTACAAAAAGTCCATGGGTGTCTTATCTAGCTGCAGTGTTTTGGGCAAGAGTCCCTATGCCCTCTCTGTATCAATAAGGCAATTGAGACAACAACGATCATTACATGCTCCAGCATCGGGCCCATCTTGTTAGTGTCCCATCTGGGCCAACGTGGCCTGGCTGTTCCATTCCAATGGATTTCACAGCATCCTCTTAGATGTCCTTGAACAGAAGTAAACACATTCTCTGGTGGCTCATATTCAAACCCTGTGTCCCGTGTCTGTCTATCCCCTCCCCTGCCCCCGTCCCTCTCTGTCTCTCTCTACCACTCACTTTCTCTCTCCCTTTGACTTTCTTTCAATACCCCCCTCTGCACCTCTGTCCTTCCCTCTCTCTCTTTTCCCCCTACCACTCTCTCCATCTGTGCTGGTCCCCCCATCTCTCTCTCCACTGCAGACGTACAGCACATAAAACGACGTGACATCATCCTGAAGCGTGAGTTGGGAGAGGGGGCGTTCGGGAAGGTCTTCCTGGCGGAATGCTACAACCTGAGCCCAACCAAGGACAAGATGCTGGTGGCTGTCAAGGTATTACAGATGAACCTCCTCCCTTATTCTCCTCATCTCTTCCTCCTCTCTTCTCTCCTCTTCTCTGCTTTTCTTGTTCTTTCCTCTGCTCCCCTCTCCCCTCCCTCCTCTCTTCTCCGGACATGATTTTGGTGGCTGTGAAGTTAAATGATGATCCCTCAATTAGACACAGTAGTGTCTTTACAGGTCCGCCTTTCACCATGTGTTCACCCTTATCTCAGAAAGTAGATAACACCTAATGGGGCATTGTACCGCAAAACATGCGTCAAATTCTCAGGATAGATAGCTTGAGAAATGTCTGTAAGAGTGACTATCAAGTTGTAATACTTCAGGAAGGGTGAATGGTGAGCCATCACTCCTCGGGAAGCTTTTTTGACCAGTAAAATGAGACCTGCAACGAAGAGTCTTGAAACATGATGTGACAAATAGTATTTCAAGAGCTGTGTCTAAGGAGTATTGGTTCACATTCATGACAAATTAAGATTCTCTTCATCATGATGGCACCACCATTATCCACATCATCCCTCTTCATCAGTGCGTGCACAACTGCAAATGTTGGCGGGAGGGGAATTCCTCACGTCAGGTGGTGTTGTCAAGGTCTCTAGAGAACGGAGATCTAGCATCCACCACAAGAGAAGTTGGCTGAAGAGGGTGGGCTACTAAACCTCAGGGGGCTAATGAAGAGTCCCAGATAGGCACATATACACAACCCTTCTAGGGGCTGCACCCCTCCAGACATGTCCATCTGTCTAAACCCCCCACCCCCCTAGAGGTGGATCCCTCAGCTTTGCCCACTCCCCCCCCAGAGGTGATGGATCCCCCCGCCACCACCAGACCCCCCCAGTGATGATGGATCATGTGGTTCAAAGGAGAGGTTCCTGGGCCGGCTGGTGTAATCAGGAAGGGAGAAGACCACATGCTGCTCGGACATCATTATACAGTAAAAGCTGTAACAGTCTTTTGAAAGCCCACCGTGACATAACGCGCATGAAAAGGTCACACACGGTTTTGGGGTGGAGATAATATGCGATTTGTGGATCATCCACATTCTTAATGGTAGGAAAGCTACAACCTTGACCTTTACTTTCATAGACCAAGCTGTGAATGTCTCAGTTCAGAACAGCCATGATGGGAGTGTTTGTACTGAGTGTGTGCAGTATCTATGGAGGGCATTGTGTGTTCGACCATGCAGATCTCATCATACTTTCATCATATCACACAATGAATCCCTCAAGGTAAAGTCACTTCAATTCCTTTCTGCTCTTCATATCTGCAAGTTTTGCAGAGGTTGAGTCTACATCACAACCACCAAGTAAACGTCTTTTTTACATCTATCCTCTCTCTCTCTCTCTCTCTCTCTCTCTCTCTCTCTTTCTCTCTCTCTCTCTCTCACTCTCTTGCTCCTTTTCTCTCTTATTCCCTCTCTCAATTTAAGATTCTGTTTGTGCTTGCTTTCTAACCTTTCCATATCCGTGTGCATCTTCTCAGAGGGTGTGCACGGAATACATTCTTAAGGTCAGCGAAGAGAAAAAGAGTCATCAGTGCTCCTCCAATTTGCTTTGGTGGAGCACTCGGAGTTATTATTTTGGAGTAGAGCCCAGAGATGAAACATTTGGTTTGACTCCCAGTCGATTTTTATAATAGAATTTTATGAGCTTTTACTTACAGTACTGTTTATCACCAGTATCCTTGAGAGATGCAGAGGAAGAGCATGTATACTGTAAAGTAAAGGCATTTCAGAAGGCCAAGCCCAATAGTAATGAAAGGGGGGATCTTAAGAGAGTGGAAGTCAAGGGCAGAAAAGATCAAGTGTGATAACTTATGTATTTGTTGTTCCGTGACAAAGTGTCAAGAGTTTTTCATGGAGAATCAAACATGTTATTATCATGTTATTATAATTTTTTGATGTTTTTTTTTCTTTTTCTGGGGACACTGTGGTGCAGTTAGGCAATGATGACAACCCATCAGGATTTTATATTTTAAATGTACTCCACTTCAAAGGGATACATGCTCTATCAGCTTTATCCTATTACGAATCAAGTAAATGTCTTTTTTTTATACTGGAACGTTGTGACTGTTCTGCCTTCAGGCAGATGGCGGTGATGTGTGACGAGATAGTATATGACAGGACTATTAAGATTGCACCTTCAGAACCGTAAATCCCAGGAATTACAACTCCTGTAGTATATTCTTCTTAAATCATTTATTGTCTTACTCATGTTATGCTGGATGTATATAGTATATCTACATACTACAATACCCAGTAAAGGCAAAGGATAAAAGATAATCTGTCAAATCATACAATTTTACAGTCACTGTCACCAAATACCTCTTAGTCTAAATACTGTTCTGTACAGTCCATGTATGGAACAAGACAAGTGAATACAGTACATGAATACAACAAAATGCTTCCTTCCTTTTAGACCCTGAAAGATCCCAACCTGTCAGCCAGGAAGGACTTTCAAAGGGAGGCGGAGCTCCTTACCAACCTGCAACACGAGCACATTGTTAAGTTCTACGGCGTGTGTGTGGATGGAGACCCGCTCATCATGGTGTTTGAGTACATGAAGCATGGAGACCTTAACAAGTTCTTGAGGTAACCGTACACACGTACACACACTCAGAATGACTCAAATACTTGTTATTTAATATAATAGTCAGAACAAGTGACAGATAAAAGAGTGAATTTGCTGGTATTCGCTAGGACCAGAATACACTACGTAAGTCTTTGGGGGTTTTGGGTTTGATGTCTGTGATGGAAATAATTGAAAAGAAGACTGGTGTTATGATTGAGTTTGTGTGTCCTTTACTGTGATACTGTTATAGTATTTTTTTGTTATTTATTTATTTAAATTGTATTTATAAATGTTTTATGAATCTTTTCTGAATTGAAAAGCAATCCCTTGAATGATGAAATTATTTCATTAAGCGAGCAAGACACCACTAATCTTTCTTTTCTGGTCTCCTATAATCTTATTTTGTTGATCCCGGAATTCAATTAATCAATATGCAGAAAAAACAGTCCAGTCTCAACACCTAAATTGTGATGATGTATTTGACACGTCATTTTTACTCTTGATTATTTTACCTCAATACACAATAATAGTGCCTCTAGATATAGAGATAATAAGATAGAAAGATAGATACATTGATAAATAATATATACGTGTGTGTGTATGTACAAAGAGAGAAAGACACAGAGAGAATGACAGAAAGAAAACAATTTAAGGCATGAATTGAGACACCCAGCAGTGAGAGAGGTAGAGGTGGAGAGAGAAATTGAGAGAAAAGGAAAAAATGGAAGAAATAAAGAGAGAGAGAAGGATAGAAAGAGAGGGGATAGAGCAAACTAGCGAGCAGTCCCCCCATGGTGCCACTTCTGCAATCAGCCAAAGGCTCTATTCTCTCAGTGTTGATGAGGTCAAAAAAAAAGTACTTGCGTGTAATTCCTGAGAGAAATCTTGTTTTCATCCATGAACAGAGAGAAAAGTATGTGAAAGTGGTACATAAAGTGGTACTAAGTGGTAGATATTTGGATATTCCAATATGGTTATTTTGAAATGTTGAAATGATTGCTTTCCAGCTACTAGAAGTGGACTAGTGACTAAGTGTTTTGATCTAAAGCTTATCCAAGCATGGCTAACAACAGTTTGTTTCTGCTTGAACCATGTACTCATTCAGATAAGATCAGTTTATGTTATGAAAAAGAACTTCGGTAACACATTACCTGGATGGTTAACAGTTTGTGAACTGCCGTGAATAGAAACTTCTGTACATAATCTAGTATTATTTTATCTTTTATAAACAACCCTATAAGAGACCAAGTGAGCGTCCCCAGTAAAAGGTGAATGTTTGTGATTTGTGATGGGGGTTTCCTGTTGCAGAGCTCATGGGCCTGACGCCATGATCCTAGTGGACGGCCAGCCGCTGCAGTCCAATGGGGAGCTGGGCCTCTCTCAGATGCTTCACATTGGGACACAGATTGCCTCCGGGATGGTGTACTTGGCCTCCCAGCACTTCGTCCACCGGGACCTGGCCACGCGCAACTGTCTGGTGGGCAACGGTTTGCTGGTGAAGATTGGAGACTTTGGGATGTCCAGAGATATCTACAGCACTGACTACTACCGGGTAAGGCTGGAAATAGGGATGTTGGGTTAAAGGCCTGGGGGGAAATGCTATTTGTGATCAGTCAGTTGCTTTAGGTGTCTTTGATTTGGTTTGCCTGGTGTGACAGGTGGGCAGATTTGGACATTATGCCACTGGCTGGGTAAGTGCTGTGTAAGCGAAATTAAGCGTACCTAAAGTAGTTGAGGGACAACAAATGGTGTTTGAACCCAGGTCTGTTTATTTCGTATTTTCTGTGTTTTTTTTTCTGCATGGTCAAATAAATACATAATTTGTATACACTTCAATATGCACATGCATTGGATGATTTGTAAATGTTTACATGCCAACCCATCACAGAGTGAGGGAGTTGAGATAAAATATTATTTTTTGAAATGTATACTCTGTGTTGGCACCTGAAAAACTTTTGCCCATTTCATCCTTTAAATGCATCAGGATGGTGAAAAGGTAATCAAATCCAGGAAGAACGAAGACAATATTGTTTGACGTTCTCTCTTTCTTTAATAAATTACTCAAAATGCATAAATCAAACAAGTGGATTGTTCCCCAAACAAGGTAATGATCATCATTATAATCATATTACAGCATTTCTGTTCTCACATGCAACCGTGCTCCGAACTGCATTGAATCCACAATATGTGTTTCAATGGCTTCTATTGAACTATTTCATGATTACAGTCCATTTTCACATTCATCTTAACTTTCACACTGATGTTGGATGAAATGGAACAGTAGTTTTTGTATATAGTTTTATATATATATATATATAAAAGTATTACTTTGGGACAAATTCAAACACATTCTAAAACTGTAGAGTTACTATTGTCCAGACAAACAACAAACAAACAGAAGAGAGATCTTAGCAGAGGAAGCCAAGTACCGACTATGACTGTCCCTGATGGCAGTCGGATGTGGGGGTGTTTGCCAGGCAGGGGAGGGGCGGGTAGGGTAGGGTTCTGATAGCATCTCTGCTAAACTACACAGAGAGGAATATTGACAGAGTCTAAAGATTAGAAGGCCCTAACAGTATTGGACACATTCCCTGTGTGGAGTGATTATGAAGAGAAGACCATGCCAACTACACAATCCTCACATCGCTGACTAGTCATATTGACGTCTGCTGTACTCTGGGACTCCGGAGACACTGTCTCACCAGAGGAAAGTACTGGGAAACAGCGATGAGATGAGATTCAAGACATTTCACCAACTGCCAATCTCTTATGTAATATGTTTGTAAGGGGACAGGTGTGTCTTCAGCCTATCAGATAGCTCTGGTGTGTTGCACGTTGTCAATGAGAAACTGCTTTCTGTCAACATGAAATGGAAGCCAGATTGTGTTATTTATATCTACAGTATTAATGAAACATGTCCAAGCGCCTTACTTATTTCAGTTTGTTACCCAACGATTTAACAGACATTTTTGTGAATACCAGAGTAGGTTTTCATGCAAACTAACTTGATTATTTACAAACTGAAAATCCCATAGTCACTGCAGCAATAAAAAAAATAAGAGCATGATGTCCTTTGCTAGCATCTCAGATGCTTTTAGTATCTCAGATCCTTTAACTTATGTTTCCCTTTGAAGATAAGAGGTGCCAGATTTTCCTGTAGACACCAAACTACTGTAGCTCAAGCATCCCACTGCATAATTTATTACACCAGCAGGAACAGGGCTGGGAAAAACTCTGTGCTGACTAGCACACAGACCACATTTATTTACTGTCGACCAATAGAAAAAAGAAGAAAAATACCATGGAAAGTTTAGCAACACACTTCCGTAGTGTGGTGCAGCTACAATCCCACTTTATCTGCTCCTGGCAGCAACTCAGCAGGTTCTACCCTAATGGGCCTCATAGACTCTAAAAGTGAATTTGTGTTTGCAAACGTCTGAGCTTGGAGATATTCGGTGGATGGAGGGTTGAAAGAGAGAGGGATAGAAAGAGTGAGAGAGTGTATAGATGGTTATCGGTGGCCCTTAAGATATCTACAGGCTCCTCCTGGGCTCTCTGTGGGCCGTAAAGCGCCCAGTGAAGGGGTCCTACTGGGCCCGTAATCCATCCCCTGCCATGGCGCTCTGCTCTCCGCGCTGCTAATCCAATCATTTCCCTGCCACGGTGGGACAGGCAGGCCACTAATCCAGTTTGCACACCACAAAAAAAACCGTCTGACTCCTCCCTCTCTCCCCAAGAGGCGTGCATGGCGAGAGATATGACATTGAATGGGAAATATCTGGATCATTAAGGGGGCAATTATTATATTTTTATAATGTATTTATTACATTTTTCCCCTTCACCACGCTGGTTAATTGCTACGGCCTTGCCACAAAGCCCAAGGTGCGGTGTCTTTCTCTGGGAGGATGCACTTCCAATTTTAATTCCCACCTTCCCGCAGAAGCGTTGGGATCATTTGCATGCATCTGTGGAGGTTTACCCTTGCGTTTAGTGGGCAGTGTAGACCTCAGATAAGTCATTTAGACTAACAGGAACTTAATTAATTTGCTTAATCTTTCTAAACCTTCACAAGGGGACGCATGGGTATACAGCCCATGCCAGCTCAATCACCTCTTTTAAGCCCACCTATCGGTCTTGACTTCGGCCCAGTGATTTTAACACGTAACCCACCGTGCTTTTAATGTGAGCATTAGCCTAATGATGTGTACAATACTAAAACATCTTGTATTAAATGAGTCCAGGTGATGCTTAAGTCAAACAGCGCCACTATGACCATAAGCACTCAGGTGCATCCTGGGAAATGAAGTTGATTGGCCATACAAGAAATACAACGAACAGCTAGCAAAATGCAATTGCCTTAAATGACCTGAAGGACAAGAGCTGTGCCATTGAGATAAAGACTGACTAGAGTGTTATAAGGATCTAGATTCTGAGATACAGAACATCATGTCCCTCATTTAGGTTTGCCTTGATTGCCGCCATGTTTTCTTATCTCCCCGCTGCTTGAGGACTAAGCCACTGGCCTCCCATTCATGGCTATCTGAGATGCATCTAACTAATTTGGTGTTCATTTTGGCAAGGCTAGCGTGTGTAAGCTGGAAGGGAGGTTTAACAAGGGGAAGGAGATGCTCCTGCAACTGCTGTGCACCAACTTGATAGTTCCACCTTGACATCGATTTGGACTTAGTTTGTCACAAATGTTTTTTTCTCCATGGCAAATCTGAAGACCCTGTTCACGCAGTCAGGCTATGTGAATACTATGGAGAAATTGATAGTAAAAGGGCTATGTTTTATAACAATGATAGCAGGCTATATGTAATCTATGTGTAAGTGGCACACTGTGGTGAATACTGGTGGCTAGGTTGACCTTCAGGCCATGTGCATAAATATTACATCATGTAACACTTTGTGGTACCTACCGAATTCTCACTTTTATAAACCATCAAGATCTGGGAATTTGCAGGTTTATTTTGAGCAAAAAATGTGAGGGCATTTATATTTTACATTCAAGGGAGGAGTTGCTGTTGGCAGATTGACAGAACTAATGTTTCTTTAAAACATACAGATTCTTTACACCCTATGTCAGATTGAGAGGGGGATGTGTTTGACATTCAAAGGAAATGTGCTATGAGACTGGGAGGTAATTAGCAAGACTTGAGCTGATCTTTTTGTGGTACTTAAAATGCTATACAACACTCACACAGATGCCAAAGCTGTTCAGTGGAATCGGGGAATAGAACTTATGACTATAAATGAACACGATTGCAGTGTTGCCAAGAGTGTAGAAAGACGAGCAACTTAAGACTGAATGCTGCTATTTATTTAGGTTTTATAGTGATAATAGCTGTATTCATGGCTGAGGCCTGTTTTGTCCATAAACCTCAGTAAATAGGTTTGTCCTCAAAAACAGACAATAGACTTCCCTGTGCAATTGTGAGCGTTTATGGATTTATTTACTCTTTTATACAGCCAAAAATATCATTTCGGGCTGAGGTATATATGCTGTAGCTAAGAGTGATCTGTCTGCTGTTGACAAGGCCAGCACTAAAAGGCAACATAAGGCTAATGGATTCACTATCCCCCCATTGGTCCATAATTCCTCAAAAAAGCTTCAAGCTGAATGCAGTTTCTAAATAGGCTGTGTCTCTAGCGGTGGGTAAAATAAAGTCTTATTATTTAGATTTTCAGTCAATACTGTACTTTGACCCCAGGTGTATACTGCACAATGAGCCTTGTAATTAATACAGGGTGCTGGTTAGCACTCTCTTGCAGAGGAGAGTTGCAATATCCTGCAGCTCACTGCAACATCAGTCTTGTTCAGTCTGTCATGGGTATGATTAAAGCAGAGCCATTGACATGAATAGGAAATAGATTTTAAAACAATCCCGGCTAATGAAAGCTGAGAGCTGGGATGATTAATGGTTGATTGTTTAATCGATTAATATCTAGCTTCGGAGGATTTACAGTGAAAGAGACTTCATTACAGGCACAGCTTGGTTTAAAGATGTCAACTATCACAGAATTGATAGCTCCCATTCTAAAAATATCCCTCGGGACACTGATACACTTGTCAAACCAGTTAACTTAAGGTTCAGTAAGCCAATAACGTTGTTTTTGTACTGACTGACTATGTGTGGGAACAGTATCTTGAGTCTTTCATACTGAGATGCTTTGTTGATATTTCAATTGTTCTGTACATTTTTTATCAGTTGTATTAGGTTATGTTTATTACTGTCATTCAACCAGAAGGAGCATGCATAAACGTACAGGGACAGGTGCCAGTCAGGATAAAGTGGGGTTCTGCATTTCATTAATGCCAGTTCTGATAGTACAATGGACATATATGCTAAGTGTAATATCAGTTCCAGGTAGAGGGACAGTCATCCTCTGAGTTGTCCTGATGGGTTTATCTCTGACAGGTGGGAGGACACACCATGCTGCCCATCCGCTGGATGCCTCCTGAAAGCATCATGTACCGGAAGTTCACCACAGAGAGTGATGTGTGGAGTTTTGGGGTCATCATGTGGGAGATCTTCACTTACGGAAAGCAGCCTTGGTTTCAGCTGGCCAACAACGAGGTATGCTCCTTCTATCAATTGAGTGGATTGGTAGGACTGTCTGGTATTTTGATGTTTTCTTCAAATTTTTCTTACTACCTTTTACCTTATTAAATCACATCTAAAAACAATGAAGTGTAGGCACTTCTGGGTTTCAGCAGGAGGGGTGAGGAATCTGGCAGATGTCGCTAAGCAACTGTAATACAATAAATGTTGTCGAGGCACTTTTGATTAAAACTGGTCATTTAGGACTTAATCTAAAACTAGCTATTGCTTCTCACTTATTCCTGAACCAGTCCAACCCACTGAAATGATGTATTGATGCTGTGCCATGAGATGATGCACTATTACATAATTTCCATGATTGGTTTGCTTTTTCATTGGATGGGGTGGGACAGAATCAATGGGATTCAATTAGGATTACTCTTGTAAAGCAAGCGTATTAAGAAAATTGAATTGACCTTAAAAAATAACCTGGCAAGTGGCACGCATCACACTCGTAATTCATGCAATTGAAACATCGATCGTCTCTTGATCTTGACAGAAATAGAAATGTACCAATTTCCATAGTGCCCCTCAAAAATACTGTATATGACAGTAGCATAAGTGAAGTGTTTGGATATTCCAGACGTGCTTTACTGAAATGGTGGTTTTGTGTGATTGCTTCTGTATTTGTTCATTCATCAGAAAAAAAAATCATTAATTTTGTGGCATTTTTATTATTATCCATACAGCTACAGACTGTATTTGTGCTTAAAACGTGCTAGATTACTTGACCTATGTCCCTTTTGTTTCCCAGGTAATTGAGTGTATAACACAGGGTCGTGTCCTGGAGAGACCTCGTGTTTGTCCCAAGGAGGTGTATGACATCATGCTAGGGTGCTGGCAGAGGGAACCCCAACAGCGACTTAATATAAAGGACATTCAGAAGGTCCTCTTCGCCATGGGCAAAGCCACACCTGTCTATCTGGATATCCTTGGCTAGCACTAGTCAGACTTGTTTGTTCCTCGCCAGACAGACAGACACACTGACTGACTGACAAACACAAACCAGGAATAACCAAACAACCTGTACCTTACTGCGCCACTGTCAAAACACCTACAAGTTTGGGAAGGACTTAAGTGCCTGCAACACTTTTCGATATACTGGATAAAAAGTATCAAAAAGACGCACTTTTACATTTTGTTTACTTACATATATGATGTATAGTTATACAGTTTCTGAAAAACTGCAAAAAATAAACTAAAAATTTAAATGTAAAAAAAGGGAAGACACAGTGATGTTTGCTCTTGGTATGGCGACAGCACGACAGGGGAAGAATATTTCCTGTATTTCATTTTATAAATATACATAGATATTACATACAGTATATTTTCTATTTATTTAGTTTTTTTTCAAGGTGTCAAAAAGTCTGCCATGTCTGTCGATAAGGGCTTGCCCCTGTGTGAGGAATGCCCTCTAATAATGACAAATGGCTGGCAGGGACTTGATGAAGAAAGCCTTACTGCTGTTTGATTGGCTGAGACCAATCCATTATGCTGATGAAGGACAAACATTGGATGGTTAAAAAGGAATCCGTAAAAAAATTGTGAAACTACCCAATCAGTCAACAAATTGATTTTAATTTAAATGAATGTACATAATGTAAATTTCAATGTGTGTTATGTTAACTTATTTTCTTTTTTGGGTTATTTTAGTTATTTTTCTGACACAGTGGGGAACATGGACTTGGTTTTCTAAATATTATATGAAATATATGTTTTAAATCATGAAAAAGGGAGGATATATGTTAATGTTGATAGTTTTTGTCACTGTGTAACTTACACAGAGAATGATAATTACAGTGGAGGACGTACGACAGAGAGACTTTGTAGAGTGTGGAGTATGCCGAGCCTTTACTCCAAATTATGTTTTGCCAAGAGGTGATAAATTCTTATATTAACTTTCCAGTTCATTTGCTTTTTATGACTAGAATAATGCGATGATAAGTACTGTCTTTCATCCCATCCCTACTCATACTGCACCTCCAAACATACATACACACTTTGATTTTTTGTTGTTGTCATTTCCATGCTATGTAGTGTAAAACTGTCCAGATAAATTCTTAAGAAAATACATTTCGTATCAGAGAATATTAATGATGAATTTTAGACATGTGTAACTTACACAGCATAAAGACTCACAATGCTATAAGGAAAAATAGATCATTTTAGATAAACTTTTTCACAGTCTCACAACATAATCTTCATCCAGTATGAGCTTTATTGGATGCTTGTTTTTTGATCGGATACATGATTTTTATTCCAAAGTATTTCTCATTTATATTTATTAATAATTTAATAATTTGAATGTATGACTCTCTTCCCCTCGAACGCTCATCCTGTTCCTGTGACCTTTGCATGTTCACCTAATTGGAAGTTAATTTAAGCTTTTTACCCTATAAGTTGATTTCTGTTTTGTGCATTTAAAATCTGTGGTATGGTAAAGCTTATACACTGATTACAGTTCCATACTTCATATGCCTAATACTGAGTTACTCTGCAATTTTACGTTACATGCCAAATGAACATGCCACAGTGATGAGTTGTATAGTGTCAAAGGCAGAGCTTAAAAGCGGGGTAGGTAATGTTGTTGAGAACCACTTTTTGTCATGTTTGCTGAAATAAACTTCACATCCTGATAAAAACCAATACATCTAAAGGTTTGAGAGTAAAATTAACTAAATCCGATATCTGCGGGTGTTGTAGGACTGTAATAAACACAACCATTCATTATAGTCGGACCGGCACTAATGATTGGATGGCATTCGGACCGAAGGCAACGATTGGACAGGCTACTTGTCTGTCTACTTACCTACCTCCCAGCAGTAGTCGGGAAGTGCGTTTGTGTGATTTGGAGGAGTGGCTTTGAAAGGAGGGACATTGAATCCTTTCAAACTCAACTGCTAGGTTTGCAAAACTTACCTACTCTGCCTTTAAACAAACTTTTTGTCATGGACTTACCCAAATTAAAGATTTTTTTTAAATTCCCTGTGGTAAAGAATATAGGACATTCTGACAATGACAGACAATATCTGCAGGGTATTGTAATAATTTCATCACAGTGAGTTGAATATTGTTTCAAAAGTTAATTGTGCTTATTTTCTTTTTCTTGGATGAACTAACTGAACTCTTTCTTTCTCCGTTTTGAAACAAAATCGACATATTATCATGTACACATGTTACGTACAGTATATAAAACGTGGTATAAAAATGCAGTATATAAAAAGACTGGTATTACATGATAGATCTTTGTATTAATGTGACTCTTAAGAAAATGTCTTCAAACAATCAGATCATCTTGTTTTTCACTTTGTCTTGTGTTATAAAAATGTGTGAGTTTGAGAAACCCTGTCTTATCCTAATCTCTGTCTTACAAATTGTATTGCAACATGTAAAATATGCAACATCACGATGTACACAGTCAGTACAACCCTTACAATTGTTTCACTTTTTGAAGTACAAACAACTTTCTCTGTACACTGAAATAACCATGCAAATACCATCAATTGTAAAACATAGTCCTGAGCAATCCATACTCTACAATGACCTTTCACTGACAAGGAAACACACATTCATTGTACACAAATGAGGACAACCATTCCAGCAATAGGTAACCATTCCAACAGCGGGTGAAAATTCCAGTTAATTATGTACTATATACTTTACACACAGTAAACACTCACCCACCCACACACCTTCAGCTTCATACAGCGGAAGCATGATATTGCTTTTGATGATGTTGCATGTGTTTGTGTGTGTGTTAATCTGTAGGAAAATGGGCCCACTCACATCCAGTATATAGTCTCCAGTGCAAAGATATATTTGGAGATGGTCAAAGTTTACCAGGCTTGACCTAACCTGTTGTCCATGCTTGGCTTCACTAAATAATGTGGAGAGAAAATTACAGGGATAGCCTTTAACAAGATGATCACTGATTGTTATAGCTCCAAATGTAGGTATTTTTATTGCACGCTTGACTGGATTTGGTTAGACTGTCTTCATGGCGAATTAGGTGCTAATTGAAGAGAGACCACCCAGCCCGACCCTAAGCTCAAAGCCTCCCCTGAGATTGTAGATATTTGTATAAACAATAATTTGTTTAGACACAGTCACATAGAAAATAACGCAATTGTTATGTACTAAGCTTAAGTAAAACGGTGTCAGAAACCAGACATTTAAACTCAGTGTACCAACACATATTTTGACAATATTTCCAACAAAGTATGAAGGGTCTTGACTGTCTATAGTGCTGCATGACTCAAAAAATATAATATATAAAGTATGAGACCGAAGAAATACTGTCAAAATTATAAACAGGTGTCTGGGCCTTATCAAGTAATCTTTTCATAACAGGTAATAGGGATGATGAAGTGACTTTGCAGGATATGTGAATAGCGTAAGTGCGTAGGCAAAGGGGACTTTCTGTGGCTTTGTTCTTTGATGTAGAAATGAGGAGGACGAGAGCACACATTGTGTTTGAGAGACTGGAGAGAAAAAGTGAGAGAAAGAAAAAGAGAGGGATGAAAATGAAGCGGAGGCTTGTTACGTAACAGCATGCATGGGTCTTTTCTCATCCAAGGACACCAGAACAAAATGTGTTGTTTGTTCATTACTAAAACGTTCCTCTAAGCTCCTCCAATCTAATATTTCAAGACAAACGTTATTAGGTTACAGTTGGTTTGACAGGTTTGAATGACTTACTTTCTCTATTTCTTCCTTTACTTTTTAAAACTTCAGCTGTAGTTAGCATTTTACTTGGTAAACGTACTTTAGGTTGTGTACCTGATTCTGAACATAAATTCTTGTCCGCACATGAGGAGCGCTTCCGATTTATCCCCCTAGGCATTGTTATCTGTTGTGATGGAATTGAGCCTCCAGTTCCTGAAAGCCAGTATAACCTTTATCTTTGCCCAATGCTATTTATACGTACTGTTTTTCTCTGCGAGTCTCCAGAAGAACAAGGTGTTTTGCAAACAGACCTGTTATAACTGTTTACCTCTTCGAATATGCACACTAATTCCCTGGAGGGGATGTGCTTGAAATTTGAAAGGCCAACAAAATTGTGAATTTCCACTTCATTTACCATGCAGCCAATCAGTGCTCAATGACCCAGATTAAGAATATAATATTAATGGTGACAGCAATAAAGATGTATTTTTGTGGAAACCTTTTCTCTCAATTAGGTCAATTTGCAAGAACAATAAATGAATTTTGACAAAATAATTTAGAAGAGGTGGGGAGTTGGAGTATTAAACAAAAGAGATTGTGACAGTGGGGAGAAAATGTGATTCAAAAGGTTTCTGTAGGTTAAGTGACTCCACTGTTTGAGAATGGGTGAAAATTGCCTCTGAAATGAGTTTTCTAAGCTTCAGGTTTCTTCTAAATGTGATGGGCCGTCTTGATAATTGGTGAAGGTTATAAAGGCTGGCACTCCTTGGTGATGTTTAAATGTTTGCCTATTGCATCATTGCAATACAACAACTATTAACAATTGAACCTTTGACTGCACCAAATGGTCCAATGCAATGGCACTACTACTGAAAGATCATGATCTTGAACAGGATCTTGGAAAATAACTGGATCTGTCTATTTTTGCTTAAAAGGTTGTGTGTGTCTGAGTTTGGCTTTCATTGCGACATGAGAACAAGATCCATCTCGTGCACAGCAGCAGGCAGTACATTGATGGAGCTGCTTTCATGAACATGACTGAGAATGTAGGAGGATTCTAGAAAATTGGGGAGTGAGTGAGCAGACAGAGTGCTTTGAGGTACAGTCATGCACGACCTCACCAAAAACGCTAACCCTGCTTGATCTCCTCGAGGGAGGATGGAATCAACTGCTGCATTAAGTTTTCAGGAGGGAATCGAAGAGGGGATGTCACCCTGGAGCAATCTGCTGCACTGTCAGCAGGTGTTGACATCTAGATTAACCTTGGGCTGCTGGGAGTCGTAGTCCTCTGTAGTAGCCAGGCTCATTGGAATGCACGGGGGCAACTTTCCTCCAATCCCACGGCTGGAACCCTCACAGGCCCAGCGCTCTGCGATGGTCTGTCAATCAGCCCTCGGCCGCAGATCTGACAGGAGCCTGAACTCCGTTTTGGGGGACGTGGGAAAAAGGAGGTAGAGGCTTGCAACATGTGGTGAGTCATCATCTCATGTCTTGGCCTGTTCCCCAGGCCTCACAGATGTACTGGGGGATGGAGTGTGTGTGTGGGGATGGTGGGGGGGGGGGGGGGGGGCGTTATTGTTCTAAGCTGCTTCCTCTAAAACTGAGTTGGACTTGTTATTCAGGTTCTCAAAGCTCAGTTCCTACAAACCATCAGTGTGTCACATGTCATGCTGTGAACTCACATAAATACATACAACAACAAAAAGCCATGAAGAATAGAATTATCTAAACTGCAGGTAATCTAATGTTAATATCCATCACTTATCCATTTTCTGAAGATCTAGGTTCTTTGCTCACACAGCCCTAACATGTTAGTGACTGCTTAGCATTTCAGCACACAAGTTCAAATTTAGTGTTCTTGTGTTGCTCTGACAAGTCATGGTTCATGCCTCCTACAGAGTGACAAGAACATGTTGATTTCTGTCCCCACAGTCATTTTTGTGCTGCTCTTGTATAACAGCCCGTCAGCAGATCCCGGGAGAATCTAAGGTTGTTGTTGTGTTTTTTCCCTCCTTACAACCTGACCATATGTCCGTTAATTAACCCAAAATCAAATGTTTATCCAACATTTCATGAGCACTGACATTAAGCTTGTTACTTGTGAATTCTGATTAGTATTCTACTCCTCCAAAGTCTCATGGAGGAAATTATGCAACTTGTTGCCATAGCAACTTTGGCAAAGGGTGTTTTAGTGGAGGACGGTACTAAATTCTGATAAGACAGGACAATAATGTGTATTCCCTTTTATTCAATAGTAATGGAGATAAAGTATTATAGCCTATCATAACAGGTTTAGTGGGCATGATTTGGAGATATTATCCTGTACATAATTTTTCCCCTTAAAGTTCCGGATATTGTTTCTCAGTGTATATGAGAGGAATTGTTTGTCCACACACACATTATTTTATCTTTTTTCACGTGCTGTTTGTGAAGAAATTCAATTCAAACCTTCTATACGTGTCCGCAAAGTCAAGTAAGAGAAGGATGCAATATGCTTACAACACAGTGCATCAAGTATTCTGTCAATACATACACAAACACTCAGGCAGTCCCTTAGTGGTTTTTAAAGTGAATCCAAGGTTTAAATCCAATGTGTGTGAGCACAGTGAGCATTTGACAGCGGCCTGTTTCACTAGTTGAGTTTAAATTAAGAGACAGACTAATCATGGATATGTGATAATATGTTAAACAGCTTGCCCATAATGGCTTTTAGATTTGGAAAATGTATATTTGATGTAAGAATTAAGTCCCAATTAGTTTATGCGCAGTGTGAGTGATGATGAAGATGTCAGACCTCGAGTGCAATTAGGTGATAAGTACAGAACAGTGATTGACCTGCCTGAGTCGGGAGCTGACTTTCCACACATGCCTAAGGATTTCTTTTTTTCAAATCTATAGACCATTAACAGTAAGATTTTCCAAACACATCATTTCCCAACTTGCTTGAAGGCATTTACTATACATTATTCCCTCTGCTTGCAGTGAAAATATCATTCCCAAAAAGAGATTTCTTTCTTTTATAGGTGATATACCCATAAGGGGGAACAAAGCTTTAAATTCAAACTGCTTAACATCTTCCAGTATTTTCAATTGTTAACTCCATATCTGTTTGTGCTTTGTGTGGGTGTGTGTATTTAAGATTATGTTTTAGATTCAGAAAGAGAGACAAAGATTTAAACAACAGTAAAAAGACATGGCTATGATAAGATATGTTGTGATTGCAGCTGTACTGTTTGTCAAACACTCAAATCTTGCCATCTGCCTACAGGGCAAAGCGCCTCCTCAAATTCTCACTGCCTTTGTCTGTCGTACTAAACTTTCTTCTTTCTGGTCAATAGAAATGCAACATAACTGACTTTTTTCGTAAAGAGAATACACATTCTCCTTACTCCTCAGATCACAAAGTTAACTTTAAATGAATGGCATGTAGCAAACTGACAGCACCTTCTGCAGTGAAGGAATCTGTGTTTTGTCTCCACAGTTAAGTGAATTATATATATATAGGCTCCTAAGAGGCTCCCCCCCTAAGCTGGCTGGTGTTCCTTTCTCCATATGACTTATTCAAGATGTATAACCTTAGGCCCATTACCGTTTCTGAGGCTCCATTTCTACAGTGCTTTATGTTCACACGTAGGACCAACATAGCAGTGAAGGGGGGTGAGGCAATGGCTTCCGTGAGTCACATGGTAGCACGCTCACAAGTTTGTCTGAGATGGTTTAATTTCCTGCAGTACATTTTCCAGTCTCTTTTTGCGCATTAGAGGGAAGGTAACCTAAACAGTCAAAACAGTCATAGATAAACTTGATCTCTATGAGCCAAGTTGACTTGGCTGCTAGTATAAATACCGCCCACTTGCACTCTCAATCAACAGTCTTTTTATAGAATAAGGAGGTGGTTACGTGTGTTTGTTAGTCTGTGTGCCCAGATTCAATTCCCATACAAAATAATGACACGCACCAGGTAATAACTGTTAGGCTTCAGTACTTTGATCTTTTTTGGTATTGACTTTTAGAGTTAATTCCCGGTGACTTGTCACCTCAATCTGCATTTTTCCCATCTGGCTGTTGAGCGGATATCTCTGGACAACATGAGGGAGGAAATCTCAAGTTTGTTTTTCTCTCAGCTTTCAATCCAGCACCTGGTTTGTTTGTGAGCCAGAAAACAGTGTTACGTCTCGGGTCTGCGTTTCATATCACAAACCGCAGCTCTGTTGAACAGTTGAATTCCGACACTTATTCCTCTGCCCGTGAGTCTGACATGTTGTCTGCATGGTAATTCATATCGCCATGTCACTCTTGCTCAGGCTGCCTCTTGATGTGCCACAGAGTGTACTCGTGTCATGAATATACATGTTGTTCTTGGAGATACAGTAGACCAAGAAGTGTGCAGCAGAGATAGACGTTTACACGCACTTCAAAGCGAAGGTCTCTGTTATCGCACCCTCTGTTTTGAGATGAGCCAGAAAGGGCAGTGACAGGGTCATGACTGGGGGGGCCTTTGGACAGCCTTGGCTTCACTGACAGCTCTATGGAGCCCTGCTTACAGCTTGTCAACACCATGTCTTGTGTCAAAAGATGTCACTTTCACAAGGACTTCTGTTGACTTGTTGATGCTGGATTTACTAGAGCAACTCTGTGTAACACTGCACCCTTGGAGACTGGGGTTTACTGGACATGTATGCACCACTCTCCCAGTTTGTGAAGGAAAGATAATCGGCTTGGTGCAGAAAAGAGCTCTGGATCTAGCTAGCAGGATATCAGATCTACAGTAACATCTGTTGGGGAAAAATTGCCTCAGTTTTCTTGTATGGTGGATATGTGATGGAAAGACTTCACAGAGTCATCAAAGGGGACAGGCTGGCTCAGATGGTTCTAAGCAGAAGAGCCACTGCAACATGTACATAGTGAAATACTTTATCCTGCTTATTAGAAAGAGAAAAGTATACAACCACTGTGGTAACCAACAGCTGAGAAATCTTCCCTTGTCTTTTGCTCAATTACCTGGTGGCCATATTTTTGCCCTTCTCCTCAAACACCCTAGCACATACTATGTCTATACTCTCAGTAGAACTCCCAGGCATTAATACTTTCCTGGTCTGATGATAATATTTAATTACATAGTAGGGCAAGGTGTTGGGGGAGATAGAATAAACAGATACAAATCAATGTTGGCCTTAAAGCACTTTGATAATGCAAGCATGTTAGTTAAGCATGAATTAGGATATTACCTATTGATAGAAAGATTGTAAGCTCCTGTATATGGATCCAGGAATCCTCAAATAAAGTTTTAGCTTTTAAGGTTTCCCATTATCTTCTCCCATTCGCTTTCAAGAAGAGATAGTTTTGTTGAGATTTGTTACGTTTTCTTATCCCCATGATCCTGATACTAATCCCTGTATGATAAGCACACATATCTCATCATTTAAGGGCTCCGTTGATGATGTCATGGGTGGCTGTAAAAAAGCTATAGATGCAAATCCATTCATTGCCATTGAGACATAGATGGTGGTCAAAAGGATCTTGCGGTTTCCCAGAATAGCATGGATGTGTGCAACTGCACACAATCCTCTGCCTCCAATGACAACAGATGTTAGGTGGCCATGAAAAGTGTTTTCAAATCTGCAGAATACAAAAACACCTCACCTCTCCTTCACAGCAGCACAGGAAGACTTCAGTCATGATAAACCCAAATGCAGGGAGAGAGATGAAAGGTAGGAGTGAATTGTCTGAGAAAACAATGATATCTAAGGTCCTCAGTGCAGATTTTTAAGCCGGGGACCCCCAGCTGAGAGTGAAAAGTGGAGCGGAGATGAAGACAGGTAAGCAGGTAAGCTTAGACAGGTTCTGTCGAATGACGGAGAAGAGGCAAGGATTGCGTAAAATAGGGCATAGAGTTCATACAGTGGGATCTTCACCTCAGTGAACTCAGAGTTCTCGCTGCTTTTACACTGGGTACTCTTGTATTTGCATTTTTTTTACATGTATAATGTGGACTTGCTGTTTGTGCTCTATATCCTGCTTGTGAATCCTTCAAAGAGCCTGGATGCAGATACAGTATGGGCTTATGGTAATCCACCACATGTTTGTCTGACATGTAAGCGGCCTCCCAGGTTCTCCTCACCACAGAAAATGTGGTTGTTGTATACAAACACTTTCTACTGTACCTACATAGCAGGGTGAAACAATATATGTGAAATGAAGTATAGAACCAGTTAGCAGAAAGCTAATGTGTATAACTGTGTTAAAATTGCAGTTTGTGAGGAAATACAGTAAGTGAGGAAAGTGACGCACATCCATTGAAGCCATAAATCTACAAAAACAGCTGTCTATACATGTCTGATATGAATCCAAAGCAGTCCTTACAACCCATATCCTCCCAGCACACATGTGGTGTTTATTTACAGAGGGCCTAACATCCTGCTACTTCAGATTTGAGAGAAAATTGCAGATTTGGAGAATTTATATAACAGAACAGTGAGCTTTGACGTAAATTGAATGACAAGAGTTTGATGAAGTATTCTTGGTTACAGGAAATGCAATTTTAAAGTCAGGGAAATACATGGTCCAATCACTAAATCAAATAATGTAAAACCATTCCCATCCCTGTCTGACTTTAAGGGTTCATATGTTGAATGATAAACATCAGATAGAAACCTTATTATAGTTGGAGAGAGGGTCTCATTGAATCAAGTGTTCCTTGAAGCTACAATAAGACAGCCTGTGCTTTATCTGACCAGTTTTTTTCTCTTTTTTGATGGCCTGCAGTTTCTAAAGACCAACCTACACCATAACAACCACATCATTGCAGTTTGGTAATAGGACATACAGATAAATAAAGACAATTCCTTGAGTCTCTATGTTTATAAAACAAAGGCATTTGGGTGAAACGAAGCAATGACATATATGCAATGACACATTGATGTATTTAAATGAGCAAGAATATGCAGACATACCATATCATCAATAAACTGTTCTCATTGCATGATGAATGGCATGTGTTCATATGAACATGCCTGGCACACACAGAACAGCTGATGGATAACTTCTTCTCATCTCAATGCATCTAATCGAACAGTTGACCTTTATAAATACTGCAAGTCAATACTCATTGCCTCAGTATACTGAGCTCTGAAGAATTTGATGGGTTTGTTGAATTGACAGCTCATGTTAAATTACTTGTCAACATTGAGACAGAACCCTAGCAATGCAAAAGGCCCTATACTCAAATCATTGTATTCATCTTGATCAAAATCCAAAAAATAGTGGGTACTCGTATAATTGGTTGCTTTGATCCTTGAACACTGCAGGGGGTTGCTAGAGAGCCAATCCATCTTTCAGATTCCCCCCAGGGGTCGTGATAAGAAGCCCCCCCCTCCTGGCAGCCTGTGGACCAAACCTTGGAGAAACACTCACCACAGGCCTCAGATTTTACACCAAACACCATATCACATACTCCCTGCAAGGCACAACACAACACACACAGCAATGGTGTTGAGGCGTTTTTGACCTGTCAGTACTTGGGGATTTTGTCCCACAAAAATTAAATTTTGCGGTAAAAGCACCTCTGTTAGGACAAGTCCTCAGGGACAAACCACCACTCAATTCAAAAATGTTCTGACCTTTGCATTGCACCATACCCCATCACCCCCAGCCAGCCAGGCATGTCCTCATTGACTTTATGAGAGACGACTTCTCCTTGTACTGTTGGAGCTGAGGTGGTGGAAGTAGATAAAAGATCAGACACACACGGCACGGAAACGTATTCACCCTGGTGCCAGTTAATTAGGATATCCCTTCCCAGGCAATCTGTTCTTGACATTTCATCTGTCTTTCTCCTGGAGAAGCACTAACATCCCCCCCCCCCCCACTCACACCTTCCATGAGGATGTTGAAGGAGAGTATCTTCACCTTGAAAAGGTGTTTTTATTCTTCTTATTATTATTATTATGATCATACTCCATTCATTGTTGACACAAAACTAGAAGAGTGTCAATACCAATGGTGAGTCAGCATGCTGTTTATAAAGCCTTTGACCTTTTCACATATCTGCATAGTTTTTTTCTTCTGGCTATATAACTTACATGACTTTATTGAGGATACACTATTGCAAAGTACACAGTAGCCTTGAAATTGTGACACTTCTACATCTTACTAAATGTATTTACTGGCAGCTCAAATTCTAGCAGTAATGCTAAGTCTCAATAAAGTATGTTGAAAGTACACACATCCTTAACTCAAGTAATAATTAAAGTAAAGAAGCATGGGTTCTGACATATACTTAAGTAAAACGTCATCATTACTACTACCTGTTTGTGTTTTACTAAAAAGTTGTAAGAAAAATTGTGAAGTACTGATACCAGAAAGATTATCTTACAGTAACAAAGTCTTTGTACTTTGTTACTTCCTACCTCTGAGAAAATTATAGTTTGCTCCAAAACACCATTCAGGTTTGTCTGACACTTAAAAGCCAGCAAGAACGTGTGTTAAAAGGGGAGAGAGGAGATTGTATAGAAACAGGCCCTGTCAGCTCCAGGGAGTGATCGTCCTCAGTGATAGATCTATTTAATGCACATTTTACAGCCAGCAATCCCCTGCTGAGGATTTCCTAGCAATCTGACAGGCAGGTTATGGGTAACCTGCTCGCAGAGAAAGGGAAAAATTACTGCTTCGAAATGGACTTCCACCCCAAAGCTCAAAGCAAAGCGGCACCATGTCTCACAGTCATGCATTTTTGGTGGTATGAAATATTGAACTTTTCCAACTTTTGAAAAGGTTCATGATATTTGATAAAATATGTATGAGGATTCTTTTGAAGGCACATTTCCAGAGTAAGGTCATTTTCACTGGTTACGTAACTCATGGTTATAATCTCAAATATATTTCGCCATATTTAGAAATAAGAGATGGATTATATGATTAAATGTTTACAAATGATATTATAATTACAATTCTTATTTTTAGTTTTCATTAGATTGGATAGTGTCATTGTTTAGCAATAATTAATTTAGAAATGACACCTTCTCAAACCTGCATGACTTTTTAATAGTCATATGACCCTGGCCTGGAAAGGTCATCCAATCAGTCTTTGGGTCCTTCCAGTCGATGCAGTCACACTGCATTAACCAGAAATTCATTACAAATGAACAACTGTACAGAGTGTGAATGCAGGTCAAGATGAGGCCTGACAAGTGACAATTAGATAAATGACCTTGACCAACAAGCAACTCAGGTAAGACAAGTATATGGTACAGTACAATGCACTTTCTATAAATTATTTTGAAAGAACTTAATTTAATTTTACAGTACTGTCCATGAGTGATTCCTCACTATCACTTAAGATACATGCGCATATTTGTGCATGCATCTGTATCTGTATGTGTGTTTGTTTCTGTGTATGTGTGTTTTTGTGTGTGTGTGTGTGAGCATGTACGTGTGCACACTTGTGTGGGGGTTGTGCAATCACTAATCTTGGGCATTTTCCATTAGCGTATTCCATTCTTGGCAACAACTCTGGGAATTCAAAAAATAAATGCATGAAGAATTTCAAAATCGGTGACAATATACTGTAGTAATGATTCAAATCCTAGTTTAACTTTTCCAACTAGTGTATCTCATCTCATTTGTTTCTCAGACATGGAGCAGAATTGATTTCCCTCCTCATACACTGAAATTGTACCTAAGAAAAACAAATTGTGAAGATCCTCTTAAGAGGATTTTAGCATCTGCGCTCATCTGATTTGGGATGCACAACACGTGTTTCTGCATTTATGAACATTGAGGATTTATAAATCACATTATTTTGATGATGCTTTCTTACCATTTATTTCAATGTGTTATTTTGTCTTTCATAGCCTCGTACAGATAAGCTTCATCAATAATGCAAAATCTTGATAAGTATTCAAAAAAGGGTCCATACAGACCTCAAATAACTTCAAAGAGGGCACCAAAATCTGTCTGGCTGGAATTAAGTATTAAGGTGTTCAAATAGACAAGTCACTATTTAGTAGAGATTTACCCCATACCAGTATCAGGAGAAATATACATACAAACAAGCATACAATACTTTTTTTGTACATCAGAAAGCATGCTATCCTATTCTGTAGCCTAAATAAATCAAAGTAAAACAATCTACACCACCTATATTTGGATTTTTTTTTAATAATGATGCACAAATGGGGGTTGCATAATATTACTGTACAATTGTGTAAATAACATAAAACTATAATAATAATAATAATGATCTTGCACACTCCAATCTGTGCTGTGTTGTGTAATCTAGTGCAGCAGTCCAAAATTGGAGCATGGAGGCGGAGTGGATATGGCTACGAAATAAAGACTCAGACTAATAAATATATATCAAAAACATTTTATTAGAGACATTGGGAAATAAAAGCCTGCTTCTCAGTGGGTAGACTAGCCCTCGGAACCACAGAGCCTTAGATGCTAATTTAATTTCATGTTTCGTTGGCAGTTTGAGCTTCCAATAGGAAACAGACGGAGACTTCCTACTTTGGAGCTCCTGTTCTGGGGAGCTCACGCTCCCCTGGCGTGGCGTGCATGGGACCAACTCCCAGCCCGCTCCTCTCCACTCCCAGAGAGTCCAGGGAAGTGCCACTCCATGTGGTGCTACTCTCCTGTGTGTTTTCCTTGCTGGCTGAAGGACACAGGCCCCCAAATGACTAATACCCTGAACAAGCACAGCACGGTCTGACCTAGAACTATGGGCTTTGCCAGATAGTGGGACAACTGAGCAATGCTTCAGGATGTCAGAAAGACTTTATCATGGCAGAATGAGGATGTGAGATGGCATGGCACATGTCTTCGTCGTTTTCTCTCCACATGGGGGCATTGTGAGTTGTCGTTGTGTGTCTGTTCACATTCAAATCAAGGAACTTCCTCATCATAGCATTAGAGGCTTCTGCTTCTTACATTGACAAGCTGTTATTTTTTTTTCTCCAAATGCAATGCAATGTTGATTTGCTAGCACATCCGTGACAGAGCTATTTGTTGAAACTGTCTAATGGTTTTAGCCTTAATGGATCCCCTGAGACAAATGTGAGGGGTGAGAGGCAAGAAACTATTGATGAATGTTGGTTATTATTGCTGATGAAAGCCTGTCAGGGACCGAATGTGAATTGAACAAATCCCCTGTTACATTCCATTAATATCGGTCACATGAGGACAGATGAGCTTTATTGGATTCGCATAATGGAATTCCTTCACAACTTCTTTAAATTTTTAAGACTGATCGGGACAATGTACATACTTTTCAATTACCCTTTCTGGCTTGTAACCACCAAACTAAAGGTTACTGTGAATGAAAGTGAAGTTCTGTGTAAAAAAAAGCCACCATAAAGGAGTCTGCACCTATTTTGAAATGTGTTGGCTGTTCCACATTTCAGTGATGAGTACTACCTGTATGCATTAGCAAAAGTGAGTCTCCACTGCTTTGACAGATAACTGTGACCAGTACTGAGGAAAAAAACAGCAGATGTGAAGTCCAAGAAGGTATGGATATTTTATTCATTACGATGCATAGTGTAAACCTGTGTACTGGATTTCCTTTTCAGTACATTCATTTTTAGCCAATACTGGTTTAATGTTTAATTGGATGAACCAACAATTTTATCTTAATAGGAATTTTATACATCTGAAACAGTAAGACTTCATAGTGTGAAATGAATAAAGCATAATGGTAGCTGAAAATAGGGACGGATACAAGCTTTTGGTGTAATGGGTTGGCTTAAGATATTAATAAAGACATAAATGTGCAATAAAAGTTTTTGAAACTTTAAGTGGTCCTGTGTAAGTACTTCAACATCAGTAATATTCATCCTGGATTGCAGTCCTGTTGAGTTGCCTATAGATGGTCGCTTAGTTACATAAATAGATTTTACAATTACAGAACATTACAACTTGTTAGAATATCCTTACGTCCAGTATAATATAGTCATTGTCGTACCTCATACAAGTACATGCTACCTATACAGCATGAGTGCCAAAACTGCATAATGAATATGCATTATGTACGGTCAACTAGTGAAAAAGAAAAGTTGTTAAGCAATTATCGCAGGGCCAACTAAGTGAGGTTCTTTGTGTGGTTCCAGACTGGCTGGCTTGGCTGGTAATAGCACAGTGATCTGATCCTTTAGAGAGTGGAAGCACAGTGATTCGAGTGAGACACTAATTAAGAAATGCAATGATGTGTGAACCGCTTCATGCCTGTAGCATTCAAATGAAGCCGATGCAACCTGTTTGGGACATCGACTTTCCCCAATATTTCACTCATCTCCCAAATGGGAGAATTTGATTATAATTGTAATGCAATTCATTTGTTTTGCAAGAGTACGTGTAGAACACTTTGCAACATTACACAACGTCAGCGCAACAACAGAGAATACTGATGTGGTGAAATGAGATTAAGGCTTCTTTTCTCTTTTAAAAATGATATTTAACAGTAGGGATAAGATATTCAGTGCGAAATTAAATGCAAGAATGATAACTGTGCAAAATTAGAGGACTGTTGAATGAACATTGTCTTTTGTACAGTTTTCAAGGACCTCTTGTTCTGTTAAGAATGGCTATCCCTATGGTGTGCCTACAGTCTTAGACATCACACATTATTATGCTTAGCGTGCATTCAGCAATACTAACAGCATCCTCAATGAAGCTCTGTCTGTGTTTGCAGGGTCCTTTATTGATTTGTGATGTAATTGTGGAAAGGTAGAAACCAAACGGACATGTTAGTACATGAAGGTTGTTTGACTATTTGATATATGTGTCTAGAATCACAGCCTGTGTTTTCAGGACTTCTTACAGAATGTAGCAATGGCCAGATTTTTTTTGCATGTATTATGAAGACTCCTGTGAGGCTAATTTAGTCATATACATTACCCATAATTAAATAGATGATGACACTTCTCAACTCTAACGGCATTTAAAAATAAGGATTTTGTTAATCACATTTTTCAACCTAATTAAAACATAATCACTCATCTCTTCTTTGTAAATATTCTGAGAGGACATTGAGATTATAACCAAGTTAGCCAGAGAAAATAACCTTAAAACTGCTACTCAAGAAATATGCCTTCAAAATAATTCCCATATATATTTAATCAAATATCATGAACCTGGCCAAAAGTTGAGATCTTCCATATTTCAACACACCAAAAATGCCTAGGTTATAGCCCAGCACACTCAAGGTATCCATTCACCCGAGTCTAACTCTAGGAGCATGTGTGTTTCCAAACATTTTAGAATAAAATTTTAGCAGAGGACGTGTTTATTATTAGGCATGTCAGTGCCTATAGCATTGTATCCTCCTCTGCTTTCCAAGGCTATGAGTCAGAAGATTCCCCGACCTTCCTCCACCTTCCTTCATTTTCTTTAATGCAATCAGAAAGCTAGAAAATTGATTAACTATTTCCTTTCTGTCAATAGGTACCCAGCTGGGCATCTACACAGATTGCCTACCAGCTGCTCAGGATCTAGTTACCTTCACATTTCAACAAATCTTCTAAACATGTAAAAACATGTTCCTGACATGGTACAATACACTATTATGAGAGTGGTGAGATTATGAAAGCTACAGTATTCTTCAGTGGTGGTCAGGACGGTAGTACAGTTTGAGACGGTAGCAGTGGACAGCAGACTAAGCCAGGCTGAGCTGCTAGCTATCAGTGAGGTCTTTCCTGGAGGAGCTGCTAAATGAGAATCCATTTCATCCTGTTGTTTACGCTGCCTTGGTCTGCAGAGAGGAGACTGAACAGGGATTTGAAGAGATATTTCTGTGTAATGTGGTGACCTGACTCTCTCTCTCTCTCTTCTCTCTTTTTCTCTCTCTGTTTCACTCTGTCTTCTTTTTATCTCTCTCCCTCTCTGTCTTTGTCTCTCTATCTGTCTCTTTCCTACAGTACAGCTGTCTTCTGTGCTGGCCCTCTGCCAGCAGAGCTGCAGTCCACACCACTGTCAAGCCAAAAGCTTGTTGCATGTGTGCATAAACATTGTGTTCCTCCTGGTTTCATTATGAAACAAGATGGCCTTGGGAGTTGAGGAGGGCTGTTTACACCACTTGAACTGTGACAGTAAATAAAGTCCTCAAAAAAAGTTAATAAACGTTATTTCGGTCGATTATTCCTCCACTTCAATAATACCAATTGGTATTGTATTTTATATTGTTGGAAAGCCTGAGTCACCTTTACAACGAGGTACAACTTGTAAGATTTGTGTATTCGTGCATTCATGGAATGAGCATTCGTGCATTCGTGGAACGAGCAACTCTCGTTTTCAGTTGCTTGGTGGATTGGAGGATTGCACTCTCCCACAGTAATAAGGAAAAAACACATAATGGCCATTTTTAAACTTAATTCATTTTACACTGTCAGGGACCTCAGTAGAGTGTGGAAGGTCCATACGCAGCCACAACAGCTTGGCACCTCCTCCTCATGCTGGTCACCAACCTGGTCACACACTGCTGTGGGATGGCATCCCATTCCTCAACCAGGATTTGTTGCAAGTCAGCCAACATGTTTGCTTTGGTCACTCTGGCTTGTACAGCACGCCCAAGCTGATCCCACTTGAAGCTCAAAACAAGAATGAATACCAACAGAAGAATATTGCAGGGGATTTTGGCACATTGTTTTGGGCCACTACCCACAAGGTTAGCTGTGTTGCTCATTCCATGAATTCACGATCCTTACAAGTTGTACCTCTTTGTAAAAGTGACTAATCAGGCTTTCCAACTATATAAAATACAATACCAATTGGTATTACTGAAGGGGAGGAGTAATCGACCGAAATAACGTTTCCGAACTTTTTTTGAGGAGTTTATAATCCCTGGGATGTTTCCTGTACAGTTTGTCATATTTATGTCATTCATTTTCCACACAGCTACCTGTGTTATTTTCTTGTCATAATTTTAGTAAAAATAAAATAACATATTATAATAATAATGTATTTAACCTCAATACGCTGTATCCAACTGGTCAATATGTCTGTCAATCAATGATTTAACTAATCAATTAGTCTATCTATCAATCAGCCACAGTATAGAGTGGACAGAAACATTAAGTTTCATTATGTTCAGTTAATGCACAGCAATACCCAGTGAATTATTCCCTGACAAATGCCAATTGCAGCTACATCACCTGGCCTGAAGCATAGGTCTGTAACTGAAAGAAATGACACATAACAGTGTCTTAGTGTTGCCAATGCATAAGTAAACTCCATAGGGTTTTCTGTTGGGGGACTTGTCAGGGGGGTGTGAGTTACAGGGTGAGGGGCAGGCTAAGCTGTAATTTAATAGCAACAGGAGTTGTGTTTACGCTTGTCAATCTGCTAGCTAGACCTCTGAAGAAGGATTTGACCTTCAGGCAGCCTGCTCTTGATTGACAGTCAACACAAAGCCCTGCCCAACTAATTAGATTAAAAAACATGGATCCGGAGGGATGAGGATGTGACCTGCACGTTGATCACTAGATGCCTCTCTCTCTCTCTCTCTCTCTCTCTCTCTCTCTCTCTCGCTCTCTCTCTCTCTCTCTCTCTCTCTATTACTAACCCTCTCTCTCTTCTTTTCATTCTCTCTCTCGCCCCTATCAGGGCTTCTTCAAATTCTTTCACATTCTCCCCATGAGTGTTTGTGTATATATAAGGGGGAGAGACATTTTCTTGTGTCAACTTAGAACTTAAAATGGTTCAGTTTGCCGTTCAACACTGTTCTTGCCAATGCATGATGGAGATGTCTTATAGGGATGTCAACAGGATATGACATCATGAAAGGGTGGGCATTGGAAAGGGCAAAAGCATCAATAACCTGAGTGGAGAGACCACTGACTGGGCAATCTGCGTAGCCAGTGTTGATGAAATGGATTACCATTTGACTCCCTCTCCTGCTCCTGTTCTAATTAAGCCATCTCTCAGTCCTCATTTGTTTGGCGAACTTAGCCAAAAGGACACCATGAGTCTCTTTCAGACAGATAATCATTAGCCCTTCAGACACACATAAGGTATCAAAGAAAAATATCAAATTAGCTTGTCACACATGTTCACTGGCATATAACAGATCTTTTAGGAGAATACATACAGAAACACGACTGGTTAATTCTATTCTTGCCTGTAGACTTAGTAATTTAAAGACATATATACATAAAAGTAAAGGCAACATTACAGTTGCATTAACTGCAGTACTGTGTAACTACATAGTGAGACCTATAGTAATAACATTGTACGAATATGAGCATTAAATGGTCTTAAGTCTTAGCAGTACAGGTTGTTTCGAAAATGTAAGAAGGCACAGTATGAGGCAGGGTGTAAGAAGTGAGTGGACGTTGAAAATGTACAGTTGAAGGTTGTGCTACCTCCTACATATCAAGTTTCACTTGATAATTACGTAATTACTATGGTGTTATTATTGGTATTGTTACTTAGTCAATAATGCAACCTTAATGTAAAGCGTTGCCAGTAAGTATCTCATATATGTTCTTTTGAAGTACAAAAAAATGCTAAAAGCAACCACAATGTGTGACGAATACCCACTGCCCATGCAAGAAACAGGAATAGCCCGAGTACTGTACAGACATATCTCACCTGTTAACCCTGGAGAGTATGTTGTGAAGCAGCCATCCTGGCAGACAGGCAGCGCGAGCAGAGAGAGGCACTCATCTGCCTGATTAACAACTTCAATCATTGTCTAGTTTAATTACAACAAACTCTATGGCTCCATTACTTTCCCCTATCTGTCCTCCATCCCGTCTCTCTCTCTAGGGGACACTGACATTGGAACAAAGCAGTGTGTTGTTTAGTCTCATCTGTAGGCCATTGGGTGGATCTATTTCCCAGAGGAATTTAATCAGCATTTGGTGGAAGAGGAGAGATACTGAGAGATCCAACAAAATAATACAAGTGTTTTATGTCGATGGCTTCCTTTGTAATTAACATTCCCCCTGGCAAAAGAACTTTGTCGTCTTCTGACATGAGAGTTTCTCTGTCTGGGATTGATCTGGTCCTACTTCATATCTCCAACAGGTGGTGAGAGTTTCTTTTAATCCGTTTTGACGTCATCCCTCCAACAAGAGGTGAATGTTTGGAAAATGACTCCTTATTATCCAATAAGGAGTAATTTTTCAAACAACAAATATATATATATATATATTTGACCTCAGACCTTGTTGTTAACACTTATTTAGCTGATAAAGTATCCTGTAATAACACTAACACCAGCCATGGCTGATAATTAATGTGAGTAAAATTATGGTTGTAGCAAATTACATTTGTAATATACAGATTAGACAGAGTCTCAAAGAAAATCATGACAGTGTTATGGCTCATAATGAAGTGCCCCAAGGTTTAACACCATGCTGTATGCCATTCTCATAATGGCAGAATGATAGCTGACAGCAAAGGGATGGCTGTCATTTATATTGGCAGAGCCCCAGCAGACCAATAGCTCTGAATATACAATACTGAATTCAGTGAACCAGTTATTCTCGCGAGTGCTCACTTTCTAACTTCCTAGCACTTTCACATCTTACTTTTCAAAGACCTACTTTTACATTGCTTCACTGTGGCAGTAATACTACAATCCTCACAGTCCCGCTTGGGGAATGTGCTTCACAGCTGAAAGTTCATGATACAGTCCAGCACCTAACTGTAGATTTAATACATTTATAATAAGGTATACATCAAAACACTGAGCTCTTTACAGGTCAGATTATTTATTGTTAGAGCAGCATAACCCACTCCTCAAGAGTGGGACAGCATGCTCAATAGGAATATGATTAATATTGTAAAACCAAAGTAATATCACGATTCATTAATAATTAGTAATATCATTACATCAAGTGTGTAACTATTTATATATAACAAAATATGGGACACTGATAGCAAAATGTGTGACAATTGTGTTATAAGGGTGATTTTTCGTACCTGACTAACACAATAAACAAAGTGCTTTGAACATGCCTAGAGATTGATCTGCACATTTGCATTCTTATTTTCAACCTGATGACTCCGATTATTACATTTGCTCATTTCTTTGCCAACTTAAATTTGATTTGGAAACAGGAGGAGAAAACTGGCTAAGAGCAGTTGCAAAGGCTAAACCAAATTAGAAATTGAGAATGTGATACAACTGCCTTTGGCAAAGCAACAATTAATGAACTCTGCAGAGTGAGTGTGTAGAGGCTGTTTCTCCCTCTGATCCCCAGCAATCTTCAGGGAGGAAACAAAATGGAGGCCTTTGCCATATTAAAGTGAAGACCAAGTAAAATGTCCTTGTCTGTCTCCATATGCTCCTATTTGTACCCAACGCTGTTAAAACATATTTTTTTGAGGATTTTAATATTCTTTACTATAGGATCATGTCACACATGGCCCCTTCTGAGTCCACCTGTCCTGGTCTCTCACTAAGTAATATGGGGGCATCGTCACTAAATGGTTTACTTTTTACTTAAAAAAATGTTGAAGCGCTGCTACAGTTTGCTCAAAACTTTTTAAGCTGCAGGTGTGCCATCGAAGATTCCTCTTCTCATTCACACAGAAGGCAGTTCTCAATGCAAAAGCTTGATTCAGCACCTGTGAAAGTAATGCAAGAATAAATAGGAAAGGAGGGGAAAGCCTGACACCAGACACACACTGAAATGGCTGGCGTAACATTTGAATACCTGAATTTCATACGGTCAGATCTCCTGACTCAGCTCTCAGGTCATTCTTTATCTGTCTCAAAAGCAGCGAATGTGGAGACAGCTGCGTCAGGGAGCGAGGCGCCGCACACAGTGCTCCACAGCAACACAAAAGGTTGAATACGCACCTCTTGCTCTGCTGCTTCCTCTCTAATGCACTCACTGGTCTTTTTGGCTTTCACGTTTCAAACGAGGACTGACAACTAAGAGTGGTCTGATTATTTGTGGTCCGTCTGCATTGATTTGGGGTTTAGAATGCATTGGATTGGCAACACAACATTGTGCATATTAAATGAAAGGGGATCTATCATGGACGCTTCCTTTAGCACCAAACAGGTATTTTGACAACTGCAGATGATCAACAGGGCCACCAGCTGGCCGCTTTGAGGCAATCAGAATCAAGGCCGAGGCTGTCTGGTAAACATGAGGTAAGGCACTCACCATGTTGATCTGTAGTGTTTAGTCCTTCGAGATTGACTGTAAATATTAATGGGAAAAAATGAAAATGTACAGCATTGCATCCACCTTTGCAATCACAGCTCAAAATTACCTCAATCTCTCTCGACAGCCAGCACCTTACGCGCTGGGAAAATTTCAATTGCAAAAATAACCTTTCTATACCACTGAATATTAGCTTGGAGAGGAAATGTGCTCATCAGAGCTTGAATGGCTCAGGACCATAGGGTATTTACTTTAGTCTAAATGCACTACCCAACCTCAAACAAGAAATTAAAATCAAGCCTGACAGCCTTCTTTTTACATTCTCACCATATTCCACTGGGTTTAAAGAACCCAGTTATTACAACTGAAGGGTGATGATTTAGTATTTCCCTCAGTATTAGCAGTTGTTTATGTCTCATTCTGTAATGTCACATCAGCTTCTAAAAACATTATATCTACATGGGATGAATGTCATGCGCTGTGCAGTATCAGTTGTGAAATGAGAATAGCAATATTTTTCTTCATGCATTTCCTTAAAGAAGAGGTCATGAACAAAGGGGTAAAGACGTCACTAAGACATGGCAATGTCTTGATATTCCAAATCAGTAGGTCTGCAGGAGACAAACTATCTTGTTTTTCAGCAACATTAGCTATGAAGAATGTATTCAGACTTCCAGATCCTAAGAACTGTACTGGTAGACACACAAAACCCAAACATAAAATGAGACTTCTTATTCTTATCATAATCTGTAAACTAACATAACTAAGACTGTATAATTTCTGCCAATGTATACTCATATAAGATTTATTAAGGCGGGGCTGTTTGATGTTGAATATGTGTTATTCTAGAAAACAGTCGAAGAAATCTGTTCTGATTGAAACGGTACATAGAAACAGAGCCTATGTTCTCAGTCTGGGGGATTAAAACACAATTCTTTCAGACTAAGACTCGGTGTGTATAAACTACATAGCCCTGAGGAGTACAACCCACGACACGATGTTCCCTGGAGAAACGTTTTTGTTCATGGGCTCATATTTGACATTCCCTACACTAAGAACTTTATGTCATGTCTTTTCATCAGTTATTAGGCCTTGATGAATATTGTATGAAAAGTAACCTCAGTGGCAAAGGATTGACCTTCACAGTGGCTCTGTTATACCGTTTGAAGTCCATCCTAGTCCCATGGGTTAGAGCCATGAGCGTAATGTGGTGGAAAACACTGGAGGGAACACTCAAAAAATATTGAACTGATGCTGTCTTCCTTTGAAACAGCCTGACTAAGAAAAACTGTGCAATCATGCCCTTTACTCCTGTAGTGTTCTCTCCCAGTCACCGTGGCTTTGTTCTTATTCTTAAAGGTACATCTGTTCAAAGAACTGTTCTGGAATACCATGGACAATGCCCATTTATAAACAAAAACATGAGAATACCAAGTCTCTGCTGCATTTTGAACAAGAATCACCTCCTAATAAGTAAATCAGCAGTAAATCCTGTTAAGTGTAAATTGGACAGTGTTAGGAAGCATGTTAAAGACCACATGTAATTTATTTTAATTTACTGTGCACACTGATCATTGTCCAGGCTTCTTCGATATCTAGAATGGAACGTATACTAACTTTTTAATCAAAGAAATGTAGCTTATTGCTCAATACACCTTAACCTTAACACACATGAGCCAAACATCTGTGTGGACCACCTGTCCTTGACTAACTTAATCTGTTTCTTAATGTTCTTAGAATAAGTTGGCAAACCTCCTGCCCTGGCCGTATGGCCATACAAGAGGCTGGAGACTACTGCCAATGTGGGCAGAAATAAGAGAGAAAACTGACATGTCACAGGAAATCTTTCAAATATGTGATATTAAATAGGGCCAAAGACAAGAGAAATATTGTATAATTGTCTTTGTGTCTGGATATACAGTATATTTTAGGCCCATTGCTGTTTCAATATAAGTGAAAGTGTGATTAGCATAAAAGTATAATTCAAATGGTGTGCCTGTCTTTTATGAAGGAAGAAAACATCTCATTAAGGACATATCAAAGCAGCCAAGTGTAAAATGAGAAGTTCAATACTATATGTGTTCAAACTTTTAGATTTTAGAAGTCTTACCCACCTTGTAATCACCATGTAAATTCATGGCCAAAAGGAATTTAGCGTTTCATTTACATAATGTATTAATTGAAAAGCTGAAATTTGTGTTAAAGTACATGTTTGATTGAGATCTTTAAACCACTCAATGGAATCCAGTGAGGAATCCAGAGTGACAGTATTAATCCAAATTAAATTTTAAAGAGGGAGATAAATATTTTTCACTGTCATCCAGTTGAGAGTCGAGTGTTAGGCAACACTACTGTATCACACTTGACAAGATATTGCATGGGCTGTCTCTAACACTCTTCTGACAGCTTGGACCAGGAGTTCCATAGGAGCCCCAACATGCTGGCAACATATCTGCTGTTTATGACTCAGGACCAAGGCAGTCTGTTTCATTGCTAATCAGAAACATTCTTAAACATGTCCGTCAGAGAATGTGTCTGTATAAATCCTTGAGAATAGCATTTGTCTGCCTCTATATAGACAAAACCAAACTACAATACCATTTTCAATTGCATGTATTAGGAAGGATTTCAGATTTGAAGTGAAAAGGGATATGTTTGCTTTTATTACCATGGTAATGAGCGAAGAGCAACAGAATCACAGACCATTGGACCTCTTAATGTCGATTAACAACTTTACAACATTCGAGGCTGGCAGTACGATCCAATAAAAGCCATATTTAATTCCATGTCAAGCATGACTAAATAGCTATTTCATTTCCCAACTCCAAAGCCCCATAAAGAAGAAAACATGTTGAACCTCAAGGCAGACTAGATTGGATTGGACTGTGGGGAAGCACGGTTCACGTTGGCCAAGGTCCTGGATCAAAAACGGAGCTGCGCGGCGTCTGTGAAGGCTTCTGGCCAAACACAGCCCAATCAGGCTCTGGTCCATCCACCCGGAAACTCAGGCACAAGCTGTTGAGCTCAAGAAAGCCCTGGCACATGGCTGGGCAGGATGGACCCACACTGCTCAGACTGGAGACTCAATCTGGGCGAGTGAAGATGAAATGATGTGAAATGTGTGAGAACAACCACTGGCCCTACTAGTGTGTTTATGTGCTGGTTTATGATTGTGACAGTGGGTTATGATGAGGCTATTTCCAGCGCATTTCTGAGTGGTTACCCATTGTCCATTACAGAAAGCCTTGCAGCTGATTAATTCATTGAACTAATGGTCGGGTTAGGGGTAGGGTTAGGTTTAGGGTTCATTTGTTTGATCTGTATGTTTCTTAAAGTTGACAACTAAAGAGTTGACAGAAGCATCATATATTGACCACAACTCATATCTCAGTCTCTGAAAGAAAACATACAGTATGCGCTTCACACAGCATAACACTTCTGTGACTCCTGTAACACAATGACTCTTCTATGACACTACAACATGTTTTTATCTAAAGCGTAAATTCTCCAGAGATCAAGCTCTGAAAGAGAATATTTTTCCAATGATCCTCAAAGCACAGCCTTTGATTACATCCTTCTAGAGCTAATGTTGCTCAATGCCATGCAATAAATCTCCTGATCTTTGAGAATCTGCTTTAGAGTGATTTTGAGTCACTATCAGAAGGTGGGCAATCAATAATGTGAGTGGCCCGATTGTCTCAAGGGAAGGGAGCCTGCGGGATTGCAGTACAGTGGCAGTTTTTAATTCAATCAGCCTCACAGCTCCAGGTACCTCCTATATAAAGGACTATCTCTTTGTCTTTCTATCACACCTTGCCCAGAGCCATGTTTGATGTGACCCTGCTTCTCTTAATAAAAAGAGACAGTTCGCATGACGTTTTGGCCATCTTAAAAAATGAAATATTTTTCGAAGAAAGAAAATCACATTGAACAGGGCAAGAGTTGGCACAGGTGGGACAACAGTGTTAGATGCAGGTTGCTGGATGCACACTGCACAGTGCCTGTGTGAGCACAGCTTGTTTTATTTTGGTCTAATTAAGTTGTGCACCAGGATATGGGTGTCATTGTGCAGGATGGTAATGATGTGTCACCTCCGCTGAGAGCAACGTGTGGAACTGATTGGCTCTGACACTTTACTCAGAATATAACCTTCAAGGCGGTATAGCGAGAGGGAAAATGTGGCCAGGTCCACTGAACTACAGTAAGCACATAAACATGGCATGCCTGACGAAACAAACATCACAGAAAACCTGAAATCTAGAAATAATTGACACTATGATTTTGATTATGCTACTTTTTTCTTTTTTTTACAGATAAACCAAAAAAAAAAGGTTTTATTTCTCATAATTCATCTGCCTTTTTATCGTTGTACTAAATAAAAGACGCACACCTTTTTAGTCAGAAACTAAGCAGCACCTAACAGCAATGAGCTGTCCATCTCCGCCCCTAAAATCCATCAAAAATAAAAGTACACGCCAGCCCTAGTGACACCCCAAAATGGAGGTAATGTTCTATCTGCACCTCCCTTGAAAAGCCTCCACTCCAGATTACAGGTGATTTGTCATCGTTGGCAGTCTCTTTGTACGTCATTCAGCATCCCTTTAGAGCCCTGTCTCGTTCCCTTGCTGACCCCCCAACCCATGCTCTGCTCCACTGAGCTGGAGTCATTTGCAGCTTCTCTGTGTGCCAGGTGCCCTCTCTCGCCCTACTCTATTTGCCTACACTTTCTCTGCACAGTTGGTCTCAAAGCAAAGCAGACAGAAAGCCACAGTGTACCTGGGACCAAGCATGTGTGAGTAGTGTAGCTAAGTCTGCAGCTAGCCCCTGGCTGTGTCGGTGCAGAGATATGTGAGAGCACGGTGACTTAAGGGAGCACCGCCTGACTGAGCATAAGAACAATTAGCTGGCATTGAGGAGGAAGGGAGTATCTCCGCCTGAATATGCATGTACATATTTAAAGCTCCCCGTTGAGTGGGATGTTCGCAACACAAAAAACTCTTGACTTTGTTTGCAACTCAGCGAACAATGAAGATAAGAAATATTACGATGGAGTAGCAAACTGTTAACATGTCCTAAAACCTGTTGTACATTCAGAGTGCAGTACAACACAAGGCCAAACATCTCCCTGCCATTCCTTAGTGCCTCTTGAGGTGCACAGTGATGTATTGGGAATGACACATACTTTCTCTATTTTCCTGGATTAAAGGGGGTTTCTTCATCCCTGTGCTGATGGTGCAGAACTTTTCACTGGTTCTCAGTTACAAAGGTCTCACTTACCCTTATCAGTGATCTCCACTCAGATAAGACCAGCTGCTGCTTGCTGGAGACAATGCAACGTAGGGTCAAAAAGGCAGCCTCGTCATATACCCTGGGGCACACACAGAGACATGCTCAGACAAGGCCTGGTGGTGACTGGACAACCCATCGTCTCCAACTGTCACTCAGGCTCAGAGAAGAGTGAAGCGACGCTCCCCTGCTCATCTGCCAGATTCTGTATGATCACTGCCAAGGGGTCCTCTGGACCTGTTTCTATGTTGGGAAATGAAACCATAGAAGAACACAATGAAGTAATTAGCATCGTGATATCCTGTCTCCTCTTGTTAATCAGAATGTTTTGATTGTGATCTGCCGGATAGAAGGCGGTTTCTACAAAGATTAAGGCTAATGAATCTTCTGATAACTCCCACATGTTCCAACTGCATACCATATTTTTCTTATTGTACTCCAAATACTGTCATTTACCAGTGTCATTCATAAAAATGATTGCGCACTGGCATAACGTGACTGACTATTGATTACGACACTGTAGAAGTAAAAAAGTTTGTGAACATTTTAGATTTAAGGATTGGGGTTTTGATCAATACAATTTTTATGTCAGTCATCAAATAGGACCCGGAATTAATTTTGAATGATCTCTTATATCTCACGTTACTCCTGGTTTGTCTGTTGTTTCTATTTATTGTTGTTTGCCTCATTAGATAATTTTGTACAGCACTTTGGTCGGAGTTGGCTGTTTTTAAATGTGCTTTATAAATAAACTGACTTGACTTGGATATCAAAGTACAGTTAAGTAAAACTCGTTGCAGAACAGTTGTCTCCTTTCGGTCCATCTGCTACTTTTTCACATTCGTTGTGAAACATCATTGCAGGCAAGAAGTAGACTCACTCTGTGTTGTCCCCGCCATATGTATTCCTCTAAGGAAAAGTGAGAAAGGACTATTAGAAGAATGTTTATTGATCATGCAATGTGACAAAAATGTGCAGGGACATACATGCATGAGTGTCTACAGATGAAAATTCCTTCTGTGCTCTCCCTTCCTGCAGTCCTTCCTCCAAGGGCAGCCTGGAACAGTGATCAGCCATGTCAAGGCCACCAGGAACAAAGTCCAAGTGCTAACTAGGGACATGGGCAGAAGAGAAACCTGTTGGTCGGGGGAAAACATGCAAACTCCACACAGTAAGGCCTTGGAGATAGACCATCTGAACACCGAACAGTAATATTACTTGGTATTCTAGAACCAGCCTTGTAACTCTATAACTGACAGAATCTCCAGCTTATATAATGCTGTGATATTCCTGCGCCTACTTCCTGCTCATATCAGTCCTTCCTTTTAACTTTTGTCAGGAGGGGTGAATTAATTATTTGAAGACATCCGGCCTGTCATTAATTTGAAGGAGACTGAAATGAGGAAAAGTCAGCTTTGCCCTCTATGCCCTGAATCTTGTGTGTCTAATTATGATGTCTACCTTTTTGGGTCATACCTGGTGTCACTGAACTGCACTTCAGCAATGCTAAGTGGTGCATTTAATGAGTTTTCTGCCACAGGTTCAAGTAAAAAATATGTATTGCCAGAGGCCGCTTGATATTATACATCAGAACTATCTGAAAAGGGGGTACTTTGGAAGCAGAGAAAGAGAAAGGAGACTCAAAGCACAGGAGAAAAATATGAGACATGTTTTGGTCGGCTGACATTTAAGACTTTTCATCTCAATGCCCACAAAGGGAGTAATTTCATTATTCAAATTTCAATTATCCTAACAAAAGCTGATGTTTATCACATCACTGACTCAAACTGTGAATAAAGACATCTCTTTGGCTCAGTTGCTTTATATTAAAATTGACTTCCTAGTTTTTGACCCAGAAATTGCTTTTAAATGGTTGCATGTACATCACGAGCGCACACAAGCGCACACACATACTCACACAAACACAAATAATCAAGTCTTGGGAGAAGAAAATTAGGTGGTTTCTATTCCTCTCTGGTTTAACTAAGACACATAAGACACTGAATTACTAATGTACATATTTGACCTATCAAGGCCTGCAGACTTCTCTAGGACCTCAGATGTTTAATTGGCATATGTCCTTCCTGCTGTGTCTGTACCACTGACTTCATCACCGAGAGTGGAAAAGCTACACAGGGGACATCTCAAAGCAGAGGAACGAGCTGCAGCACCATATCATCTGTAGATACAAACAGAAGGGTCAAATAAACACGGCTCCGTTCAGTTCTCCTTGGAGCTCTGAGTTTGAAAAGGGAATTTCAGAGCGTTTCACGGAGATGGGGTTGCAGTTAGCAGATAGACGTGGAGATAGAGTGGAAAACCCCGACGGCGGTGAAACATGGCGGGCTTGTCAAGCAATGTTTGTTGTGGCGGTTGGATTGGATTGCAGCCGAACGTGTCTTCATGAGACCTGATGACGCGCTATCTGTGGAAGAGAACACAGTGACAGGGATCCTCTACATATCCAAGGTGAACAAACACAAAGATCCTAAATACGTGGCTTTTGTTTATTTACTTGTCATAGTGGGATGCTGCTCAAATCTGATACTATAATATATTTATTAGAAGTGTAGCGTGAACACCAAGTAATTCAACGAGACAGTGCCAAGCCATCCAGTGAAACACCGACAGAGTCTGTGAGGTGTGACCGTAGCATGATCATTACATGACTAATGTCTCATTAGATACGTACGTTTCATGTACATGTACCACAAACATGTCAGTGCTACTTGGTTACCCATGCAGTGTACAGGCAAGTGGGAAAAAGGTAGCAGTGAAACATGCATGCCAAACAGATAAAATGTATGAACCATTATAGTAAGTGGAGGTAGAAAACAATTCTGATATGCAAGACATGAACTTTACTTGGTGGTACTGCTGAGTATATCAATAACAAGTGAGGTGCATCAGTACCCCTGGAGCCAAGTCAGCTGAGATTTGCCTAGCATTTAATTACTCATATGAAATCTGTAATTAGGACTGCGTTGAGAAATCACTTATTAAAAAGCAGAGAGAGAGGGATTGAGAGAAGGAGAGAAAGACACAGAGTCTCCTAGTTCACTGACAGAGATTGGCTTTATGATACAATGAATTCTCGACCCATCTAAATGCGGGGTGGTGTCTCTGAGGCGGCAGCATGGGCAGGTTGAGGCATACAAGAAAATGAACGTGTTTGTCTACGTGTAAGTGTGTATACATGACTACATCTGCCAATGTCTCCATATGTGTGTGTGTGTGTTGGAATGCGTGTGTGTGTGTGTGAGAGAGAGAATATACGTGTGGCACAGGGGGCTTGGTGCTCATCAGCACAGCTGCAGCAGCATGGCTGATAAGGGGCCATGGGAGAAGACACGCCACATGACTACAGGCAGACAGGCAGTGTGTTGTGCGTGTGTGGGCGTATTTGTGTGTGTGTGTCATAGAGAGAGAGGGATAGAAAGAGAGACAATGGGAGAGAGAGAGAGAGAGAGAGAGAGAGAGAGAGAGAGAGAGAGAGCGAGAGAGAGAGAGAGAGAGAGAGAGAGAGAGAGAGAGAGAGAGAGAGAGAGAGAGAGAGAAAATAGAGAACAGAGAGAAAAGAGAGAAAAGAAAGAAAGAGACCACATGTGTAAGCATAAGCACACACACTGTGTGCACGTTTTTTATGTGTTCACACATACTGTATGCGTTTGTAAGGGAAGGAGTGACAGTGAGAGAGAGAAAGAGAGACATAGATACAGAGAGAGAAAATAGGAAAATACATTTGACAGAAAGACAGAGAGAAAGATAGAGCGAGGGGTAGACAGATAGATGGAGGCACAGACACAGAAAGAGGAACAGAGTGAGAGAGAAACAGAGAGAGAGAGAAAGCGAGAGAGAGAGAGAGAGAGAGAGAGAGAGAGAGAGAGAGAGAGAGAGAGAGAGAGAGAGAGAAAGAGAAACAGGAACAGAAAGGGAGGTAGGGGGTGCATCGTTTCTGCTGTACTCCAACAAATGGGTAAGCAGCATTATGCTGCGCCTCTGCTGGAATGTGAGAGAACAGACAGGCTGACAGATAGGACTGTGAGCTGATCACTGGCCATAACCCCACATGGGATTTCCTGGGATATAACTTAATACCCTGGAACTCTCTGCTCCATCCCATGTTGGGCTGCTATGATTACCCAGCATTGATAGGGAAAAATAGCCCCTGTAGGCACAACATATTATAGACTTGATATTTTCAAGGACTGTTTACATTGAGACTGTACAGTAGGTCGCTCAGGAAATAAGTGTATTGTCTGGGATTTACATTCTGTACAGGGCTTTTTATTCTACAGTACAGTGTATTCTGCCCAAGGAAAACTGATTTACAGATAACAACATTGAGAATATAAGGGAAAACATTAGAAATGAATGGATTTTGCAGATAACAATCCCCATTCTGCTGCTTTCTGCCATCAATAATCATCACAACTGCAAAACATTACTGAATGTATGGAAGAAAACCAAAACACCTAGGCCTTTTGACCTTGAGGAACTCTGCTCTCTGTAAAACAGATCCACACTCATGGCATCCGGCTGAGAGGAACGAAAGTACATTTCAAATCTGTGCTCCATTAGGCCTGTACACTTATTTGTCAGTGTTTAACAATATTATGATCATTATAGAACAGCTTTCTATCAACAAATCCCAATTCCAACATTTAGTTAGGGACAAATTTGGTAACATCATTATAATAACATAAATGACTCCATGTGTGACCATTTGATAATGAACTTTTACCTCAGTATATGGCTCAGAAATACTGGTTGTGATCAATTGTGTGATACACTCTGAAGAGTGCTGGCTGGGGTGAAGGTTAGAGGTAATAAAGGTAAGCTGTTAATCGCTCCCACTTCTTCATCTGGGTAAGCTGTGCCGCCTGGGTCTTTAAAGGAGGCAGTCACCTGTGCCAGTGCCAGCCAATGGCCCGGCAGGGGGGGTTGGCAGCGGGCACTGCCAGACCAGCACGGATGATAAATAACAGCTGTTGTCCGACACACTAGGCCGTTTGTCATCTAAGTGTCCATTCTGATGCCAACAGGGAGTGCCACGACATGTCAATGTTGCATACAAGATGGTAGAGAATGGAACAGAATGTTTTTCCATATAGTTACTGTGAGCTCACCCTACTTCATACATCATTGCCCTTGCCCTTTTGTACGTTGTTCCTTCCGATCAATAGCAAGAAAGTTGCTTCTTTTCATAGCATTGTGAATGCTTCAGAAGATTAACTTGCCCGAGATTTAATGTATTTTTCTTTAATAATACTTTGCAAACCAGTTGATAAAAAGCTGAACGACTGACAGCTTATGATCGGGCCAGAAAAAACTATGCCCACGCTCGTCTCAAGGTATACTGTAAATCACTCTCGAATTTGTTGCCTTATTCTCTTCTTGACCATTTTTATATTTTATGAGCTCAATGATCCCTTTCATGACAGTAAAATAGAACACGGCCACTCAAGCACTTAAAGATAAGTCATGAACATTAATCTGAGCATTGCAATCATAAAATGCATCTGCACTAAAACGAACAAATTGCCGTGTTTTTTTCACGATTCCAGCATGCCTTAATTGTGAAGCTAGGTTGCCTTGGAACTTAGCAGTGAAAGCCAGCTTGTCCATTTAGGCTATACTCAACTGGCCCGTTGTCTTACGACATTTCTATGTACCGTACTCGTAGCCATCATTTATTGGTGGTATAGAAATGTCAACATTAATGGCACAATATAAACTGCAAAGAGAAAACATCTATTAGTTTACCTTTTTTTTCTGGAAGGCTACAATGCTCTTGTTTTTTTCTAAGCTTGAAGATGCTTGTTATACTTTACTCAGTGCACAGAGGTAAGATTATACCTCTCTTTGAGTTCCACCCATTGAATGTCACGATGACTTTTGGACTTGATGTTCAACACCTGCACTGGTTCTTTAGCCTTCAGTAAGAATGTGATTTTATGACAACGTGTTCTTAGATTGTGTTAAGCAGACAAAAAGGAGTGATGGCTGCCAGCTGATGATTTCCAGCTGAATGGTGGGCACTTTCACTTACACTGACTGATGGAGAGTTTAAAAAAGGAGTCAACAAGATATAAAGCCAGAAGACAGAAACAGCCCCAGACACCGTCTCCCTGTTGTCCCTATGGCCATCCAATCAGCAAGACTTCTCTTTACTGTTTTACTTCAATAAAGTGCCTTCAATGAATTTCATCAGCTACACAACTAACTAAACAACAAACCTATCATCCCCCCATCCCTTCCAAAAACACACACACACACACAAATGAAGGGCATTATTACTCTCTGACAACGGCCCATAGAATATTAATAGAATTCAATTTCGTACGAGATTGGACACAGTGATCCAGCACATTGACTCACTGCTGCGACACAGCGTGTGTTTATTAAGAGGCCAAGATGGCGGACGGACTGGCGTTCTAATCCCTACACTCAGAAGCAAGGGCAAAGGAAACTAGTCTGTGCCCACCAGGTTGTTAAGTACATGATCGTGGCAGAAACACTCAGTACTGTAGGTCTCTTGGGTTTAAGGAGCAAAAGTTCTGTAGAAACTAACGGAAGCTACATTACTTTCAGTTTGTCATGGAAACTCCGACTGTGTTTTTGGACCACGTAATGAAAGCACTGTTTCTGAGTGACCACCGTGCCACTACTCATACAGATACAGGACATCTCTTGGGTGTTTTCTTGGGTGAGTTTGTATTTTATTTTTTAGAAACACCTTGTGGAGCTGCTCAGATTCAGGAGTATTCTGACCAGCCCTGTTACCACAACATCAGTTGTACCACAACATCAGTTGTACCACAGCACCTGGGAGGCAGATGGGTGGAGGGTTTGTGAATTCAGACCAGCAGACTAGCAGAGTGTCCTAGGGTCAAGAGTCCGGGCACAGTGGGAGACACAGTACTGACTGGTTAGGCCAGAACACACCTTCTGGAACTGACTGGATCATTATGTTTATCTCAGGGAGTACAGATCACAGAGCAGGTTTTACTGGTTGTGGCTTGCTGAGATAAAAGGTAGCTTGTGATAGTGACATTAGAAGGTAGCATGCGATGTTAGAAGGTAGCTTGTGAAAGTGATATTAGAAGCTAGTGTTCCCTTGCAAGTGTTCCCTTGCAAACAGATGAATACAAATATAAAGGTACAACCTCTGGTGTGAAGTTCTTGGAATCAATAATTGTTAGGTCAAACGTAATACAGAGAATTGTGCTTTGCCATTCAGTTGTCCAGACATGTAAACTCACTGTCACCCTGAGTGATCACTAAGGATACTGTAAGGACAATCCTCTTGAACTTCAAATATCTCTTGGATCCAGAATACGATTGGATTGACTTGAGTTAAATTTACATTCACGCAAATGACTGGATCACATAAAAGGAAGTGCAAACATTTGTTTCATACTTTCATACATTTGCTCTTGGATTGCGTATCCTTTTACAATTTAATTAAAAGGGTATGTCTTTACATATTATTTTCATTTACCTTTTTGAGGCCTTTTTAACACCAACAGGTTTCTGAAGTTAACATGTTAGAATTATTTTTTAACAAATTGTTACAGTGGTACTTAATAATTAGGGGTTAGGGGAAAGTGGGAGAACCTTAAGTTCTGACATTACATGCAAGTTCATTGTGAGAACCTTCTTTGATTCCATCAAATATAATTTAACTAACAATTTCCACTGAAGCAATACTAACCAAAATGTTTTTATCAGATTAGTTTTAAGACCCTTTAAACCCCTTAGCTTGTAAGCTAAACATGAATGTATTGATACGTTATGCATTCTAACAGTATCAAACAAACCGTCATACTTTAAATAAACTATTTATTTAATACAGATAATATATATATATATATATATATATATATATATATATATATATATATATATATATATATATATATATATATATATATATATATATATATATATATATATATATGACAGCTGTAACTAGGGATGGGCGATATGGCCTAAAATCGATATTGCGATATACATTGCAGCCTTTTGCCATAACAATATATCACGATATATAAATTATAACAGAACCATTTCAGAACAGGTTACATAGACCCCAGTGTTTACCACACGGAAAATTTGTCATTCGTCATAATTTTAACAAGCAGCGTATTCGTTCAGCAGCATTTCCTTCTCTCACATACACACGCACAGTCAGAACGTCAGCACACGCTAGCAAAAACGATATGCAACGTCAGCGAGCGTTCAGCATTTGTAGGCTACCGCTACAAGTCTAGGAAAGTTGGTGACTTTTCGCTAGGTACCTACGAACATGTCTTTATCTGCTAAACAAGCTGGTTCCCCATCGTTCTTTTGGTGAGCAGCCTCACGAGCCCTACTTACCCGGCGTCATGGAGCCAACCAAATACTTTTTTTTGGTTAAAAAAGTTACGTTTAACGTTCTGTGTAACGACCCCCCCCCCCCCCCCTCCCGTAGTTTGCTGCTGCTCGTCGGACGGCTTAAATCCGAATCAAGTCCAAATAATGAATGTTGCATCGGTGGTTTTCACCAGCTTTCGCTTTCTGCCATAGCTACTCAAGATGATTAATACGATGATGCGTTGCAGCTCATGGCTCTAAATTTCACTGGTAGATTGCATCCTAAATGCGTTATCGCGACAGTGCGAAATAATTTAAATCTCAATCGTAGGCCAATTTTGTATCGTTTATATTGCATTTATATCGCCCATTCCTAGCTGTAACCTATGTACTGTAGAACAGGTGATGCAGGTGATGCCTGAGGAGAGCTGCCCCTGAGGAGTCATGCATCACTTAGGGTGTCATTGATTACCAGCCCAGCACTGCTCTGGTCTTCTGACAGCCCAATTGTCAGACGAGATCAGAGGGCTGTGGAAAGTGCGCCCGGTGCTGAATCCAACTATCACTCCTGAGTCACAGGCTACCGCAGTTTCTCCCTGACACAACCGGAGGCTGTCGATACAGCTCATTATTGACAGAAGGCTTGGAAGAGGAAGAGGGAGAAATAGGTTTTTGGTTCTCCGTCGAGACTTGTCTGTATTGACGGGTGGTAGTTATCTCCTCTCAAAATAAACAATCAGTCTCTCCTGGATTGAGACTGACTCTGTTTCCAAGCCACTAGACCGTTCCCCCTCCACTTGACTTGTACTGAAGAGACAAAGAGAGCAGCAGAGTCTATGGAGGCCTGACTCCATGCTTTCCTTTGGCACTGTACAATCACACACAAAGGATGGGCAGATGAGAGTGGGGCAGTCAGCTATTGATTAGCTTTAGCCATGAGCAGAGTGCAAGTAGAACAGGGTAGGTCTCAGAAGAACCAGGATCATGGGAGCAGTCTACACGCTTTGAACCAGAGCCATGTTGTGTCACAAGCGAATGAAGAGTTACGGTTGGTCTGTGTACCGCAGTATGAAAATTATGTCTTTGCGTACATGTTCCGTATAGGCTTTCAGCACTGTAAAGAAAAAAAAAGATGTGTGAAACTGTGGTTATCCCTTTTGGTCCCAAAGTGCATTTATCAAATTATAACCTCTGCCTTGAAATAAGATGGGAAGTATATGTGCCAGGGTACATATGGAGCAATTGACTGAAGGAGAAAGTGACTGATGGAAAAGGTGCAGAAGAGAGGAGCAGATAAAATGGAAGAGATAAATATCACATCTGCCCCAGGCATGGGATTTAATTTTCCTCTACGAGTATTTCTACTTGAGCTTGGAAAATTGATCATTTATATTCCAATCACAGGTGGAAAAGTGAAGATGGTAGTGTGTGCTCGTGTGTGTGTGTGTGTTTGTGTGTGTGTATGTGAGCACAGGAGACAGAGGGAAACCATGAGAGCGTATCTAAAGACACTATGCACAGCACCACAATCCATGCTGTGGACACAGTTGTTACACGGTGAAATGATTTACACTGACATGCCAAATAAGGAAACAAAACAAATATCACAGTAGCAGTGTAGTTCCTGTTTACGAGTGCATAGCAAAGAAAGACTGTCATCAAGACAAAAACTCTGCGATATGATGTGCAGCTTTGATGAGACACATGATTATTGGGATCCCTGATGAATGACAACCCTGTATTCCACATGTCACACTACCTTCACACAGCACTTCATCATGTCAGTCTTTGTCTGTCTGGGAGTGACAATCCCAAAATAATTGATTGATTAAAAGCTGAACAATTTTGAAATCTTTACAGAAACTTGTTCAAAGGAAAGGTGTTCAAACTATGATCGTCAGACAACTACTATTGCCTTTGTCCATTCTGTTTGTGCCAAGCTAGTTTATCTAGTCACACTTCAAGCAAGAAACTGGAGGTCTAACAACCCAATAAATAATACCATGGCCCTCTGGGTTTAAATCAAGGGTTGCTGGTTGTTTCTGAAACACCACAGACAAAGTCAGAAGTAGAATTCTGAATGTCAAAATAGTGTCATAGTCTTCACAGGTATGCAAAACATTGAGTCAAGTTGTATTATGTTGTATTACAGTATTTTGTGTTGTGCTACTGTGTGCAATGCTATGCCATGTAATGTTATGCTACTGTGTGCTATCACTATCTTCTGATAATGTCTTTGCATACAGGGCCTGATTATGCGGTAGCAGGGACTACAGCATTTATGAAACTGGTGCAAGCATGCAAGATTACGAAAACATCTTTGAGCTTCTCCTCGTAAGAGGAAAGGACTCTGCATAGTCTGATTAGAATTCAAGCAATGCCCTGGGCCTCAGACCCCAAGGGACGCTACTCCCGGGGAGCTCAGCTAATCAGAAGGCTTCATTCTAAATTGGACCTCCAGGGACAAACCTGCCCAAACAAACTGAAACATTAAGTGTGTTTCTCCCAACAAGGAACAACTCCGAAAAATACCCCCTCAAGTGCCATTGTGATTAGACTAGCTACCTTGGACTGATTTTATCCTCTCTCATCCTCATTTTCCATATATTTCTTCCCCCCTCCCCCTGTTTTTCTGCTCAGATCAAATGCCCTATCTTGTCAGAAAAAAGCAGACGAAACGGGAGAGTCTACAACAGTTTAACAAGCACAGTGTCCCTGATCAAATGCATATCATTACACTGATCCAAACAGGAATGTCTGCTTCCCCCAAAGCAGAGACCAGAGGACAAAAGAAGCTTCTGGCACAGTTGCCATAACCCTTCCCAGTAATGCAAAAAAAAAAAACAGTTTAATTAGCAACCAACGGGGAGGATGCCATCTCTAATTATAGAGGAATTTTGTGCCCCGCGAAAGCTCATAAAACTTTTGGATCATTAATTAATTTACAATGTCCGAAGGCAAGTTTGTGACTGTGGAGAATCTGGTGCGATATTGCAAGGAACAAATGAGATCAGGTGGAGAATACCACTGGGGGTAGGCTGTCTGGTCTTCTGCTTGTAAACTTGGTAAATAAACAGTTTTATTTGGTAATTAATTACTAATTCACGAAAAATAATCCTTTAAAATTTCACACACACACCCTCCTTTTTCCCCCTCCATAAACTTTTCATAAACATCGTCTACCTCAACAATTTGACTGAATTATCGGATATATCAATGCACTTATTTTTTAATAATGTCCGTTAAAACAGGTTACTAGAACATCATAGATCAGTTAGAAAAGACAAACATAATGATAAAATATATTCCCCAACTGTATGTCATGCTGAGACAGTATCTGGATCCGAACCCTGGACAGAGATAAAAGGCTCTGTAAGACATAATGGTGGTTGTGAAAACCTCTGTATTCTCAAAGCTAAGCGTGGGTGTCGGAGACCTCCGGAGCCCTTGATCATCAAAATGTGCCCTTTTTTGGGGAGTGTTGGGTGCAGTGTTTGTTCCCCAGAGTGTTAAAGGGGGAACCAGGTTTGATATGATAATTCCAGGGCTCCGCTCCCCCTGTACACCATATGCCTGGACTCTCTTGTGGGAGAGTGGGGCAGCTGGCTCCCCTCAGTATTAATCAGCCTGATGAAGAGGAGGGGAGCTAGGTGCTATGGCCTACCACCCCCCCCCCCCCCCCACACACACACCCCACACACTTACCCTCTCAACACCACACACACACACAACCGTGCCCAGGAACAGCTTGGTCAGCGTGCCCCTCCTCTCCCCCACTCCCCAGGCCTCTCACATCCATCATCATGGGCCTTTAGACAACAGCGCCTGGGACCATCCACACACTCACAGACACACTCACACACATTCTGGGGATACAGGAGACACAGTAGCAGCTGCCTGCTCCACAGTAGCAGTACAGGGTCCGCAGGGTCCTCCTCCTTTCATTTTAACCTGGTTCCAGTCTTCTACCAAAAAACATGCCAGAGCAAGACATGCTGCAACAACCCTCCCCATAGTTAGTTTATTTTTAGTGACCTATTGGTCATTAAAGTTTCTGAAAGTTAATGTGCCATGTCATGTTCACTGTGAACATGATGCTTGAGAAGAAACTAGGATCGTGTCTGTAAAAATGTCGAATGTTAGAATTCAGAGTTTGACTGACCATTAATTACCACACTTCTGGTAACCACAGGCCTTTGTGGTTTGGAGTACTGTGTAACAAGTAATTTGTCTGAAGTTTCAGTAGCTTGACTTCTAAAACATATTTCTGTAGATCAGTGTAAGCTGGTTCTCACTAACATCAATACCAAACCATTATCAGGTATGGCAGGTATACAGAAGCCAATATCACCTGTGTTTAAACTTCTGACAAGCCCGACTGTATGAGGAGGGTGAGTGACAGATCATGATGTGTGCACTTTAGGTGGGCATAGGACATTCCTTCAAAGGCCGACATTCCCCTGAGATGTCCCACCAGGGATGTCTCAGCCCCCCCCCCCCGTCTTACAGCTGAAACCAGGCACGTATAATCAATGCCACATAACAACATGATGAATGCAGCGACCCAGCGAGTCTCATGACAAAGCAAATAGTGAGACAGACAGGAGGAGTAAAACATTATTGGATTCTCATCCCCACCTCCTCTCACCCCACCCCCTTCCCAAACCCCCCTCCCCTCCTCCTCCCCACTGATAGGCTTCATAAACCTTCACTTCGATGTATTTTACTCAAAGCGGTTTTGAGTTTAATGGGAGCAATTTTACAATGTGGGGACACAAAGCCTGCAGCCATTGTGATAAAAGGATGAAGGGTTTCTGATATTAGTGTGATCTGTGTGGGGTTTTAGATTTGGGTAAAAAGTATTGTAATTGGATATGATCACTTTACTTTAAAGTAAATGACTGCTGGAACCTATGTACTGTAGCACTGCAGCGGACTTACAGATAGGGAAATTACACGTTTTCACTCATTGGTATTGAACGGTGATGCACAGGGATGTAGAGATGCCCATATTGGCTAGAATTTAATACTAAATATATAGCTCCAACCAGTAGAATCTCAGGGCTTCAAGCTATTTGACATATAATTAAAATGTGTCTTTGAATGACATGGCAGTAGGTTTTTGTTGTTTTTTTTAACACCAAAAATAAATGTCTTCAAATCTTGTGGCGAAAACATTCTCAGAGTCAGCCATGTTCGTGTGTGTTCAGGATTCCTATCAGGGACTGGACATGAAATATTAACCTTGTTTTTCCTCCTAATTGGCTCAGTGTCTTAGAGGCTGGAAGGTGAGGGCAAGAGGGCACTTTGAACAACAATAAAAAGTAAATGGTTTACAACAGTCCACATGAACTGGAAGTGTGGCATTCGAAAAGTTTTGGGGTTCAATGAAGTAAGAGGTTATGGTATCAATTACTAGAGAACACTCTCCATTACTTATATTAAAGAACCACCAGAGCTTTAAGGTAAGTAAATAATGTGAAGCATGCAATTGAAAGTTAAAATAACAATACTTTTTACTGACTACTTCTGTAAACTTTATTAATGTTGTTAATGTTAAGTCAACTCTCTTTTAGAGCCTTGTTATGGTCTAGGGTTAATACATGCAAACGAAGCCAAATTATATGTACATTCAAACACCTTGAATTTTAGAATGTTTTTCTATGAAGAAATGCACAAACCATACTAAGTTTGATGACCAGAAGCTCAGCCAGACACTGCCTGTCGCCCATCTTGAATTATTGTAGCAGGATAAGAGTGGGTCCTTTAATTAATGAGGGAGCTAAAATGTCTCAATGCCAACCATTTGTCTTACAAGTGATTACGTAGACTACAGGAGGAAGACAGTCTTGTAATATGTGCCTGCAAGGCATTTACAGGAAGTGCTGTTAGTCTGACGGTGTCAAGGCTAGTAAATAGCAGGATTCAGCAATATTGTATGTGTAGAATGGATCTCCAGACCGTGTTTCCTGCTTACCTATATATTACATTTTCCTGATACTTTTTGGAGTAACAGATCTCTCATTGGTTTCCTCTTTCTCTTTTTCTACAGCACTATTATTATGATACACAAGATGTATTAGATTTGATGGCTAGCAGCATTGTCTAGTAACAATAACAGAGACAAAAGGTGGGTCAGGTCAGGTGATGTATATCATTACCATCATATTCAATAAGGACACCCTAGAAGTCCAGAGACTACCAATCTATCTCTCTCTACAACAAAAATAAAAATAAGTAGTTGACAGTGTCAAAATAAAAGGAAATGTTCCTGCAATTTGAAAGTCCTTCACAAACAAAGCTGTAATACAGCTGACTGTAACCCTGGGAAATGGGAAATGTAGCACACAATTTTATGAGGTGGGAGGTTCGGTACTCAGTGACATAACATATTGTGTTTCCAATATACTCTGCTAAAATGAGAAAACCAAAAACAACTTGGCTAGCTCAACACAAACAGCTACTTTAGATTCTAACAAAACATTTACCGTATTTTCCGCACTATAAGGTGCTCCGGATTATAAGGCCCACTGTCAATGTGAATGGTCTATTTTCAAACATAACAGTCAGATAAGTCAGCCAGTCAAACTTAATTAAACGTGTTCACAATAACTCTCAACATTGTTCAAACGTTAATGAGCATATTTACAATAACTCCCGACCTTGTTCAGTTGTAACACGTAAAATACAACACAACACTCACTTTGTCAGTTCATTTCTCGTCCACAAATCCCTCAAATCCCTGTCTCTTGACAGGTGCCATTTTGGGGTCCTTTTACACACACACTGTAATATTATGGTGAAGCACAGTATGTATTACTCCGCGACGCTCCTGACTACGGTAGCCGTAATGCTGCAAGCGGTGTGGTTTGAGTTAAGTAAGCACAACCAGAATTAATCCATATATAAAGCACTCCGGATTATAAGGCCACTGTCTTTTTTTTAGAAAATTAAAGGTTTTTAAGTGCGCCTTATAGTCCGGAAATTACGGTAATATGGTGATTCTTTAGCAGGAGGTCACTTTATATTTGACCACCTTCTGTTTGTGATGGAGACATTCTGTTGACATGTTGCTCTCTCTACAGCAGAAACAGTGTTGAGTTGAGCACTGGCCACAAGTTGATGCTGATCCTTGTTGCAAGCAAACTGACCCAGATGTAACCCCTCCCCCTTTCACGCCCCGCTCTGTGATCTGATGCGGAACATTCCAGCATCTAGCGCCCTTCAGAGTAAATAACCTGCTAAGCCGTGGAACCCTGTGAACACATTCACCCCTGTGTCACAGTACTTTGAGCTGGCCTCGCTTGTTTTTCTGGGGGTTTTTCCAGGAGACCTTGCAGGTGGTGTGTGAGTCAGGTGAGTGACATAACTGTAGGTGTGTGTGTGTGACAGCACCTGGAATAGGGCCGCTGGTTAACCATCCAGGAGGCCTGGACGCAGTTTGCATGGTGCAGAACAAGGCTGCCACTTCTCCCCCTCCTTGAAGCCGGCGGATGGGAAATAGGAGCTGCCTGACTGCGACCGTCTGGCTTCCTCCCACCTCCCACCTCCTTCCAATCAGCAAGAAGTCAGAATGTCCCTGTTATTGATGCACACCAATGCACAGCCCCTGACGGGCTTCGACAGCATGAAAAGAGAAGCGACAGAAATAAATACATATGTAATGAGGAAAAAAGTGCTGCCAAATGGCTTGCCAATTTGTGTTTGTCAGGGGGTGAGCTGTGGCTGCATTGACTTATAGATCTTTAATAGGGCTGTTCTTAAGTAATGTTGAGCAGTTCACACAAAGCATGCACCTTCTGCCTACATAGACAGGCCCCCTCTAAAGGCAGTAGATTAGCAAATTGTGGCTCAATTTTATTCATTATCGAAAATAGTTTTTGTCAAAGAGAGACTTATCGTCAAGACACGTTTGCCGTCTTTACAGAGAAAATTACCAACCACTTAAGCATTCCAGCTTGTCAGGGTAAAATATAATCACTCTAAACTGACATGTTCCCCATTTGAGGATAGAACAAGGTCTAACTCACCAAGGTATGTGAGTCCCCATATGGAGAGTTGAACTCTGTTCCTGTGCTATTTTCCTATTGACATCCTTAACCTGAAAGTTATGAATCTACCTGTGGTGCACTTCAGATATGACGAATCGTAATGGAATTTCTATGTAATTACGTTACCTATTAACACCTCGCACCTCCAGCAACAATGCTGTCATAGGGTGATACCCCATGGATAAAACCAAGGTTTTCAACCACTCACTTATTAGACCATAAAGGTGCAAACACATTTTATTCAATTAGAGTACTCCAGCATTAGAACCACTTCAAGCTTCAAGTCTTTGGAGCTTCCTGCTCCCAGCCTAGGGGCTCTCTTTTCCAACAGGAAGGTCACTGTCCAGGAGTGTGGCGTATAACTCTCTGGCTTGTTTCAGCACTCTGCCTGTGGATACAGGGCTCAGGCAAGCCAGGCTTGTAAGCTAGTCAGGTGAGCTCTGGGGCAAGGTGAAGGTCGCCCATTAAAAATAGAACAAGTGTAAAATGTAAATATTGGTGCAGCAGCCCAGCAGCATTATCTACAAACCACCCCCAACAACAACTTCTCCTCTCCAAAGTAAATTATACATGTATGTACATAGTGCCATGATATATGTAACATGTAGAATTCTTAAAGTACGTGAATATATATTATATATATATATATTTTCCACTGTAAGGGGAGAAATACTGTACATCTCAGCTGCTTTAATTAAAACACAGTTAGAAGCTCACTCTTTGAACAACAAATCCTAGCCCGATCATCCAATTAAGTGCAAACCTAACTTTAATTCAATGTTTGTGGACTGAAATGACATGACACAGTCATCAAATTGTATGAAATATGCAGTAGCAGAACAAGTTTATCAGCTTCTTCCCATTGCAGTATGTTATGTCCCAAAGTCGGCATCTCTGTAATACTTTTGCAGTAATTGGCCTCACTGTCGCCAGTGTCTAAGACCACAGGAACTATTGGAAGACAAGGGAACAGGAAGTTCTGAAGCACTTGAACCTATTTCAGTCCAAGCCGTTAATATTCACAGTTGACAGAAGGTGCCACACAGAAACCACCAATGAGGGGTCGCCGGTGGGTTGCCAGGGTAACTGGGAGTGCAATCTCTGATTGACTCAACACATAGTCACTATGCAAACATTAGAAATATGTCAGAGCTCTATGTCCCTACAAATGATTAATGTTCACTAATCTGTCTACAGTCATTCAGACTTCAAAGTGTTTATATTCATCTGCGGGGGTGTTTGGGAGCAAACAGGCTTTTTTTCCCAGAGTAAATAGAGAGAGAAAAACACCATGTATTTGTAGGCTGCAGATAATTCCACACGCACATATACAGTATGTATGCATTATTCAAACACATTTGCACTTTCAACACTGCATAGCCTCCTCTCTGTCCTGAACTGGGACAGAGGCCTGGTGAACAACTGCATCAGCCAGGCCATTTTTGTTCCAGTGGAAAGAACCTCTTTTGTATCACGTTTAATCATGCACGCCCAGACACATACACACACACAGACACACAGCTTAAGAATTGATAATAATGTACTCCGTAAGTCATGCAGAACTGGGCACCCTGGCTTTCTGCCTACTACTTAAGAGGAAAAGGAGAATTATCAGATGTAGTCTGGTCCTCATCTACTGAAAGCTTTTGGTTTTCTAAATGCCTCCCCTATTATAAAAGGTTCTACAGTATGCAGTCACACCTGACTGACTGGCACAACATATTCAGAGCAGGCACCTCATACCAATGCAAGCATACAGTAATCTCTCCGTGGCAAACACCCATTATGTGTGTCCCCTAACCAACATGGTGCTCTCTATCCCAGTGATGCCAAACAGTGTTCTGTGTACGCAGTAGCGTACATGCTCTATGTATTGGCTGTAGCTCATGAGGATCTGAAACAGTGGACCAAGCTGTCTTCATTCATTTTTCCTTGCTGTCGCTGCTGGCAGCTGGCAGGGGCATCCTGGACACAGGGTGGACTCCCAAGCTGCCTCCCTCCATTCCTCTCTCGCAGCATGGCTCGGCCAAAAGAGGGAGCCAATGCCAGCCAGGCAGGAAGATGGGCGGCCTGGAAGGCAGACAAGCAGACAGACAGATAGATAGACAGACAGACAGACAGACAGACAGACAGACAGACAGACAGACAGACAAGCAAGTAGATAAACAGGCTAGTAAACAGACAAACAAAAAGACCTAAAGACAGAAGCACAGAAATACTAGCAAGCAGGCAGGCAAGACAGACACACAGGGCTTAGCACTGAGGGCTCTGCATGCCAGATCCATGCCATTGAAAAATTAATGGCTGCACAGGATTTTATCTGGCATTGGAATAGGACCTCATCTACAACCCAGGCCCCACGGCTAAATGGAGAAATGCATTAAGCTTAAAAGGAGAGAAGAAAGAAAGAAGGAAATAAAATAGAATTTGTTCCATCAGAAAGGGAAAAAGAAAAAAAGGGTTATTTTTCCAGCCTTGTTTTGTACGCCACCCTTAATATCAAAATTAACAAGGGACTTGTCTTGTGTTCTGGTCAGTGAGAAGCATAGAAAGCTCATCAAACTAACTCTGTTGATGAACAAGCGCACACAGCAGAATCAACTCAGCCGAAGACACTGCAATATGTCAGAAGTTCCATTCAAATTTAGACGTGCCGGGCTAAAATGATTGGCTCTTTAATTAATTGCATTATCATCAGCAAACACAATGATTTTTTCAGGCCAGTGAAAGCTCCTGAGAGAAGACAGATATGATGTGGCTGGGCCACTCCACTCAGCCACTGCAGTAAATCAACAGGCACACACACACACACACACTCACAAATGCACACGGACAACACACACACTCCCCATCTGTTACAAAGTCACAGTGCCCCCCACTGGCAAAGGTATGAATGCCACAGTGACAGAGCATTATCCAGCAGTGTCAGACAGGTGCAAAACCATGTGACAACTGGAGATAGTGTGTGTGAGTGTGTGTATATGGTGTGTGTGTGTGTGTGACAGAGAGAGAGAGAGAGAGAGAGAGAGAGAGAGAGAGAGATAGAGAGAGAGAGAGAGAGAGAGAGAGTAGAATGCTTACACAGATCTGTTACTTCCTTGTTCATAATGCGGTCTTTTTCTGTAGCTGCACTTATAGCTGCACTATCCCTCTTATTAAGCTCCTTGTGTATGCATGTTTAAAATGAGCTGACGGATGAGATACATAAATGACTATGGAATTTACACATGGAACAAATCGAACCATGCAAAGCATGTCTCAGTCGAAGAGACAGTAATACCTTAAGCCACAGCTGTAAAGTAAGCATAGATGATGACTGACTGTATAGTAAAGGCTGCAAAACACAGGCCAACAGTACTGTACATGTCAGACAAACAGGGACCAAGGGGACAATGTATCCCTGAAAGGCTATTGCTGCAGCTTCATACTTATTCTAGATGTTTCTGATGCAACTTGCTATGCATTGATTGCCCCCCACTGAAATTCCACCCCCCTGTGCACATGCACACACACGCATAGAAACACCACATCAATGTGATGGCTGCTGACATTTCACAATTCAGTACCCTCACTTCAAATGCGATTGTCATACTGATAGCTCCAGCATCCGATTGACAGAGGCAGTGTGTGTGTGGTTGAGTGTGTCTGCGGCCCTCTGATGAACACTCTGACAGTTGAAGGAGCATGGGACCCCGTGGCTTGTGCTGATGACTGCGCCGCTCCACATGTTGGCTCCTGTGTTGGCTCTTGCCCAGCACTGGAAAGAAAAACACACTGCTTCAATGATTACCAGCCAGTAACTTATCACTTACCGTGTCACAATGTATAAGCTCTCATATATCTCAAGTGGCCCAGAGTCCCAGCAATAGGTAAGACATTATGTATCACTATGGAGACAGTGGTTATGTTCACCCTCCTAGGACTGAGCTGGACAGGAGAGGAATGAGGAATATAGTCTTTTCTTTAATAGATTAATGCATTTTCAAAATGTCTCTAATGTTTGGCTATCTACAGCAAACGTAACATTTCCATTTCAATTTGACAGTCCATAGACAGGTGTTTTAATCTAATAGCCAAGTAGAACAAATATAATCACAATACGTTTTTAGTTTACATTCAATATCATCAACCATGTCCTCTGTTAGCTTTTAAAATGAACATTTTAACCTAATCATCATCCACTAACTAAGGTTAGCTGCAGTTCTTTTATCTTTATTTTCAGTTTTTTGAAAGGTGTTTTTAATGAAATGTTTGACCGAGACTTTAGATGTGCTACAATGAATACAGGTAAGCCAAGGCTAAGTCAAAATAAAATTCCCTACGTGAAATCAAAACATGCTGCAGCTGTGGAAGTGATCCTCAGAGTCGAATAGATAGAAGGAAAAGAAAGAGAGAGAAATTACCTTGACAAATGACTGGCAGCTGTACCATGCTCTTTGACAGCCTTTGTATTGATTACTGCGGAGGACTGAATCATAACTCCATTCTGATTGTTTGTCACCCCGACTTCAAGGAGTTTCTGCACCTGAGTTCCTTGTCTTCTTAAATCAGCGGAAATTTGTAGATAACAAATGACTTGCTGGTGTGGGAACATGGCAGTCCCAGCTGGGAGGAATAGCTTCTGTGATTAGACTCTCTCTGTATGTGTTTGTTGCTATCAGCAGGTTAGTATGGCCGCCATCCAGCTTCCCAGCAGTCAAGAGGGGAACAGAAGGTCTCACAGTCATCTGTTGCCATTTGTACAACCGGGCAATTAACTTCACCCGTTGACAAAACAAAGATTTCTTCAATGCAAACCTAAATAGAACTGATTTCTTTTTTAATAACCCCTCTGTCATGGTTTAAAGGACATTTGATTGATATTTAATTGGAGTTCAATGGGTCTCAGAGGCAATGGAAATCAAATAAAACACCCCCAGAAGCTTTAAAAAAAACAATGCTGCAGTGCAATAAAAATGACTCAGGGATCCATAATCTAGCATTGGCAGCCCATTATGTGTGAGTAAGGCTGAGCTCAACATGGCTGAATATGCTAGGCTAAGCTAGACTCTTTTCAAAGGTTGTGAGGCCTGATTGTGGTTCTAATTCTCACAAAAGTAGTCTAAAGACAGGGTTGTGGGTGAGGGGATGTGGGTGAAAACACCTGGATGGATAGGTCTTAAATGGCAATCCGTAAGGAATCCAGTAGAATATTTAGAGAGTGTACTTGTATGTTAATTGTAGGCAGCTTGCACCTTCACACACCTGACACAGTGTTGATATCCTTATTTACATGACAGGGGTTATGTCTGTCGTAGAATCTAAGCTAGATCAACATGCATGCTCAAGAGGAGCTCAGGTAAATTAGTGGAGTGCACGAGGATGTTCCACTGCTTTGTACCCCCCACTGTTACTGAACTCAATTAAACTCTACTGACCCATTTCCCTGGCAATGAGCTCCGGGAAGTTCTGATAAATGCAAGTTCATGCGTGCATTTGCCCAGAGGACTCTGGCTTGGAGCAACACTCTTAAATCAAAACTCTGAGGTAAGCACAATTTATGCAAATTCATTGATGCAAAATAAGTGGAGAGAGAGAAAGTGAGAGAGATCTATGTGTGCAGTGCTACTTCTTTGAAGAATTATAGTACAACATTTACACAGTATGTCACTATCAACTCCATGCAAAATGACACACTAAATCAATTGCTCTGTTCCACAAAACATGTTCTAGTTACAAACCCAATTAAGACAATAAGATGGAAGTCATAAGAGTGGAAAATATGTATGAATTTAAGACTTGCTGTTGTACTTCAAAGAGAATATCTTAGCGGATGGAGTTTAGCGCTACAGATCTGAGGACATGCACTGAGTCCATTAGAAGTCATTTTCTTAAACAGTGGGAGAGGCCCTGGGGACGATGGAGTCCAGAGCTTCCTGTAATCCGAGGAGACCAGACAACAAGAGGCACCGCTGAGGCAGAACCAGGAGAGTATTATCAGCGCTCCTTAACTGTTATAAACTGACACCAATTGCGGTGCATCGTCATCCCAGCGGACCTTGTTAGCTTCGTTTTAAAGGAGAAATGAGACCACTTCTGAGTCCTGCACTCTCCTTCTAGCCTGAAGTGGTGGCTTTATGTGACAGTGTGGTGGATTCAAAGATGTCTGCTAATTACAGGGGGGACACAGCTGATGGCTGGATAAAACGTACACGTGTAAAACCAAAAGAGCACATGGCACTCGCTTGTCTGGTGGGGGTGAAGCCCAGTCCTCCCATCACAGAAGCCCCAGCTGTTGTAAAAGATTCATGCAGATCTTGACAGCCTTAAAGCATCAGTCCAGTCTGAAAACTCAAAACTCTTATTACTAAAACCCTGGGATCCTTATGTTATGTAAACACAGTTGTGGACTGCTCAACTTTTACTTTGGGTGGCAGTATCCATGTATCCACTAATCAGACCCATGAAGAGACCATGTGGCATGTGATGTTTGACACAAGCAGATATCACACACATGCAACACCATTTATGTAGATCACATGTGGTGGAAAGCTAGCGTTCCAATGTAACTTGATCATTTCTGCAGCAATGCAGGTTGGTGCATGTGAATCAAACAACTACCTGAAAGGATGTTTTTCATCTGGGTGCATCTGGGTTCATCGGTTTAATTCATATTCTATCAGTCCACTACATGTGAATGAAACCAAAGAGACGTATTCCTCTTTATTGAGACGATTCAACGCCCAAATAAGATATTAAACATGCTGGTGAATGAGCTGTGCGCTGCCGAGACCTACGCTTGGTGTTTACCACACCTCAATAAGTGCCTGTGAGGTCATAAAGTGCTACTTACATGAGATCTGTCTTTCCCATCCAGATTGACCGTTTCCTTAGCAACAGGTTGCAGTGCTAGGCAACTGGCATCGGTGATCTCAAGACACCGAATAAACAGAGAGAAGAGAGACAGAGAGAGACAAGCCTCTTTGTAGAAGCGTGTGCGTTTGATTGCGTGTGTGTGTGTGTGCGTAGAAGTCCAGTCAACCATCATTGTTGTGGCCAGTAATAGAACAGCACCTGTAAATAGGGAGTGGGTTCTCTCACATGCATCTATTCCTGTGTGCATTCAGAGGCAGAACTAACTGTTTGATAAAAAACTGTTTTATCACTTGTCCTTATCAAGGAAGCTTTAGCTTACCATTGCATGTGAGGAGTTACTGCATTGTGGATGCACAGGTTGTTGTACTGTAAAGCATATGCAGTCAATAGAGATCAACCATCTGGGCAATAAAAAGAGAGAAATACCATGAAATTCCTTGAATCAATAGGAGTCTTCTGGTGCTGTCTGGTCTTGTGGTGCCTCTGCACTAGAACTACGGAGACAGGACATGAAGCAGATGGAGTTGACTCAGACTGTTGTGACAGTCCTGCAGGTCCTCGTCACTTCCGTGCACCTCCAAAGATCCCCTTTAATCATCATTAGTTTGTCTTTCTCTGTCCTTCTTCGTTCACCCCCCCCCCTTTCCTCTGTTCTCCCTAGCCTCTGTCCTTCCATCCCCTCCTTAAGTCTCCCACCCATCACTCCTCACCTGTCTTGTACTTCCCTCCCTCCCTCCCTCCCTCCCTCCCTCCCTCCCTCCCTCCCTCCCTCCCTCCCTCCCTCCCTCCCTCCCTCCCTCCCTCCCTCCCTCCCTCCCTCCCTCCCTCCCTCCCTCCCTCCCTCCCTCCCTCCCTCCCTCCCTCCCTCCCTCCCTCCCTCCCTCCCTCCCTCCCTCCCTCCCTCCCTCCCTCCCTCCCTTTGTCTTCTCTTTCCATACTCCCTCCTTTCTCTCAACCACCCCATCCTTCCTTCCACTGCCATGCATTCTCAATAGAGAATCTCTAAGAGCTATGCATCAAGTTCAACACAAATGTACCGAAGGCCTTGCACGCTCCACAGAGCATAATAACACTGTAGAGGAATAGTTGTTAGATGTACTGACCATGGCTTATTACCTCCATCTTGTGGATGTCTCCCTCTTCTTTTTCTTTCTCTATTTCTCCCTCCCTTTCTCGTTCCCTCTCGACACTAAATTGTCATTTTCAATCTCGTTTCCTCTTTCTCCCCACGCTGTTGTAGTTGTCGTCCAGCCCTGTGATGCTAGGGTTGGTGCGTCACTGTCATAGGCGAAGCCCCACTACGTTCACTCAGTGACAGGTTCAAACATCAAGAAGGGGCCCTGAGACAGACAAAACCACAGGTTTCTCCATGGTCAAGATACCGCTGACAAATAGGGAAGGAATCCAAAATCACATGTTTATGAAATTAGAATAAATCAATTGGAATGAAGGCGGCTTTGAGAACAGACAGCGTAAGATATCCCCTGGTTAGGCAAGGCAGGATCGATCGAAGATGATAAGTGGAAATGAAGAGGTGTCAGCCTGAATGGAGACAAAACGATACAGTATGGCCAGGCCCGTTAAAGGCAGACATAGTCATCTTCACATCAAGATCTGGAGCAGCTTGTTGCTCACAACCATGCTGAGGTGCACCAGTGCCTCAAGCCTCTCAGTTGACACGGATAATTGCTGCTTGTACAATCAAAATAGGTCCTGAGTGTCATTGTTATAGCATGAGTGCTTAAGAATTTGACCAGATATTGAAGATGACACTTAAGACATTATAGTTTTTTAATATGACAGAAATATGACTTTACATTGAACATCACCAAAAAGGCGGGGATCAAAGATAAATAAAGCCTCCTTACAAAATGCTGCAATAAATCACAAATCAAACATATAATTAATACTCTTACATTTGAATTTTCTTTACATAAGTAATATTTACATATTTGTTTTTGCCCTTTTTTTTACATTATTCCAAACGAAAACAAATCTGTACCTTTTCGTACAAACAATTCTTCATACTTCCAAAGCAGAGGTACAAAACCTATTCCATATCCTCCTGAGAAGATGCTGGGCCATGTTCTAGTGCATTTCATCATTATATTTAAGGCTACACAAGGTTCGTGGAAAGGGTTATCAAATATATATTCCTATCACTCTTGGGAAATGTATATGCTTGGCTTTAATCTCTTGATTGTCCCTTGTAGAGAGCGAGAGAGCTTGCTCTAATGAATGTGTTCTGCTTTGCCAGGCGGGCTTTCCTGTTTAAGCCATTAAGGATTGGTTTCATTTAATAACCAATTATGACTTCTGACAACATATCTGTTTCCTTTGCCAATTATAAACACCATAGGGACCACTGTAACTTTTTGATAGAAGGTGCGTGTCTCCATGCTTTTAACACTATCTACAAATGGCAATGACCCTGCATAAAAAATCCAAGAGAAACTGTCAATTTTGTACAGCATGAATCATTTGACAGCTACGGTACTCCATCCTTCTTCATGTTGGCTTGATGGTTCAGACTGAGACACAGCTCCAGTGCCTCCTAGTGGCCATGATGTGCCACAGCCTCAATTGACTGAAAAGGCCCAAAATGCGATTTGTTCATGTGTATTAGACAGGATTACACACCAGAAATGAACAAATAGTAAAGAAATGACATGAAGCAGCTCATTGACTCGCCCATACGCTTCTGGACTCAAATGGTATAATGACAGTCTGTAGTCCAAAAGAAGGATTCCAAACGTCAAATCTGGAGTTATTTCTTTCCCAAAAGCACTATAACTGAGTCAATACATATCGCAGTTAAATGATGCATTTGTGAAAGCATCATATCCGGGTTGGGTTATCATTTTAAAATTTTTTCCAGTAGACACCTGTCCAGCAGGTAGGAAATTCAAGCAGAACTGAAAGTAAAGTCCAATGGGGGTTTGGAGTCACGACTCAGCTTTTCTGATGAACTGTACAGTAACATGTACATTTGACCAACATCCAAATGAATGAGAGATTTGATATCTAGGATTTTCAACGGAAATCATCAAAATGATATGGAACCTTTGAGAAGACAATACGCTGAATTTCAACAAGTCTTATTTTTGTTATTTAAAAATACAAGTGAAGTACAACAAATCAATGGAGTGCTCAATAGCATTAAATGTACACAGAAATAATGTGCTGAAGTCCTACCCTAAATCCCTTGAAAACCAAAACATCTATGAATCTACATCATTAGCTGGCTTCAGTCATGCTTTTAAATGGTCTGAGTGAACCATTTCTATCCAATTTTTTCTGTCTACTCTACAGCCATGTGTTTTGTCAAAACACATACATTTAAAAGGACGTCCATTGGAGAACAGGAGTATGCTACATGTGAGGTTATATGCAGTTCAAACACAGGAGAGGGAGAGAGGATGTTTGCTAGTATTGTTCTTCTCACCCAGGGTAACAGATGACCACACCCAAGTCTGCTCAGGGACGATTGCCTTTCCCGCAAGTCTTCATCCTCATTGGCAGAATAATGCACTGAAACATTTCTAATGGACATGAGTAACCGGTCACCGCTCACAGGTGCCACCCATTGGCTGATATCTCCGACGGTACAGGGGGCATTGAATTAACTTGTTCATTTGGGGCATACGCTTCTTTTCAGTTCTGTGTGGAGGCCTCTCACTAGACCATCCTACCAGGCATCACGTTCGCGGCCTCTGATGTGATAGTGGTATCCATTAGGTTGAGGTTTTTTTCCATCAGGTAACAGTCAGGAAGGGCGAGGCGACAAGTTAAGGTAATTGCACATGGAGCTCATGATTCATTTTAGACATTCACATCCTTTTCCTGTTCTCCACAGGCATGTGAGTGGCGTCTGGGGATGTGTGTGTGTGTGTGTGTATGTGTTTGTGTGTAATTACTCAGAAGGGGTACATGTGTCTTTTGAGTGTGTGTGTGTGTGTTTATGTGTGAGGAGGTTGGGGCGTTGTATGGGCTGGGCACTTTGGCATCTTGGCCTTACATTCAGCTGGTGCAGTAGGTTGGAGAGTGTGTCATTGCATTGCTGTTGGGAAGCTGAGCACCAGAGGAGCCGTGTCAGCAGTAGAAGATGTCTCCCTCCAGGGCAGGCTCAGGCAGATGCTGGGAGGAGTCTGTGGAGAGAAGGGCCGTCGTGTTTATTGTCAGCTTTTCAACATTCTTCAAACCCCCTGACCCTGTGCTGTCTTGAGGAACTGTCGATGGCCACAGCGCAAAGGCTGATCCTTCATATCTTCACAAACTTTGCAAGCGTGTCTTCTTTCATGTATTCTGTGGGGGATCTGACCGTACCTGGAGCCTGAGCACTTGAACCCTTGCCTTTCTTCTTCTTCTTCTCTTTCTTATCCTTGGGTCTGGTCAGCTGCAGGAGCAGGTTGGGGATCTGGTTCTCCCCGGTCTGGCCCCCACCGCCCCTGACGGAGAACGGGTTGAGGGTCTTGGACTTGGGCTTGGCCTCCGGCTTGGAGAGAGAGTCCTTCCTGAGGGAGGAGGAGTACTCCAGCTCCCCGGACTCCCCCTGCTCCAGGGACAAACTGCTGCCCCCGGGGAACCAGAGGGAGTCCTCAGACGTGCTGGAGGGAGTCCGCTGCATGCGCCTCTGGTAGAGGAGGAGAGGGGGGGAAGTGGGAAGAGGAGAGGGCAGAGGGGGGGAACATGAGATGAGCGGGAGGACAGGAGTGAAGAAGCAGGCGGTGAGGTGGGGGAGAGGAGGAGAGCAGGGGGAAAAAAGATAAAAGGAGAGGGGAGGAGGAGAATGGAAGTAGAAGGGCCGGGTGAGAGGAGAGGATAGGAGGACAGGGCAGCAGGGGGTTAGCTTACAGGGAATGGTTAAAAGGTTCTGCCAGAAGTCTTTGTGGCCTTTGGTCACATTAAGAAGTGATTGGACTGGGGATTTCAATGAATCTGAATATAAGATGAGGTCTACATGTTTCATGGGGCTGTTTCAAGTAGATCTATAAGAGCCTGTGTACAGCATTAGTTTGTCAAAGTAATTCCAAACTCTGGTCAGTTCTATACTGCACTGAAGGATGTCACTCTCCTGACGAGTTGCAGAGAAGGTATAGATATCAAGGACGATCCATGTTGCATCGTTCTCCTTGACGCAGTGGACAGAGACCCTTCGGTGAAGTCCCTTAAATCCTTTGCCACATGGAGACCTTAGGAGGCATGCGGTCTCACCTCGGCCAGCCTGAGCTGCTCCATCCTCTCCATCTCTCTCTGGACCTGCTCCCTCTCTCGGTCCAGCTTCCTCTGGGCGTCCCTCAGCCTCTCCAGGTCCTTCTGGTACTCCTCCTTCCTCCCCAGCAGGTCCTGGCGCTCCTCGTCCAGCTCCCTGCGCCTCCTGCCCGTCTCCTCCTCCTGCACGTGGAGCAGCACCTCGCGGTCGGTCAGCTGCTGCTCCCGCTGCTCCCACTCCCTCTCGCGCCGCCTCTTCTCCTCGGCGTGGGCGGCCTGCTGCCGCTGCAGGGACGCCATCTCCTGCCGGTGCTTCTCCAGGCTGCGCTGCTTCTCCTGCTCGATCAGGGAGTTGGGCCGCGACGACGGCCGCGACGAGGACGAGGAGGCGGAGGAGGGGGGGCGGTCGGTGAGGGCCTGCCGCTGGTCCTCGATGAAGGTGTCTTGCTGAACCACGACCGCCTGAGGGGGGGGGGGGGGTGAACGGGCACGACCACACACAAGGTAAGGGTGAAGGCTTGACCGTACGTCCGACCAGTGCAGAAGTCTACGGGACTGGGTGTGGTTGGTGTGTGGAGCGCGGACGCATACCTGCAGCGTGTTCAGAAGGTCGTGGAGGTGCGTGACGCTCAGGAGGACCTGCTACAGGAGGACAGCACAGCGGTTGGCCAAGTGCATTCAAGTGTGAACGACAGTTTGAACCGTGGTAGCTTTGTGATGCTACCGTAAAGGGCTGGACAGAAAGAACACCTCACCTCACTGTTCTTCTTCAGGAGCAACAGCAGGTTAGCATTTCCTCCCTGTAGAGAGATCATACACACGCAAAGATGAGGCATTTGTTCAGGACAAGAGAGGGCTCTCGTAAAACGAGAGGGCACTGTATGTGTGTGAGTACGTCAGACAGTTTACAGTAGGTGTGTGTGTGTGTGAAAGCAAGGGTCTTCTGACGACCGGGACTGGGAATGCACAGCTCAGTCATTACGTGCATTTAGTGTCTCTCTCATTCCAGAGAGAGCGCCACCGTTCCTGTCTCTTAATGGAGCTCCTTTCATTTTCATCCTCTAACACAACTAATGGCCACCATTAGCTATGGGAGCTCGCAGGAAGAATCAAGCAGCTAATTCATTGGTGAGGGAGGATGAATTCATCTTAATGGCAGGGTTTCTGTACAGGGCTGCCAGTACTGCAGCCCCTACCTGTCTGACTCAGGGCAGACTGGATCAAACCTGAGTGTTCTTGTGTTATGGTGTCACCGTGTGTTTCAGTGCTTCAGTGTTTGAGTGTGTTTCAGTGCTTCAGTGTTTGAGTGTGTTTCAGTGCTTCAGTGTTTGAGTGTGTTTCAGTGCTTCAGTGTTTGAGTGTGTTTCAGTGCTTCAGTGTTTGAGTGTGTTTCAGTGCTTCAGTGTTTGAGTGTGTTTCAGTGCTTCAGTGTTTGAATGTGTTTCAGTGCTTCAGTGTTTGAGTGTGTTTCAGTGCTTCAGTGTTTGAGTGTGTTTCAGTGTTTCAGTGTTTGAGTGTGTTTCAGTGCTTCAGTGTTTGAGTGTGTTTCAGTGCTTCAGTGTTTGAGTGTGTTTCAGTGCTTCAGTGTTTGAGTGTGTTTCAGTGCTTCAGTGTTTGAGTGTGTTTCAGTGCTTCAGTGTTTGAGTGTGTTTCAGTGCTTCAGTGTTTGAGTGTGTTTCAGTGCTTCAGTGTTTGAGTGTGTTTCAGTGCTTCAGTGTTTGAGTGTGTTTCAGTGCTTCAGTGTTTGAGTGTGTTTCAGTGCTTCAGTGTTTGAGTGTGTTTCAGTGCTTCAGTGTTTGAGTGTGTTTCAGTGCTTCAGTGTTTGAGTGTGTTTCAGTGCTTCAGTGTTGTCCGGAGTGTTGCGGTATTTCAGTGGGCTGAAAAACGTTCCGGTGTGTTTCAGCAGTTTAGTGTGCTCCAGCGTGTCGCGGGAAAGGTCGAGACGTTTCTACGGTCACCACTAGGTGGCGTACCTTCTTCAAGACGCTGTCTGATTCAGTCCTGCGAAGGTCAGCGGTGTCCACTTCCTCTTCCTTGTCTCCGTCTGTCAGAGGAGAGACGCTCGTGAGAGGAGCTTTGAGACAGCAACACCCAGCACTGAGTTGACCCTGGTGGCTTTAGATGAGCTAAGGGTGGTGGTTTGGTGTGTCTTACTCTTGGAGATGTTCATCTGGTGGCTGTCGAAGCCACCGAAGGTTTCGGCCCGCCGGGGCAGACACACGGGGCCCACCCCCCCTGCTCCTGCAGCCTCTGGGCTCGCGGCCGCCTGCTGACCCACCGCCACGGCCCCCCCCAGGCTGCCGTTAACTAGCACCTGCAACGTCTCCACTGTCACACACACACACACACAGATAGACCAACACACCGAGATACAGACAGACACACACAGGCAAACAGGAAGGAACATACAGAAAAAAGAAAAAAAAGAGAGCCAGACAGCATGTCAGTAATCCAATCATCCTAACAATGTTACAGACAGTGTCCAGGACACAAACACCACAAGCGTATGAGCCACAGTTAAAGCAGTATCTCAGGCTGGTTATACGCGAAGGGGTTCTCATACTGGGGAAAAAAAAGCCTGGTACATTTCATTTCTACGATCAAATTAAATGTCATCAGAGTAAATGAAGAGTGTCCTGTTTCTCGGTGAAATCCATCTACAGTTAGTCTCCTATAGAGCCCTGGTGTGACCCCTCACCTTCGTGCAGAGCGTCCTTCATGATGGGCTCTCCCCTGGGCACGTCCTCGCTGCTGGCCCTGAACAGCACCCTGCCCCTGGAGCTCTGCTCCTCCACGGGGCTCCCGCACTCGCACATGTCCCTGAACACCTTCATCTTCTCCTCCAGCAGAGCCACGATCTGCTCATCCTTCTTCCTCAGCATGTCTGAAGGGGGGGGTGCGAGGGGGGTGGGGGGTGGGGGGGCATAGGAGGGTCATCGATCACTTATGGAACATTTGCTGTCGAGTACACAAGACAAGAAGACACAGAGCGACAGACACAGCATTGCTCCTCACCTCTCATCTCCTTGGCCTTGGTCTCCAGCTGCCTCTTGTCCTCCTCTGTCTCACTGGGGATGCCCTCGTCGTCATCCTTGTCCCTGAGGATCAGACCCAGCGGCGTTACACGTCTGTCACCTCAGCGCACACACACACACACGTCATGTTGTCACCCGCACTGCGGTCCCCCTCCAACCCTCCACACACGATACACAGCCGCTTCTCCATCACATCCTCTCAAAGCACACACTGTCGAAAGCCACCTTGTTCATCACAACATGACTCACAACCCATGGGCACTCCACAAACACACTGGTCCTCCTGGCGACACACAGACACCCCTGCACGTTCTCCCCAGTGTGCAGCTAAGACGGCCCTGCCCCCAGTGTCAGCCTGGCTGAGGAAGCTGGCAGTCCAGCACAGAACAGGATGTCTGAGGATGAAGTCAGGATGAGAGCAGTAAACACTTGACTGTCTCTTCCTGCTTGTTGCTCAGGGCCCAAAGTATAATCCTCTGTCTGAGCGGCCAGCTCCCTAAGCAGATAGAGCATTAGAGTATCCGCTAGAGAACATCCTCAGGTAGGCTAGTCTTAATCCTTCGACTGACGCCAGGGTCTGGGGATCAGGCTCTAAGGTGGGGGTGGATGGGTCCCGGCTTGGTGTAACTGCTGGGGGGGGAAAGAGAGGGGGAAACTCACATGGAGTGCATGGCGTCCTGGATGAGCTGCATCCAGGTGTTGCGCTCGTCCTTGGTGCTGGCCAGGACCTCCACCATCTCGGGCTTCTGGATGCCCGCCGTGATCAGGAAGAGACCTCGCTCCTCGTTGGCCACCTCGCGCACGATCAGCTTCTGGAGCGAGATGACGGTGGAGCGCTGATCCTGGAGGGAGAGGGAAGGAGGAAGGGAAGGAGGGGTTATGGAGGACGGAGAGGAGGGGAAAGAGGTGGGGCAGGGAAAGAGGGAGGAGATGGAGGTAGACAAAGGGAGGGTGTGAGGTTAGCATGAGAGGGAGAGTGGGAGAGGATTTATAGATGAGAGCGAAAAATGGATAATGTTATGATATATTTTTACAGCACTGTCCATCATTAAGCCAGTCACCCTCCTCCCCATGAACTCTACTTACATTGTTATGTACTGTATTATGTACAGTTTGTTTATGTAATGATGGAATCAATAGATGACGTCATACCGAAAATGCCCGCCTCAAATTGAAATGACGCAATCACATAATTTTTCCATAATCTTAGATCATTGGTCTAAATATAGCCTGCCCCCCAAAATGGGCCAATCCGTATCGACCACAGCTGACATGTTTCCGTGACAAAGCTGCTTATTACGCACCTCTGTTTCCATCCATGCTGTGTCTGCAGGAGAACCTAACCAACCCAGCCCAGAACCAAGCCATGAAAATGTAATTGGCGCAAGCATGGAAAAACCAGTGAAAACCTTGTATAACTGCAGGGTAGGATGCCAGTAGGCTGCCAAGAAGCCTGCGTAGCGGTGTCTTTTACAGCTTTATTGTAATCAGCTAGCCGCCGTCCGCGGCGGACTAGCCTTACGCAAGACCTTACTGCGCTAACCTAGCATACTGCTAGCCCATAGCATGTGTTCAGCTGCAACAGTTGGATAGGAAAATCTGACAGCCTCCACTCCCACTCTGCCACTGAATGGAGCCTTTATTACAGGGGAGAGGCGAAAGGTGGGAGGAGGGCGGCAGAGAGAGAGAAAGAGATAGTGAGGAAGCAAGAGACCGGCGGGGCAGAGGGAAGAGAAGGGAGGTAGAGAGAGAGAGAGAGAGAGAGAGAGAGAGAGAGAGAGAGAGAGAGAGAGAGAGAGAGAGAGAGAGAGAGAGAGAGAGAGAGAGAGAGAGAGAGAGAGAGAGAGAGAGAGAGAGAGAGAGAGAGAGAGAGAGAGAGAGAGAGAGAGAGAGAGAGAGAGAGAGAGAGAGAGAGAGAGAGAGAGAGAGAGAGGAGAGAGAGAGAGAGAGAGAGAGAGGGAGGGAGAGAGAAAGAGAGAGAGGGAAAGAAGGGATGTGGAGTCGACGAGGCAGAGATTGTAGGAGGGCAAATCAATAACATACGAGGGAGGCGAAGACGTATTTCTGGTCTTTCTCCTGGAGGAAGAGGAAGACGTCTGAGAGCAGCATGGCCTGGACATCTGGAGGGAGATAATGAAGCAGGAAGCAGGAGGTTAGAGGCTGGGGCCAAGGGAGGTGGAGGCTGGCTAAACACAACCAGACAGAGCTACAACACCACCTGAACATGACAGAGGCACAGGGAAAACAAATGCATGTCCATATTTAAGGCTTGACTTGTTCTTCTCATCTTGAATTTGGAATGATTTTGGCTTTCTATGATATGGCAACCTGGTCTCATGCTGTTTCGTACGCATAGGCACTAAAAGTAATGTACAATTAACGTATAAATAATGTATCCCTAACCCATGGGTAAATACGTTGTTTTGCTTTTTTTCTCAACAATTGTTCTCTTAAAAAGCATGGTTTAAAAAAAAATATTCAGTGTAGCACAGAAAGTGGGACAATCGTGCTCTGGGATACAATTCAAAAAATATATAATTCAAGTGCCTATGAGCACAAAACAGCTTGATACCGGGTTGTAAATGGTGCGCACACTCCAGTGTCTTGTTAAACACTAGAAAGACTAGAGAATGAATCAGAGTAAATATGAATGGGAGAGATGTTGAGTGAATATGAGCAAACAAGGATTTGAAAGGTTTTTAGAAGAAGGGAGAGAGATGTGTGTGTGCGTGTGTGTGCCCGACTGTGTGCGTCCTCACCCTTCAGTCGGCCCTGGGCGTTCTTCAGCTGCAGGGGCCCATCGTGGATCAGTCTCCGCCCCCTGACCAGATCCTCCCTGGCGAACATCTGGCCGCTCTTCATCCTCATGATGGACTTGCTGTCCGTGCGGCTGTACACCTCCTTGAGGCGCCGCTTCTTGTCGTGCTCGTTGACCTTGCTGTCCACCGCTGCCAACACCTCCTTCACCAGACGCAGGGCCTCCGTCAGGTCCTCGTGGTCCTGCTCTGCCTCTGGACGGGGGTGGTGAGAGGGCAGGTTAGCTGATGTACACTACTCTCTCTCTCTCTCTCTCTCTCTCTCTCTCTCTCTCTCTCTCTCTCTCTCACACACACACACACACACACATGTTTGTATTGCTGCTCCTGTGGGGACGATTCAGTCCCCTTCAGAAATCTTATTTTCCATAATCGTAACCCAAAAAACCTAACCTGAAACCTTACCCAAGCCCTTGAAACTATCCATAACTCCTAACCCCTAACCGATAATGCAATTCTAAAACATGATCCTAACATTAGACTTCTTGTGTGCCACCTAGAAACAGCGGCACACAAGAAAATGTCCTCCTAAGTGTTCCTTATTTGATTATTGTTGATGGGACTTCTGGTGACGAGCCCACACGCACGCACAGAAACAGGCCAGCAGCTGCACAGCTCAGGTAAAGAGGCTACATTACATTTTCCAAACCATGTAAATATATCCGACAGGGCATGAAAGAGACCTCAAAAATCACCTCTGGTGTAATCACAGCCCCCCCCCACCCCCCACCTCTCCATACACACACCCTGTGAAATCTGATTGCTGTTAATGTAAACACAAATGAGCCACTTCATGTGGCCAGCAGAGGTCTATCCATGGGACCGGTCTATTTACTGAAAAGCTGACTCCCTCCTTCCCTCCCCTCCTCCATCTCTCTCCATTTCCCCCCTTGTTCAAACAAAGAGGGCTGGTTCAGCCATGAGGTAGTGTAAGCCTCAGTAGTCAGCCTGCCGGGCCGGTTCTGGATACAAGCCCAGCTTTCCACCACAGATGGCAGCCAGTCGTGTGAGATTTCACATTAGAGTCATGTTGACTAGACTGGGGGGAGAGGGGGAATGATAGAAATAGGGAAAAGAGAAAGAGAGAAAACTTTTGAGCGAGTAAAAGGAGAGAGGAAGCAGGAGTGAATAAGAAGAAGAGGGAAAGAAGTAGACAGGGCTCAGAGGTCAGAGGTCAGGGAGGCTAACCCTAAAGCTAAACTAAAAGGTAAGACGCCGCGCTGCATGTGTGTGAAAGGTAAATGCTAAGGCTAGGCTAACCGTTTGTGTGCTGTAGTATCCTCTGCATCAGCACTGGGTACTTTGTTATCCTCTGGGTCACAAGCAAGATGCATTCTGGGATGCCTAACCGTCGCACAATGCTGCTGCTCATCTTTTTCTGAAAGACAAACAAACAAAGTCAGTTCCTAATCTTGGCAAATCTGCAACTTTTATACATTTGTACAAGCAGGACAGTCAACAGAGTTCTGGCAAAAACTGGACATTCTCCCTAGAAAAGTTAGGCTGTAGTAGAAGAAGTAGTGGTGTAACAGTATTAATCTAATATCTGTTCACACTGACACAACAAACAGCTAACCTTGATAAAGGCCTGGAAGCGTTTGTCTTTGGTTAGAAGCTCCTTGTAGAAGTTGACCGCCTCATTGTGGCGGCTGCAGAAACGTCCGTACACTCTCTTCATGCACTCGGCGTTGGACCCTGAGAACTGGACCGCACGGGAGACAAGTTCACTCCAAGCAGCCTTTGTCATACAGACAGACCACTAGAGCTATGAAAAGGATGGAAGACATGTCCTCTATCCTGTGGATGGACTCATTTATGACTCTTTTGTATGTTAATACTCCCTGTTTAAGGCTTACAGTAAATGCGTGGGTTTGAACCATGGCCAAAAGATTGAGCGTTAATTTGCTTTCAAATTTAAATGTGAAAGAAAGAGGGGAGCAGAACACAGGCTTAACATAGTCATACAGCAGGGAAGTGTCAATGGGTTTTGAAACACCATGCGTTTCATTTTTTTATTTTTTACATTTCCGTCCAAGCAGATGAACCGTCCAGCCGGCCCCTCGACTGACCTGGTTGACAAGGACGTCCCCTATCCTGTGGATGACAAAGCCCCCGGCGGTGGCCACGTCCTCCTGCTGGCTGTCCCTCTTCCTCTCCAGCAGGCGGCTGAAGAGCTGCGTGTGCAGGTCCAGCAGCTCGTCCAGCACGGGCAGCACCCTGTCCACCGTCTGGCCCTCCAGCTGCACCTCCTTCTGCAGGCCCTTGCTGTACACCTCCGACATGATGCGCAGGGTCCGCACGTGGTGCATCTCCGTCTGGAGCAGCTCTGGGAGGAGGGAGAGGAGGGCGTGAGATACGGAGGGGAACGGGGGTGTCGGACGGAATGAGATGGGAGGATGGGGAAAGGGAGTGAGTGTGGAGTGGAGTGTGACATGCAGTGAATGGTGTGTTTGAGTGTTTGTTTCACAACCCATCAGTATGTATCAGAACCAGGATGCTCCTCTATGACAGCGTGTCATGGGCTCGTCAGCACCACAGCACACCGACACGGTGGGTCCACGCGTGTGCACTTGGTCAGTACCATAGATGACGTCCTGCCTCTTGATGACGTCCTTCTTCAGCTGCTTCAGGAACTTCTCCTCCACCGTGAAGGTCCATGAGTCAGCCTCCAGCTCTTTCACGTCTGCCTCAAACTCCCCCATCAGTTGGCTGTCCATCATTTCCGTCCCTGACGCAAGCGCGCACGTAAATGCACACACACACGCACAGGCACGCACACACACACACACAAGCACACACACAGCTCAGTTCAGACATTGGGCAAATAATTCAGTTTTTGTGAGTGGATTTAAGCAGAGGCCGACCATGAAGGACACTTCCCCAAAAGACTGCCACTCAGTTCGCTCTCTGTTTTTGTTCTCCTATCAAGGACATGGACTGCCTTCTTATACACAGAGCCTGTCTGAGCACTCAGCTGGGATGCAGCTTCTCAGACAGCAAGGGGGTGGGGGGAGAGGGAAAGAAAGACGGAGAGGGATAGAGAAGAAAGTAAGGGATGTAAGAGAAACAGAGATAGAGGGATTGAGAGGGAGACAGAGAGTGCACAGTTCATTAAGCAACACCTGACAGCAGTGTAGCGGTGGAGCCCTACTGACCTTCATCTGTCAGGGACTCTGTGGACTCATTGACCAGGCTAGTCTTGTGCAGGGAGTCAGTTGACTGGGACAGGTACCGCCGGCCCTTGATAGGAATGTCATCAAACACCGGCCTGGTGTGGGTACAGAGAAGAGGGTGAATCAATATCATGATGTAGATAAATATGTAAGGTACGCATTACATTTGATAGATTATTTACAAAATGGTATATCGACTATATAAACACGAAACAGCCACACCTAACATCGATGTTTAATAACAACTCTTGTTTTCATCTGTGTGTCAGTGAGTAAGTGAGTGAGTGTGGGTGAGAGCTTGCGTGTGTGTGTTACCCAGCAATGTTGCTGATGGAGATGCTCTTGGACAGGTTGGTGCTGTTGAAGGGCATGATGCTGGTGTGCCTGCGTGAAGGGGGCACGACCAGCGTCGAGTTGTCCTCAGGAACCAAGATGGCCGACCGGGGCCGCTCCTTCATCCCAGTAGCTGAGACAGAACACACACGTCAGCCACAATAATCCACCTGGTGTCAAAAAGGAGACGCTCTAACTGACATATTTATAGATATTCTTAGTGTAGTGTCTTTGTTTAGTTTTTTAGTTTTTTGGGGGGCAACATGGCATGACTTTAACTCTAAAAAAGGTTGTTTCTGTCCCTCTCTGTCTTTGTATTGGGTTGAATTGGGTGATGCTTTGTTGAAATGCAGCTTACGTTTTGACCTCAGGATGACTACTGGGAGGGTGTTTGAGTCTGTTACTGCAAACTGCTGTTTGGGGAACTGGAAGAAAGCACAATAAACCACCAAAGTTTAGTTGATCAATTGAATGTAAAAGTATTCTTTCATTCTTTGTCACATAATGTCTATGTACATAAAGTTACCATTCATGGCATCAAGTACTTATACAACAGTTGTTCGAAGCAGCACCTTTCTGTGCAGTGCCTTGCTCCAGTATGGGCTATGCTGGTAAAATAACCCCACACTAGGATCCTTGCCTTACCTTCATTTTCACCTTTGCACAGCTGGGCAAGTTTTCCCTACAGCTCTTATGAACGTGGGTGTTACAGTCTGACGGAAGAAACAAACAACAAAAAGAAAAAAAGTCATGAATAAATAACAAGAAATGGAAAAAGAGAGAAGCCTAACATGTCTTATTGAGAACCATTTCAACAGAATAATAGGCCCCAGGGCCTGTCCTCTAAGATCTCTCTGTCTGCATAATGCAGTGGGAGTACAGATCTGGCCTCGCTCTTCTGAGCCAGCCAGAAAGGCCCCACCAAAGCCCAGGGAGTAACAAGAAGCAGGCCGTCAGCAGGCTGGGCGGGTGAGGGGGAATGCTGGTCTGGGTGATGCAATGCAGGGTAACACTGTTGACATGGAGGGCCATGCCAGGGTTCCATCTACCGCTACGCACACCTGGCTGCACTGTCAGACCAAATCCCGCACAGAAAAACCTGCCAAGTCACGTTGCTTTTGTGAGCTGTCTATTTAAATGACACGTTATAACTTCTTAAGCATCTTTACTCGGAATGAGAAAGTTCCCACATGATAACTTACAGGGGGGGGGGGAATGTTCTTTGACAGTTTGATCGTTTTTTATATCAAGCATTGTGCAGAAAAGTTTTCTGGATTCCCTAGTTTCCCCCATTAGATGAGATGTCTCTCTAAACGTTAGGTTTTCATTTCCATATAGTACATGTTATGACTTCTCTAAACAGCTCAATGACATCAATAAACTAAAAGGAGATCAATCTGTAAAAGCCTGCTTCTTTGACAAAAAACAAACATTTAAAACCAGATGAAAAATTGGACCCAAACATCCAAAATACTGAAAGCACCGCAGAAACGTCTAGATCTTGGCACACGATGTGAAACACATTGGATTTCAGAACAACAAGGGCTATTTTGCAAACGTCTGGCCTGTAGCAGAGTCAAAGCGGTAGTGAGAAGTTCTGGGATTCATTGCAGTAATAGTTTCCTCTTTTCTGTCTGTTTTGGGGGGCAGTTCCAGGACTTGTGCAACTGGCAGCATCCGCTTAGTGTTTCTGAGAAGCCCAGGGTAGGCGCTACAACCCTCCTTGCTGTCTGCTGTGAATGGTCTGAGTTAGCAGTCTGAAGCACTGACCAGACGCCATAGTCCCAAAGCTAGATTGACCACCTATGTTGTGAATGAGCTGCACCAAACTCAGTACAGGGTTAGTGGTTAATATGTTTGCAACTCTTCTTACTTGTGCAGAGGAAGGCTTCCTTGTTGTTAATAGTTTTGTTGCACTGCTGGCAGGGACCTCCCACATGCGCAGAGCTGACAGTGGTGAAGAGATGGCCATTCAACGTTCGTTTGTCTCTGTCTTTTGCCTCCCGCTCTTTATCTCTGCTCTTCTCTCGCTCTTTTTCCTACATGGGGTGGAGGGTGTGGGGACAAGAGTAATTAGAAACGGAGACAAGAACAGAGCCAATGTTGTAATGGAGCTTCAGTGTGTTGGGTAACTTCAGTGTCATTCATTTAAAGGGCGTTCTGGGTTTGTCCATAAAGTCTTGTCCAGGTTGGATTGTGATTGTATTAAGTGACATCACTTGATGTGAGTCCTACAATAAACTTGAAAGTCGCTATTTTAGAAAGCGCAAAAAATCCTGACACAGACAGTACAGTGGGGTGCAGAAAGAAGAAAAGAGTTTAGATTCTCATGGATTTAGATCATACTCCACCCAAACCCATAGGAAATGTCAAAGTGGAGTTTCCACATGTTCTTTTTTTTTTTTTACTGGAAGGCAAACATAGGCCCCTAAACCTAGCATGACCGCAACAGTCATACACATTAGTGCTTATTTATTTAAATGGCTTTACAGACACCATGATGTTGTTGTAACTACACCAAGACCACTAGGAGTTCATGTTCATTATGACGAGTTGGTACTGAACAATGCAACAATGATTTATAAGAACCGCACACACAAATAAACTAAAATGATTTAAACAAACCCTATTTTCAACTTGAACAATTCCTGGACAGGCAAGTTTAAGTATTTCCCAAAAATTACTAAACTCACTAATGGAAAAAACTGTCAACCATGGAAAATCTTCAGCAAGAATCTTGTTTTCATCCACACTTTATGATTCACAATATAATGAAGATGCTGGGGAATTCAGATCACTTACAAAGGCATAAACACAGGATTACAAAGTGGAAGAAGTGTGAAATAGAGAAGACATAAAAGGCAATGTTTCAGTCATACACAGAAGGGCCCACAGCACAGGAATGGACACAACAATCCCACTGGCCATAACTTGGCAAGCTAGTAAACACTTCAATCCTGCTACTTCTTGTCAAGCTAGTACACATATCAGCTTGTCTACCTCAAGTAAGCTAGTAAACACTTCAATCCTGCTACTTCTTGTCAAGCTAATACACATATCTGCTTGTCTACCTCAAGTAAGCTAGTAAACACTTCAATCCTGCTACTTCTTGTCAAGCTAGTACACATATCAGCTTGTCTACCTCAAGTAAGCTAGTAAACACTTCAATCCTGCTACTTCTTGTCAAGCTAGTACACATATCAGCTTGTCTACCTCAAGTAAGCTAGTAAACACTTCAATCCTGCTACTTCTTGTAAAGCTAATACACATATCTGCTTGTCTACCTCAAGTAAGCTAGTAAACACTTCAATCCTGCTACTTCTTGTCAAGCTAGTACACATATCAGCTTGTCTACCTCAAGTAAGCTAGTAAACACTTCAATCCTCCTACCTCTTGGGACTTGTTACCCCTAATCCTCACAGAGAGGCCATGGCTGTCCAGAAACCTCCGATACATCATGGATACATGTTCCAGCCACACACACCAGCACAGACTAGAGGCTGCTGCCACAGCACTGTTGCTCCCATTAGGGGAGGAAGACAGACAGGATGGGGAAGTAGCTGACTGTGTATAGGGGTGGGGGGTTATCATGGACCTCAACTATCCACCATTACACTGCGTACACAATCCCTCTTCAATGAATAACCCATTTTTTTATCTCTTTTTTTTTTTTTTTTTTTTGTGGTGTTGATCTAGGGAAAGGAAGTCATTTGTGTTTTTAAAAAGGCTGTAGAAAGGGAATCTGATTAGTTGGAGAAAAAAAGAGGATATTACTGCTTTCACTCTGAGTATAGACATATTTGATATGAGTGTCATTTTTTTTCTTCCTACATGCTTTTTTAAAATAACTTAATTTGGACAAATTAAGTGGTTGGAGGACATCTTTGCAAAGCTGTTGAGTTGTGTCTGAGTAAGTAAAAAGAGCAATAAATAAAAGCATTAAGTGGCCAGCTATCTTTTAAAGGGTTGTCACTTTAACCTTCTTAGCTAAAGTCATCAGAGAGAAGTCAGAAACCACAGTGTGTCTCATCTTCCTGTTTCTCTGCTTCCTGTAGCGAGTCCCTGCCACCTCACAACTCACACCTCTGCCAACACAGGCAGCTGCTCTTTTGGTGTCACTTCCTCCAACATGTATTCACTGCCTTGCCGCTGGGTGTTTTGAATGATAATGGGTTTTGTGTGCATACATATGTATGTGTGCATATGTATGCATGTGTATGTGAGCTGTAATACGTATGTGAGCGTGTGTACTCACCCTGGTCTTCTTGTACATCTTGCTCTTGAGGTAGCTGAAGGTGCGGCTCACCTTGGTCCCACTCTTCCCCTCTGTGTCACTTCTCAGAGGCCCTGGCTCCTCCTCAGAGATACTGAGACACACACACACACACATAGCTCTTAACAACAACCGTGACCAATGAGAGACACACACACACACACCTGATATACAGTATCGATACTAAGGGACAATAGTATCATTCACTCCACCTGTATGCCAGAGAGCCTGAGGTGCTGGAGAATGACCTCATATCTGGAAGGAAACAGGAGAAAAGACGATTAGCAGTGGCAAGATGAGTTCTTTAGCCGACATTATAATCAAGAAGAAAATATATACTCTTCTCTGGCATTTCTGAGGCCGATTCCATATTTCAGACTGAGAAGACAACTTTCACAGATGCCGCTTTTGGTTTCTCACTAGATCTACAGTACCTTCACGGTTCAAGATAAACACGCTGGAATGGAATAGTAGGAAAAAGACAAATACAGTATATTTCAATATGCCTGAATGATGCACTTTCCAAAAAATCACTAAGTATAATGCGGATCTGTTTGGTATCAACAACACTGAGCATCCACAGTCTTCCAGGAGAAATCTCCATCTCCTCTGCTGTTGAACTCTGCCCCAGTCTTCTGAGTTACACAAAATATGCAAAGGCATCATGCTGCCGCTTTCTCTGAGGTCGCAGATCCAAAAGAGGATAAGGGGACAAGAGTTGGCCCGGGTGTGTTGGTAGCAACACAGTCAAGGAGCCCCAAAACACTCCAGAAAGCATTTGAGTAGAAAGGCTAACCTCCTAGGTCAGATTGGAGAGGATGTGAGATTTTCAACACTGCCAAGTTTTCCGATTGCTGGGATATACAGTTGAGCTTGTGAATAGAGTATTACATGCTTGGTAAATAGCCCCAGCATGATTTATTATTCTCATCGTTCCAAGTCCCCCTGTGTTCTATGGGAAGGGTTCTAAGGTCCGTAGGTTCACCCCCCATCACTACGGAGGGGCTGGTCTACTGGGGAGCATCTGCAGTATACTTACTATAGTCTCCATCCTCCTCGTCCTCACTGGACGAAGAGTCCAGCGAAACAACAGATTTAGATTTGGGGAGGATAGGCGAGAGGTTGAAGGAGAAGGAGATTCTCCTCTTGCGGTGAATTCGGCGCACGGCTAGGGGGAGGTTCCAGAAAGCGGCAGGGAGAGACCAGAACATGCACTTTTCAAACCCACCGACTTTGGCTGAGCCACTTAGTAACCGTGGTTTATATTCCACAGGGAGAGATGGGGTGAAGATACTTTTGGGGAGTTTGGGTGGGAGGGGGGGGGGCGAGGCCACAAAAACTAGAAGGAATTGGCCATCACACAGCTACCAAGCAGTGAAACTTGTTAAGAGACTAAGCAGGGAGTTTATAGGAGAGGAGGAAAGGAGAGGAGGAAAGGAGACACTTACCATCCGTGTCTCTCTGGCTGATGGCTACCATGGAGACTGACTTGGTGAGGGGAAGGGTCATAGGGGGGCAGCTGTGCCTCAAGGGACGATACCTCCTTGTCTTCTGCAACAGAACAACAACCGACAACAACCGTAGAGGTCATTTTGTAGTAAACAAAAAGACAGACGGAAGTACACTGGTAATCCTTGGAACTGAATGGTGGCTTTTGTTGACCCTGCGATCGTTAGCACCAAAACGATTCTGTTTGTCATCACGTGATGGTGAGTTGTTGAGGGTCTGTGTTGAGGTACCTGTCCATCCGTGACAGTGCGCTCAGCCAGGTCAGACTCGTGTTCCTCTGTGAGGGACACCAGCGACCCAGCCCTCTCCTCGCTGTGCTGACGGACCACACCTCGCTGAGGCTCCAGGGTACTGAACTGCTTGGCGGAAGCGCTCCCATCATCCCTTTCTGCACTCAGGCCCTCCAGGCTGTAGCTAGGGGGGGGGGGAGGGAGTAGGTTCAAGGAACTGCAGTGTGATGTTTGTATAAATGAAGCTAACAGTATTATCCCTCCACCTCTCTCAGACAGACAGAGACACATGCATAGTTCCGCCTACAGTATGTTTAACCAGCTGAGAAATCAAAGTTTCTCAGGAGCAAACAAACTCCAACATCGACCTGTTTGCCTGTTTTCAGTATGCAAAACACCAGAGCACTGACTTGCTGGTCAAAGATAATTATATAGATTACACACTGATCAAGCCAGTACACTAAGGAGCACCTGGAGTATGTATGAGACTGGCCTCTCCGCATCCTCTATATTTTGTTCTCTAATCTCAACTCGTTATTTCTGATAGTCAACCAGCAGATTAGTAGAATGAAGTATGCTAAATGACAGTTAGAGATTAAATCTACTGGACAGCAGCTCATCAGGAACAGGGTATGAGGGTATGGTTGGAGAGTGCTGGTATAAAATATCCTCTTTAAAATGACATTTGTTTTTTGTTGGTAGTATTTTATGCAATATTTCTGGTATTATAATTCTACTTTAGTCTTAGCTCTAGTCTTGTATACATCTCAAATGATGGATCACTGATTCAATACATCTCAACAAAGAGAATAGTTGAAGCATATGATTAGCAGCACTTACCTGTCCGGTGGACCACTTATGTATATCACTATGTCAGTCATTTTTAAATGCTTTAGTACATTTAGGTAATTATCCCAAATACTCCTTTATTGTAGTCCACTCTGTTGTGCGTCTCAGAAACTCTCTAAACGCTTCCAGCTTTACCAGTTAATCAGTAAATATCTACAGTATAATTGACCATATCTATCAGTGTCTGATCAAAGCTGACTAGTCAGGCAAGCAAAGCAGAAACATGAACAACAATGAAGAAGCCACTCTCGTTCTTCCTCTCTCACACACACATGCAAACACATACACATGCACACATACAAACACACACACACAAAACTATGCAAATCTGAGAGCATGCAAAGTTTTGTGTCACATTCAAAGGGGTAGGTTCCACCATTACACAGGGCAGGGAACACCCAGACACACACACACACACACACAGACACACACACACAGTACCTTAGGCAACTAACCACATCCAGGCCAGGGCTGAGGGGGGCTTCAGGGGGGCACCAGCTCATACTGACAGGGCAGGGAAGCATGGGGATGGGGGAGATAGAGGGGAGATGGGAGGGGAGAAGGGGGAGAGGGGTGGAGGATGGAGGGGGAAGGATATAGACAAGATGGAGTTATTGGGATGGCTAATAAAATGGACTGAATGCGAAAGATAGCACGAAGCGTCGCTGTCTGTAGCAGTCACTTAGTGAGTATGAGGGACCAGTGTGGCTACACTAAGGTTGATGCCTACTACAGCTGGACACTAATACAACTGCTCGTGTCCTCGGTTTTAGAGAGAAATACATACAATGTTTTATATTATGCATCCAAACAGCAAACTTGGTTTTAATACCTTCTTCTATGAAATGTTGTCTTCCCCTCCCCGTGACTTCGTACAGTGCTGGAATGGAGGGATGAACATATAAAGAGAAGAAGGAGATGAGCGTGAGAAGCTTCACAGGGAGTTGAACACATGACAGGATGAGAGCCAGGATGACGTGATATAGACATTGTTGTCATGATCTCAACTCAAAACGGCTCACAGAATGATGGGATAACTATGAGGACATCTATGATCCAACGACACCTTCATTTAGAGGACATTTAGTGTTTTGTTTTCGAGGGACAAGTATAGACTTGTCATCCCGATATCTATAGGTTCACATGCAACTGGCAGCTTGTTTGATCGTCACAGCCGCATGACCAACATGCCCTACATGGAGCGGGCTGTAGGAAGTAGAGTCAACAAAAAAACAGAAGTTCCAGGGTGACTTTTCGTTTCCCTATCCAGGAGGAGTAGCTAGCAAACAGACAAAAGCTCCCCCCAGGGCCCTCTGCCTCAGCTTGGCTCACGACGAAGCGTCTCCGCCCACACATGACAAATGGAGACACAGCTGCTCACTGTAGGAGGAGAGGAGGAGGAGGAGGAGGAAGAGCCAGACCCCGGGGAGTGCTGGAGCTCTGTGTACACACACCAGCTAACTACCGCAACGGACTCTCTCGAACTCTGTGTTCAAACACAGACGTACGCTTTGAGGCCCTTCTAGAATGACATGGAAATGGTTCCATAAGTGCCTTTCTGAAACACAATTTGTATTCGACCTGTCACATCTTATTTACCAAGAGAAGAAGTTATCAGAAGAGTCTAGTCTCTTATCACAGATGTTGCCTGTGAACCAGGCTTAAGGCTGGATAGGAAATACACTAGTGTGGTCCAAAGGTTAACTCTCTGGGACTGACTCATCAAAACAATACATAAACAATACTTCCGGAGTGCCAGATGTCTATGATGAGAAAAGACTGTAGGCAAAAACTTTGTACAACTTTGTACATAATAACTTAGAGTATTCCCTGAATGGGACTGTCTCTAGACTGTTCAGAATATTCTCTTTGACTTCTCCTAAGTGGATAATATTGTCTGTTTACACATTTTCAGGTGTATCTCCTCAACAATTCACTATACCACTTGGGTAGGTTTTCTACCCTGTGTCCTTAGCTCTGAATGCCAGCCCCAACCTCACCTTCTCTGCTTCATGTCTGTCTCTCCAACTGCGTTCTTCCCTGGCCCCCAACTGTGGCGTCTGAAGGGAGAGAGGGACCGTATGCTGGGCCGCAGGATGCCCGAGCGCCGGGGTACTTCTGTCAACCTGTCCTTAGCCTCCTCCTCTGTCTCTCCTCCACCCCCTGCTCCTTCTCCGGCGTTAGCCCCAGGCTGGCTGCCCTCCTCTGGGCTCCAGCTGCTCCGCAGCCCCTGGCCTTCCACGCAGCTCTCTGGGCTGGAGCTGGTCGGGCCCACGCTGGCAGTGTCGTCTGTGGAGGAGCACGAGACGGACACCTCGCTGGTGCTGTCCCCACCGGTCACAGTGTCATCACCCTTAGGACCAAGGGCAGAGAAGGGTAAGTGCAAGGTCAAGGTCAGGGCTTCTGGTGAACTACTGTACTCCTCTTCCGTCAGAAGTAGTTTCTAGAATCCTCTCTTGGTGTAGAGTTTTAAGCAGTCATAAAACATATGCTCTTATACTGTTTAGAATATTAGGTTATTGTCTTTTTTGTCTACTTATCATACAGTATGTTTTTGTTGGTAACTTCCTGGATACCTTCATGTCGGATGAGTAGTCAATGGTCAGACAGCCAATAGGAACATAGCAAAGGTCAGGTCATGTGACATATGATCACATATCTTTTTTTATTCTTCCTTCTACAGAACTTCCTGCTTCCATAAACCTTTGATTTATACAACCGTACTGTTTTCTTTTATATATATATACATTAAGAACTCACTAGAAGCATTAAGAAATGTTGAAAAAATGTTGAAAACAAGATACATATTCACATTGTCTTTAAGTCTTTAAAGTGTGGTTTGTCATTGAACACACTCTCTCAGTCCACATGCCCACTCCTTCATTGGTTATTACACAAAAAAAAAATCCCCAGAAAAAATGTAATCTGATCTCATTTTAGAGTTGCAGGCAGAAGTGGTCATGTCCTCAGACAGGAAGTGAGGCAATGCTGTGTAAGATGAGGGAACGTCACCTTACTATGCAACTTAAGTGTGTGTGAGTGCTAAGTATTAGTTTTTGTGGTTTGGTATGAGGACAGAGTGTGGGAACCTGTGTGGGAAACAGATACACACACACATGCACATCAAGGCACAGTAAAGGCAATTTGCAGCTAATTTCTAGGTGTGAGGTTTAACCCAGGCCATTGTGCAGGGCAGCTGCTGCGTGTGAGAGAGCTGGAAGGAGCCAGAACAACACAGTGGTCCTCTTGTTTGGGTAGGGGATGAAAGCTCCTCATTCATGTGCTATAGAGATGACTTCCCCTGAGTATGAGTGTGTGTGTGTTTCTTTATGTGTGTGTGTGTGTGCATGTTTATTTCTATGCCTGTGTACGGGCGTATCGTAGGCATACATGTGTGAACGCCCATGCGTGATCATACAGTCTCTGTGTTTGTGCCATTTCTCAGCAGACTGGTGGGGGCTGGAATCAGGCCTGCCTGACTATCATGGTGAAATGTACAATCCCATGACCCCCTATAGGGAACCCCCTTGACACATTCCCCCAGCCCCTAAGCTGCACACTCATTCATTCACTGTTTCAAAACAAACTTCAAAGAGAAGTTGAAGAGGCTCTGCGGTACATACATCACCAACCCATTCACAAATACTAAATTAACCTCAGGCCGAAATCAATGAGTACAAAACAAACACGTTCATGGTCTCCTCCTCTGATAAAACATGAAATCGCTTTTGATACACGAACAACAAAGAATAAATGAATCCGCCGAAAAGAATGGATGGCCATGTTAGACAGATCAGATGTGTGGTTGGCGTCCAGATGACCTCACCTTCCTGAAGACGCAGTCCTCTCCGGCGTCTGTGCTGAGAAAGCTCTCGGTGTCACTGCCAGAGTCTCGGGGGCCGGAGGAGACGCTCACAGGGGGACACACGGGCGCCTGGGGACAGTCTGGGACACACAGGGACAATGAAACACAATCACGGTTAGAACTTAATAACTGGCCTTTTATGTGCATACTTAGTTGATGTTGAATTTCTCAATGCACTATAAATGCATCCACTGGTTACAGTTAAGGTAGGTTGTCCTATGTCGTGTTTTAATGTGCATAACTTTAAAGACTGCAGTGACAACACACCATTTTCACATTCCTGGTTCAAGGCTGACAGCCCACATAGTTCGGCAATGCATTATACAATCATAGTTGTGGTGAATAGTCAAAATACTGTACATGACAATGACATGCATCCTTGAGACTTTCAGTGTCCTTGATTAAACTTAAAGAGGAATAGCTAACTTCTCCACTGACAAATCCTGAACCTGCAGTTAATTTGGATGGGTGATATCACCCTTTAAGTTTGATGTTTTTCTTCGGTTTATTTTTCTTCTCATTTATCTGTTCTTGGAAATAGCAGAAAGCAGAAATGAGTACCCTACCCCTTCTTCCCACCCCCACCCCCACCCCATGTGACCCAGTGTAGATGGTGTGTGGCCGGGCCATGAATCTGTACTCTGGGGACTGTCAGCTGCTCTCTGACACAGCCAAGGGGACAGACAGGCAGGGGACAGACAAACAAGGGACTGTCTGTTCTGTCGGTCTGTCTTTTCCCACTGACTGGGAGGGTAGGTGTCTGATTAGCTACTGGTGTGGCTGGCCTGCTGGCTGAAGGAAGATCCAGCTATCCAACCACAGACACAGTTGGCTAACACACACAGAGGACCTTTTCTCAGGCTCTGCCCAATGACATCTGTGCAGGAAAACTGGCAAGGGAGTGTGAGCTTTGACAGCTGTCACACACAAACACACGCACAAACACACACACACAAACACAAACACACACTAACAGGTGTGAACAACCTCATTTAAATGAGTCTGAGTCATATAGTTAGTTCTCGGGAAAAAAGAGTAATTTATTTTTGAAGTTCTCCTACATCACTCCTAGGTACCTATGATGGTGAACAGGCTACATACACAGACAAATGGCATGTACATTGCTAACCCCCAAACAGCATGTGTTCTGTGACACATAACCTTCTTCCTTCCGCATTCCTACTAACCTTTGTGTGTCAAATTATCAATGTTAACTGCCCATGTTTAAAAGTCCAAGTCTTCTATGACAGTGTGAATGCACTGATGAAGATGGCAGGACTTTCAAAATAAACAGCACACCAGTATAATGGTCTCAGTTGAAGACTTTGCAGCCCTCACCTGCAGCAGCATCACAACATCACGGTTTACACCTGTTCTCCTCTACTCTCTCACACACGGCCGCACAATATGCTCTGTTTAGCTGTTTCAGCAGAGACATGGGGAGAGGGCGGTATTTAATGAGTAGTAGTAAACAGTCAGAGATAGTTAGAGGGAGATAGAAAGACAGATCTAGAGTTCTCTACTTCAGACTAGACAAGATCTCTACTTCAGACTAGACAAGATCTCTACTTCAGACTAGACAAGATCTCTACTTCAGACTAGACAAGATCTCTACTTCAGACTAGACAAGATCTCTACTTCAGACTAGACAAGATCTCTGCTTCAGACTAGACAAGATCTCTGCTTCAGAGAGGATCTAGCAGAGTCTCCCCAGCTGTAGCAGGTGAAGAAGCTTTAGATTGACTCAGACAGGCGGCTGTTGTCTGCCCCAGTCCCAGACCACAGCCCAGGCCCCAGTCCAGGCCCAGGCCCCTGTCCCTGTCCCAGCCCCAGCCCCAGACCACAGCCCCAGACCACAGCCCAGGCCCCTGCCCCAGCCCCCGTCCCAGACCTTAGCCGCAGCACAAACTTATTTTTCTATTACCTTGTTCTTTTGTCTATTGCACTCCCTTTCTCTTCCCCCTCTAACTCTTTTTCTTGTTCTCTCTTTCTTCCTCTCTCGCAAACAAAAAGTCCCATCTCTTTTGTAACTCCATCTCTTATCCCCCTCCCCCCTTCTTCTCTTTCTCTCACCCTCTCTCTCTCATTCTCTGCCTAGTGTTTTGGCAGGAGACTTCACCATGAATCGGGGGGGCTGGAGCGGTAGCCTGTTTCACACTGTTACAATAGCCGTCTTTGTTCTAGAGCCTTCTCTGTCCTTGTTCCATTGATCCATCAATCAACTTTTGATTGAGTCGCTAGAGGCTGAGGATGGAACTGGAAGGGGGAGAAACTGTCTTCCCTTCACTGCTCTTCTCCGGGTGTTGACACAGTAGACGGGCGAGATCGACGTGTGCATGTTCTCTTGATCTATCATTTCAATTTGGAGGAATAACATTGGTGAAGTTTGTACTATTTTTACATTTTATTTTTCACGCTGAGAAAATCCACCGAGTATTTTTTTTTCAAAATATGTCTACTTTTTTCCTCAGCTTTATTTCAAAGTGCCCGACCACCTACTTGACACAGTGCATCAAACAACAAGTCCCCGATCTGCCTCCCAATGCTGTCAATTTCAGTGAGTTTGTATCTACAGCAATCCAAATACATTTCAACATGCATACACTCCCCTTATAAATGAGAAGCCGATGCCTCTCTATACTGAGGTCTTGCTGCCGACAGTACACAGAAGTTCTTACCTGTGGAGAGGGTGCTGCCAGCGCTGACTGAGGCAGAGGCCTGCTCACAGGGACTCAGGGGGAGAGGGTAGGCTGCCTCCTTGTCTCTGTGGATCTGAGGGAGGAAAGAGGAAGAGATGAGCCTCAGACTCTGCCTCCTCCTTCATGTGACCGTCTGGCTCCCTCGGCCCAGAACCAAGAGGTCTGCCATGACGACGCCGCTCTCTAGTGACACGGGAGACCATTACAGTTCAGGCGGGGGGAGTCTGCTGTTAAAGTTACCGCTGATGGGTTTTACCTCTGTTGGTGGATCTGAACGTTTTCGTGAGTGTGTTTCGCACTTCCCTCGGCCCAGGCTACACACGTGACAACTGAACACACGCACACACAAACACGCATACACGCTCAAGCCAATCAAGCGCACACACACACACACACTACTCGCTCATCACAGCACAGAGATGTCTGTGGTAAGACAGGCGGTCGTTGTTCCTCTGATACACACTGACACAGACCGGGCGAAAACGCACACATATACACACTCACTCACACACACACACGGCATGGGGTTTAGCTTCCTCTGTGGTCTGTGTGTCTAAACATGCTGAGGGGCCGGAACAGCTGTGTGTGTTCGCAACAAGAAAGCCACATCGCCCCACCCCCCTCCTCCCCTCCCAGGCTGCATTGAAGCCTCAACAATCTGGTCAACACTGGGCTAAGGGTTTGAGTGACAAGCCTGACTGCTTTAAAGAGCCTGATAGGCCTGTCACAATGACTCTGTGGGGAATAAATGAATGAATGAGGTCCAATGAACTTGATAAACAGACATAGATAAACAGCGGCCAGTGAAGAACTTAAACTTTGAACTTTGTGCCATCCCGAACACAAGGCTCTGTTTAACAGCAGGCCGGCCAGCTACAAAGAGGAGTGTGCCTGAATAGAAACAGGAAGCTCTCGGATATACACACTCTCCACCTCCTTCACCTGAGAACAAGAGGAGAGAAAGATAAAACGACTTTATCGAAAACTTCTGGCATCAAGCGTACGGTGAATAATTACTAGGGAGAATATAAACACTGCCAACTGTCATTTAACCATGTAGCCTCTCGATGTAGTTTTGTAGACATAGGACTCCCAATACACTGAGCTATATGAATCTAAAACGATGTTGACCTGGGCTGGCTGGCTGTATGTTTACACAGACTCCTGTAGCCTATTGGCCAAATAAACTGTCTTTCCTGTTCAGATAGAGGAGAAGGCCAGAGGGAAGGAGAGGACGGGAGTTAATCACACTCTGGGCCTGCTTTGATGCCATTACAACTCTGTTGTGTAGCACGTGACAGGGGTTCCACAACCCCCCCCCCCCCACACAAGTAGCTTGTGTGTGTCCCATCCCCCCCACATCCACCCCACCCCCTGGGGCTGACTGTGTTGGCTGAGGCCCTGCACAGTTTTACACCAATTACTCAAACACTAGACTCTATTGATGGGGGTGGCCTGGCCTAGTCTGGCCTGGCCCGGCCCAGCCTGGATCTGCACTGAGCAGCCACTGTGAGGCCCCCCCAAAGCCGGGCTACACAGAGAACACTGCTCTCAGTTATCCTGCCCTGGCCTGGTTCGGCTTGCCTTGGCCTGGTCTAGCACACCGACCTGACATTCGGGAAACCCACCCACAGAAACACACACACACATGCATACAGACAGAACACACACACACATACACACAGACAGAAACACGTACACACAGACAGAACACACACACACATACAGAAACACATACACACACAGACAGAAACACACACATGCACACAGACAGAAATACACACACCCACACGGACAGAAATACACACAGTGTAAATATTTTATGTATGCAAAGAAGCAAATTTCACAGCATTATCAGGAGTGTTCATGCATACAGTGCAATTGCACTCGTTAATTCCTGACCACATGCAAACCAACCAAACCGACACGCACCAACTGCCCTCCTGTTTCCACAGAAGTGTTCAGATATCAAACTGTCAGAGGGACAGTAAACCCACTGATGACAGATGAGTTGGTCATGCAGGACACACACAAACACACACTACAAGACACATCCACATAACACACGCCAGCGCACAAACAAGAAAACAAGAACTGGAAATTGATCAATCAATAACCTTTGTACCTCACACTAAACTCAAACTGACCAATGTACTACAGAGAGCATAACATAATTCCCATCCCAAAACAATCATATCACTGTAATATACATACGAGATACAGAAAACATCTTTCCCTACTAAGTCGTCTAAGCTACTGTCTGCTGAGAGAGAAGGAGAATGGATGAGTTTGACCACGTTCTCGCACTTAGCCTCCCCGTCTGTCTCAACACTCCTACTGGGATTCCAACAGAGCACTGATGCTCAGCTTAACACACGCCATGTCTCCTTCTGGTTCAGACGGACAGGAGGGTTCTGTAGAGACCAGGCCTTGGACATGCATGTACAGTCAAGAAGAGAAGCTAGGCTGGTTAAAATAGTTTCCCGATCCAGACCTAGACCAAGCTCAAGCCCAGATCCAGGCCCAAACCGAGGACCAGGACCAAGCACATGCCCAGACCAAGCACCAGACCCAGACCCAGCACCAGCACCAGCACCAGACCCAGCACCAGACCCAGACCCAGCACCAGACCCAGACCCAGAACCAGACCCAGCACCAGACCCAGACCAAGCACCAGACCCAGACCCGGCACCAGAGCCATTACCAGGCCCAGCACCAGCCCCAGCACCAGACCCAGCACCAGCCCCAGCACCAGGCCCAGCACCAGCCCCAGCACCAGTCCCAGCCCCAGCACCAGGCCCAGCACCAGCCCCAGCCCCAGGCCCAGCACCAGCCCCAGCACCAGACCCAGCACCAGTCCCAGCACCAGCCCCGGCACCAGACCCAGCACCAGACCCAGCACCAGACCCAGCACCAGTCCCAGCACCAGGCCCAGCACCAGCCCCAGCACCAGGCCCAGATCCAGGCCCAGCACCAGACCCATTACCAGGCCCAGCACCAGGCCCAGCACCAGACCCAGCACCAGACCCAGCACCAGTCCCAGCACCAGACCCAGCACCAGGCCCAGACCCAGCCAGCAAGCAGCCTTTCCCTCTTCCCTGTGCACCCCTGAGGTTCCTGTGCATATTTGTAGAGCCCGGGGATCCACTGAAAAGGGAAGGAATGCCAGCGGGTTTGGTCGGAAGCAGAACATTCGAAAATGTTCCCAATAAAAACACATATGGTTTAAAAATAAAGAGGCCTGAGAGTTGTTTCTTGATAGCCGACCAGGATGACTCATGGCAAGGAGGGAGGGGGGGTGAGCAGTCCTTGGAACGTACCAACGGTCTGAGATGGTACAGACGACAAAAGCTTCAACAAAGGCCACTGGTAGATGAGACTGTGGCAACAAGCGACCAGCGAGGTGACTGAAGATTGCTTTAGCACACGTTATGATGGCTATAGGTGCTAGGAGGATGAGAAGGATAGCCACTGAGGTGATGTGCGTCTAACTGGTAGAACTGGTGGAGGAGGAGTAGGGATGGGGCTGTGGTGTGTAAGTGTGAGAATAGGGCTTTGAAAGGCGTGCTGTGTTATGAAGTCACTTGGCCCCTGGCCCATTTCCATCAGACTGGCCAGGCGGAGAGCCAAAGGAAACCGTTAGGAGTGGACAGAGAGAGAAAGAGAGAGAGACATGCTTTTTTCAATCTTCTCCCAGGCGCCACCAAAAACTCCTCCAGTCCTCGCCCTTTCTCTTCCTCCACCCTCGATGTGTCCTCTTCCGTGCATCATTCCTGAACTTTCTTTCTTGCCCCCCTCTCTCTTTGCCTCGCTCACTTTTTAAAACTCTCTCACAGACGGGATCACTCTCATTCTCTCCTCTCTCTCTCTCTCTCTCTCTCTCTCTCTCTCTCTCTCTCTCTCTCTCTCTCTCTCTCGGGTTAAGAGTTGTACAGTATAAAGACACAGCAGGACGAAATGAAGAAAAAGACATTCCGCTCAATTATGAAAAGTGGTGGTTGACTTTCTAGAACGCCCCTCGAGGAATGTCCATCCATTGAAAGCTTCATGGTACAGAACCCACTCACTGGAATCACAGACTCACCCCAGACAGATCAGTGAAAGACCCAAACGTGAGAGCACTCTCTCTCAATCATGCCTCCATTGTTGCTCACACCAAGCGAGTGTACATAGTTCAGAGGAGGGGCTCAGATTTCATCTTAGTCTCGTAGCGAAGCTGACACAAGGAGCAAGTATAGAACAGGGTACAGCATGGAGGTGTTGTCAGGAATTCTGTTTCTGAGGACTGATTCTGTCACACAGGGCTCTCAGGCTAGTCTGTTAGCGGATACAAGACCCAGAACACAACACTTGATATTATTTTTACCTCGCGATGCCTCACATACCCTAACCGCCCTCCGAGGTTCTCACCAATAGGAACAAAAAGGTTTCATGACTCCACTGCCCAAAACGAGGAAGAAGTCAAGAAGTCAAAAGAGAGGTGATCCTTCAGTTAGGCCAACTAACTATGATTTTATGGCCAACCCTTAAATGTAAATATCCATGCGCACACTGCAAGAGCCCAAAGCCCAGGATGTAGATGGGTCCTAGCTTTACGTTTAAGTCCTCAGCACACATCCAGTCACACCTTCCTCTTCCACCCAGAATTGTCCACTGTTCCTGACGAGGTTCCTGACAGTAGCTTGATGTTCTAACTGAAGAATAAAAAATGAATAATACAAAAAGAGTATTTTGCAAGTCTTACAGTCCTTAGAAAATAACACAATTATCGCTAAGAGGACCACCCAAAATGCCTGGAATTCTCAATACGGTTGACAACTGAATCGTTCATGTTTTTTCCATGTATAGAAGAATTCATAGATAACTCAATGACATTATCGGATATTGCGCAGACAAAGCCATATTCATAACTTCTTAATACAGGGCCATTCACAGCGCTTGTTAGTGGTAAATGAACGACATTACTTCTAGTGGTCTGTCTGTTCGTACTGCTAAGACATGAGATCCATACCTTAATCAGAACCACATCCAGGGCTTTCTCGCCCTTGTTACAAAGGCTGTACCTCCTCTTGTTTCGCTCGTACATCCTTACCCCAAGTTTACAGAGGTGGTAGGGCGCAAAAGAAGTGTAAAATCCACCATGTAAAAGTTGTGACAAGTCATAGAGTCCCTAGTGAAGCTGTGGAAAACTGAGAGAGAGACTACTAATCTTTCACATCTGTGTGGTGAACCAGCCCCTCTCACAGGCTCTGCCTTTCTCCCTCCCTCCCTCTTTCCCTCCCTCTCTCCCTCCATCCTCCCTCTCTCTGTCCCTCCTCCCCTGTCCCTTTCCTCTGTCCTCCTGACTGTTTTTCCCCATTTCACAGTTCTCTCTCTATTTCTATCCCTCTTTCCTGTCCCTTCTCTCTTTCTTTCTTTCTTTCTTTCTTTCTTTCTTTCTTTCTTTCTTTCTTTCTTTCTTTCTTTCTTTCTCTCTCTCTCTCTCTCTCTCTCTCTCTCTCTCTCTCTCTCTCTCTCTCTCTCTCTCTGTCTCTCTCTCTCTCTCTCTCTCTCTCTGTCTCTCTCTCTCTCTCTCTCTCTCTCTCTCTCTCTCTCTCTCTCTCTCTCTCTCTCTCTCTCACACTCTCTTTTTTTTCACACACACACACACACACACACACACACCCACACACACACACACACACACGCACACACTCTTTCTCAGTTTGGTGAATCACTACTATGAGCTCAGTTCCTGGCCAGCAGGAAAGTTCATCCACTGGGACTAAATGATAGCGCAGTTCGCCGGGTGACAGGGCTCTTTGTAATGGCTGTCCTTTGACAGCACTAACTCAATTACTGTGTTTCCTCCCGCCTGTCTGTACAGCGACCTGAAGCACGAGATCCATTGAGAGAAACTACACACACCAAAAATATGAAATAACACAAAACACGAAAGGGCTATCTTCATACCTTTAGGAGTTGTGCAAACGCCTGCTTCTCCAGTCGTGAAACTTCCCCCTTGACTGAGACCAACTGAGCTCTCCTGTGGGCTGGCCAGCTGATAAGACAGCAGTACTAGCTGAAGAGTCTCCTCAGCACATTTGCCACCAAAGAAAACAGACCCCCCCCCCCCCACACACACACACACACACACACACACACTTCTCCCCCGGTTCAGTTGGAGACCCTCCACCAGCAAACAGTTGTCTCTGAAGACACACTGCATCAAACTGTGAGGCCAAATGACCTGCAGCAGTCACCCTTCCTCACCAGTCCCAGGGTCAGATTGAACAACAACAAACCGGGAAGGTGAAAGAGTGTGAGGGCACCAGTGGAACAGCAGGTTATCCTGGCTGAGTTCTGACAAAGAAATAAAGCTGCCAGTGATTGGAGTGAAACACAAAGGTAAAACAGTGCTTCAATGAGAGTGTTTCTTAAGTGCTCAGGATTTATGACACGCTGTAGTGTACGAACTCAAGAAGGAGGAGGGTGTGCTTGTTCATATGTGCCACCTTCCCTGATCTCCTGAGGTGAAAGACATTAACCTTTTAACAACTTTCCAGGCAGCATTACTCCTTCTTTCCACATATTAAACACAGGGAAAACTAGAAAAGAGCAGGACCACATGTCCTGGAATTTTGACAAAGTGACAGACTGGCCCCGCTCAGTGTTCCCTTACTTGAATCCCTCCCTCCCCCCGCCCCCCCCCCTCTCTCTCTCTCTCTCTCTCTGTCTATCTCGCTCTCTCTCCCTCGCTCTCTTTCTTCCTCTCTCACGCACATGCACAAAGACTCACCGTTCACTTACAGAGACCCATCAGAAACATATGGTTTACACACACAAGCACATGCACACACACAGCCACATGGTTTCCTGTTTTCAGAGCTCCACCCCACCCCCTATGCCTTGACCTCTCCAAGAGTAAACACTTCCACATTTTCTTCAAGCTCACAAGCTAACGCTAACACTGCTCTCACTACCTACTCGCCATTCACCATATGTTAGCAAGATGCTAACTCATACACTTGATAGGTGCTTTCAGATACCAGACTAATATCATGTATTGTACAAAAAAGGGGAATTTGAGGCATTTGAACAAGACAGCTATCTTTCATCAACTTTAAAACTTGTGGAAGACAATTAAGCAACACTTTAAAGCATGGCAATAATTCATTATGAATGGACATTCACTATGAGCCAGGAATATCCACACTCTTCTCCTACTGGACTGAGAGACACCCATTTAGACTAAGTACTTGCTGAAATGACCTACAGTATTATTCACATTATTGATTGACTGAGAAATACAGACTCCACACTCTAGAGACACTCTCTTAGGTCCACTAAGGAACTATTCAGAGCTCCTCTGACACGTGATTTATGCTGAGTGGAACTCCCCTAACTGTAACCCTAGCCCTTGTATGATGAATTAGTGACACATGACCCCTGAACTCTGACGGCGAGGGTGACCATGGTGAACTGTAACCAGCCTTACCTGTAATCTGCCCTGTATGTAGCGTTGGAATAATACTGTAGAGCTATAAATCATAACCGTGTACCTTGAACCACCTATGATATTTCGTAAAACAAGGTAGGCATGGTTACACTCAACGGATGGAGGCTGCAGTGCAGCCTGAGCAAAGCTAACTGTGTTCTGGTTTCAGGAGTATAGAAGACTTCTGACAGGATTACATGTGCAATGGAACTTCCACAGAGCCATGAAGGACTGCGTCGCCCTCTATTGGTGAGACCTGGGCTTCCCTAAAACGGAGCAAGTCATGCGAGCTCCACATCTGGAATTCAGACGGCCGTCGTCAGGCACGGGCTGAACCACATCCCATTCTGCTGCAGCAGCAGTGGAGGAGGAGGCAGGCCCAGGAATGAGCAAGCCAAGGAGCATCGCCGCCGAGGAATCTGGAAGTCAGCAACTCTGGCGAAGCCCGGAGAGAGAGCCTCCTCCGGACGGGGCTTTGACACGAGGATCGTGCACACGTGTTCCCATGGCGCCCAGCCACAGCCGGCTCATCCCAAGGGCGGGCCGCCGAGGTGGACAAGTCAGTGCTCGGTAGGAACGGATCAGGAAGAATGAAGCCCCACACACAGGAAGGAGGCAGGGCATGATGAGTAGATGCCACCCACACCAACCCCTCGCCCAATCCCCTGTATGGCCTCATTGCGTTGGATTTATCCTGAGGTTCAGTAGGGGTTTCCAGCCCCCTCATTCCCCCCACACATTTGTCAATAGTTCCTACTAGATCATGCCCAGCAAAGCCATTGTGTTTCACATGGAAAGCATTCAGCAGTGGCCTTCGAGCTAACTGAGAGAAGATGTAGATAGGAGCTAATAAAGGAAATGCCAATCTTTGCTGTGAAGGAAAAATACATAGTATGGAAATGTTATGTGTTATGTTATGTGTTGGCAATGTTAAACTGGTTGTCTGTGACAAAGTGATTCCTGTGTAACGTTAAAATTGTTACAACAGGAACTACATTAATGTGTACGTCTTTTTACATTAGTAAAGAACTCACCAAGGAAATGTCTGCTTGTCCATCTACTGTTTCTTCAGTCACTGAAACATGCACACCTGATTTAACACACAAACACACACAGAGATTCAGTATAAATAAATGGATACGCTGTTTTTTCAAAAGAGCAAACCCACCCACATTCTGCTGTATGTTGTGAATAGAGGCAAAATAACTGTAAACTGATTCAACATAACTGTCCTTATGTAAGTGGCCATGTACTTGCAGTGAATGGAAAATCCCTACTAGAACAGTCTTTCAATACCAAGCACAGGAAGAACATTATCAGACAATAATCTATTTCTGTGACATTATGTAACTGCTGAGCATTTTTTTAACAATAGGTATTAAAATGGATGAAGCAGTCTTTTCTCATTAAAAAGAAAATGACAAAAACATGAATGACCTTTAAGAACAAACTCTGTTTTTCTGGACATCTGATGATATCACCTGTTGCTATGATACAGCCTTGGGCATAAACATATTGTGGGGCACATCAACACGCCCTATTCTTCCAATGACGCAGAACGCGGGGATTGACTTGACCTCTCCTTTTTTGCTGTGGCACCAACATAATTATTTCTGATTATGGAGGAATGATGAGAGTCAACGAGGCCAAGAGAACAGACAGAGCTTCTAAATGCTGAGAATGTTGGAGGAAGTGAAGCTTTACATATAAGCAAACTGCTTTCAGTTTGCGCTTACAGTCCTTTCAAAAGGCCCTGTTGTCGACTCATGTGGTTATGACTCCTGGCGTAGGTGTATGTGTCTGACTGTCAATCAGAGGGAGTTGCTGTCAAATTATGCCTGGCTTAAGCTCTCAAAGCACAGAAACTAACTGGATAACATGGAAAGATTTGTAACAGTCCCGGACACCCTGCCTTACACACTTTAATCTTAAAGAAAGGTATTGACAAATCTTTATTCGAATGAAACATTATAATAAAATTTACAAAACATATCCCAATGTTTTAATTGAAATACATTCCTCACCTTTAGGAGACGTTGGGTGAATTGATGCTTCTTCCACGTTCCCCGGTGCTCCATCCGCTCTCTGTGCTGTCATGTCTGGGAGAAAGTCTTCAGCAGAAGGCTCCTCAGGCCCCTGGTTCCCAGGGGGGGCAGGGCCTGCTCCAGGGACACCATCTGAATCTGAAGACACTGAACCAGGACCCAGATCCTGGATGATGTCATCGGAAGGGGAGATGTTGTCTGTAGGTGGCTGCCCCTCTGACGGCCCTGAATCTGCCGTGGTGTCGCAGGGTCCCCCAGCCACCACCATCGCTGAGTTGTCCCCGCCGTGTGGCCTTAGGTCCGGTGAAAGATCCTTCTCCCCGTCCGACGCCACCTCAGAACTGAAGCTGGTCCCTGTGGGTGGGGCCTCGTCGTCGATGGCAGGAGTTTCACAGCCTTCAGGGTCTGGGAGTCCAGAAATGTCCTCTTCCACGACCTTCAACCCCAATGGGATCTGCTCAGGAGGATCTGTGAGTTCCGGGTCGTTGACTTCAGAAAGTGAACACAGGCTCTCATTCACCTCCACTGGTTGGTCGATTGGCGCGGTAACCGAGGCTTCTGATTTCCTTTCTAGCGTGGGCTCTGGTGTCTTCTCAGCGTTCAATGGCTCTGTTATGTTGTGACCAGGGGGAGGTTGGGGTTTGGGTACTGTGCCAGAGAGCGTCACAGGGGCCTTTCCCAAGCCCATCCCCACACTGCTGCTCAGCTCCATAGGGATCCATGAGTCGCGTGTGTCCTCTTCACTTGCTTCCATTTTGGAAACATCAAAGTCTTCCTCCTGACCCTCCTCGCCAGTTATGTTTGAGTCCTCCGTCAGAGTGAAGATCTCCGTCAAAGAGCTGCTGACGGAGCGAAACGTGTCTTCATCGCTGGAGAGGTCGGGGACCGCTCCCAAGTCGGCTTCGGAAGTGGCCATTGTGAAAAGCAAATCACTGGAATTAGACACCTCATTCAGCTCCTCGTCAACAAGATCACAGCCGACGTTGGGTTCTGAGGCTCTTTCCTCAAGGTCAGTGGGTTCATTGGAAGGCAAATAAGAACCGTCAAGATCAGAAGATAGCTCCACCTCTTCATTTCTAAGCGGTCCAGCATAGTCATTAGCATAACCTATCTCATTCTCAGCATACTCCCCAGAATGGCGGTCCGTTCCCGGGCTTGTGTGATTGCTAACATCAGGGCGGTCGCCCCGCAGTTCCTGTGCAGGGTAATCCCCAACAGCTGTTTCCTGACTTTGTTCCAAGCTGTTTGTCTCAGATGGAGGTTCCTCGTCATGGGGGCCCTCTGTCGTGGGACAAGGAGACCCTGCGTCAGACGGAACCTCCTGCATGAGGTCACCAGTGAACACAGAGGGGGAAGGAGGGAGGCCCATAGAGGGGCTGGTAGAGTCTGGTAACCCTTTGTTCTCTGTTTTGTCCTTCTTTAAGTGAGGTTGAGCAGAGAGGTTCTGGTCGATTTCCATCTCCTTGTCTCCATAGCGCTCCCCTTCCTGGGAGCACTCCATATCAGTGTCGGAGCTTTCCGAGTTTTCCAGGGATTGCGTTTGCCCCATGGCTGTGGTTGTGGTGCTTCCACCGGGGGAAGATAAGTCTGAGTGTTTCTCTGCGTCCTTCTCAGCGGTCCTCTCCCCTCCTTCCTGGTTCGTCCCCTCTGCGGCCCCCGGGGTCCCACAGATTACAGTCCCCTCTGTATCGCTTTCCTCATGATGTTTTCCACAGGATGGTAATAGTTGGGATCCCACGGCAAGGCTCTCTCCCTCAGACTGGCTCTGCACACTGTCACCGCTACAGCTCACCCTCCCAGAGGCTTCTACGCCACCAGCCTCCTCCTCTCCTCCCTCTTTCTTTTCTTCCTCCTCTGCTTTGTCGTAATCTCGCGGGCTGTTAGGACCCAGACACACCCTGTCTCCACAGAGGCACTGGCCATCGTCAGGGGGGCACTCTGAGGTCGGAGTGGCGAGAGACGGACCCCTGTCGTTCCCCTCGCCGTTGTTTTCTTTCTCACACCCCTGGGCTCGTGTATCTGGGGAGGCTGGTTGCCGAGGTTGCTCCAAACAAGCTACCTCGGTCTCTAAGCCCTCACAGCATTCCTGGGCGGTGTGAAGTGACTCAGTCTGCAGCTGAAGAGAAGAAACTCCCTACATAGAACAAGAGAAAGGCACGAGACACATTAGTCAGCCTCCTGGCAGGAGGAGGTTGTTTGACTGTTATCACACGTTAACTCGGTTACGTAACGCGCCTGCCACGCTCCAAGGCTCACAAACGACGCTGGAGGTCAAAACACGAGGGCATCCGTCGCAAAGCAAACACACCGACTCCCATCGGCGTCAGTGCAGGCTAACACGTACCCTCCAAAGCAACGTGAGGAAAGTGGAGATAGCGTGCCAAGGGGCCAGGAGGGCAGGGCTCACCTTGGCGTGTAGCTGACATATGAGGTGCCGCAAAGGCTCCACGTCGATTTGGAGGTCTGTGGGGTGGAACCACGGGGCTGTGGCCACGGTCAGGGTGTGCGTGTCCAGGCTCGGGATGTTCCACACCACCTTGGTGTCCGTCCTTGTCGCTGGGCCCGGTGTGAAAGAGTCCGTCCCTCCGTCCGTCTCAGCTTTCGTTTCTGCCCTGTCCAAAAAACGAAATCACCTTGCTTACGGTAAGGACATGGAATCATTCACACGCAGGGTTTGTCACATGACCTCTCTTATCAATTGTGTTGGCCCGTTGTCATGACAACACTATAACTTTTATACTACTACAACAAAGTGACATCGCAACTCACCCTCGTCTGTTTCTGTCTGCCACAGTATTATAGAATCACTTTGAAAACACAAACCTCTATCAATTGTGAACACTTCATGTGTATGTTTAGTGATGACTACCGCATATAGCATGGAGAGCTGAAAGAAGTAGTGTGTGTTGTTTGCTTAACAGACAGTTCTAGAAGAGTGAGAACCTCCACAGCCGGATCCTGTTGTGTAATACTGGGCGGGGTGGCTGAGCAGGGAGAGCTGAGGTCACCAGCAACAAGAATGAGTTCACTTTTCATGAGTCAAGCCAAGAAGATGTACATAAATGGAGGAAAACAATATGAGCTGACTGGAGGGGAAATGGCCTTCACTGTGTTTACTAGAGAGAACACAGCAGCCAGGAGACATGGGGCTTTACAGGAGTGTCCTATCCCAGCAGAAAAAGGCCCACACCATCTCTGAACTGATGTCATGTTTCAGCTCATTTACTAACCAACGGATGGCTTGAATTTCACAGCTTAATGTTTAACTGCTTAAGAACAAGAGGAATGTGTTTTGTCTCTCCTGAGTCAAACAGATTGCCTTTTTTAGGGAGAAGCATCTGCATCATTTGTTTCTCCTAAAGCCTCACCTTCTATATGTCATGTTCAGTTTCTACTTTTGAAGAAGAGGCCTTAATAGAACTGATCAGAGAGAAGCATATTAGGTTTTGCTAGCAGTCAGTAGACTCTAAACAAGGCCTAGAGCATCTCTAAATGCTCGTTAAACACCCTTAAAACCAATTTAAGCTTAAAAGCTCCCATATCGGCCCCACAACTATGTGGACCACATCTAGAACTGAAACTGTATGCCATGCTGTGGCCTCGGGTTATGTTCTCAGAATATATCTATTGTCCCATGCCCGTCCCACAGCTTAAGAGCGCTGACAAACAAAAGTGGCACTGGTGTTATCCTCCGACACCACACTTGCTCTCTGCTGTATTGACATTTGTTGTTTGTTCAAGGAGAGCCATGTTTACAGAAAAGATGTGCGTCTGTGCTCTTCATCTGTTGAACAAAGTCAAAAATAATTTCAACAGGTCTGTGACAGGGGGATATACACCAGAGGCTTGACGTTGGAATCTTATTTTTCCAACATCACGACTCACAATTTGGACATGTTTACTATTCATTTCAAACCGACACAGGAAGTCCTCCTCAATGGCAAGCAAAGTAACCAAAACAACACACTGCAAATATCCCAAATAGTTTGGACTAAGGAACATACTTTGGTCTATCTTTGCAGCCCAGTCTCCTGTCAGCGAGGGTCTCTGTACTCACTGTGTGAGGAGCTCCTGCAGCTGGCTGTAGCCTCGCTGCTGGGCGATGCAGGCCGCCGTCAGCCCCTGCTTGTTGGTCAGGCCAAGGGCGTCCCGAGCTCCAGGCTGCAGCAGCAGGAATCCAGCCACCCTTCGGAGACCGCGGCGGGCTGCAAAGTGGAGAAGGGTCTCCTGGGGCTCTTGCTCTATCCCCGGGGAGGCAGGGGTGAGTGGAAGGGAGAGGAGGACGGGAAAGAGGGAGTGGAAGGGTGGGGGGTGAGGGAAAGAACAGAGAAAAACAAGAAACACGTGTCTGTCAGCTTCAAGTCACTTCAAAGGTCCTTCTCACACATCCGTGCGACCGTATAGCCTTGTCTTCCGATAGCAGGCATGCCACGGGCCCCTCCGGTGGAGCAATGCCATTGGGCTTATCCCTCACCTCTACAGTAGCCTCCGTAGCACACTGTAAATCAGGCCAGAGAGCTTTTACGATCCCTGCTGTTGTAAGAACAGCCTTAGTACATCTGAACAAGTTCAGCAGGTGGGCTCAGTGTGTGAGAGATCAGGCACCCTGAGTGACAGGCCACAGTGTTAGGTCATTCATCTCCTCCCCCTTTACACGCACAGTCGCACACCAGCATGCAAATGTGTAGATCTACAACACAGTAACACCCATGGCCATGCCCACAGGGACACAAACAAGCAGTCACACACACACACACACACACACACTATTGCATACACTATTGTATACAGAAGTCCAAACCTCATGCTGCCTCAAAACCCCTGCTAGTGTACTCAACATAACTGCAGCACAACAGGAGAGGTAAGATACTGGGCTCTGACCCAAGGCTGTATTTAGCCACCTCAAAGCCACAACCTCATTAACACTGATTAAATCTTTAAGAGCCTCCACCCCCCACCCCCCTTCCCAGTACTTTCTCTGGGACAGATTACCAGTAATTCTGGGGACTTTAAAGAGTTACACAGGCCTCTGACCTAGTCCTCTGTGGCCGTTCATAACACAACAAAACTGGAGGAAACTGTTATGTCCTGATATGAACCACGGTCTGATAGATTCTAAGGGTGGTGAGGAAGTTAATCTGGGGAAGTCAATCTGAAGCAAAAAGCAGTCTTGAGACACATTAAAAAGGCTGCTGAATGTTCCTTCTTTTTCTTTTGCACAAAGAAAGCGAAAGGTACATTGCCTACACTTCCCAGCAAACTCAACAAAGGCAAGAAGTGGCCGAGGACTTTTGAGGAGGATTAACAAATCACTCAGTAGATTGAGATCATTCATCACTCGCAGTCCATTTTGATTCAAACGTTTCACACTGTTGTTGCTTGTTGTGTTTCTGTGTGCCAGCAAAGCAGTTTCACTCCATTTACGACTGGCTAGTCAGTGCCTTCCTGGACCCTGGCAGTGGGGATGGGGCGATATCTAATTGCTCCAATTAAACGCTCCAGTTATCCATGTAGCCAACTGCTGGCTTTAGGGTCTGACCTCACTACCCGCCACCAGCTGTAGAAAATTCCAGACTACGGGTTTTCCATAACCAGCCATCGCTCACAAGCAAGAAATGAAAAGAATGTAATCTCTCTCACCAGAGAGGCCATGTGAAAAATACAGCTATTTCATAGAGTCACATAGCTGTCAATAGCTTCTAAGATGAAGCTGAAGCATCGCGCTGTATAAACATACTGACGAAGACAGGCTTCGGGCCCAACAGTGCTTTATTTGTGATGTGAAGGACAATTAAAATGAAATCACCTTCAAAAACTCTTCTCTTTAGATGTCAATCAATTCTGACATGTTTGACAGAGGTTTGCTGTGATCAAGCGCTTTCCAATCTCCAGCAGCAAAGCATGAAGTATTTCTGGGGCACAGCTGTAGCGTAACCTATCACAGTAAGGCCAGCTACACCATACAGTAGTTGACAAGTGATCCCAGGGCTACTGTGTGCATGACAGGGTCTGAGGGCTGTAAGGGTGTATGGTTGCCATCGCTGATCCTATTAGGCTATTGTTTTGGGCTATTGCCTGGGCTCAGTGCCACACATGGCCAATGTAATGCCCACAGATCAAAGCCCTATGCCACTTTCACTGAGCCGTTGCTACAAGCAAAACAAATCATTTTTTATCCCCTGAAATTGTTTGACTTAAATAGCTTTTTTCCAGGATTACCTCTTTACATTAAACACGTTATATTTGAAAGTAATTTCATTATTGTTTTTTTTACTATAGCAAGACACAAACATGAAAATAACATTGATTAATGTAAAAGACAGCCTTCCCTCAGCCCATTGCAGCTTCAATTATTGAGCTGATGGCTAGCTGTAATTATGTAGTGGAAGTCAGTGCAAGAGCAATTATATTTACATTAGCCACAGGGAGAGCAGCTCTCAACTCAACAAGCAAAATTACCAATGTGTTTATCATCAAAATCAAGTCCTTTAGCTCACATTGCGTGATAAAAGCCACTGAGTCAATGTGAAATTGGACCTGTACTTTCACCACTCGTTTCCTCTTTGTGTTGTATTTCTCACAGCACCCCACGTTTCCCTTATGGAACCTAAGGTACTGGTTTCACTCTCAGTCATGGTAAAGGCTGCAGTCACAAACACAATGGAGCGTCTCTGAATACACCTGTTTACACTTACCTCAGCCACACAAGGTCCTCAATCCCACCACCACATGATAGCTGGCAAGTTAGCTAACCCTAGCCTGCATGCTAATACAAGACATTTTTTATACAAGTCAAATATCTTAACTATAAAAAGTCGTTTAAAAAGTAGTTTTAAAAATAAGTTCAAAAGTAGTAGACTTCAGAGGCTAGTAGTGTGGACCTGAATGTCTTCTCCCACCCTGTCTGGTGAGAGGAAAACAGAACTATCAGTCGAGCTGAGAGCATGCCCTCACATTTATCAGTACCCACTACTTAGGTTCCACTCACCCCTCGATTACAGTCTAAAGTGCAAGAAAAGAGACAGTTAATTGGGCACAAATGTGTGTTTAAGAACGGCTGACATTGCGTTCCTGACTTCTACATGGCAACCGAATTGGAAAATCGTTAAGGAGGAAGGAGAAGAGGGAATGAGTGAAAGGAGGACAGCCAAGATCAACAGTACTGTGTCTGTAGCTCCATGCCTGGGGTCCTGGGTCTGGGGAGAAATCTGCAGCTTGCCTGACTGTTCCCCCCAGATAGTGTACTAGCCTTTGTATTATGCTTATTAACTTAATTGCTCAAGTCCAACTGAAACATGTTGCAGATGGTTGAACATGACATTGACCTGAAGCAGATTTACAGATAAATGGCTTTCTGATTAGGGAAACGGTATGCATTCACTGAGGAATATTCTTTAGATTAAAATGTTCATTGGGAACACAGACACACACAGGCACAGACACACACACATAGACATACACACACGCACAGACACACACACACACACACACACACACACACACACTCACCAGTGCTGCTGTTGAGTTTGTGTCCCAGTAAGCTCCACCCATGGGGCAGGGTGAGGTGATTCAGAGCCAATGCCAGGCTCTGGTCCAGCCTCTCACACTCTTGCAGTGGGATCAGACACTCGTCCAGCATCAGAGCCCCCTCCAGGCCATCTTGCCTCCCTGCTGTGCTCACCAGGAACTGGGCCATGTCAAAGGCCAGGTCCTGGAGGAAGCTGAAGGGGTGATGGGCCACCGTGATTGGGGACCCTCCGGGTCCGGCTGAGCACAGGGTGACCCGCACTGCCTCACAACAGTCATGGGCTGGGGGAGAGGCGGGGGGGAGGAGACATCCGCCAAGAGGTAGCAAATAAAACATTAGAATCAAAACACAGAAATCGTTACTATGGAAGACGTTCTTCCGGACATTTCTCCCTTTTTAAGTCTAAGGATATCAAGTTGGATGGAGAGAACACGCTGCTGCTGACAGTGTATGGTACAGAAATAATTGGCAGGCTTTGTCACGTTGTAGCCGTAAATAGGATGTCCTTTCCCTGTGAAAAAAAGGCTGTGTGGCTGAGCACATAATGTACAATGTATACTTTGGGTGCTCCTATTACCAGCAGCAGGACATAGCTTAGAGGGCAGACAGCCAGAGTTGCAGAACATGCTGAAGATATTGAATGCCACTCTGATGTGATGTCAGTAAAACATTTGCTAAACTAATACATCTGAAATAAAACTAGAAAAAAAGTAGGCAATTTACAAACTTTTTACACACTGTGCTCACGTCATACCCTGAAAATATGTTGTGGTCAAAGGAAAATAATGTTTTTGCAACCCCTATCCATAATACCACTAAGGGAAAGGCATAGGCATGGTTTAAGTCTCATTATGTACAATACACGGTTAGTGCTATTTGAGGCGATATCTCTCAGACTCTGTGGTCAAAGTAATGTGTGCATGCGCGAGCACAAACACACACTAACGACTCTGTGGTTACAAAGCATGTAGCCAGTAAAAGTGACAGCCAGTGTTCATTCCCCATAGCGGTTAGCTTCATAGCGGTTAGCTTAAATAGGGAGCTCTGGTCCAACCACGTCAGAGATGCCCTCTAGTAGAAAAAAAAACGTCATTCTAAACTGCTTGTTTGAGAGTAACCAAAGAGAAATTATAAGAATGACAACAATGTCACTTTTAGTGTTCCCTTCAGTTCCGCGACTGCATAGTGCCATGATAAATACAGAGGCACACTAGACAAAAGTACTCGTTTACATGAATGGACATGTAGGCTAACAATCCAGATCCCACAGTCTTAATCAGGTAAGGCCTCTGAAGTAACAGATCATGACTGCACAGAACAATGCCTTACAGATTAATAGCCTAGTGGAAGGGATAGGTCAATCAGGAAGCATGATTCAATCTCACCCTTCCTGTAAATCTTTAAAACCCCACACCAGTACGCTTTTAATGCCAACTATTGCAGAACTAACCTTGCATAACCAGGCCTAGCCTAGCTTACATACCTTAGGCCACAAGTTTAGCCTAACTAAGGCTACAGGTTCTGCCCTAACCCTAAAGTAAATCATTGATGCTAACAGCTAAGTGTTGGGGCTTGTTTAGTAGCATTCTCCGGAGACTGAGGGCGGATGGGGAACATTAACAAAGCATTGAAGCAGAGATAATCTGTCACCAGGAGGACAGACCCCCTGAGCGGCCTCCCTGCCTCACCTCTTCTTCCTGCTGTGACGGCTCCTAGCCAGCTGAGCCCTTAATAAGATAAGCAGGTAAACATGTTTTCAGACAACCAAGTGCTGCCATCTCTCTGCCTCTGGTGGGAACGGACCTGTTTCGGTGGCTAAATGTGATTTAATGTAGACCTATAATACACTTTAAGAAGAAAGATGAGGAATCAGGTTTCCAACACAAGGGAAATCGAATACATAGACAGGAGGGCCACCTTCTTCTTCCAGCAGGTGAGCACACAGACAAGTTTTGGCTCCAAAACGCTCATTCACAGTTGCGGTACAGTTGAACATTGACTGCAGGGGTTCCAGGGAGTACACCGACATCTTACAAACCTAATGGGGTCACCTAAAAAAAGCTTTGAATGGACAGAAAGTGACACTAACACCAGTCACAGTCACCTGGTGAGAATACAGGAGAGCCAGGAGAGGAACTCAGGCACTGCAGGTGGAGCTGTCACCCTGAATGCAACACAGCTAACAGACGGCTGCAAAGCATTGTGGGTCTGCCTTACCGGGACACAGTGCCTGCAGGGTGTCATGGCCGCTCCGCAGCGTGCTGGTTATGTGGCTCTGGGTGGTGCCAGCAAACAGCAGGTAGAACTCCACCCCCTCCACATCCCCTCGCTGCTCCTCCTCACATAACTGCACGGTAATCAGACACTTGCCCTGCGAGGATGGAGAGAAGAAGGAGGTGGGTAGAAAGAGTGAGCGGACAAGGGTGCGTGAGAAGAAAGAAAGAAAATAATGAGAAAGCATATAATGCCATGGTATGAGAAACAATGGCAAATAATTAAACTGCTGTTTTACTAGGAGATATCTTTAAAATGTGATTGAACCAATAAATTCCCTTTAAGGGTCAAGACACTGTGCTCAAGACATGATTGACTGGACCAATCAAACATTGCTGGGCCTGCAGGGAAACAGATAAGATAGGAAGGTACCCACTACATTTCCTGACCTAACCACCTTATTTATAGGCTGCGTGTTCATTGGTTAGATTGACAGCCCTCCGATAACAACTTTGGTTTAGCAGCCCTGCAACCATGTTATGGAGTACGGTAAGTTTACAACCTCCATCCGACGCATACTGCAGCAGGATATAAATACATTGTGTATCTTTCCTCTTCCTGTTGTTCTGTCTTTACATCTTTGGAAGATGAAAACCTGACGGCAGGAATTCAGAATGCTAAGAGCTGTCAAACAAAGTGATGCAACATCCCCCAACGAAAGGTGTGAATGGCGGGATAATGAGCAGGGCTAACAATGCCTTGTCATTCAACCTTCCATGTATCTCAGCTGAGCTTGGTTACGTCTATGCAGTTTGACATTGTCTTATACCAGGCATGTCAAGGTTTAATAATGCCACTCGCAGGTGGATTGAGCCACAGTGGCTGAAACAAGCCATCGTAAAATCAGCAACGTCATTTCCATTTAACTGAGTAGGACTGTGAGACAGTGAGGAGAAGCATCAACGCATAAATATATTTGCTGTGTTTGCTGCTTAGGAGCAAGCTGCGCAAAGCCTGAGGAAGTGTTAAATGGAGTTAATAGTGAGGGTCAAAGGTCATTCTTGGAGGATGGGGGCAGCCTTTTTCTTCCTCCTCTTGTAGTGCTGTCGCCTCAGGCCTCCTTCACACAGAGAGGGGATTACTGGCATGACAGCAGGGCCAGAGAGGGAAACTGACAGGCTTTGGACTTGGCTGCACTTGTTGTGCAAGCTGCTGCTGTCAAGGGACATGTGAGGGAGATGTTCGAACAACGCACTACTCCGAATCCCATGGGAGAAGAAAGGAACTCTGGATAAGTTTTGACGCATGGAACCTTTCTGGAGACCAGATTTGGGTTCTGAAGACTAAAACGACCCTGTTCCTAGAGAGCCACCTTCTTGTAGGCTGGAGCTGGTTAACCAGCTGAATCGGGCTAGTTACAAGTGGGGTCGTAACTAAGTGAAAGCCTGCAGGATGATAGCTGCAGGAGAACCCTGCGGTAAATGTGTGACTAGGATTAGAAGCATGCGGAGGACACTTGAGTCTGAGACTTCACTCACACTCCTGCAGTGATCAGGAAACATACAGCTTCTGCATCAAAATTGGATTCATTTCCACGTCACTAGTGAAGCAGTGGATGAGTGAGCAGATGATCACAGCTAGCTAATGGTACTGCAGGTACCATTTGGGAGTAATGTTGGCAAATCTGACACCTCCCTCACAGCATTAACATATTGTTCATGAATTAAACCTTCCAGAAGGTTGAGTTTCCTTATAATAGAATGACCTTTCTCAAAAGTACAAAAGACCTTTCTCAAAAGTACTTTAAGCCATTAAGATGATTCTGGAGGACTTTCTTCTGCAAAGTTTGTTTTATATTCAATGTTAGAACTCCTGAGAGTCAGAGGGGATTTCAGCTTGCAGTTTGGGTGTGCAGAGGAAAAGGAGAGATGTGAAACATCTGCTGGAGACAGGAAACGGCACACACACAACACAGCAGGCTGCAGGCTGTACCACACATCCCTGTTGCACAAAGTGCACACACACACACTCTCACTTAAACACGCGCAAACAAGTGCACAAACACACACAAACAAGCGCGCGCTCGCACATACAGAGACTATTCTGTAGCTGTGTGTTGATGAGTGGGCGAGCTCCATCACTCATCAGAGCTAATAGATGAGTGCTGGGACATGACCTTGGATCAGTTATACAATGAAAACAAAAAATACATTGTTTTGTCTTGAATATCTAAAATAGGAGCTTAAGGCACAAACACAGCAACAAATTATTGCAATGTTGTATTAATGTGTGCACTTAGCATATGAGAAGTATTCAAGGAAGCAATGCTAAAGGACTTCCATAATGCAAAAGAATTGCTATGATATTCATGTAGGCTCAGTCAGACTCATCACAGTGCCTTGTGCCTTGTTTAAAGATCTGAGTGAACTGTGCTGACCTGCTAATCATGGTGTGTTAACAGGGAAATAGGTGTCTTTGAAGCCACATCAAAGGAGCTCCTGGGTGGGGGCGTTCCCTGAGTTCTGCTCCTTGCTCAAGGATGGGCTTGTGGGTCTGCACTGAACTCCAAGCCTGTGTGCATGTGTGTGTGTGTGTGTGTTTGTGTGTGTGTGTGTGTGCGTCTGTGTGTGTGTGTCTACATGTGTAAGTGTGTGTGCCTGTGTGCGTGTGCTGCTTCTCCTCTCCTGACAAAGGGGTGTAACCAAGTCCAGTCATACATCACTCTCCTTCCCTTCCTCCTCTTCCGCCGTACGAAGGGTGCTGACAGCCTCACTAACTCAGCAGGGTCTAGGGAGATGCTCCACGCCCCCTGCAAAGAACCTTCCTTACAACTCCACCCCGCTCCCCTCCCCGCCCCCTCCCCGCCCCCTTCGCCTCCCACACACTGAACTGAACAGATTTGCATGATGAATCAGAGCACACATGTCCATGTCACCCAGAGGAGCCTGTGTTGCTGTACGTTTTGTAAATGCTGTATCAAATGCATGGGTGTACTTAATTGGTCGTATGCACTACAACAACAAAAAAACAATGGTTGTTTTTGAGAAACAATGAAGAATGTTTGAAATATTGCCCCCCCCCCCCACTTACCTCCTTCAAAGTTCTAGTTCTTGTGAGTATAATATCATAGTTATGTTCCTCAATATTATTGAATCACTCAATTCCTTCCTGTTCTTACTTTTTCCTTTGGTTCAAATACATGTGTTTGTCTTGTTACTATGTCTTACTACGTTCGTACATTACTATGTTCAAATGGATAGTTACTAATCAACAATTTGTATTAATACTTACATATAACGGAGCTTGTTGTGGAATAAGTTTCATGTCACTGGGCACTGGAAAGAAGGGAAAAAAAACTAATTAGTACAAATGAAATGGAATACAATTGTTTGCAATCTGTAGCAAAACAGTGCTATACATATCAGCTACATTGCTTAATCAAAGCTTCAGAAAGGTAGCCAAAACAACTATTGTGATCCTAGTTGTGTTGGGGACAACCAAGGACATCAGCTTGTTGACACCAGCAGGGGCAGTCCTACCTCTGGGCTAGCATGTGACAGCGCCACCAAGCCTCAGCAGGAGGTTAAGAGGCTATCAGCCCCATATCACGGACACACACTGGCCTCTGTCCTCTCTTCACACACACCACACACGTGTCCTCTGATGCTTTGACTACAGCAGCTTGGTAAAAAGCCAACTTCATAATGAACTTACAAGGCTTGCAGCTAAGGGCCACATACTAATATGACCCCACAAATAAAACTCCTCAGCCAGTCTTGGATACCAGGCCAACAATAGGGGTGTAAAACAAAAAGCTGTACCTTGGTGACCAGTAAACCTCTCACAATCTTGGCCTCACTTTAGTATATGAACTAGCGAGAGGCTGGGGTGTTTCAAGATGGTGCCTCCCCATTTGCAGATACAATTTTCTTTTGTCCGTTTTTTCCCCTGGCAGTTGGAAGTCCTTTTGGTAATCCCCAATAGTCATCAGCCCATTAATCATGAAAGCCACATTGCAAGGGTTAGCCTGGCTCCATGAGATCAGTAAATGTAACAAGGTCACTCGGAAGCCTCAACATGGGAAGTAACATGAATCCCTTAATTTGGACAATATTCTTTTACTTTTCTCCCAATAAATGGGCTAATGTTGGAATTAAGAGGATCAGTTAAGGGATAACCAGCTGGCTCTAATAATACCTGAAGATGTAATCCTCTTGCCTTAAAGCACTGCAGTCATTTCCTGAGTCTCAGTGATAACTGTCAGACATTATACTATAGTCTTACCAACCAGCCCTCATCTCCAGTGCCTCCCTACAGGTAGAAGCTTAACGTCCCAATGCCAACCACTTCACAGAGAAGGTTACCTTAGCATAGGGCGGATTAAAGTTGCATTGGGGAAGAAACTAATGCTGTTGTTTTTCATTTATTTTGCAAACCAGCAGCGGATGTTAGTTTTAGACATGGAAGGAAGTTAATTATTGTGACATCACCGGATGTAAATGTTACTCCATGAATTGTGTTAAACAGAAACATCTCTAAAATTACAACATCCTTCCAAAGCTTCCTCTTCAACGTGACTTACACATAAGACGGTTTGAACCGAGAAGGGCATCAAATATAGACTTCTTCCTAACTAAGACAGATGGTGTGTAGTCCTCAGAGACCTGACAACAATGGATCTGTTGTTAGCTTGGCACAAACTACATTGTCCAAATGAGTCCAGTACAAATCTAATGACGGAAATAAAAACACACATTGATTTGTTGTTTGCTATACATCTTTTGCCAACATTACTCCCAAATGCCAGATGTTGACACTACAACAGTTTGTGTCTCACCCCAAACTCCTCAACATTTCTCCCTTCTGTGAGGTCATAGCAGGTGAAACCCCACACTCTTTTTCTTTCTATAATCTCTCTCTACCAATCTGGCCATTACAACCTCACATCCTCTTTATTCGACCACTGGTCCAGAAACTCGAGAAATCACATCCTCTTAGCACAAGCCCACTGCCAGCAGACACCTGTTGACAGAGATTACACAAACCATTAACTCAGTCTCCAACACAGGGTCCCAGAAGCAGCCGTCCTTCTTTCTCCCTTTAGTCTCCATTACTGAGCAAATTGACTTTGAACTGCTTTTAAACTGTCCTTTCCGATCTGTAGCTTCACAGCAGGGTGGTGTGTGTGTGTATGTGTGTGTGTGTGTGTGTGTGTGGGGGGGGGGGGGGGGGTCCACGTTCAAGAGCACAAGCGTTACAAATGGAGCTGTAAATCAAGAGAAAAAAAGCTCTCTCAACACCCAAAACGTTACAGTAACAGGCCGAGACGGGGATCTGAACAGACCAGTGGTGGCCCTCATTGGTCCCACGGCTCTCCACATAGATAAACACTGCTGCTCATAAACCGGGCTATGTTCTAACCTAGCTTGCAAATAATGTATGTTTCCTATAGATCCTTGCATGATGAAAACATAGGTCTACAGTGTTTTCCCATTGACATCTCAATAACATCAAGGCGATAGGCTTTTAAGGTTTGAAAATCGAAATAAAACAGCTTCATTACACCATTGTAACATTGGAAGTCAACATCAATACCATATATAAGATTCAGGTTCCTGTAACATCACGCTTTGCTGAGAAGAAAAACAACGTTCTGCAGGGAGCAGCTACTAAGCTGAATGTCCATTCTACAGCAGGTTCTGACCTAGGCATCTGGACTGGAGAGCCCAGCAGCTCTGGGTGGACCCTGGGTCACTAAGGACAACCTGATGGCATTAACAGGACATAGCCTATCGGCCACTTCCTCAAGGAAAATCTCACTCAGAGCTAAGAGCTCAATCCTCTACCCATTAATAATTGACCATGGCTGTAGTTTTCCCGAAAAAAACACTTAACCAGGCCCTCTGAAAAACAATGTCTGTGTCCTTAGAATTTCCTATTTATCTGGTTAGTTTAATCACGTTAAATGTTATGTTGTACTAAAAAAGTGGACTGCAATACTCCACAGTCGTATACAGTCTATCAAAGTAGGACAAGAGAAGAGGTTGAGGGTTTGATTGGGTTAGGGTTAATTTCAAGGCCACATGCACCACCACTTCAAGGTCATGCATCAGGAACAAACATTGGTCATTAACTGACCTAAAGAATATGTCATTCTACATTCTTGTTTCGAGGACAATAATCCCTCGTCAGTCAGCACCAAAGCTTCATGCTGTGTGTTTCTGTGAGCCGATGAGTCACACTCAAGAGCACACAGGGACGCCCGATATAGAACTCAAGTGCTATCCTATACAAGGCACCCATAGTGACACCTGAGACAGAACAAAAGTCTCAGGGATGGGCAGTGTTTGCTTTTGCTTCACCTACAGAAGTGCACCTTTTCACCGTTGCCAGATTGCAATAAGACCCTGCAGTAATTGCTGTTGCTGCTTCTTGTCTTGGTAACTAAATATCTCTTTTGAGCACTCGCTGCCTTGTAGCCTCTGATCCGGCGCTTTTAGACAGGGTACATCCCTTCCTGGATTCCGACCAATCGGCTGCCACCATGATCTCTTTTTGCTCTGATCTCCATGCCAACCATACACAAAAACAACTCAGGGATATCTCTATCTTGAGATTGCCCTGGCATTCCGTGCTGAGGCCTTCTAATTGGAAAACAAGCCAGTTAAGAACACTCTGATGCTGGCCAGATAGGAGGCGGAATTAGAAGAAGTCTCGACTGTAATCACTAGTGAGAGCAGACTAGCAGGGCCATTTGAGAGCTTAATGACAAGTCACCCTGGGGTTTGGGGTTCAGCTGGACCGTGTCATGCCAGCAGTTCCCGGAAAGATAAAACCACCAACTGATTGATCACATAACTAAATGTACAAGTAGTAGGTGGCACAAAGGCATAAAAGTCCATTGCTCGGTCACAGCAATCTTATCTTATCAATCTGCTTCATGGGACATGTTCATTCTAGCACACAATCAGTACTCCGTTAGCAGTGCACTGACAAAGTCAAAGGATGGTGAATGAAAGAAGACAAAAAGCTTCAGCAAAGGGTTAAATCTGAGTGCAGGGGGTCTCTTGGGAGCCATGTTAGTCATGGGTGAGTGGTTGTACGGGGGTTGTGAAGGGGGGGGGGGGGGTGAAGGGCAGGGGCAGGGTGGAGGGGAGGGGCCTGACAGGGTTTGATGTTTAACTAGGGTTCATTTAACCTCCCTTGCTGTCCCTTATGGTTATCCACTGCCTACTGACCTTCCTCTGCCTTGTAGACCCAGTGACCACAACAGACCCAGTGACCACAACAGTGGGGTTCTACGATGCTAGCTTTTATCCTCTCATCTGTCTTTTACATTTATTTTAGACATGTTTGCCTGTATGTTTTTTCCATGTTCTTGATAAACATTGGGCTGAACAGTGGTGTAAATCTCCCGTCTTGGACAACAGTGTCACAGTTACTTTAACACCCTACGTCGAGGGCTATTTGGATAGTCATGGCTACTTGACTTAATAAAACAAGGCCACTGTCTGGGAGGACAGATATTAGACTATCGCGCCGAGGCAACCACACCACACCATACAAAAGTGGCCTCTGTACTGAAATACACACACAAACGTAGGTTGACAAGAAGGGGCAGGGGGATGAAAGGTCTCCTTAGTGCTGGGTGACAGTTATTACCCCCTACACTGAAACCCTATACCTGTGGGGCCAGATAGCACATTATGAGCTGTGCTGAGGGACAGCCTGTAATCAGCCCTGGGCCTTGATTGTCTCTTTGCTTTATGTCTCGCACTGTGGAACTCCCCAGTCCTCCATGTCAGGAAACCTTGACAGCTGCCTGTAAAATGTCTGAGGGACACAAAATAATCCTTGCTTCGGACCTTGGCACAAGGTTTGGTTTCTAGAGGGAAACATGTTCCTGGATAGCTGAAACTGGCTAATTCGGTTGAAGTAAGGTGATATCATTGTGGCTACCGACAACAGCTTAAGAATGGTGGATACTGTCGCAGTGATTGAGCAAACATAAGTGAGTTATGTAGACTGTAGCAAAAAAAGCTGTGGCTTTTTGACCTTTGCCCTTCTCTTCTGACAGCTCTGACTGTCTGACTTTTTGACACTGGACAAATCTGAACTCGGGGCAAAGTTTGGAACAGGAATCAATACGCAAAGCCTGCGATACTAAGTATTTTCTGTACTTTACTCAGAAAACAAGTTAGCTAATAGCCTGGTAGAAACGTAAAGACAAAATAGCAATGCAATTTAAGCGAGTTAAAATGCCAACCAAACAAAGAGAACCAAGGGAGCCCCCATTGTTTTAGCAGGGAAAGTGCTTGTTAGGCCCATATTGAGACTAAGCAGGGCTTTGCTTGAGAAGGACTCCTTAAGCTGTGAGAATCCTGAGAAGCCCAAACCTCAGTCCTACAGGAGGGCCAAATCAATCATGGACAACAGTTCTGTGTATACTAGCACTGTTTGTCTTTGGTAAATATGCACTCTGATGCCTATTTAAAAAAGGGAGAAGAAAACACTAGTAATTAAATGATACATATTATGGACAACAGGTATAAAGCCAACTCAACCCTTACTGAAAGAAACATCTTAACTAATACATTAAACTACTGTTAGCTCGTAAGTCGTCACCCCCAACAGTGTGGTCAACAAGCATGCCTAGTTCTGTAAATAAAGGGCATGTTTTGGTGGAAAGAGACAACTATCACAAACAACCCGTTAATTGTAAAAACTAAGCTATCAAGAGTTATATGTAATGGATGTGGGTAAGCCTAGCACTCTTAGATCAATAAAAGCATTGAGGTGGAACTTTGACCAAAGCCGTTCCTAAACAAGGAACAAAATCATTACAGCCTTTACATTCTATTTAGTTGAACATACCACAGACGTATCTTCACTGAAGTATAAATAGCACAACACAAAATTATCTTATTAACAACCTATTGATGTTGCTTGCTTGCTTGCTTGTGCAAACTGCTTGTTTGTTTTCTTCAGTAAATGGAGCATTTAAACCTTACCTTAAAGTTGACCTAGGAACTACTATTACTCCAACTATCCTTTGAAGGGGGTCCACATCAGTTAAAAACGGTAAAGTCCATGGATGGCACAGGTGTGTTCATACAGGTATCCTCGGTGCACAGCATGTTAGCTCTCACCACACTGATTACCTTCAGCTAATATGGCTTTGTGCTAGCACAAACCAAGAGCAGATAAAAGCCATGATGTCACTGAGGGTGGGGGGAGGGGGGAGGAGCAGGCCCTGGGTCAGGTGTCTGCAGTGAATGTCTGCTCCACCTTGCCACCTTCATTGTTCAACCTCCATTGAGGTGAATCTGGCTTTGTAGGGCTCCAATAACAACAGACACCTTTGACTTTTAATATCTACGAAGATAGTCTACAAAAAACAAGTGATGGAAAATAATATTTCACTCTGGTAAAGGCCTGTAGAAGCAGGGAATAGCAATCCTAGTACAGCCTATTAATTTTCTCAAACATGCCAGCTCATGCAGAAATGCAGTAGGGTGGTGCATAGCATTTGACTATACTTCTTGCAGACAACCTTATGGGACAGCTGGTATTTTGGAATGATGAGTATTGCCGCTGGGCTCATCATGGGGACTCCTGTGACTCTAATCTTAACAACAACAAATTCAAGGCTATTATTCACGTGGGAATAAAAAGGTTTATCAAAACGCGCGATGTGAGGATTCTTCACTGCAAACTGAAGCGTTAGGAGTCTACCTAATGGTCCTTTTCTACTGTAAATACACAGTAATTACAAGGCTCACGCACTGCTCATCCCCTGTACCGTTATTAAATGAGGGGTTAGGCATGATGAATTGACTCTTGTCAAGTTTGGGGCTGGGAGGCTCATGGTAATTTATGGTGCGTCACTGTAGCTCCCTTATTGTTAACTTACTAGTTACAGTAGATTACTCTCCTGAAGTAAATATAGATTAATTTCGAATGGTGATCTTAAAATTCACTATGGTGGGGGAAATAATCATAATTACATACACACACGCGCACACACACACACACCACAGGCCCTGATGATATTCCTGTTCACACAAGCAACTTTCTGGTGTCTGGCAACTTTTAAGAAAGTACAACGGTAGTACAGCGGTACTTAAGAAAGATTTGCTGGATCAGATGTTAGTTTATTTCCTGCAGGAATACATTTGTTTAACTTTATGCTCTTCTGGTTCTACCCATTGGCACTTATTTGTTTTTCACAATGTATGCTTCGTGTTTTGTCTACCCGCAATGTTTTTGGGGGTTCTTGTTCATTGACCTATGCACTTTTTGTAAACGCTCTTTCTTGTAAGTCGCTTTGGATAAAAGCATCTGCTAAATGAATACATGTAAATGTAACTTTTAAGAAATAGCCTAGGCCTAGTATTCATGGAAGATAAGCCTGGTAGCTTATATTGTTGTTGAAAGGCTCTTGTATCATGTAATGTGATTTTGATATACTCTGGGGCCACATACACCTGTTATTCTACTCTGGACTTGAAGATCCTCAGTTACCCTGGCCTACATTCCCTGGCAAATAAGTGCCTTGGAGATGGGGCATGTAACATTGTGAGATCAAGTGGAATTGAATGCAACTCTATGGTAGCCTAGTAGGCTACGTCTGTTCTCTCGCACACTTCAGTCTTACTGCGCACCGTGTTGTAACCGAGCCAGCATGCAGTCAAATAAAATGTATCGCTATGGCTTACACGAGAAGACAGGCACTTATGTATGCAACGCCACACTTTGAACTGTATCACCTTGGAAAACAGTTAGCAAAAACTCTAGGCTACAGTAGATTCGTTTCTTGCTGCAGATGCCGTGGCCACCGGCGAAACTTAAGCACAGCAGTGAGGAAAGGCGTTTTATGGATGTAAAATACAAATATAAAAGGATAAATGTAAATTAAAGTGATTAACTAAACTCAAAAGCTTAAGGACGACAAACATACAGGCTAACTAGGTATTTTACTCTTACCTCCAACTTCAGAACGTTAATGCGTGGACATCGTTTTTAGAAGCATTTTCTGTTTCTGACCGCAAGTCAAAATGGACTATTGTAAAAATTTACAAAAGAAATGTAGTCTATATACGTAGAAGGGGAAAAGTCTCACTTTGCGATAAACTCTACTCCAACTCCCTAAATGAATGAGCACAAGAGCTACCTTTATCTGAGTAGTCTGAGACGAAAAATCCACTTGTTGAAAGTTGTTACGCGTTTCCATGGACAACTAAAAGCGATGGGCGGGTCTTGAGAGATAAGTGTGTGCACTGAAGTGGAAAGGTGTTCAAATAGCTCCTATTCCATTGGCCCACTGAATACATATTAGTGCATGTTATCTATTCTTAAAATATAGAGTAGGCAATATTTACCCCAAACGAGGGGTAGAGACAGTTCAGGAGTGAGCCTAAACGTAGTGCACTTCAACCAAAACGTGAGTTTGGAATTTGGCTTCGCATCAAACAAATGGTGAAAGGAAGGGATTCAGCTGTGATATGATAGTGTATGTTATGTTATACCTTGTAGCCTACCTATATCAAAGCCTACCTTACTTTAACCTCAGCCACATCAGTCAATCTTGTGTGGTGTGTACGGGCCTCTAGTGGTAGACCTAAAGCAGCGCAACGAATGGGTTCGTGTCAATACGAATAATGACAAAGTTTGGCAACAGGATGGACGCTTGATGCTCCATTAAACATGCACGGAGTCAAATCTGTGGATCGTGAATGTATTTCAGGCAACTTGATTCTGTTTACTTTGTTGATGTAAATACATCACTCTGTTTTAGGCGATATAAACTGTTTTCTAAAGTGTAGAATTAGAGGCTCTAATTCATATGACTCTTAAGAGTCATACCCATGTAATGAGATTCACACCCCTAGCCCATTACTGTATAGATAGATGTTCGACCTATTGAATTATTAAACCATTTTAATTCTTATGGTTCAAAGACAAACAGTTTTGTGACTTTTCATCCGGCCTAAATTCGTCACTTAGTAATGACTCTGTATGTGAGGGAAATTCGATCTCCCCTATCTCCCCTTACAACACAAACCATTACTGAGGAGTTTAGGGTGGCATGATATGGGTGATTAACTGTTAAACCATTTGGGAGTGGAGCTGGATTCAAGCCTTACTGGCTCAGTAGAACCATTCAGCCATTTTAGCTACGCTTGCATGTGAGTCCACAGTGCCAGACAATAAATTACTGTTAATAATATGGGACTGGCCCTCGGGGGATGGTGCTAGCTGTGTTTGGAGGCAGCTGTGTTTCAGTCTGTAGCTGGCTGCCCTGCATCAGGCCACCATCCAAGTGAAGGCACTCTGTGTTTGCAGGACTTAGATTTTAACAAAGAAAATGTAGGTTGTAGAATCAGTTTTAGCCATTTTAAGCAAGATAAACAACCTACAATACAGTAGGGGTTTTATGGTTGACATTGCTCAATATTCTTCCTGAAAAGCTTCATCTTGGTTGGTTTGAAGGAAATATCAACGTAATGAAAGACAGCAGTGCATACTGACACACTCAGACACAACTGCTGCATGTGTGGTCCTTTACTTTACAGTGTATTCATATGCTCCTTAGCTCACAGTGTTACACAGAGTACTCGATACAGCATTAACAGAAACAATATTGTCACCAGACAAAGTGTTATTTGTAGTCAATTTACCTTAAAACCCAAGGAAAACCATATAGTGTTTGAAAAAGATCTGCTTTTGGGGGCAGGGAGGCATCACAATTCCCTTTTATTCTTCCAGGAAACAATTGAACTCTCTTTTTCCAACTTTGCAACCAATTCTCGGGTTAGATAAATAGGAAAGGGTACAGAAAAGAATCTCCACTCTATGGCATGCTGAGCTGCACTTAAACACATTTGTGATAGTCAGAGGAGGGGAAAACGTGGTGGGAATCTTAAGCCGTTCTCTGTATTCTAGCCCTGCTGTGGCCCTGCCAAGGAGACAGGGAAACAAGCATTACACAAAGAAGTACATTGCAGGCTTTGTCGCTCAACAAAAGAGGTTTTGTAAGTTGAAGGACCTGCTGGAGGAAGACAACAAGGGTGGGATAAACAAAGAGCGGACAGCCAAAAAACAAGCTGGGAAGGAAATATAGAGTGAAATAGAGAGGGGGAGAGGGTTTAGGGAGAAAAAGATTTGAGAGAGGTAGGGAGAGAGACAGAGTGAGAAGTAAGGAAATAGAGAAGGGAGGACAATAATTTAGCTCTGCTAAAACCGTAAGCTCCTGGCATTTGAAAAAGTTAATGTCCCAAAACACATACACACTCCAGTTGTACTGAGTTTCTATTAAACTCCTCACATAGCCCTACCACAAACAGCAATACAGTCACACAGGAATCATTAAAGACATGCCTTGGTAAATATTAGCTAAACAGGTACAGTATGATCTATGCTCCATTGATGTAGGATGCCATTTATACCAGTATAATTTCATGGTAGGCTGCTTTTGGTTACATATTACTGTACAGTGCTTGCGGGTGTTCCATTTCAATGCTTCAGCTTTTGTTTGCAGTAGTTCTGCAACAAATGTACTCACTAGATGGCGCTGTATTTACTGCTGCAAGTCAGGCAATGAATGATCCCATCATCATGGTTGGACACATATTCAACATTTACATTTTAGAGGTTACTATTGTAATGGTACTATCTCTTGAAATGTGCAATCATGTGTGCTGTGTTTCCTGTTCGATAGCCAGCCGAGACATTTTAAATGAATGGTTGTAGTTATCACATACACAAAAGATTGACATTTCAAAGTTGCTCCAAGGTGAACACTTTCAGAGGAATCTCCCAGTGTGTTTGTGTGTCTATCTGTGTGTCCAGCCAGAACAGTTTGTACGGCAAATCATTGCGTGTTTTTCCTACACTCTACGGATACTGCTGCACGCCAGTGGACAAGGCAGTCAGGTGACTTAAGCCTGGAGCGCATCACCAATCTGTTGAGAGGGATTTGAAAAGGTCGAAACAGCACTACCCCTCCCTTAACTCTGCATCCCACCTCCCTTTACTAAATCCCTGGGATTACTTCTCCAGATCTTTTCCTCTTTAATTAGGAGTAGACACTGGAGACGAGGCTCGCCGCAGTGGCAGCACATTAAAAATGTCCAATATGCACAAATCCGCAATTTACCCGTCTATAATCTATCTATAAAGTACCTACCTACCTGCCTACCTACCTCAATATGTCCAGTGTGCTACTGAACTAAATGGGAGAATAATGTTAAAAAAAGTATCCCTTTTTTTCCGTTCACCCAGAGCCTGCTGTTTCACAAATTTAAATTTTTGTACATCGTAGCAGACATCCCTAACCAGATCTGTTACTATTTTCTATGACTATCCTCACTAAGCTAACAAGCTGTTTTTGCAGACCCATCCCTGTGTACTCCCTCCCCCACGCCCCCCCTCCCCACAAACACACACACACATACACTTCTCTCAACCTGACTCGTGCAACTGGGCCACATGGAACAATAATCCTAAACATTTAAACTAGAGGATAAAGCCTAGCTGAGGGAAAAATTAAAGGAGAACTACACCCAAAACACCAACACATCTACTATGAACAGTGCTGGTCTTCTGACTATGTGTTAAGAAAGTGTTCAGATAGTACAGTAAGGTCAAGTTGTAGACGTCCAGAAGATATAATAAATCTCAGACTATCATAGGCCTCTATGTGATAAATAATTTGACCAGAGTCTGTGCAGAATAGGCTGACCCAGGAGCATCACATTCGCGTCTGGGATAACCGCGCGTGTGATTGAAGCATTCAAACCACATGACATGACGATTGGAGAAAGTAAAGGGCGGAGTTGGGGGAGGGGTAAATGGAGAGTGGTGAAGACAGAGACCGTGTAGGTCTAAATTTAGCCAATGGCTCGGCTAGGGTGGAGCTAATCCTCTTTGCACTCGAATTATCAGGCCTTTGGATTAGGGAGCTTTGCCTCTATGCAAGACATCTACTATCCACAATGATGTCCCGTAGCAGGGCAAACCAAGTCTCTCGGCTTGGAGTGGGGGTCTGGATTTCTGGAGTCTGGATTGACTTCCTTGAAATGACCACCACTGCCACCAACCTCCCCAATACATTCATTTGGTTGTTGATCACCCCAGCTCTCCAGCAATGGCTATGACACTTGAACAGATCAGACAATGCTTTGCTGGACCCTCAAAGGTGCCATAAAATACACAGTTATTTTTAGTTTACAGACAAATGGCAGACAAAACCGTAGACAAAGTGGTGTCCGGAAATGATGATGTAAAAGGTGCATCATATAATCTGTATATTGTAGTTCTCCAGACTGTTCCTTTGTGATGCTGTACCTTGTGGATTTTGCTATGACATCATCATTCCACCTTTATTTCCCTCCCTCCTGAGTTTTGTCTTTCATGCCAAAGCTGTGATCCTGGCTACAGTCAGTTACACTGAGCTGGTTTAAACCCCTGAGGGTCTTTCCACCCACACCCCACAATTGTTGATACTCCAACTCATTGTTAATCTCTGCAATTGAAACAAACACATCTGCCACACACCCAAATTAATGGTTGGTATTCTCTTTGGCCCTGCTTTATAAGCCTAAAGGATCGTACCATTTTGTCCAGTGGGGGTCAACCGGAAGCTTCTGGGGGATGAGCCAGGGGGGGATAGTGAGTTTGCAGCCTAATCCCCCACTCCCCACCCTCCCGCCCCAGTCTGCAGTGCGGCCGAATGCTAAAGTGACATGTAAGGGTTGCCATCGCTAAAGTCTCTGTATCTTTTTCAAACCTCTTTGGAATTTATTTTCTGACGTTCAAAACAGAAATTCCTAACACTGCGATGTCAAGTCTGGTAAGAATGTTGAATTTGAAATTGTAAATTTTAATTTAAAGAAAACATTCACATTTTAAAATCAAGTCAAATACTGTATGGGATTGTATTTAATTTAAATTAAATTAAATTACCTGAACGTTTAGATCCTGTAAAATTTTTGAATGTAGAAGATTGGAAAAAGAGTAGCTACAGTACTGATTCAGTAGTTTAACTTTCCATCTTAAAACTGTTTATCTCAACTTTGGAAAGGGTTCAATTGTACTTTTGTAAACCTGTTGGAATGGTCATTCCCGTAGAAATTAAGAAATTAAGAAATACTTTCCTGCAACTGTTCACAGAAAATAACTTGATTATAAAATGTGTTATTGAGGAAATCGTTACAATTGAAATTTAAACCCAATGGACTAAACACTTTTTGCTATATAATAATGGGATGTGTTTCTAAACTATTGCACCATTCAACAGAGAGAGCTGATTTCATTTATATTTCCTTAAAAAAATATGAATACTTCAGTAACTGAATAATCCGGTGGATAACACTTGAGTGGGTAATGTGGTCTGTTACCTGTAACAGTCAGTAGTTACCACAGCTGTGTTGGTTACAATGGTGTGATGGGTTGTCTGGGGCTCCCGGTTCCTCAGTGCAGATGTCATGAAACGTTTGTGCGGGTACATTATGCGAAGGATTCCCCTTTGACCTCTCTAGGCCATCACGAGCCTGAGCTGACAGCCAATCATTTTAAAGTTGATGTTTAGGCATATGATATGACCATTGTAGTAATTGAAACTGTCTGGTTCTTTCAAACCTGCGGCAATTTTATTTTGGCAAATTCACATTCGTAAAGCCTTTTCAGTGTTTAACGTCAGATGTGTTGGTGTGGAAGTGATTCCGACCCAAAGACTCAAGTGTGTTGGGCTCCCTTCTGTTGCTAGCTTTTCCATTTTGAAAGTCCAACTTCAGTATTTGCTCGGTATAGAAAGAGGCAAACATGCCCTTCATGTGTGCCCTCAATTTGTCTCACTGTGATGATGTCACACTGCCCTCTTCTTATCCACCTTCAGTTTAAAAACATCAAAAGCAATATTCTATACATTGTTTAATTGTTCCATGTACCAACTTAAGCTTTACCGCTTGTTGTCTTGTTTGCCATTTCAGCTTTTTCTACTTTTTGAAGGTCTTACAGCCCCAATTGCATATTCACCTCTAATTCACTTCCTAGTTCATCCCCTGTTCATAAAACAACCAGATCCACAAGGGATCAAAAACAGTGGATGATGTGACTGATAAAGATAGAGAGAGAGAGAGCGGTAGAGACGTTAGTTATGTAAAGACCAGCTGGCCAACCATCAGGCAGTGAGGCCTGCAGCAGGACACTGAAGGTGAACACTAATGCGGCCATAGAAAGTCCCTCCAAGCCTAAAGTACCTCTCTACTCATTTAATTTAGTTGTGGGGATTTTCAGTCCATCACCAACCATTCATTCTGCAAAAATAACTGACTTGAACACACAGGAATGCAAACACTGGGCGTCCTGCTAACATTTAAGGACCTCAGTTCACTGTATAATATTTTTTTAATACGGTGAATTAAATTGACTTGAATACATCTCAGATAAGTAGAACAGCAGAATCCAACATTTCTGCTAGAGCTCAACCTGATCTGGTTAACATCTCTCTGTCACCTCTGCTGATTTCATTGGGAGAGAATCACCCAAAGCTTGCAGAAGTAGACACAGGGCACAATTACATTTCTGCAGTCTTAAGCTGGATTAAATTGCAGCTCTCATCTGTCATGACAACAGAGAATTGTAACTGGTATAAAGGATCCTCACAGGAAGTCTACTGTGGTCTGTTCCAGTCCGGCCTCACCACTCTCCATCCATGAAATTTAAATGAGAATTAAACAAATAATAGACCAGGCAGTGAAAAACATAGAGAAAGAAAGAGAACATGCAATCAGTACGTTACACTCAACAAGGACATTACCATGGCAACAACTACATATGAAACAGGTGAAGCAACCACTTAACCCTATACTGTGGCCACAGCATTCACAGTAATGTACATTAGCACATTAGGTGGCCAAAGACTAGCATAATCTCCGTCAGGATTACAGATTGTACTCAGCGTTTGTGTGCACTACCGGGATACAGAAAGTGTACAACAGGTCTTCAGGAAGTATAAACCTGTGGTTGGAACTTTGCATAAAAAATACACTTTTTTAGCTACATAGGTAAGTTTCTAAAACTGACAGTACTGTGTCCAGCGCCGGTATTCTGGTTAAGGTTGGTTCCCGTATGAAGTTTTTTCAGTTCCCTTATAAGGAAGCTGACTTGGGTCCATGTGTGTCACTATTTTGAGGATCAAAATGGCATCAAAGTCCCAGGAAGAAGAAGATCTGCATAGGGCAGTTAGTACTTCTGAGAGTTAAGGATAATCCTTTTCTGAGGGAGTCGCCCTGCAAACACGGAACACATACAACAACCCTACAATAGCTATATTTGGTGTCACATCGATTCCCAGTTTTGATTAAATATTTTGACATTTTAACACACCAAACAGATACTGTATGATGTTGATATATCAGTTGGGGATCTTGTCAAAGTGTCTGAAACTTTTGTGTTCTTCCTTTCAGGTTCAGCATGTGGCCTTGTGCAGACATACACCAGAGGAGGTAGAACTGTTTCAACACAGTTGTTAAGGCCTTACATAGCATCAGAACTTGACAGCATAACGTCATTGTTCAAAGGCGCAACCACGTACCCCCTAACTGGAATACTCCAATTATTACCGCTGAGTTGACTGCCAAGGATTATGCCAATCTAGCCAACAGGAAGTCCACCAGCATACAACGGTGACAGTGCTAACACTCTCCCTCCATCTGCAACCATGGACGACCCGTATCAGAACAATGTCAACCAGCAGGGGACTGACATCGGCAGTGAGAACCAGTACCCCACATACGGCGAGGGGGGAGGGCAGGAGGGCAGTGGCTACCCCTACCAGACAGACTACCCTCCACAGGAGGAGGACGCTGCCAGCGATGCCACCGAGGGCCACGATGAGGGCCAAGACGAGCCGATGTACGAAGGAGAGTACCAGGGAATCCCTCACCCGGATGAGATCAAGGAAGCCCGGCGGGCAGCGAGGGCCGAGGCCAGGAAGAAGGCCCGCATGGCGGCTGAGGGCGACGATGAGGAGGACCTCCCGGAGCAGTATGAGAATATCATGGAGGACTGTGGGCACGGCCGGTTCCAGTGGACCCTGTTTGCCGTGCTGGGCATGGCGCTGATGGCTGATGGCGTGGATGGCTTTGTGGTGGGCTTTGTCCTGCCCAGTGCAGAGAAGGACATGTGCATAACGAACGCCAACAAGGGCATGCTGGGTAAGATGAGAAGTGGGGCCAATGCAAATGTAAATACTTACTCAGGAATTAAGCCATTCTGACTGGTATTAAGTACAGTGTATACATTAAGTTGTGTGGCTCTTTAAGGAGTGATTCATCAAAAGATTCAACAGAAAAAAATTCCCAATTGATAAGCTGGTGTACAGAAAATATTTACAAAAATACACAGAATATCCAGTTATTTTCCTTCACTGAAAATTATGTGATGCATGGAAATTGTAGAATGAGAAACCCCAGAGCTCCATCTCACCTTAAAGTTCATGTGAAGATGATGTGGCAGCTTTTTAACATTCATCCAATCTCCCTCATTTCCCTAACTGCCTTCCAGGGGTGATCATTGACACTGATTGATGGTGAACCTGCAGGTGAACTCCCAGAGACATTGCTAAAGCTCTGATATTAACCTGCTACAACTGTTCAAAGACGGGGTGCTTTGCATCGTGGGCCGTGTAGCTGTCAGTTAGCCAGTAGGGGGGCCTTCTGCCTCATCAGACCCTGAGGACGCCTCAGGGCTGTCTAAAATTGAATTTACTTTATCTGCTGGCATAAATGGGATGGGTTGTGCAGTGGGTGGCCTGAAGTTTACAATGTTCTGCCACGCACTTTTGTATGGTTTCCTTTGCTGCTATTGATGTGTCAGTCCCCATCTTCATAGGCAACTAGCCCTTAAAAGTATGGCGAGCTCAAAAGAGGATGAGTCGAATGTCTTAAAATCAAAAATGACCCATGCGCACGAAATAAATTGACCTCCCATTTTATTGATAACCATTATGCAGCAACCAGAATTAGAGGTGACACCTCCAGCTGTGCCATTCACAGAGCCTCAGCTGGGGTGCCATTGGCCCCTGGACGTAGCATCAGCTGCTACTGTGCTTTACAAGGACAGGGGGTTGGGAGTAATCCTGCAGAAAGGTGCACACTATCTCCACACGTGTCCCATAAGCTGCTTACCCCCTCCGTAATTAGGCGTGTGTAGTAAAAACACAATCTAGGCTGAGAGGGCTGTAGAGACCACAGAAGAGCTGAGCTATCACTGATGGTCGTGAAACTGATGAGCTCTGATAACATGCAGTATATGGGCCATGTCGTATGAATTCTCATTATACTATAAGAGGCATCACAGCCCATCCTTTCAATTGACTACAATATTCCATGGTTAAAGTCAAATTATGTAACTTTGGCTTTGTTCAGCTTCTCTCAGTCTCTCTCTCTCTCTCTCTCTCTCTCTCTCTCTCTCTCTCTCTCTCTCATCCTTCTCTTATGGGAAACAACGGTGGGATTTCTTCCTCATGCAAACTTGACCCTTTGTCTGACCGTTTAATGAACAATTGGACAAACTGAGCCCCCTTGTGGAAAAGATTGCACCTACTAGCTGCTTGGTTTATCTTGAACGTCAGTACCAATACAGACCTAGTTAACCATCAGGATTCACTCAAAACAGGCCCAGAATTGTACAATGAATTATACTTAAAAGAAAAAAAATGTGTCTTTGTTCTTTTATGAGGGCTTTGATTTGAACTGAAAGGGGTTACATGTTCACAATATAAAAAAACTAAAAAAACTAAACTCCCCTCATGTGTTTTTGTTTGTCTGGCAGGTTTGCTTGTGTACGTAGGGATGATGGTGGGGGCCTTTGTGTGGGGTGGCCTGTCGGACAAGATGGGACGCAGAAAGTGTCTGATCTACGTCCTGACGATAGATGTGGTCTTCTCCTTCCTGTCCTGCTTTGCCCAAGGCTACGGTTCCTTCCTCTTCTTCAGGTTCTGGTCTGGCTTCGGGTGAGTCACACTTCAAGTGAAGTTTCAGAAAACATATTGTTTTCCAAATGTCATCCTGAAAATCAATTTGCATTCACAAGAGCAAGACACACAATAGAAGAGACACAGCTTGGTCTTGAAAGGGGCCAGATTCCCCTGTGCTCCAGTAACACCAGGACAGTGGTAAACACTTATCAAGGTCACCAATGCAACAAGACGGAAAGAAAAAAAAAGAGGTGGAAAACTATGACAGACAAAAAGAAAACCTAGGTCTTCGGGAACTGTAGAGGAAATTTCCTGTCACCGGCTGAAAGGAAGTCACACGTGTTCTCACGTACTGTGGGTCAGCCATGTTACATTCTCACCTCGTTAACAAACTCAGGCCAAAACCCACTTCTTTTTCAGGATTATTGCAGGCCTGAGCTGTTCAGTGCATGCTTGTGGCCAAGACCACTTAAGTCTTAACACCAGCCAAGCCCTGAAACTTCAATTCCCGGTTCCTGAATTAGAACATTCAGCCTTTGTGTGTTAAGAACATTGATGAGTCCCACGTCAGTAATAAAAGCACATCTGCAGACAAGCTGTTCTCATTTGAGTTGCACCGAACCTCCCAGAACCGCAAGGTCAAAGAGAAATCACACCCTGTTTCTTTGTGCACATGTTCTATTCACATCAGGCAATGTTGAATAGGTTTTCAGAATTCCAGAGTTCAGATGTTGTTTTTCTCCTGCAGGATTGGAGGCTCCATCCCCATCGTGTACACCTACTACTCTGAGTTCCTGCAGATGGACAAGCGTGGGGAGCACCTGAGCTGGCTCTGCATGTTCTGGATGCTGGGGGGGCTGTACGCCTCCTTCACAGCCTGGGGCATCATCCCCCACTATGGTAGGAGTCCCTAAAATAGGGGGATGAGGAGGAGAAGGATGAGATTGATGATTACAATTGTGAAGATGATGAAAGTGATTATGAAAAGGGTGACCAATTTCAAGAGTGACCAACTCTAAACCAGCCGGTAATTTTTGTTGTTGTGTGTTTCCCTTCAACAATCCTTCAAAACAACAATCCACATGAACCAAGACTAGATTTGAATGCCATTTCCTTGTTGATGAAGCTCTTGGACATTTTGATGGGGTTACCGGTAGTGTGGACCAGAGGGCTTAGGGGAAATGAAGACCCTGTGTTGTGTTGTGCTGCACTGCAGGCTGGGGCTTCAGCATGGGGAGTGAGTTCCAGGTCCACACCTGGCGGGTGTTTATCCTGGTGTGCATATTCCCTGCCCTGGCGGCGCTCGTCGGGCTCATTTTCATGCCAGAGAGCCCTCGCTTCCTCCTTGAGGTGAGCGCACTGGAGACCAGGGTCTTGATGAAGCTGTTTATTGTGCTTAAAAGGCATAATGCAATGTCTGAGCATGTGTTTGTTGGAGCACGTGTTTGTTAGTGTACTGTATGTTTTCTGCTTTGTGTGTGTGTGTGTGTGTATGTACAGTGTATATAATTCTGAAGGCATCAGGTGCCTACTGTTGAAAACTGATGAGTCATCATCAGTCACTGGGCCTGTTCCTTCTGTAAATAACACCAGAATCACACAGGCATGCTATCTGACAAGGGCTTGTAAACCTGGGACATAAACACTCCACACAACCAATACATGGTCCTGTATATCACAGCCCAGCGTGGCTGGATGCAGTACTGCGATGCTGACAGCTTGCACCTGTGTTTCTGGCAGAGCGCCAGACACGATGAGGCCTGGATGATCCTCAGGCAGGTCCACGACACCAACTGGAAGGCCAAGGGAGAGCCTGAGAGGGTGTTTACAGTGAGTTAACACTCACACTGTACACAACAACAGCTTGTAAAATAGATTACTTTGAACATGATAAACTTGTGTCTGAAATTGTTTTTTCCTATTTCCCTCAGACCTGTAGTTGAATCTCAGCCTAATGTTGCCGACATGTTTACAGGTAGCCAGTATTAAGACTCCTCAGACCCAGGAGGACGAGTTCATAGAGATCCAAAGTGACACCGGCACTGCCTTCCAGCGCTGGACTGTCCGGCACACGACCATGCTCAAACAGGTGGGCCAATCACAGCATGCCAGGAAGTAAAATGGAGACGTGTTGGGTATCATTGTATGCCATGGATGTGTGATCCTTCATGAGGATACATTTGCAGTCAGGATGAATGCGTCATGCTTTTGTGTTTCCAATCGCAGGTCATGCAGAATGTGACGTCACTCGCAGCACCAGAACTGAGACTGCAGGGACTGTTCTTGGCCATTGTCTGGTTCACCCTGGCCTTCAGGTGAGGATTACCACAGATGTGGCACAGAAGATACACAGGACATCTGGATGTCTGGATGAATGATTAAATGCATGAATTAACCCTCACTAACACAGTAGATCAATCAGCCCCCGCCTAAATGACCTGGGAATGGTAATCTGCTGTGAGGCTAACAGTGGTTCTGCTATTTGTCTCAGCTACCATGGCCTGTCTGTGTGGTTCCCCGACATGATCAAGTACATGCAGTACGAAGAATATGAGTCCAAGGTCAAGCTCTTCCACAGAGAACGAGTGGAACGATTTCACTTCAACTTTTCGCTGGTCAACCAGATCCACAAAGAAGGAGAATACATCCATGACAGGTAAGTCAGGGTTACATACAATTCTTTTCAACATATTTCTTAAGATATTTCTACAATAAGATTTCAGACCATTCACTTACGGTAAACTGCTGTGATGTTTCATTTTAGGTTCATGAACATAGAAATCAAGTCTGTGAAATTTGAAGATTCCCTATTTGAGAATTGCATCTTTGAAGACATCAAGTCAACTAATACTTTTTTTGAGAACTGCACCATAAAGAATACCATGTTCTACAACACAGGTACAGGATTTTGTGTAGAAGGATTCTGTAAATCTGCAATATTTATGACTGTCCACCTGAGATCATATTTTTTGGGGTTGATTGTTGTCTTTTTTCCTGTGCAATGTGCAGATCTTTGGCAAGAGAAGTTTAAAGACTGTCGACTGGAAAACACAACATTCCTTCATCCGAAGAAGGGCTGCCATCTGAACTTTCAGGAGGAGAACGATATTGTCGTCTACATGGTCAGCTTCCTGGGCAGCCTGGCAGTGTTGCCTGGCAACATCATATCTGCCCTCTTCATGGACAAGATAGGAAGGATCAAAATTATAGGTGAGCAAGGAAGAAAATTTAAGAAGTTTTGAGACAAAAGGTCTGTCGGAACTGGAGAGGTGCTCAAGAATTTCGGGAGATTATGTTGTTAGGATACGGTTTTGTCTCAATCTCTTCAGTGTATCATTACCCCTCTTTTTCAATATCTGTCACTCTCTTTGTCACTTTCTCTCTCTTTCTTCCCTCTCTTCACAGGGTTCTCTATGCTAGCGTCCTCTGGATGCTCATTCCTTTTGTTGTTAAGCTTCAGCCCGGGGGCAGTTATATGTTGGCAGTGCCTCTTCTATGGAACCAGTGTGGCAGCTTGGAATGGCCTGGAGGTCATCTCAGTTGAGCTCTACCCCTCGGCTAAAAGGTAACTCTCAACAAAACCAATCTTCTGTTGTAGAATCATAATGAGCATAAAACTCTTCCTCGTAACTGTAAAAGATTTGGTGTAGAGTTTTCATGAACTTGTGAAAGGAGCATTGTCTGACCATAATTGTCTGTCTGTTTGTCTGTCTGTCTGCAGAGGGACAGCATTCGGTGTCCTAAATGCTCTATGCAAATTTGCCGCCATTATTGGCAGTTTCATCTTTGCCTCCTTCATTGGCATCACCAAGATCATCCCCATCTTCCTGGCTTTCGCTGCCCTAGTCTGCGGTGGCCTCCTTGCTCTCAAGCTACCCGAGACTCGGGAGAAAATTCTTTCTTGAAAAGCCAAAACTTCCAAAGCCTACTGAGCCAAAACAAGCGCTTTGTAAATATAGTTTAACTGTGATCAATTTGGGAGAAAGACATAATCCTTGTAAAAGAGGATGTATATTGCATGGAATTTCTGTTTGGTACATCTTCCCACCCCATACCCCCAAAAGGTCCTTTCACCTGTGGGTTCATACATTTTTTGTTCAGCCTAAAACCTTGTCCAACAACATGGAGAACATGTTCACCCTTTATTTGGTATGTCCTATGCATGTGGAATTAAATTTAAGGAATATAAGGTGACATGATCTTTATCATACTTGAAGAGTATTAGAGACAGTTTTACCATGTTGTGCTTTGATTAAAACTGCATTATTTTCTGAAGACTGTTTGAAGGATCTGGAAATGACAAAGGTTTCAATGTTTTACAACTTTATAGCATTCTGAACCAATTTTCATGGTATCTGTTTTTCCATTGAATCAACGTTTGTTTGGTAGTTTAATTACAGTAAGACGTTTCTGTGCTATGTTCTGTCATCTAGTTAGGTGTTTGAATTTCCACATTAATTCTATTTTTCTAGAGACCAATTGTCTGTTCTCAGCTTGTCATGTCACTGAAAGTCACTTCTGCTCATCAGTATCAGCTCAACACTTTTTATGTTCTATTTAATACATTTTGAACATTGATAGCGCAAATAAAATGTCAATGTAAGTCATAGGCTTGATACATCTGTTGATGTATCAATATCTGTTGTCTTGTTTTGATTCTATGCCATAGAATCAGTTCTGTAACTGTAAAGCTGTGTATTAGATGTTGATTTGTTTAATCAGTCTTTTCTGTCAAACCTTGCCATGATAAGGAATTGTATTGTTTTTTCTAAAATAATTTCAAACTGTGATTTTAGACATTTTGATATCATGCGCTATTTTTGAAGCTTCTTTAACTGAAATGCTGCATTTACAACAACGTAAACAACATGTATCAAGATTTCTAAGGAACACATGACTTGATTGAGCTGTGTGTGTGTGTGAGTGGTTAAGATCCCACAGAAAGGTTTTATTTACTATATATTTTAGTTTTACTACCAAAGTTGTAATCGTTGTTGTACATAGACCCGTGTATATTAGTTAACATGCTGCAACATCCTCTTGTGTGTATAATATTGTACATGTCAAAGGCACACTTTTCACAGCAATCTTTATTTCTTTATTTCTATAGCTAACAGTTGGCACCTAATGTGGACCTTTTATGTGGCTGTATTCTTGGGAGTTAGCCTTACCCCTGACATAACCCTGACAAGGAAGACATAACCTCTAAGCACCACTCATCTGTAAACACAATCTGATTTAAAGGAAACACAAATGAAGGGTCAGCGTTTAGATTTTAGTGGACCTAGAGTTATGGAGTCAGAAGGCTTGTTTGTTATCTTCATTTCACAAATGAAATTGTGATACAAGAATGGACCTTTACTTTTTTTGTTTTGTTCTGTGATGGATAAAAAATAAAGAAAATGTGATTACATGACAACTGTGATTTCTTTTATTTCATGTTATTGTAGAAAACGCACAGAAACATTCACACTCGTTTTTGTTGAAGTAACCCTGATCGATCTCCTCTTGAACTCGACATCTAAATGATCTCACAGCACAAAATCACAATCAATCTTTTACAAAATCAGCATGGTCAATATCTTTTGACATAAGATACTTTATTGATATACCGGTTTCTCATATTAGAGCGGTGAAAATTTGTTTGACTCTCTTCAATGTGCTCTGTTCCCATGAGTTGGGAAGATGAATTTGAGGGGGCACTTGTAAAAACATGGCAGCACACAAGTGTGAGCGAGTGACACTAGTAGGAGGATTGTGTTGACTCTAGCGAGGGTGTGAAAGAGAGCCCGCTAATCCGTTTACCAGTAGTACTTGCCTGGGAGCACGTGTGAAATAGTAGAATGAAGTGAGAATGGGATGCTACTCTTTCTCATGAACTCCATGCCTTAGAGTAGAAAGTGGCACTACATTTAGATAGTTAGGACAGTCAAAATGTACATTTTAAATGACTTTTGGGAATGCAATATACCAAGTTTTTTGATTGGTTTAATCATATCTGGTCGTCAACAACAAAGAATTCTAGGAGTGATTTTTGGGGAAGCACCTTCTTGATTCATTTAACTTTTAAATAATTTAAACAGTAACTTCCTTAACAATGTAATCTTCAAGTAAAACATGTCCTCAAAAATACCGTAAAGAATGATCAGAATCACAATGGTTTTTTTCACCATGAAAGTTCACACAGACAAGGAATTTACTGTGGCAGGAAGGTGCATACATGATGTCAGTCTTTCAACAATGAGACACAATTTACATCATGCCTGTATTTTACCCTGCTCTCTACCATGTCCTCCAGTCTATCATCAAGCAGCTTGTTATGTTTCACACCCAGGGTGGAGAATGTTTCACTCCCCACACCTCGTGGTTCTCACAGGAATCCACTGGGCAAGCATTTCAGCTCCAGACAATACCAAGGTAACAGACCCTCACAACAACAGGTGACTATTTGAAAACAGCAGTTATAAATTTGAAACAAACAAACAAAAAATGGTACATTGTGTGAACACGTCATGACAGTCAGGTGTGATTGTAGGCAAATTAATCGTATCCATCATTGATGCCATTTATAGATGAGGGGAGGATGGGGATTTGAGTAGGAGATGGAGACAAGGAGATGGGTGCCAGACCCAGACCCTCCCGGGTTGTGGTTAGCTGAAGGTGCCAAACTCCCGCACAGTCTCTCACAGTTCATGTGGCATGCAGGGTGGGCGCCAGTTTACTCAGGGTCATCTCTGTACCACAGGGTCACACAGAGGTTCCACACTCAATCCTAAATACTTGTGCTTGTAAGGTGTATTGTTCTTGTTTTAAATACTACACAAACTATAAATGCTCTTAAAAAATGTACCATACAAGCTAAGGAATTCAAAGATACATTTTCATTCAGGTTTGTTATTGTGAAAGCAAACCACTCCTAAAAATGAAGTGATCTATATTTTAAATAATTTAATGTGTAAAATATATCATGAGATATTACGCAACAAAGAAAAATCAGCTTTGTGTTCTGGTTGTTTGGACTATATGTACACAGTTTAGTTATAAGAACTGATGCAATTGAAAAATTGAATCACTGATACCCTGTTGTTTCTCTGATCCGGCACTTGGGTGAGGTGAAGGGGTCACAACACAACATGGTGGTCAGAGGTCTATTCCTACATGAGAGTGGGAGACAGAAAGTAGGAGGCAGAGAGAAAAGAGAGAGATGGAGTGGAGGTGACATTGTTTTCAGAACCACTCTTCTTCTCCTGTCTCACAGCCCATGTGTGAAGTCACACCTCTGACTGGTGGCTTTAAACCCACTGTGCCCAAGCCACTGTGTTCCCCCCAGTGGCAAATCATAATGGCATCTAGCACCTCAAGTGTAATTGGGTAATAGAGGTTATTATACTTCATTAAGCATCATTAGGACTCCCTGTACTTAGGCCTTGAAATACTGCTGCAGCCTCACCAGGTCTCCTTGACAGGTTGCCTGGTAACAGGGTCATATTTTGTGGCTTTGATTTTAAACTGGGACAAAAACTTCCATATTGTTTGCATCTATTCAGATGAGATGTGCCTGTTTGATCAAATACAAATACAAAAACTGCTTGAAATATGAGACAAGACCACATCCTTGGGCATCTGACTATATCTCTGAGCAACAGTGGATCAAAGCCGGTCACAAATTCCCCCAAAATGTGCAAAGTAGATTAAGACAGCAGCAGAAATGAAGTAAAGAAGCAAAACTGTTTATTGTTTTGGGCAGGGGTCAGAACTCACACTTCCACTGCTGCGAGAGAGGCAAAGAGAGAGAGAGGAGGGGGGGGGGAGGGGAGAGGGGAGCCAGTCAGCACAGTGGGGCAGCTTTTGACAGGGAGAGACAGTGATGGCTTGGGAGAGGCTGCAGAGGTGTCACTTCACACGTCCGAGTCCCAGCCTCGCTCGGACATATAAACCAGAGAGGACTGAGCAGCACAGCACTCACCAGAGCCACACAGACCACGTCTCCACTCTCGCTGACAACATGGACACCTCCTCTGTGCCTCTACACAACTACAGCCTCCAGCAGTACCAGTGGAGCTGCCCCAGCTCTGACTCTGACATCTACAGCATCTCATCCCCAGAGACCGCGTCCCCTGTGCCCTCCATGGACTACAGCCTTTCCCCTGGCTACTACCAGCCCTCTCACCCCTCCACTGCCCCTAGGGCCAAGACTGGAGTCTCAGAGAAGCCCCAGTCCTCATCATGCTCTCCCACAGGACCTGGGAGGAAGACGGCTAGATCCAAGACCCGTGTGAGGAGCAAGCAGAGGGAGAGTGCCAGTGAGAAGGAGAAGCTGAGAATGAGGGATCTGACCAAAGCCCTCCACCATCTCAGGAGCTACCTGCCCGCCTCAGTGGTCCCAGCAGGACAGACCCTGACCAAGATTGAGACCCTGCGGCTCACCATCCGCTACATCTCCTTCCTATCCGACCAACTGGGCCTCAGTGAGGATGTGGGGGACAGCTCTGCATGTGAGACCACCCCAAAGATCCTGGGATACTTCCAGTGCAACTCTATGGTGGGGAAGTGGACACAGGGACAGAGCCAGAAGCAATACCATGCTCAGTGTTCCACACAGAGCCAGCCTGGGTCACAGGAGCATTCTGGGGAGTGTAGTTCTGGAACAGACCTGGATCAATTCAGTGGACAGTACACAGGGATTATGCAAGGGGATCTCTTCAACTCAAGTATAGAGTCTTTTCTGCAGTCTCCACAGACAACACAGACCACACCACCTTCATGCCAGGTATGTATTTGTGTGGATAATTGTAAAATACTTTCATTCAACTTACAATTTTAACAAATAAAACACTGATTGTCACTTTCATGACATGTGTTCTATGCATAGTAATTTATTAATCTTCTCCCTTTCCACAGATGTATGGTAAACACTTCTGCAGTCAACTGGTCCCTGATGAGTTCTGGGGTTGAAATTCTACAGGCTCATTACCAGTGGATCTAATGAAGTACAACCTTCATGGGATAAAGGACAACAGTGCCTAGTAATACTATAATCATAGTACTGTACCAAAATACTGCCTCATTTGGACTGAAGTAATTTATTTCTCTAATATAATGTTATTTATTCAGTTATATGAAATGTTCCATGTAAATACTGTAATATATATCAATCTTTTTATACTCATATTTATAATTAAAGGAATATTTAAAAAAAAACTTACCTTGTACTGTTTGGATGGAGTTTATTATTGCGTTAAGAATGAAATTATGTTTTATTTTTGCCAACAAGGCAGCCCATATGGACCGCCTAAGTCGTCAGTAAAAAATAAGTTTGGTTCCCTCTACTGGTCATGGAATCCCTGATATGCCGCCTTCACCGTGTGCAATGAGGGTGCCAAGTAGTCAACAATTTTACAGGAAAAACTTCTATCATCAGTTTCAAGTTTCAAGTGTTATTGTCAGGTGCACAGAACAACACAAGGTCAGACTGGGCACTGAAATTATTGGGACAAGACAACGCAAGCAACTTAGCATAACATAACATATAAGTACTAAGAACATAGATTACATATGTGATAAGCTCAAATAAAATAGAATAAAATAATAGTGATAAACATCCTAATATACAAAACAAGTATGCAATATACAATAATAAACATTATGCACTAATACACAAAATGACCTATACAAACGTTATAGACCTATACTAACCTAAAACAAGACCTACAATAGCATAAGACAAGTGAAGTACAAGTTAGTGTAATAGTGGAATATTGAGCTGAACGTGTGTAAAGTGTGTAAAGTGACTAGAGAGAAATGTATCAATGTAACAATGTAAAGTGACCAGTGAGAAATGTATCAATGTCCATATCAATGTCCATTCAGAAGCCTGATGACCCTTGGATAGTAATCTATGATGACATTTCTAGGTTTGCTCAAAGTAAAAGGCAACATATGTTTGAACTGAAACTGTTTGAACTGAAAGTCAACAGACTATGGCTGATAATGACAGTTAGAGGGTGAGAGTTCAGAAGAAGAAGCTGTATCAGCATGACAGTATATGTTACCTGTTACACATACCCTAGTATGAAGATAACAATGTTAAATGATTGAAACAGAACCTTACCGACCTTTGAACACAATGGTAGAATGTTCAATGATACAAACTCAACCAACGCAACATCAGCATGTGGACAGGTCAAGCACGAACTGCTGTGGGACTCTCTCCCCCTCTCAGATCAAAAGGTGCGATCAGATGAAGATCAAGCTGACCTTGAGCATCTTTGTTAATGAACCCACGTAAATAAAGGATGGGTCATTGGCGCCGCTGTGTCTAGACCAAGACAACTTCTCACAGCATTTTCTCCACCCCCACCTCCCGCTAATAGCTCTCTGATAACAGTGGAATGAAGTTTAGCATGCAAACAGAAACTTAGATCTGCATATCAAGAGAATATGGCAGAGTCAAGGTGTTCTCTTTGCCACATAGCTGTAGTACTTTTGAAGTGTTAATAGCCGGATCAATACACAACCTAATCAATTCCCTGAGCCCTTTCATTATGGTAAAACTGCTCTTTGAGGGAAGGACATGTTGATTTGTGTAATGATCACATACAAGCAAACAAAGAGATGGCTAATTTGGTTAGATAAGTGAGGATGAAGAAGCTTAAGTCCCCTCAGAACTTGTGATCAGAAGAAAGAATGTTTAAGACTTGAGCTGGTGAAAGCGTATCGGAAATAATAATAAGAAGTCATTCAAACAAAACAATGCTATTATTGCTGCTACACTCAATCATCTCAGGTTTTTACTAACATGCTCATGTTCTCTTCTTGCTCCAATTTCATTTTAAGTAGCATCAAAACCCACACCACCTGACTCAGTAACATGTGCAATATACATATACATATTATGAATACATACGTATGAGTGCATTGTGTACCTACACTTTGTAGGGCTGTTGGTTTATTTTTAATCGTTTGTTTTGGGGGGGGGGCAGATAAAAAGTATTTTGTTGTATTTTCAATTTATGTGATAAAAAATTTAACTTGAAATAAAAACTGTTTAGACTCAATAACCACACATCTTTGAAGTGGTTACAGATCCAAATCACTTGCCAGTCTTTTTTCCATATGCTGTAAATAGTTATGCTATTTAAATAGTTAATTTATCCCCACATTCTGTTTCGGAACTTACGGTCAAAATAAGTCTATGGTTTTGCTTAACATTATTGAGGCAAAAAAAAAGATAGTAAAAAAAAAAGATAGTTAGTCATACTTACAAAAAGACCAACAATAAATGCACTAGAATGTGACCAAAAATCTTCTGCATATATATGGGTTGTATCGTTAAAAGCCATGCTCCATTAAAAAGGGGGTTATTGTGGGAATTGTTTCTCTCTCTCCAGATGACACCTGTCAAGGCTGCCATCGTGTCACCTCACACGCCACAACCCGAGAGTGAGGGAGGGAGAAAGAAAGAGAGGCCAAATGAATCTATTAAGATTTTTTTTATCCGCAGTGTCCTTTAACATTTTTCCAAATAATGATATTCTACTGTCACATTAAATCGGTCATGATCCATGAATGAGATTTTAAAACATTAAGGTTAAGGTGTTCACATGAGGCCAGCCATGTGTGACTGCTTCACACAGTTGAGCTCTGATCAAGACCAGGAGTCGAATATGACACGGTAGACTGCGGGAATGTTCTCCAGGTACTGGTTCCACCATCCTGCTGCCCCCCACCTCTGACAGCACAGTGGGGGCTCTTATGACAACTATAACATAAAATAATGTGTTCAACAGTAAATGTTGTGGTCAGTCAGTTTCATTCATGCTGTCACAAATAAAGAGCTTTGTATTCTACTAGATTTTTCTCTGTAATTGCAACTAAATTGTTTCAATTTGAGTTTAAAATCTAATTTATTTTGTTTTAAACCAATTGTAAAAATTTCTGTTCTTATCAGAGCACATGCAGCTCATCTAAACATGATTGACATGGCCTTCCTGCATTCTTACTTCCGGTAGTATGAGATGAACATTATCATGACTGATCATCACATTTTTCCTTTGCAAGATTAAGGACTGGGACAGGACTGGTATCATTACCCTGTGGATTAGTGCAACACATCTCTCTAGTCTGCACTCAGATTGACAAGACAGCAGTCAGGATCCGGGCTCCTGTCCAAACAGTGAAGAGGTGTGAACCTCTTACACATTACAGCTGGCACACTTATCTGTTTTGGGGAAGGGGGGCTCAGACAGAACAGGAAATCTGGAGGATCTACTGATGAGAGCTGGATGCTAAATCTCACTTAAATCTAAGGTGATAAATGTCCAGTGATTTGAAATGAGCTCTTATGAATCTAATTCACTGAGATAATGAAAGTAATTCAAGCTTATCCAACTTGATATGCAGGCTTACAAGCTTAACCCACATAATAACACACACTTTGTCAAAGTCCTGAAGGGGAATATCTGGGGCCAGATTTTATTGACCACAGTATCTGTCATTGAAAACAATGTATTGCTATGCAGCACCTAGTTATATAATAATATGCAGGGTTGAGAAGCTTCTCTTGTTTGACAGTTGGGTAGAAGCCACCGGCCTTTAGGGCTGTAGTGTGAATAAGTCTAATTTATTTTCCAAGCTGAAGCTACCAGTCACACCTTGTCCATGAGCTGTGCTCTTTCCCATGGTCCCCCCTCCCTGGGTGTCATCTCTGCCCCAAGATCTTCCCAAGCCCAGAAGTGGCTGGCAGAGGTGCAACTTCGCACCTCGCATCTCATATATGGGGCAGGCTCCCCAGTCCTCCTCACTACCTTCAGTCTGCCTTTACAGAGACACAAAACAGAACAGCTTTATTTCACTTCTCCAGAAAGCCTCCAGCTCCTACAACAGCCATGGACATGTCCACCTCCTGCTCTCCAATGCAGCTCCAGGATGCCAGTTCTCTCTTTTTCGACTGTCAGGACTTGCTGAAGCAGGCCTACGATCCCAGCTCAGATCCGGGCTACTTCAGCTGCTGCAGCAGCCTGTCGCCCACCTCCTCCGTGGACTCCTTCTGCTTCTCTCCCACCTCTCTCTCCTATGGAGCCAACAGACAGGAGCCGCTGAACTGCTTCATCTACAGTAGCCCAGTCTCTGAGGTCAAGGAAAAGCCCCAAACCTCGCCCATCCAGGAAGCTTGCACCAGGAAGCCCCGGTCCAGGTACCCAGGAAAAAAGCGCCAGACGGCTAGTGAGAGAGAGAAGCTGAGAATGAGGGATCTGACCAAAGCCCTCCACCATCTCAGGAGCTACCTGCCCGCCTCAGTGGTCCCAGCAGGACAGACCCTGACCAAGATTGAGACCCTGCGGCTCACCATCCGCTACATCTCCTTCCTATCGGCCCAGCTGGGCCTCAGTGAGGATGGCCTCTGTCAGGGGAACACTGGAGCTGGGACCCAGACCCAGACCCAGACCCAGAACCTGAGCCAGACCCAGAACCTGAGCCAGACCCAGAACCTGAGCCTGGGACAGAGTCATTCTGCCTCTGGTTACATCGCACAGGAACCCTGCTATGATGCTATGGAAGCAGTGGATGAGATCTTCTCCAACCAGCAGAGCTCCACTACTCCTCACTTCTCCACTCTTCCACAATCTTGTCAGGTAAGTTCAGAAACATCCAATCTCCAGTCAAAATACATTTAAACATTCTTTGTTGTTGCCTTAAATATGGGAGATAAATATATACAAATATATATCTATTGTGTACATTGTCATTAGCTTGTATACCACTTGTAGGTAAGATTATGTCAGACAGCTCACCATCCATGTTCTCTATCTTTTCTCAGATTCCCACAAATGTGTACTATTCACAAACCACAGCTCAGGACCACTGGGCAGCACAGCAACAGCAGCAGCAACTCATCTTCTCTGGACACTGCTAAATATCAACAGACTCTCAAACAGCACCAAGCCTCACAGAGGAAAGACACAATTAACTTTTATGCGGAATTTTGTACAGAATTAACTTATTGATGCTTTTGTATTGTTATTATAATTGTAACTTATTGGATTCACTTCATGAAGGGAGAATAAAACAATCCTTATTTTAAAATAATTGCTTGAGTATTGACAAGTTTTATTGGAACTGAAACAGTTTGAAACAATACATTAATCACATTTTACAAAGTTTAGCTTGCGCACTGACAAAGCCTGTTGAAGTAACTGACTCTGTCAGTCTTTACTCCTACCCTAGGCACAGTTGAGAAGGATACAGGGACATAACATAAACATCCAGTCTGCCATGATGACTCTAAAGTGCTTAACAGAACCATCACATCAAGGCTAAAGACCCTGAGGAAAGACCCCCACTGGGTTAGCTGTCAGCTGGGCCGGCCAGAGGGCTAATCGTCACTTAGGGGACTTTTCATGTCTGTGCTCAGTAAACATTGTCTTTGCTTAAAGCACAGCAGGACACCCATACTGATACACATTTGTCCCCACACACAAGTCCCCAATGCAGCAACGTAATCATGTCAAGATGCAGTTTGCTGTCATACTATCTTTATCATGCCAAACTCATTCTTTTGCACCATTCTGGCAGTTTAAGCCTCTTTAAAAACATTAGCTTGACGTGATAGAATGTCAGTCATTGTGAGAGGGCCTGCATTGAGGGAAAGCCTACATTCTGAGATACGTGAACTTCGGCAGTTGTTTCTTGAGGAAGTATCGTTAACTGAGTGTCAGGCTGGGAGAGGAGATCCACAGAAAAGGTGATGTAACAGCTGCCAGATGAGAACAGCATGACCTACTCATACACACGATGACTTCAATTATTTTACAGTAAAACCTCTAAGAGTGCAAGGATCCAAACACGTGACAGTTGACTGACGATGTGTGTTCTGATCTTTAATCCTGGCATGTGAACCAATATACATTTGTGAGTTTCATTTGATTTATCTTTAGGTTTTTTTAATTGTCCGATATTTCAGCTGCTCTCAGAGCCCTAATTCTCAGATAGAGAGGTCTATAACACAAGTGACAAGTAACACACTGTGGTGAATAACACCCACATCCACTTCCATTCCACAGGAAGCAATTAAGTGGTATAGTATGTTGTATGTCACATCATTGCTTCCTGTCTCATTGTAGTGGATAACAGAATGCAACCTTTTTAGTCAAGGTTGCAAATAACTGGAATCTGTGGAAAACAGAAATAACATGTTGGTGCCATCTGTCTCGAAGCGGTGGAACATAATGAAAAAGGACCCCCCCAAAAAAACTAATGAATGGACTTTGCGGGGAGACTAAGAAATAGTGCAATTCTAATTTCAGTTTAGAAACTTGACTCAGGAGTTGATACTATACAATAGGCAAAAGCAACAAAAAAGTCCAAACATGTCTGTGGCCATCCTACTTACAGAGAGTGGGTGTGTATGTTCAAATATTCTGATTAAACGTGATCATATTTTGTGCATTTTGTGTAAGGGTGTATGACCATGAATTGTTGTCTATCTACTTCAAAAATATATGCTGGAAGATGATAGATGCATACATAAACTGGCAAATGAATTAGTCCAGTGAGTTTTCTTGTCCACATACAGTCTCTTACCTTGTTCAGTCTTATCATGTTTACCATGTCACTGTTGCATCCCCTTAACCTTTCGCCTTGTTTTATATTGGTTATGCTATCAGTTATTAGCTTGACAAAGCCAACCCTGTCTGAAAGTCCTTTCTTTGTAAGAAAGAAGCTGTAAAGTTCATTACCAGTCCATAAAAAGGCACAGAAGAACACTTGAACATAAGTAGCCGGAGTAGCCGAACACATTCTGTAAGTAAAACCATATTTAGCTCTCTCAACCAATTCTGAGCAATGACAATATCAGGTTGTATATACAGTAGGAGCAATACAGAGTACAGACTACTCATGTGTTCAAATTCCTTTCCCTGTTCTCTGTATTTATAGTGAAAGTAGTCTTTTAAAACTGAAACCGGTGCAGACACCTCATTGACCATTGTGGAAAGTTGGATTACCAGGTACACAACTCTACCAGCATAACTACCAATTTATAATCAAAATTCCTTGTACCTGTCTTATTTTGAAATCATCAGTGTGCCATTAAAATGAATAACATCTGCATTCACTTTCACTTCTCTCACCAAGACATGCATCGGGTTCAGTCATTCTCCACCATCCTCCTGTTCTTCTCTCTATCTGCTGTCCATGGTGGGAAAGTGCTGGTTTTCCCAGTGGATGGCAGTCACTGGCTGAATATGAAAGTTATCATTGAAGAGCTCCATTCAAGGGGCCACACCGTTTCAGTTGTGCGGCCATCCGACAGCTGGTATATCAAGGAAACCTCTCCTTTTTACACGTCAATTACCCTCGATATAGCAGGGGGATTTGACGAGGACTTTATCAGCACATTTGTCTCTCAGTTGCTGGAGATCCAGAGAGGAGGGAGATCCGGCTGGGCTCGTTTAAAGCTGGAAATGGAAACAATGGAGAAGACTCAGGAGATGCTTGAGAAAACGTCAAACATGGTCTCACACATATTGGAGAACCAAGAGCTAATGCAGTCTCTGAGAGATGCTGAGTACAATCTTTTTCTGACCGACCCAGCCATGGGAGGTGGAGTCTTCCTGGCTCACTCCTTGGGTTTACCGCTGGTGTTCAATGTGAGATGGACTATTAAGGGGGAGGGGCACTGGGCTATAGCTCCCTCTCCCCTCTCATATATCCCCATGACGGGCACAGAGTTGTCAGATAACATGAGTTTCCTCCAGAGGGTTCTTAATGTACTGGCTTATGGCATGTATGAATTACAGGCTGCCGTGTACGTGAAACCAATTTTTTCTGATTTAGCACAGCGCTTCTTTGGTCCTGACGTAGACTACTTTTCACTGTTTCAAGCTGCTGACCTGTGGCTCATGAGAGTTGACTTTGTGTTTGAGTTCCCTCGTCCCACCATGCCGAATGTTATCTACATGGGAGGGTTCCAGTGTAAACCTTCCAAACCCCTTCCTCAAGATCTGGAGGAGTTTGTTCAGAGTTCTGGAGAACATGGAGTCATTGTCATGTCTCTGGGGACTTTAGTTGGAGAGCTCCCTCAAGATTTAGCTGATGAAATAGCAGCTGCTTTTTCTCAGCTGCCCCAGAAGGTGATCTGGAGGTACAAGGGCCGCAGGCCAGCTACCCTGGGCAACAACACCTTAATAGTGGACTGGATGCCACAGAATGACCTACTAGGGAACCCCCAGATAAAGGTATTTGTGGCTCATGGAGGAACCAATGGAGTTCAAGAGGCTCTGTACCACGGGGTTCCAATATTGGGACTCCCACTGATTTTTGATCAGCATGACAATCTGATGAGAATTGAAGCAAGAGGAGCGGGAAAGATTGTTGACATTTACACCATGGACAGAGAAATCTTCCTCCAAGGCCTACAGGAAGTGCTGCATGAGCCTTCCTATAGGCTGAATATGCAGAGACTCTCCAGGCTCCACAGGGACCAGCCAATGAAACCCCTGGATAGCGCCCTCTTCTGGATTGAGTTTGTCATGAGACACAAAGGTGCTTCTCACCTTCGTACAGAGTCCTATAAAATGCCCTGGTATGTCTACCACTCAATAGATGTAATGGCGTTCTTACTCACCATTGGAATCATAAGTATGTTGATTTTTGCTGCAGTATTGAGGTCTTGCTTCAGGATGTGTTTAAAGAGAAAAATAAAACAGGAGTAACTGCGAAAGGTGTGTGTTTTTGATTAATGCAATTGTCATACCAACACAACAAAAATATTTTCATATGATTATTTGAATATTCGGTCAATTAATATGTAGATTTTGCATTATTTGATTTGCATATTATTATTTACATTTACATCTATTCATTTAGCAGACCCTTTTATCCAAAGCGACTTCCAAGAGAGAGCTTTACAAAGTGCATAGGTCACTGATAATAACAACAAGATAGCCCCAAAAACATTGTGAGTAGCCAAAACATGAAGCACATATTGTGAACAACTAAAATAAGTGCCAAAGGGACAAACCATAAGCGCATGTAGTTAAGCAAGTTACAATTAAATAACATGAACCGCTATAAGTGCTAGTGTACCTGTAGAAAAACAAGCAACAATAAAAACAATATATCAATATAACACATACAATATATCACAGCGAGTACAACATTTTTTATCAGTTACCACTAACCACAAGAGCAACAAGTCTCTGAGCAAGAGTCATTGTGATCCTTGAGGAAACTAACATCGGGTCAAGCAAACCATTCCTAAGTACCGTTCTACTCCCGGAACAAGTGCGTCTTGAGCCTTTTCTTGAAGGTGGAGAGACAGTCAGTGTCTCTGATGGAGGTGGGGAGTTGATTCCACCACTGGGGGGCCAGACAGGAGAAAAATAATTTGTATAATATTTTTGTATTTTATTTTAAGGGGCAACATTTTCACATTTGCAATTTTGGTTGTCTCATGATGTCTGCATGACTTGACTCCATCTTCACCTCCGACTGCAAGCCTGTGTATGAATCTAATTCCATCAGCAAGTTTGCGGACGACACTACGGTGATTGGTCTCATCAGCAACAACGATGAGACTGCCTATAGGGAGGAAATCCAGCGCCTGGCCACATGGTGCACCGAAAATGACCTGCTCCTCAACACCACTAAAACAAAGGAGCTCATCGTGGACTTCAGGAAAAAGTCTGGAGGCACGCACAACACCATCCACATCAATGGAATGGCTGTTGAGCGTGTCTCCAGTTACAAGTTCCTGGGGACCCACATCTCAGTGGACATGTCGTGGACGACCAACACCTCCAGCCTGGTCAAGAAGGCTCACCAGCTCCTCTTCTTCCTGAGGACACTGAGGAAGAATCAGCTCTCCTCGGCGATCATGGTGAACTTCTATCGCTGCGCAATAGGAAGCCTCCTGACCAACTGTGTCGCAGTGTGATATGGGAGCTGCTCTGTTGCGGAGCGCAAGGCATTGCAGCGGGTGGTGAAAACTGCCTAGCGCATTATAGGGACTCCACTACCTGCCATCAAGCACATCCAGACGAACGCTGTCTGCATGGAGCTCGTAGCATCCTCCAGGACTCCTCTCACCCAGCCTACACACTGTTTTCTCCACTGCCCTCCGGCAGGCGTTTCAGGTGCCTCCGGACCAGGGCCAGCAGACTAAAGAACAGTTTTTTCCCCAGAGCCGTTTCTTTACTGAACTCGAACCCCTGTTGATCCACTCCCCTCATATACAGCTAACTCTCCTCTTCTACCTCACATCTGCCGTCACTCTGTTATTTGCACTACTGGAATGTCATTTTGCACTACTGTCTGTTTATTACAGTAACAATTGTTTACTTATGAATCTTGCACTACATTACCTTAACTGGATTATGCTCATTTGCACTGCCGACTTTTATTTACAGTACCAACTGTTTACATTTGCATTTTGCACCGTACTTCTAACTGTAATATGCAATCACTTTCCACTGCACTTTTACACTTTTTTAGAATAGCTTCTGTCCATACTTTATTGCACTACACTGTATATCCTGCACTTGCTGCTATTGCACTTCTGGTTAGACCAAAACTACATTTTGTTGCCTTGTAATTGTACTTGTGTAATGACAATAAAGTTGAATCTAATCTAATCTAATGTCTCACCAACTTATTTCAGTAAAGACCTGAACCATTAGATAGAGAATATGAGCCCTGTGTCTTTAAAAGACAGACAAGGTCTGTGTACAAGGTCTGTGTATGAGTACTTTGAACTACACACTGACAAGGCGTGAGTCCTATTCATTTCACAACACAAAGTCAAACGTCAGTTGACAGGAACTTCAAATAAATCGAAGTGGACTCATGAGTAGGTAATGTAATGTACAATTATTATCTAAACTAAATTATATTACCCTGATTGTTACTGGTCTAGAACATGTTGTGCATTCAGATGTTGATCATACTTTCAAAGAAATTCAAAGTTTAGCTATTGTCTCATTGTTTTAAGATTTCAAAATAATCACGTTGGCTCCTACTGTCCTAATATTTTCTAAAATTAATAATAAATGAACAAATCACTAAACCAACTTGCAGTACACTCAATCAACCATACCCTGCAGTATCTCTATTATCCTTTGTAGATAGTTGAAGGATGTCATTCCACCTACGATGTGCAATCGGCTGTGTCACTGTGATCAGCCTCATGGTCTCCTGGTCTGCCTGCCATGGTGGAAAAGTTCTGGTAGTTCCTCTGGAGGGGAGTCACTGGGTCAACATGGACATCTTTATCAAGGCCCTGCACTCTCAGGGCCATAATGTCACAGTGGTTCGGACCTCCAGAAGCTGGTACATCAAAGAGGAATCTGTACACTACAACTCGATTACTGTACCAGTTGAGGATGGATTTGACGAAGATTTTATTAAACCCATCCTTAATAAAATAATCGCTATAGAGAGAGGTCAAAGTTCCATGTTGAATTTCTTAAGCATGCAGTTGGAGGCCTTTAGTTTTATGTCTAAGGTCCCTGCTATGGTGTGTGACATGGTGACCAACATGTTTAACAACGAGGATTTGATGGCCACTCTGAAAGAGACCCAGTATGACCTCGTCCTAACTGACCCAGGGTGGGGAGGAGGTATCCTGCTGGCTCGCTATCTCCAGCTACCCCTGGTCTACAATGTTCGCTGGGTAACCAGTGGAGAAGGTCATTTAGCCATCTCACCTTCCCCCTTATCTTACGTTCCGATAACAGGCAGTGGAAACTCTGACAAAATGACCTTTACTGAAAGAGTAAAAAATTTGCTTTTTTATGTGCTAGTGCAAACTCAACACAAATTCCTAATTCAGCCATATTACCAAGCTGTTTGTGATAAGTATTTAGACGGTGCAGATTACAACGAGCTACTCCGAGGAGCTGACCTGTGGCTCATGAGAGTTGACTTTGTGTTTGAGTTCCCTCGTCCCACCATGCCTAATGTTATCTACATGGGAGGGTTCCAGTGTAAACCTGCCAAGCCCCTTCCTCAAGATCTGGAGGAGTTTGTTCAGAGTTCTGGAGAACATGGAGTCATTATCATGTCTTTAGGGACTTTTGTTGGAGAGCTCCCTCAAGATTTAGCTGATGAAATAGCAGCTGCTTTTTCTCAGCTGCCCCAGAAGGTGATCTGGAGGTACAAGGGCCGCAGGCCAGCTACCCTGGGCAACAACACCTTAATAGTGGACTGGATGCCACAGAATGACCTACTAGGGAACCCCCAGATAAAGGTATTTGTGGCTCATGGAGGAACCAATGGAGTTCAAGAGGCTCTGTACCACGGGGTTCCTGTTGTGGGTCTACCTTTGTTTTTTGACCAATATGACAACCTGCTTCGTCTAAAGGAGAGAGGAGCAGCAAAGCTGTTATCCATGGCCACTGTGGACAAAGACAATAACTTTCTACGGGCCCTACAGGAAGTGCTGCATGAGCCTTCCTACAGGCTGAATATGCAGAGACTCTCCAGGCTCCACAGGGACCAGCCAATGAAACCCCTGGATAGCGCCCTCTTCTGGATTGAGTTTGTCATGAGACACAAAGGTGCTTATCACCTTCGTACAGAGTCCTATAAAATGCCCTGGTATGTCTACCACTCAATAGATGTAATGGCGTTCTTACTCACTATTGGAATCATAAGTATGTTGATTTTTGCTGCAGCATTGAGGTCTTGCTTTAGGATGTGTTTAAAGCAAAAAGTTAAATATGAGTAATTGTAAAAGGGCTTTTGTGTTGTTGTAAAAAAAGAATCTGTTGGATAATAAATGTATAATAAATAAATATATAACATATAACGTATATAAATAAAGTATTATTTGTAACGTCAGATTTCATGTTTTCTTGAAAGTATTCAAGAAGTCAATTGTGCAGTAAATTGCAAGTGTTATGTAAGTCAATTGTTAACATGTTGACACCATTGTACATAATTCTGCACTTTTTAATAAAATAAATAATTTCTTTATTACAAAAAGGCATTACACAAACAAATTATGCTATGTCCATCAAATTCGTTATTCACTATAATTTTTGCCAGCTAAAACCTAAATGCTCACTCTCAAAAACTGAAGAAAAAAATGTTTAAGGTTCCTTCTCTTGCCTCCTGAACATTTGTCAGATCATCTTAATGTAAGCGGCCCGCTCGTCTGGGCTAAGTCTTGGCAGGTGTCAAGAAAAATCTGGGTAGGCGTCTCAATTAGAGGAGAGTGCCAGTCACAAAAGGCTTGCTGCTGAGCCAGGCAAAAAAAGGAGGCCAGTTTAAGAAGCATATGGATATGAAACTATACAGAACCTCTTCTGCAACATGATTCATCGACATGACACCTGGATCTAGATCTGGTACAAATCCACAAATATTTTACAGAAATAATTAGAAATGCATTAAAAAGAGGCTTCAATGGTAAAAGTAAAATACATCAAAGCGTTATAACATTTCTCTCCAGGCAACCCTGTGATTCTTTAACATTTCAAAACAATACAATATATAAAAAGAAACAAAGAAACAGAAAGAATTCAGAGTACACTTATTTACAAGGAGTACTATGTAATTCCTATAGATCGTGTAAAAAGTGTCCACACACCAATAAGACCAGGGACAAGACATGTTCTTGTGTTGATAGCTGGAGCCAAGGCCAAGGCAGGTCTGATGAAGGCTACGTTCGACAGAAACGTCACCATATTTTCTATTTTGAATACATTGTAGCCATTTTGGGCACTGAGATATTGTGAAGTCTCTGAGATACCTTTGTGAGAACCAGAGGCAGGAAGGTGTGGGAGGTGTCTCTCCTTTCACTACGTCCGGGTCCGTAAAGAGCTCACCGTGAGCATCCTGAGCTCCGCTACGTTGCTCTCCTGCTGCTCTGCTTCCTGGTGACAGCTCTCTCTGACCACATACACTACCAGTCCCACACAGATGAATATGAGCAGAAATATACCTATAACCTGGGATGTGTAGGGCAGAGGAGAAACACAGAGCATTAGACGGCGACCGTCGATATGAGACGGAAAAGTTTGTCTAGATCAGTGCAACGCAAGTCAGCTCATTGTTAAACTCATTGTGTGTACAACACACACAAAAAACAATGACATGACCTTCTCTCAAAGAGGGCATTGCAACAGGCACTGTAGTGTGTTTAATCTGCTTCAGTAAGACAAAAGAGGCATCCTTACAGCCCCCGCTCTCATCCCCTAGCTTCCTCCTGCTCTCACAACAAATGGGGGGAAAACACATGACTCAACACAAGACCATGCTGTCGATCTGTAACTCACCTGAGACACGACAAAAAGCTGCTGTGAGCGCAGCATGAGTTCTTGCGGTGGGACGTCTCCCTCGCTAGTTGGCTCGCACCATTTCTGCGGCGCCGCTTTGTCAACGAGGACAAATCTCCCCTTCCAGTCTGTCATTGCACATGCAAAGTACTGGCCGTCTAGGAACAACAAGATCAGCCAAACGATTGCAGGAACAAAGCTGGATAGGGACACCGATTTCCTGCACCAAGTGTCACACCTGCACCCCTGGATGATCAGCATGAGAGTGAAGGCCATGACGGCAGGAATGATGAAGAAGGCTGAGGAAAACACTCCGTTCCATGTAGGATTACAAGGACACTCAAACTCGAGCTCCACCAACTTCTCCAGTCCCATGAGGATAAAGCCGAAAGCCACATTTGACGCCAGTGGGCTGTTGCTAAGTTCATTTTTCAGTCTGGTAAGCCATTGTTGTCTACTTTCCATACTAGTTAAAACAAAAAAGGAGAGAAGAGGTAAAAAGCCCTATGGAGGGAGCACCGTTGTGAACACATTGGCAACAGACAAGTGGTGCGTAATTAACTCATCCTGGGGTAAAGTTTTCGCCCCCGGGCAAAAGGCCACACTTCCTCTCTGATTGGTTTTGAAGGACGGAGGGTGTGTCATTTGCTCTGACCTTTCTCCAACTGATTGGCTGGCGTGTACTTTCAGGTGGGGTTACATTTAAACGTATTCTTCCATGGACAAACTGGAGGGAGGGGAGTAAAGTGGAGGGAAGTCAACTTTGTCCTGCTATTGGGTGAGGTGACAAGTCATTTACAGTAATCATTCAATGCAAAAAATCCCACAGTGCAGTGGATCTTTTGGGCATAGTAGCAGTTACTAAAATACTGTAAAAATCACCCGATGGCAACAATATTGCCAGACATTCAAAACATGGACAGGGCTGAGCTGGAATGAGTTATACTCACTCACAAAACTGATGCAGTTTTTGGGGGATTCTAAGCCTTTGACGTGATTCCACACCCAATATACAGAGAGCAAAAAAATGCTCCCCCCCAAAAATCTATTTTAATAATAATTAATCACATCAACAACAAACTGTTTCCAAAGGCAAACACACAGTCCCAAATGAATAGTAGATATTGACAGCAGTCTAAAGCATGTACTTCAATCCCTGCCAAATAACAAAGAACTTGTCTTAACCCTCGTGTTGTCTTAACATTCTGTACCCCCCCTTGTCCTAAGGGTCAAAAATGACCCACCTTCACCAAACCCCTAAAATAAAGCAGCTTTATTGAATTTTAAACTCCTAATCTATTTTGCATGAAGAAACAACCTGTACTTCATCACAACATTTGTGAATATGCAGGTTTTGCCTCTTCACATTGCAGAAAGACTACATTTAATCAGTGGACAACTATTCGTTTTTATTACAGCAGACCTGTCATAACTGTTTTCATTACTAAAGTAGAGGTGTATTATTACTTAATGCTCCAGGTTGTATTATTCCCCATGTTCTTCTTCAGATACCTCCTCTTCTAAATCATTGTACTCTTGATACCTTCTGGACATCTGAAAATATCAGATCTACAACCTGTAGATCTGAGAGCTGAGACCCTAACCCTGTTGGGCACTGAAATATGCAGTCATGGCTTCAGCAAAGAATACTGGGGGTACTGTCATATGCAGCCTCTGACTGCATTCCCCATTAGTAAACAATGCTTTGAAGACATTTTTATTTAGTCTGATATTTGGTTTAGTTTGTCTGAAATTGTTTTTATTTTGTCTGTGAGCTTGAGTCATGTAGGGAGGGGAGATGCTGCACCTGCACACGGAAGTTTTAGCTTTGTCTGAGTTCAATCAGTAGCACAAATAATGTAATTATCTTATTGTATGTGTGTGAATGTATGTGTGTGTGTGTGTGTATGTGTCAAAAAAAAAAAAAAATTGTGGTGTGTATAATGGTTTTTAACTGGCGGGTCAAAAATGACCCCTAAGACAATCTTTGTACCCTAGTGGTGTACAGCTTTCATGGAAATGTGAACAAAGACAATGTTTCACTTTATCTAATGTTGGGGTCATTCTAGGAAAAGTCATACATTTTCAGGTTCAAAAAAATAACATTTAGGGTGTTTTCTCTGCTGATAAACATAGTGACGGGTCATTTTTGACCCCTAAGACAACACAAGGGTTAAGAATTTCAGTGCCCAGTCTGACCTTGTGTTGTTCTGTGTACCTGACAAATAAAGTACTTGAACTTGACTTGAACTTGAAATAAATAATAGCTGTGGAGTATGTTCAACAAATAAGTGACATTTAAAATGACTTTGAACAAAAGGTATTAAAATGTTGAAATTGGTTAGTCATCAGAAGTGCTGGACGACATAATCAAAATGATAACAAAACGTCCCAGTGTTGAGTATTTTTGGTGCTCACTTCATGCAGTGTTTGTCAGGCTGATGGATTGACCAATACCATTATCAGCCACATGAGGTCCCTAATGTAACATAAAAAGCACAAAGCTCGATAAACACGACATTCCTGGAGGCCATGTTGGGGTCTTTTTAGCGTCTGAAAGAGAATTCTTAGTAAATGCTGCTTGTTTGCTGTGATAGCACCTTTAACAGACAACTGAGCTCCTAAAGCAAGAGCTCTCCCTCTGCTAAATAAAGAAGGATGGACAGGCTCCTGGAATGCGCCATGAGATTTGGGGAAAATAAAGAATGATAATGACTTGTGGAGTTATAGATAAAACGGGGTTGAGGGCATTCTTGATCAGTCGTAATGTTCAGACGCAAACCACTATTTATGTACATTTATTTCATATTATTACAATGTAATAACAGTATTGGTCTTGCCAGCATAATCTACTGACTCAATATTCAATAAAATTTGTGTAATTAGAACAATGGATGGGTATGTTTCGGTTTGTGCAAAATCTTTCATTTTACATGTAAAGAATAGGGGGAACCCCTACAATTTACTTGCATTATCAACTCTGTGCGTTAGTGCGTATGTGCGTGCGTGCCTGCGTGAGAGCACTGACTGTGGTGTAGCCTCCGATACATTTGAGGTGCGACTCTATCTAAAATCATGTTAGAGCTGGCTGTTATTTGCCACGACAGTTGTCTTTTCATACATAATTAGCGGCTGCAGGGGTGCACCTGTCTTCACTTGCTACGTGTTTCTTTTATTTGCGCACATTTATTTTCTACACAGGCCTCGGTTCGCTTAGCGTCAGTGCGCATCGTTCTGCGCATATCTGATCCCTCAGAACTACATCCGTGGACGCTCTTTCTCCCTGACATCGAAAGACCTTTCCTCCGCAATCCAATGAAGGAGTCGTATCAGCCAATGGTCCTACATCGGCATCCCTGAGCCGCTGACTGGACCCGGACCAAACCCGTCGTGTCTTTAGAACGTCTTTTATTTTTAAGGAGGACGTTTTTCGCCTTCATTGACCATTAGAAAGAACTCCGCGCTTCCAATCTGCTATGTATGTTTAGACAATATCTCTGTAAATCCCGCGATCAACATATCTCCTCCCATATTCGTCCTGCCCAAACCTGGGTACTCCCATCGAACCCTAAGAATGCATCCCAACGCAGTCATGCTGGCGGTGGTCCTTTTTGGAAACTTGATGTTGCAATATGTCTCATCTCAGAACGGTAAGAATCAAGATCTGTCCATAATTGTATAAGCGATCGAAGTTAGGAGCACAGTCACTTGTCGTTTCAAGAAAACACTTGACACTCGGAGACATGGCTCGAAAGATAGGAAGATAGGGCGTCTTTGACAATTCACCATATCAGATTGTATGGGGCATGGCGCATTTACGCATCGCAAACAATGTTTTAACAAATCTGTTTATATAACTCGGATCGTCTCAGTATTTTGAGTGTTCATATTTTCCGTGACCATTTTCCAATCCTGGCTTTTAGTGTGGGGGAGTGAAACGTAACTGATTGAGCGCCTCTAAAAACACAATAGTGGTTCCCTATGACGTTTTAACTTATTCTAATGAAACGACACGTTCGGCTTTGTTATTGTCGCAGCTGAGTATTTGGTGGATTCATTGGATTGTATTTGTCTGCACATAATGCTATTTATAGACGTGAGTGCATCCCTTACTATTTAATACTCATACCTCGGTGTCTCCTGTTGTCTCAGGTTGTGCCGTTTACACTATGTTGCTGGGAAAGCAGACAGACTAACTGAGACAGGTAGTTAAAGAAGCTGTCAAACGAGAAACACTACTGGTGTGTGTGTGCATATGTGTGTGTGTGTGCGTGCGCGCGCGCGCGCGCGAGCGAATGCGCGCAGGTGTGTGTGTATGCGATAGAGGCAAACTGCTAATATTTAGGCATTTAAATACAATCTTCCCTACTCCAAAAATACATCGTTCGTTTTCAGGGCCTATTTAGGCTGATCTCTTTAGTTGTCTCAGTGGAGTGAAAATTCTATTACATAACGCAGTCATAGAAAACGCAAGATAAGCTGTAGCTATCACGTCAAGTCATAAAGTGTTGTTATCCAAATGTAATAGGATTCTGAAGTGATTCCACTTTTTACTCAAGTTAATGACACAGGTGTACCATAACTGTGTGTATACCCTCACTTCACACAAAACCTGTTAAAAACTGGCATCCACACACACATCTGAAGAATGATGTGTTAGTGTACATGCGCATTTAGGAATTAATGATGCCTTCTATCTCTGATAGAAGCATAATTGCATGGGAAAATGCATTTAGTCTCCCATCCTAGTGTGTGACAATCACCCTTGCTATCCTGAGACAGTATTTCCCTGTCATCACCTAGTACTCAACACAGCACTCGTTCTACCAGAGCAATCAACATCAATTGACCAATATAGGACACTGGCAACATTGTAAAACATTATCAGTCGAATTGAACTCTACACTCATACTGTAGCACACACTGGTCCCATGGTGGAAGTGATGCCCCTGCATAGGCGGATATGCTTTGAAGGGCTGGAAAGTCAAATGCCAAGGTAAGCTCTTCTCCATTGTTGGCTGGAGCCAAAGTGGGGGGCATCCAGTAGCCTGGCGTGTGCCCCCTCATGTGCCCACTGGCTGGGGGGGGGGGCTCCAAACACACAGGGCTGTGCTGAAGCTCCCTGGAGGTACTGGGAGACAGATTGGTGCCACCCTGCCAGACTTTTTGTCTGGAAAGCCCAGCCTGACAATGGAGAGGATAACAGCAGTAAAAATGGTTCTATCTCTAAAGGGAGAGTCAATGGATTTCAAAAACGGTCAAACCTAGTGATAGGGGGCCAGTAATTGTTTTACTTTTCATTATTAGATATGACATAAATGGCATTGACCGTGATGCAGCCAGATACCTGCTTTATTATAGTGTTGATGTGTTTGACAGGGCTTATCCATATGGCCCACTATCGGTAGTAAACACACTGTACACCTCCTCCCCTCCTCCCCTCCTCCCTCCTCCCCTCCTCCCCCCAGCACATAGCGCTGATTCAGTGTGAATAGCGGCAGCTCTTTTGATTTCATCAGCGATATTTCTGACGAGATGACGAGGAGACAATGGTGCTCAGAGTGTGAGATGTAATCAAGGCGTGTGTGAAGCGGAGGAGCCGTTCTCCTTCCCCTGCGCTGGGGATGGAGGTTAGAGTGTGTGTGTGGGCGGGTAGGAAGGTGAGGAGATGGGGATGGGGGGGGGATGGGACGTGCGGTAGATGGCTGGATTCAGCAACAAATATCTGAAGGACTGTAAATAGCGAGGGTCCGCTGTGGCCGCTCGGCCAGGTTCTATTTATAGCGTGGAGACACGGCGTGCGGCGAACTGTGGCTTTAACGCTCCTTTTGTGAAAGTGAATCCATTAACTCTTAATGGAGAGCATCCTTGGGCCTGGTGGCGCGGCCTCTCTGGAAGCTAGACAACTATTCAGGCTCCCCCCGTGAACGGGCTGGGTTCTTTATGCATGAGAGGTACAGTATGAGGGGGCTTAACCTGGGGAAACTAACCACGGATGTGGGTGGGGGGTGATAGGGGAGGGAGGTGGGGGGGTGCTGCAACGGGCATTATCTCACGCATCCTCCCATCTGAATGAGCCATTTACTGTACCAGCTGATCTGGTAGGAGTTGAACGCTCTCTCTGTCATAATAGCACTTGCTGTTGGAGTGGATTTGCCTCTGAATGTAGATCATTAGAAGGGTGATGATGAGCTCCCGGTTTGCCGGTGGCAACGCAAGCATGACTGGAGCGCCCAAAAACTACAGCTGCCTTTAAAAATCGAAACAATAGATGCTGATTTTATCCGGAAAAATGACCGAGTTGTTCTTTTACAGTAGAGTGTCTCATGGTGGCTGAATTGTTATGAATGCATTCTTCAAGATGAACCACCATCACAGCTGTACTAGGCCAACGTTATCAATAGAGACCTACAGCATAGCATGTAAAAAAACACCACCCTCTCTGAATGAATCTACCGTTCAATCAATACACCGTGACTCCATAATACAGGATGGGGAAACTGCACGGCCATTACTTGTATTACTGTCTGTGTTGTGTGTAAAGGATATATCTGAGAGACCGGAAAAATATGCTGTCGGACTGAAGCCAGCTCCTCCACTGAGTCATGCTAGCCTACTGTGAAACAAGAGACATGCTGCACTGGTGAAGGCAGCATCCCATAGTTAGCACTGGCATACTGGCACGAGCAGGCGGGATGCTGGTACCCACACAGACAACCACTTTCAGTAATACTAGAGTACATCCTTACCCTAAGGATTTGGTTTTTGGATCACCATCTGCAACATACAGCTTCATAGTCATCTTTTGCGTTATGTTATAGGCATACTGCATTTGATTTGGGGTATAGAGTGTAGTGCGAGTGAGATTGTTATTCTCATGGCATAGGAGGATTGTGTGGGTGGTGCTTTATGTGTGGATGTCGTCGGAGCAGGCAGCCGGAGCAGTGGCTTCCCTCATTTGAGAATTGTCATATGCTGTCCTCGTGACGGGGTTGACTGTCAGCCCTGTGGTCCAGTTAAACGCTGCTGCTACTGCACAGACAAAGCCCTAGTGGGGGGACACTGTGACCTCTGACAGGGTTAATCAGGGAGAGATGTGTGCTGGTAGTGTGTGTGTGTGTGTGTGTGTGTGTGTGTTGGAGGGGTAGGATTAGCGTACTACAGCTAGGGATGGTTGAGAGGAGGGGGGTTCAAGGGGGGGGGGGTTTGGGATTTAAATCTCATTAAATAGCTGTGACTCTGACGGTCCATCGTGTTTACACTTGGATGGCAGAGGTCACCTAGTCTCCTCGCTGGAGCTAGCGGTTTTCTGTGCTTGGAGCTAACCACTGGTTTGAGAGTAACATAAAAGGATGTTACATGTAGGAGTCTATACTGTAGGAGTCTATTGTAGGAGTATAGTGTGGGAGTCTACTGTAGGAGTCTACTGTAGGAGTCTACTGTGGGTTTACTGTTGATTTGTTCAAATCCACTCGCACATTTATTGAGATGCACAATCATTCAACCCACACCGATGAATCATTTACTACTGCCTTGGTTTGTGAATTTCTTGGCTCCCAGCCAAGTATTACACCTTTCACAAAGAAAGGATTGGTTCTTCCAGGATGCACACTTACCATATGGATGCATCCCTTACATAACCTTAACTGTGCTGTATATAATTGTCATTTAAATATTATACATATTTGTAAGATTTTTATGTTACAAATATCGGATTTTAGTTGTGGCAGAGGCTGTGAATCCTAAGCCACATGTTCTTTCCCAATGCGAAGCTACTGTAATGAAAAGTGTGTACGCGTGCAAGAGATTCTAGACCAAACAGGAATAAATGCCCAGCAAGTAACTAGTGCAGTGGCCCCTGAGGTTTTTCTTTCAAGCTGTCTGTATGTATGTATGTGTGTGTGTGTGTGTGTGTGTGTGTGTGTGTGTGTGTGTGTGTGTGTGTGTGTGTGTGCGTGTGTTTGTATGTGGGATTGGAGACTTGGAGGCAGGTTGTAGGCGACTGACTCACACACACAAGCACGCGCACACACAGGCTGGCTGTGGCATGGTGCAGGGCTCAGTCCTCAGGGGATTCCTCCCCCACCTCACTCTGTAGGGCGCACATGTGACAGCGTGGAGTCCTCCAGTGTGGCATCATGAAGAACCACAACACATGCTTTAGCAGCGCAGGTGTCATACAACGTATAGTCTGTACAGACACACACACACGCACACACACAATTACAGACTATACGTTGTATGACACCTGAGCTGCTAAAGCATGTGTTGTGGTTCTTCATGATGCCACACTGGAGGACTCCATGCTGTAGGGTTGTAGGTATACCAGGGTGCAAATTACGGGGGGGTTTGGAGGGTCTGACCCCCATAATTAAGACTTGGACCCCCACAAAAGAAGTAAAAACAACAGGTCAATGGTTCGATACACCCCCTGGAGAAGAAGTTGACCGCCCCAATTGTAATTGTATAATTAGCACTCTGAGGTACACTGCCATGTGGTGTGTCATCACATTTTAACAATGCCCCCCTCCAAGAATGTTCCCCATCCAAACCCCTGTGAAAGACTGGGTCTATAAAACAGAGTGGATCTTTCTCAGTCCAGTTCTTTGATCTCTCTGCCGATGCACCAGGAGGTGGCAGATTTAGCCATGTGGGCGGGCAAACTCAGGTTCCCCCTTCTGGGGGGGGGGGGGGGGTTGTGTGGGTGGGTGATGGGGAGCTTGATGGGCCCAGATGTTCCCAGTGAAAGACACAAACACTAATTACTCTGCACATCTCTGGGCTCCAGGCGAGGAGAGAGGAGAAGACTGGTGAAGTGAGGCCTGACATTCTATGAGCCATCTCCTGGCACAAAGACAGGATTGAACCACCCTCTGAAGATAGGATAGTCTGACCCTCACAGAGGAAGTAAAAGAAGGCACTTGCTTTAACATATTTTAAGTAGAATATTATTTTCTAGTAACCTTTAACAGGAATGTTCTTTTAAAAGGGTAATTTCTCGTAAGGATAGCAGGTGTGGATTGAACCAAAACCTTTTATCTGGTTTGAATATTTTTTATTAGCAGCACTTGTCTGTTTTGATCACCACATGTGTATCGTTTTGTAAATGGATGTTTTGCTGGAAGGTGCTAGCAGCTAGCGCATTGGTCTCCAGAGGAGCACATAGTATGCTGTGTTGATGCTGTGTAAACAGTAACCCTCATAACTCAAGAGGATATGAGTGTCTTCTTCAAGCTGGCTTGTTTGAACGGACAGAAAAAAAACAAAATAAAATGACATTAACAGCTTTGTAACACCCAAGTATAAAAGAATCAAGACTGGCTACAGTTTATTTTTCAGACGTTATAGTACACTGAAATGCAAACATCAAAATCATATTTAGATGTTTGCATCATATATATTATTTATAACATCGCTTTAATTGCTACCATCTTGAGTAGCAGGTGTCGTAATTCCTGTAGAACCCCCACCATAATTATCCCACCACAAGAACCAGTACCACCACTACAAGCCTATTTTCTGATGATACATTGCAGGTCAGCAGGTTTGGCAGGTTGGGGGAGGCCAGGCCTGTTGTGGAAATATACACTGAGGTGTCAGAAGAATCCCAAGAAAATTGTATACAATTATTTTGTTTATACCTGCGGGCGGCACACTAAATTCAGATTAATCTGTTCATGTGGGTTTTAATTTAATTAATTGTGTGTGTGTCTTCATTTCTATTTGTCCCATTAAGAAACCATATGAATTCTAGCCTCTCCACTTGCCTTCAGTGTAAGCAGACCAGAGTTGGGATTTCAGGGGCATAGTCTTCCCTGTCCCTGATTCATCCAGGGACACGTGGTGTGGAACAGCAAGGTTGCACAGTACGACCCGTGTTCCGGGTCACCTGGCATTAGCTGAGGTTCATTATGACTATGTGATGGGGGTCTATGGCCATGTGGAGTGGGGGGAGATGACCACTGATGTGGATGGCTAGCATGATTCAGGTAATGAGAGGACGATCACACACAGCCGGGCGCTCAGCCCGATGATGATGATACATTGACCTTTAAGTCTAGCTCAGCCGCGACTGACCTCCTTTCTGAGGATGCCGGAGAGAGAAGACACACAGATGCAGTTTGTCTGTTAGAGTCTTACATTCATGTGTGAGGCTGTTTCTTCTTACCCCCAAATGAGTTTGGACTCTTTTTCTCAGACAGAGATGGCCTTGTTTAGCGCCTTGTTACAGTGAGCGGCGCGTCCCTTATGGTGCATTTCATCTTCAAAGAAGGAGAGTGAGACAGTCAGACAGACAGAGATGGAGAGATAAAGACAGATGAAGAAAGTGTCTCAGCTGCTAATTGCTCACAATATCCTATCCTCTTTCTTCTTTGCATTTACATGTAGTCATTTAGCAGACGCTCTATTCCAGAGAGACTTACAGTAAGTACAGGGACATTCTCCCCAAGGCAAGTAGGGTGGAGTGCCTTACCCAAGGACACAACTTCATTTTGCACGTTTGGGAATCGAACCGGCAACCTTTTGATTACCAGCCCGATTCCCTAACCGCTCAGCCACCTGACTCCCACTCTTTGACACCAAGAACCCAACCCTCGCTCCTCAGCTTGAAGCAAAAGGTCCTGGAGGATCTTGGTACTGCATATTCCAATTTGGTATCTGGCTCGTTCCAGAGATATTAATCTAATAAACAATCTAAAACTCTCTGCGCCAATATTTGTTTTCTGTACTGGAATGTGGCTCAAACTACTAGCTTTTTCATACAATCATTTTTGCTGATTTTTAAGTTTGAAACCAATCCAAAATGGGTAAACTAGCACTGTAAACTGTTGTCTTTTCGGCACAGTATAGTTACATTGTTGGTACATTCTTAATCTGTAAACAGGGAATGTTAGGAATGTATCTATAACGTCCAAAACAGGCTGTGACATTCAGTAGCTCTGTAAGACCTTAGGGAATGTTACAAATGTACATTTCTTGAACTTAATTTTGTTAGCTGGGAATAAGATATTCATTCTTGCAACTTAGGAACCATTATCTATTCCATTTTGAGCTTGAAATTCTGCGAAAACAATGTAGAACTTTCTCAGGAAGAAGAAAACAACATTGCAGTCCTGAAGAAGAACGTTGAATGTAGCTTTGAAAGGTTAGACCTATTGATGGAACAATTATGCTTAAAGTGTGGTGGGATGGCAAAGGTCAGTGGGACTTTCTCTCTGCGTGGTGTCACGGGTTTGGACTAGTGTTTTTTTGACCTCGGCTGAAGGTCATGTGTTCTTAAGTGGGGCCGGGGGACTGATAAAGAGCCAAATTAACAACATTGGGTTTCGAGGGCCATTAACCTGTTTCTCATCTAATCTGTTAACTTTTTTATTCTGCCTTTTCTTAAAGTCAACAATTCTTCCACCCATTTATGCTTTGTCTTTAGCTTCTTCTTGTTTTTCTTTAACCATCCTCTTTTTCTTTTCCTTGTCCCCTGATCCCTTTAATTACGTCTTTTTGCCTTTCCTTGGCCTCTCCATCCTCCCTCCACTCTAACCCCTCTTCTACCCCCTCTCCTTCCCCTTGCCACCCCAAAACACTTTTCCTCTCCAGCTGGGTTTGTGAAATCGCCCATGTCTGAGACAAAGCTCACAGGGGACACCTTTGAGCTGTACTGCGATGTGGTCGGTAACCCCACCCCGGAGATCCAGTGGTGGTATGCCGAGATCAACCGCGTCGACTCCTTCAAGCAGCTGTGGGAAGGCGCTCGCAAGCGTCGCGTGTCCATCAACACAGCCTATGGTGCCAACGGCGTGAGCGTGCTGGGCATCACGCGCCTCACATTGGAGGACTCTGGGACCTACGAGTGCCGGGCCAGCAACGACCCCCGGCGCAACGACCTGCGCCAAAACCCCGCCATCACCTGGATCCGTGCCCAGGCCACCATTACCGTGCTGCAGAGTGAGTGGTCTATGTCCTGTAGTAACTAGATGGTGACACAAACTTACAGTCCCCGCACCCCGACCTCGCTCCGTAAATATCCCTGTCGTGCGTGAACCCAGCTCTACCAAAGCTGTCACTGTGGCCAGACAGAAGTCAAATAAAACACCAACCACTTTCTTGTTAATTGTCCGTTTTCAAGACAGTTTGGTTTACAATGTTCTTTCTGTTGGGAGGAAGTTATACTTTTCTTTCCTCTCACAATCTCATGTGTGATTGCTGCCTTTTTGTGTTTTTTGATTCTATCATTTTGATTTGGATAAGTAGTTCCTCAGTGTTTCTTGTCCTGTCCCCAGCAGAGTTAGAGGATTCTCTGAGTACAGTACGCTGCCTGCCTGTCCAGAACTTCCTCTGAATGCCTTGTTGTACCCTAGATGACTACAAACCCAGAACCACCCCCACCCTAGTCTCTGTCTACCTACCCCCTCTCTCTTTCTACACTACCATTTATAACCGGTTTGATTTGTGATTGATGTTTGTTATCAGTTGTTATGTTTTTCCCCATTTCTGTTGAACTTCTGTCGCGTTGAGTGGGTGGTTTTATTTACTTCAAAGCCTGACATATTACGCCCTGTCTGTGGCTCATAGCCTAGGCCTTGCGGCGCTTTGAAGTCGTGCCGCTTTTTTTGTGCATCTCATTCTGGGGAAGAGAGGGCTGATGGGAAACGTAAGAAGACACAAGGAAGGAGACAACCAGGTATACAGAGTACCCCCTGAGTTAAACTCATGTCAAAGTAAATATCAGTTATGGTCTTCATATTTGTATGGGGTACTCCACTGAAGGATCAGGCCCAGTAATGGTCCTCGGTGTCTTTGTCCTCTTGGAGGTTTCCTTTGTGCAGCAGAGTCTCACTGTCTCTCGGACCTGCGTACTGTAGTACCTTGTGCCTTCTTAGCCAAGTTTTAAGTGTTTGACTGTGAATCAGTAATGACATTATATCCTGGTACTCCCCTCCGTCTTCCTCTGCTGTATGCATCCAAACATTTCGATCACACTGAATGTCAACTGGACTCTGCTCATTTGGGCACGCTTGATCACTCTGCCCATTGGAGCACAGGGATGTGTGGAATGCAGCTCCTCCCAGGCAGCTTCTCTGTAAGGCTTAGGGGAGCCTGCTCCTGCGCATTAGCTACTGATCTGTCTGTCGTACTCCCTTGTTCACCGTGCTTTCCCAAGCACTATCAAATGGCATGTGTTGGCTGTACAATGCTCCACACTGCATAATCTGCGCTTAAGCACATATCACTTCAAGAGCTGCTCAAGCAGTAACTCAAACTCTTCAAGACAAGTCAATGTACACTTCCTGTACCCTACATTTCCCCCCTAATATCAAGCAGTTCAATTAGCATCATGCATTAAAACCACCCACAAAAATGTGTGCTGACCTCTTGTCATATTACATATTCTGTCATTACTGAGCATTATTGTTCTTCTTATATACATGTAATATGTCTGTGTCATTACATGTATATAACAGGCTATACATTCTGCACTGTTAGAAGCGTCTGTGTATAGTTTGTACATGAGGAATGCGATCTAGTATGTGCTATGTCTTGTTTTAGCTTTCTTGCTCGTTTAAGTTTGTGACCGTGAATAGATCTACTCCTGGTTTGATTCACAGGCATTTAATCATGTGCAGGCTGAAGAATTGTTTAATTGCTTTGCAACTGACTGACACTTCCCACATGGTATTTCTAGGAAATCTTCCTTGCCCCCGTAAACCGCAGGCCTAACACCCACCTAGCTACACACAGCCCCAGTGACGGTTTTCTTATGTGCCCTCCCCCACCTCAGTTAAAGAAGCTGTTCACTTTAATGTGAGCTGAAGAATGATTGGCTTAGCGCTTACGCTTCTGTGGCCAAACATCCTCTTTATGCCAGCACGATGGAGCAATTACTGTCTCAGTGCTTAAGAGGGGTTCATGTAGGTCAGTCAGGGATGTACTATAATGTGATGATAGGTGGTTACAGTGTCTGTGATCCGATGACTTTACTATCCCAAATACAGCCGTGGCCAAGTGTGTCACAACTCACAAGTGTGCGCATGACAAAGCTTCATTGATTTTTGTCCTCCTTTAAGCAGGTGTCCTACAAATGACCTTCTGTGGTAAAGCTCCTGGGGACCACTGTGCCTTATTTGTCTGATGCTCTTTTCTACAAATTGTTTCTGTCCATATTCTCGGGATACTCCCAATATGTGGGCCAACTGGTCTGCCTAGTAAAGAGAGAGAGAGGGAGGACAAGAGAGAGGGTGAGAGAGAGATAAAGAGAGGTTAAGAGAGAGAAAGAAAGAGAGAGAGATCCCTTTGGCTATTGGGTATACAGAACTGCAGGAGAAGGTGCCATGAATGCTAATAGAAGCCACTCGCCAAGCCCTAGTGACCCTCCCTCTCTCCCATCCCCCTCCCACTCTCCCTATCCTTTACTACGCTGTAGTAGTGGCAGTAGCAACAGCCAATAGGAAGATGCTTACGCTCCTCCTCCCTGCTCCTCCCCTCTGGGGTTCTATGGTTGCCATGGCTGCCCCGCCCTGGAGGGGGAGGGTTGGAGGAGCTTCCTCTGTACTACTCCAGGCAGTGAGGAGAGGTAAAGCATGGGGAGGAAAGGAGAGAAAGAGAGAGAGAGAGAGAGAGAGAGAGAGAGAGAGAGAGAGAGAGAGAGAGAGAGAGAGAGAGAGAGAGAGAGAGAGAGAGAGAGAGAGAGAGAGAGAGAGAGAGAGAGAGAGAGAGATGGGGGTGAAATATACTTCCTGCCTGTGCTATGGTGACACATCCTGCCTCCCTGAATGTCCTTGAGATGGACCCTCCCTGACAGTGTTAAATAGCACACTAGGTCACACCAGGTTACAAGTGGAGGCAAGCTAGGTGTGAGGTTGGAAAGGTTAGAGTCGAGGCAGCAGTAGATGTGTATATTCTGAAATATTTGGTGTATTCTTTTAACAGTTACTGATATTTTCAAATAATTTTAACAGGTTCAATAATTTTTATAGATTCATCTCCATTATGTTTATACAATCCCAATATGCTTTTCATTAAGGTATAGTCCAGTATTGTACGAGTGCTTGTATTGTACAATATTTTGTTGTGCTTAAATCATAATGATGTTAAACATGTTATTTCTGTCTATATGCCTGAGGTCAAACGTTACAGGCAAATACTACAGTGGTAGCTGTGTGCTTCGTTATAAAACACATATGCTTTGATGTTGTTTATCGCCTTAAACCTCCTTATTGCCATGACTCACATAAGCCTTTCACGCCGATACGATTATCTATCATCTCTGACCTACGCAGATAGCTCTATAACTAGAGCTAGAAATCTCCATTATCCATGGCTTGAATAAAGTGGCACACTTCATGTATGACATATCTCGTTAGCATTTTCAGTCACATCAGATTTTTTTGCTAACCTAAATTAAAGACTAATTTACCCAATGATAAAATAATATTTTGGTTAAGCAAATAGTTTTTCAATTTGAGTGATATATGAGCTGTAGAAATTTTGAGTTTTCGCATGTGTTCTAATGGATTTGATGTCTTCAAATGTTCAGAGACTGAGTGTCCTACAACTAAGCAGCCCTGGGCCTTCCTCCTCTAAAACCTTCTTTCCCCATGTTGAAAATGTGTTCTCCCGTGTGTCACTCCAAAAACGAGAAGGTGGGTATGTAAGTGCATGGGACTGGAGAGAATAAAATCTAACATTATCTACATACTTAATGTATATGATATTTATATCTGCCAGAAAACATGAACAGGGTCAAATCAAGGACATAGTAGTAAATATTGAATGGATAGAAGACTTACAGCATGCTTTGCTATGGAATTCATCCAACTTGTGGGTGTATGCACTGCTCTGTGTGTGTCTCCCTGTGTGTGTGTGTGTGTGTGTGTGTGTATGTTGTCTTCTCCTTATGCCCTCTCCCTCCCACACAGGTCCCCCACAGCTAAGCTCTCTTGGGAAGAGTTTAGCTAAATGTTGAGCCCCAGTTCTGTGATAAGGGGTGGCTGTCTCTCTGTTTCAGAGCCAAAGATAAATTCATCCGACCAGATCGTCTTGACCCCCACGCCTCATGGCACCCCCTCCACCTCCGCCATTCCTGTCACTGTGTTGTGTAACTTGACCAACGCCCACAACACCCACAACGAGAGCTTCTGGATGAAAAACGGTGTTGAGATTGCGGATACGAGGAGCAAGGCGAAAAACACAGAGTACAGGTGAGACAGCAGCTGAGAGAGAACTCCCGAACCAAAGCTGATCATTTGCCCCGAGCGCTACAGTCAACATGACTCAATGGTAAAATTTGCTAAAGTGCTACTGTGTGCATGTCAGTGGACATCAACCTTGAATTGAGACAAACCTTCAACCGGAACCTCACTTCTAACCCAAAGATGGAAATAATAGACATGTTCCCAGGGCCCATGGTAAAAACAGTCCTGGCACACCCAGTACCGACACACACACACACACTCGTTTTAACAGCTCCAGTCCTCACAGGGCCCAGCCATCAGAGCGAGCACCCAGCCAGCATCCGCCACCCCCGTAGACGTCCCTCAGCCTCTCCCCAGCCACATGATGAGACCGCCGGGCAACTTCCTGTCACATTACATCAGCACACCGCTAATGTCTGACCCCAGCGAGTAGCCCCTGCCGCTGCCACTGCGCCCTCGCATCTCAGCCTCAGAACCCTCAGCCTTGTCTCATGAAATACAACTGAGCGCCAAACGTTTGTTTCTGGGCGGTCGGAGGCCTGTTGCACTGACGCACATTGAGACAGACAGGCATTATCGTTGATGCATTCCAGTTATCATTTTTCACTTGTTAATCGACCTTGTCACTCTATGGGACCAATGGTAGTGAATGTATTCTGCAGTGTTTGAAATTCATGAGTTGCAGGGTAACAAAAATCTGGTGATTTGTTGCAGGATCAAAAAACCAAGGGCAGATGATGCCGGGGAGTACATGTGTGTTTATACGTTTGAATTGGCGCCAAACGCCAACGCAACCATTGAAGTGAAAGGTAAGACCCTACCTACATCCAAATTCACTTTGTATTGAAATCACAATCTCGAGACATGGCCATCAAAATGTTACTGTGCATTAAACTTCTCTAAAGAGCTTCAGGTTAAACACTTTCTATATTACCCCGCATGGCACATTTCCCCATAAACCAAGATAAAGCTGCCTTATGAATGATAGAGCAGCTACAATGAACGGTTTGCGTGCAGCGAGCCGTATCTCCGAGCAGGCAACAGTGAGATGTTTATTCAGCCTGTGCTGTGGAGATGACAGGGTGCCAGGGGGCCATCTGTAGGCGGCTGTCACTCTAGGATGCCACACAGAGGAAAGGCCAGACCGCTCAGCCACACACACACACACACACCTCACATACAGTAGTAACCTAGAGGCTAGACCCCACGGTAACAGAAAGCTATTAATAATAATGCCAGTCATAGCCTTGCAACTGAAAGTATTTCGATTTTGTTTCGTCAATTACCAATGACTTTAATAGGGGTTGTGTGTTAAGTACAATTTCCATCATTTTAACTGTACTTGTTCAATACACATCATATGATAGGACAGTAATTAATTATTCTCAGAATATTCAGTCAGCATAATGCAATTACATCCACTTGGCAGATGGAAATATATAAGATAATATAATTGCATATTTAAAAGCACATATTAATATTCATTGATGTGTAAGAAATTGTGGACTAACAGAGAATCCACCACACTGGTTAGATGAGAGTTGACAGTTCAGCCTACGATGGGGAGTTCTCACTTAGAGGACAGACTTGTGAAACCCTGTTAGAGAGGAGCTTGCCTGTGCGTAGTGTTTAAGCCAATTTGTTATGGCAATGCTGCGGTGCATACTGAGTATGCCCCGCCTGTTTTGCCATGTCTGTCTTAAGCGCTGCCTGGTTGCGTAACGTGGGTGATGACCGCGTGTGCTTTGCTTCCGCTAGTCAGGATATAACAGACCTCATCTTCAGTCAAACTGCAGCTTGCTGGCCTTGGGCTGGCAGGGCGGTCGGCTGTGGCTCCTCTAGTCACCATGCATGCCTTCACACAGTAACTGACAAAGGCTGAATATATATAAGATGTTGAGTTACCTTTGGTATGATGGAAATAGGGATCTTTTTTTTAATATCTTGATAGACATCCTATTGCATGGTTTTCTATGTTGTGTGATTTACTATGCTTTCAGTGGTCTACCTCGTAGTCTGTCTGCGCAACGATGCATATTGCACATATTTGAGAAAGTACCCACCCGCCCTTGCCCTGGTTTTTAAAGGTCATTCAGCTCTAGTATGGAGGAGGGGTACCTGGTCCACCACCATGAGGCCTAGTACAGGAGTCCAGGCCAGCCTTGCTCTATGCTCCTGGCAGCAGTGCCCCTAGTACAGGAGTCCAGGCCAGCCTTGCTCTATGCTCCTGGCAGCAGTGCCCTGAGTTCCCTCCAGCTACAGTGTCCTTGGCACACCCATCCCTCCAGCACACGGCTCAGAGGCAACAGATGGAGGCTTGTGTGTTGCTGTGGGATTAAGGCTCAGAATCCGGTCCCTCCATTTCTAATGGCAGGAGTTTATTGTCCATGATGATAAGCTGCCGCCCTGAGAATTTTTTTTGGACCTTCAGATTTGCGTTTTTGCATTTATTCTACATGGGTTAACCCTAGAATATGAATGCAATGAAATGGTTATAGATGCTGGGAGATGGAGATTTGTTAAATTTTTGTCCTCATTTTTAGACCAATATTTTATCATGTACTGTAATTCTTAAATCCATAAAACGTCACATTTTTGTCAAATGCTCAGCAAACCCAGTGACTAAGAATGAGATCAAAATAAAAAAAATGACTGTAATTATTGCATGCAATATGAGCAGTCTCCCCCCTCAAATCTTTCTGACTTTGAGAATGAGATATATTTCCATTTATATATGTTCCATCAGTAGCATAGTGGGATCAGTAATCTCTGACGGTCAGGAGTGTGAAATGGAGGCCTGTGCCTGTTTTGGCGCCACTCAGAGGGCAATCTGTGTGCTGTCAGTCAGAAGCATCGTACTGTGTCGGGGATCAGGCAGAGATAAACGTTGGCCCCTCCCACCTTCAGAGAGCACGTGTGCACCATAATTAGAGTTGAGTGATGTCACAGGGGGCTCAGGCCACTCCTGCCCTATCATCCACGCGCAGCAGAAAACGTTCACTCCAGGCCTCCCTCGGATCCTGCTTAATTGCATGGAAGGAATTACCTTAATTTTCAGGATTAGCGTAAGGCTGTTGCAGTTATCTCTACACTGCAGACGAGTTAAACGGAGGATTTTGTCTGAAACCAGTTGAGTTTCACCTTTTGAGAAAGTGTTGTGATTGCAAACGCTCGCCTTTGAATCCTCCAGCTGGATGACTCGGCGTGACGTGCATTCAGACCTCAGCGTCTGGAACTAAACCCCAACGAAACACAAGCTTTATCTTCATAACAGCTTGGCTATCGAGTAAAACAGCTCAATTTGTCTCCCCTAGTAATCACTAAGATGATTTGCACTCATTCTGGTCCATCTCCAGGGAAGTCAGTGCCCAGCAGCTAAATTACATAACCATCTCCCCAAATCCATAATTATATCAGCACACACTTTCATGTACATCTTAGATATTACTTACCCTATCTAACAAAGGTCCCTTAAGCCTCTTCATGTCATCTAATATGATGTACTGATGTAGTATTTGAGGAAGCTGAGGAGAAATTATGCCTGAGGCCAAAATGCATGCCTTTGCGTTGTATTTATTAGATTCCAAACCATATTTGACCCTGTGAGAATTCCCTGGATTTCACTCTGTTTTTCCAGCTCCGCCAGACATCACAGGCCACAAGAGGAGTGAGAACAAAAATGAAGGGGAGAGTGCTCTGTTGTACTGTAAGTCTGTAGGTTACCCCCACCCAGTCTGGACGTGGCTCAAACTCGATGGAAGCGCTTATGTGGTAAGTGTCCACTTTTTCACACTGTCAACATTTATATCCCCATCTGCATTACATGTGCACACTGTGATTTATGCGTGGAATGCAATAATATTGCTGAACTGATAAATAAAGCTTATCTTTTTCTAGGACCTTGACAACTCATCTGGCAGATTTTTCGTCACTAACAAGGACAACTACACAGAGCTGAATATAATCAACTTGGACATCAGTACGGACCCCGGTGAATACCGGTGCAATGCCACCAATGTCATTGGCACCACGGCCGTGTCCTCCATCGTGCGGGTTCGCAGTCACCTAGCACCACTCTGGCCTTTCCTGGGCGTGCTTGCAGAGATCCTCATCCTGGTGGTGATCATTGTGGTGTATGAGAAACGCAAGAGACCAGATGAAGTTATGGATGGTAAGACAACCTCTCATTAGCTAAGATGAGTGATGCACCAGTACTACTGAAAGCTTTCAATGAATTAGTGGAAAAGGGTTTTAAAGTCTTACTTTTTCAAGTAATTGACATGTACAAAACCTGTATGCCAATGGTATGGACCACATTAGTATCAGCTGGGGCACAAACATGGAATTCAAACAGGGATCAACACCCCTGAAAATACTGTCTCTTGGAAAAAGAGGTCTCCAAATCAGGACTGGAATACCAAGTCAGGTATCTGATTAAGGGCCGGAAAGTAAGGTCAACAGTCATGGAAAATGGATTCAATCACAATGTATCCCGCAGACATTTACACTGTTGCTAGCGAACATGATGTGAATATTCATTAGTTTAACTCTGCTGCGTTGGCAGTGGAGACTTGTGGTGAATCATTGACCTCTATGGTGGGATATACTCCCTCGACATTCGACCAGCGTGGAACGAGGGGGAGGAGACATTGCCACATATTAGATGCATGCTAATATGACCTTTCTAGGATCACGTTAGGAAATCAAGAGGGGGTCCACAGCTAACCTTTCAGGGTTTGCTATTGCTGTGCCACATTAATGACTATGACAAGGGACCATTTTGTCTCCTAGTTCAAAACAATAATGGATTAGTTTGAGATCTTATTTTAGCCAAAAGGCATGTCTGTGCGAGGTGTTTGTTGTAAAAGGCACTTGTCTGTAAATCTGTAGTGAAATATAGTAAATAGTAAAGTAACTGAATATAATTGAATTCACTTCAAAAGTGAATTAACTTTATATGAAAATGTAAAGAGTAGCCATGTACTGTAGTTGTAAAAACAGTGTACAAATCAAGAAGAGTTCACAATATCATAAGGGCTGTTTGCTCCAGTGGATTTAGCACCTAAGCCAGCAAATTGGGCGTAACATATGCATTTTACTTTTCACTATTATTTCTCCCCCCTCCTCTTTCCAATTGGGAACGTTGTCTGTATGGGTGGTAAGTGAGACATTATGTATGCTTTTAGAGAATGTTTCGTATCAGCTTTTATCCGTTCCTACTACAACCCATTCAGACCTCGATGTCAGGACGCGGTCTCTCTGATGCCCAATAGTTTGGCTTCATTTAGTAACTCATGTTAAAAGTGACATTCATCACTCACATTCTTTTCCATGTGAATGGCCTATGCAGTTTTGCACGATTTGCACGAGTATCTGAACTCACGACTCACAAAAACAAAAAAGGCCTGTAAAAACATTGCAATTGTACTGCCCTCAAGATGTCATTACTTTTAGTCTTAGTATCTTTATCAAAAACAAAATAATTCTTTTCCATTGTGATAGAAAATAAAAATGACTATTTAAGCTTAACATGTTAAACATTGTCTGAATTGGATAGCCGGTATAACATGCACGCCACTGCCTAAAACATCACAGTGCATCCCACAAGGGATGTCTAAAATACACACACAGGGAAAGAGGAGAAGGATTAAGGTAGATTACATTTTCACATGTCATTCAAATCAGAAGTGAGGACTCAGTGCACACTCAACCATCCTCACGCTGCCTCTCTGATCCCATCTGGTCTTCTCATGGGTTTGACGTACATTATGAAGTTGATGGAGGAATTGTGGTTGAACGCTCATAAGGATTTTAACTTTAGAGCTCTGGACCAATGTTTTACATTTTGGCCATGAAATACTTTCCTTTTTTACTGTGCATGTGACTATTTGAAAATTGATAGGTGAGGTAGCAACTAATAAAACAACGATTGAATAGTATATTAAATTGCGTCAAACACTGCTCAACACAGAAAGGCAATGGGCTTCAATTTGCAGAAATGATTATTAGGCTGCTGGTTCTCAGTAATCTGTGCACTGCATAAGTGTTTGTTGTGTGTTGTCATGACCCTTAAGCACGGAGTGTGCTCATCATTGTTTTTGCCTGACTAGATAACTGTTCACTCAGGGGGTGGCCGAGATCTCAGGTGGTAGTGCAGGAGTGAAGCGGAGGGCCCGTAACAGGGGGTGCACTGACAGATGTGCCCCTGCTGAACCCAAATTTCTACCAGCCATGCTGTCTTGTCTCCCACTGTGACCTCCATACCTGCTCCATTTAAATGCTGGGGAATGCTGTTGCTCTCAGAGGCCATATACAGGCTGCATGCAATGGAAATTATCATTGTGTGCATACTGACCTGTTTGCTCATTGACATGTATGACAAAAAATGCACGCCACCTTCGCACCTTTTAAACAACAGAATGAGCTAACCAATAGACTTTCAATAGATCAATAGTCTTTGCATAGTCGTCATAACATTCTCTAAAACTGCACGCTGTGTACATTTTACTTTTTTTTTTTACTTGGTTAAATTACTAACTTCTTACTCACTAATTGTACTAAGAATTTTACAAAGCCGTTTGTATTCTGGCATTGTTATACAACAGTTATATGTATTAGGAAAGCACTGCCTGTGCGTAGACTGTAATGTATACTGTCCAGAATAGAAATATTATATAAAAGTATAATAGATGAAGTCTGTAAGTCACTACCCTAAAGCAGAAGACCCAAATGTTGAATTTCAAAAGATGTATGAAACATTTTGAATAATAACTCAGCATAAACTCAGAATACAAAGTGCTACAGTATGATAATATATGATTGCTTTGAGTATGCTTCTAAATCCACCAAATGGTTTGGACAAGATAACTACCATATCCTGCAAACAAAAAAACATGCAATGGAACCTCACTATGCATACCGTAAAAGCTATTCCACAAAATAACTCCTACATAAAACACATTCTTTTCCATGTGATAGCACGTAACAGTTCAACAATCAATGCAAACATTGAATGGTGAAAATGCACAGCTGGATTGTGCTTGATTTGTACTGTATGCTACTTTATATGTTGTAATGTATCTAATGTCATATTTTCCGTTTTAACACTTGTCCCATGTTCTCTCCCTGTACTGTAGATGATGAACCAGCTGGACCAATGTAAGTGTCTGGCAATTAAGTATTTTGTGTAATGGAAATGTACAGTAAAATATAAGAAAAATGTACAGTCATCATAATGCATAAACTGTTTATTTATCCTATAATCACAAAAGAATTGTTTGCTTTTTAAACCAGGAAAACAAATTCAACAAACAACCACAAAGACAAAAATGTTCGCCAGAGGAATTTAAAATAAGATGCTAATTGCTGTGGTGAGTATTGTGATCCAGTTTAGAGATCTAAGACAGTCTACAGAGAGTTATATGACTGTATGTATGTATAATAATACATACACCTTCCTTGTTATTTCCATACACAGATGAGATGACTAACTGCATATCTTGACCATATGAAGGTATCAGAGGAAGGAGCACCTGGCAATTTCTAATGAAGCACATATTTCTCCTCTTGTGACGAGAAACAATAATATCAGCACAACACTGGCAGAAACGAACAAAATGGCTGTCTTAAGCATGCCTTGTTCAGTCTTACAAGAAGATTCCTGGGAGAAGATGACTAAATCCACCATGAAGGTGTACACATTTTTTTAAGTGTGCTGTTGATGTCTTTTATTAATTTTACCATGTCCTCAAAGAGGTGATCCTTTTTGTATTACATATCATGTAAAATGCATGCAAGATTATTACGCAATAGGATGCTCAGAATAGACCTTTCTGTTGTTTTCCCTCATGTTCGTGTGGCTTTTTGCGTCAAGATGAATTATGTTTTTTAATGAAATCGTCCTAAATGAAAAATACTGTTATATTCTTGAAGAACTTTGTACAGACCATCGTCATTTAACTATGTTTGAATTTTTTGTGAGGGGGAGTCCACTCTTAACAGAACTTTTATGATGAAGCAAGGGCTTCGATGACTGGCAGTATTTAGTTGAGAATGATAACAAAATTTACTACTATGTATCAAACTAGTTAAATAAAATGGCAATTAAGTGTTTTCTTTTTTCCAGAGTAAATTAGGTGTCTTGTATATGTTGCGGTATGAGTGTTCAAATGATAGCAAATCTGTAAAAAAAAATATATAATAATATCAATTTTATATTTCCCAAATTATCTAATTCATTTTTATTCATTTATTTTCTGAAATTGTACAGCATGGCTATTATCCTATGCAATATGTATTCATATAGATATATTGAAGGCAGTTTGTTTTTTCTCAGTCAAGCTTTAATATTGTGGGATCACTTGGAAGCTGGTATAGCAAAATGCACTGCTGTAGCTGCATGAATCCTCTCTATCAATACAGTGTATCCATGTGTGTTGCAGTGCAAATGGACCTACATTAGGGTGGGAATGGAGGAGCTACGTATATAGCCACGATTAAACATATGAGACCAATAATTTTTTCAGAATAAAAAAAGCTCCAAAAATCAGTCTTGCTTCTTTTGGTTTTCAAAAAAAAATAAATCCTTATCTTGTTTATTACAATATATCTGAGCAATCCTAAAAGTTCCTCCTACACCTTGGTGATTACTATGTGTGAACATTCACAGAATCACTAGCAAGGAAAACAATACAACCCCCCATTGCCCTCCCACACACATAGAACATGCTACCATGTGTATTGAGCCGAGCGATCTCCCTCTGGCTGTTGTTGGCCTTCTTCAGTCCTGGAGCAATCTCCTGAGCTCTCCCTCCACATCCTCCACAAAGGCAGGGAAGCTGGGGTCAAGCAGGCTGAGGCGCAAGAAAGGCTCAATTTCCCCGTGTGGCAGGACACAGTGGTTGTACAGCGAGGGCAGAGACAGACCGCACTCTCCCAGGAAGTGCTAAGGCATCACAGGTTGTTAACTGTCACCACATCTAAACTGCAATGCAGTCTGCACATAATGAGCTTTATACAAACTGTCTCATTCAATTTCCAGTCAAATACATATCTGCATTTTATACCTGGGTTAGATGCTTGACAGACAGTGACCCCTGGGTGACTTCAGGCCCAAGTCCCATCGTTCCTCCTGCCAGGGTCTGTTGGCACATGGTTTAACTGAAGGCTAGTGACTTTAGAGGGAAATGCTTTTCAGAGGTTAAGAAACTAATCAATAGTACCATTAATAATTAAAAGATTTCCACCATCACAGACCTTTCATCTTCACAGCGAGCCCTTTCAGTGAGTGTGTGGCGTTTACTCAGACTTGTGTTCTTAATGTATTCTTTTATTCATTTAGCGGACACTTTAATCCAAAGTGATGTTAAGTACAGGTGTAATTTGAACTTTCAACCTTTTAATCTCTAACCACTAAGATGTAACCATCCCTCATTTTTCTCATTTATTTGTGCTAAGGTGAAAGATTAATCTCATCCTGTGTATTACTCCACATCTTATTGTAATTAGGCCTAATGTATAATTCATCAAAGGGCCTGTGTGGTTGCAATGCCACCTCTGTACTGATGCGGATGACACGGCTGTATATAGCACCATCTAGTGAAGACCTATAGGACACTCTTCAGTTAAACCATTTTATGTCAAGCTTATATGAGCTAATCTTAGCAAGAATAAAGGTTATAGTATTGTATTGACTCCTGCACTGAGATAATACATTTCATAATTATTTCATTTGTAAACTGATTAAAGTGGGTAAATATGAAATATTGATATTATACACCCAACACAATATTCCTAGAATAAAAGGTTAGGAGCATCAGCTTCAGTTTGATTGAGTCATTTTTCGAGAACTCCTGTGTGGCAGATGGGGCTACCTGTTGATGAAGAGTGGTGGTCTCTGTGGGGGTTTGATTGGGAGCTGGGGAGTAACTGAGTGGAGGTGGAGCCCCCCCTTGTGAACTGACGGGCAGGTACTCCTTCAGTCTGAGCACTGCACTCCTACACTCCTCCAGTGACTCAGCTCTGCAGCTCCCACTAAACTGCATCCTCATCAGACGACTCTCCCCCTGCGTGTCAACACACAGGTGCAGGTACAAACACACACACAAGTGAAGACACACGTGTTCACACACACACACACACACACGCACACACACACAAACGCACACACCTCAGAATGTGCCATAACCCCAAATATATCCCCTTTTCTCTGCAGATGTATGCCTGACCTCCAGACCCCAAAGCATGAAATCCTGCTTACTTTACAACACATCAGAGTAGGTCCTACAACACTTAGTCAGGCCAGGCTATGTATCTCACTTCAGACGGTCCCTTGGCAGGAAACGGGTGGAACATTGTTCACAGCTGGCGATAGGTGCCCAGACTGTTCAGAATTCATGTCAGGCTCCGATCCACTTAATCTAGGCCATTTAATTACCAATTACACTGTTGTCTCAGCACATCCATCCTGCCAAAAAAAGCCACAGAGCCACACTCTTGGCTGTGTGCAATCTTGGGAAACAATACTGCAACACCACAGGGTGTGCTGTTGTGATTAAGTCACTGTTTCTAGCATTTCCTTATCCATGAACAGAAAAGAGAAAAGGTGGAGCTGGAAAAAAGTATACATCTTTTCTAAAAAGGTTACCGTGACCAATACACCTACTTCAATGCTTTTGATGCATTGGTAAACTCCATATTGTTTGTAGCAAAGTCTGTTCATACTGGGTGTGGCACAATACGGGTAATGAACATAACAATAACAAACATATTTAGGTTATTTATAGTAAGGTCCATCACAGAGAGCTTATTATTATTAGTTGAGCATTTTTTTGTTTTACAAAAACATATATGACAAAGAAATGTGTTAAATATTTCACAACTCTCACCTTTACAGTCACACGGAATAACAGTGTGTCAGATTTTTGTTGTACTTTGAGGAAGCTTGGGGAATTAAGTAAAGAGAGTCCCTCCTAAAAGTAAACACAGACAAAGAGGTTATTCTGGCAGCAAGTACTATAAAGCATGAGTAAAATAGACCATTGGGACTCGTGTAAAACGTAGGAGAGAACCAAACTGCCGATTGGAGAGGGTTTCATCTGAAGAAAATAGTCCTGAAATTACATAATGAAGTCTGCAGAGGGCTCTGTTTCCTCAGGAACAAAATTAAACCTTGGCACCAAGCACAACATTAATCAGCACTTCTGCAGAGAGGCAGTGGTCAATCTCAAAAATTTGAATACAGTTCCTTTGCTTAAGATCATTATGTGTGTAGCTATTTTAATGAGGGTGATTTTCCCATGGACTCTTTGTTTTTCATGAAAAAAGTAGACAGGCTCTTGCATGAATCAGCATGTTTGCATTTGAATGGAGTTTTGAACTGTTGTTGGTTCACTAAGTATACAGAACCAATATTTTCACAAATGATGTTCAAGCTATAATGAAGTCATTATAAACATACTCCTCTGTATGTCATTTAATCATTTTTGTGTTTGTTAATTTTGTCATGATAAACAACCAAAAAAGGCAGGAGGAGTTACATAAGGTGCATAAGACCAACAGAAGGATTTCTAGATAATACCTAAACCAGCCAGCAGTAGTTATTTTCACAAGCATCTATTTGGCCTATTGTATTACTACAACAGTGATGTCCTTGACCTTGGTTTTACAGTAACACAAGTGGTGTATGGGATTTTATTGGTAATATTTAAGATACAATATTACAATAACAAATCAATCCAATATGCACATTAAATAAGGTTGCCACTTTAAATGAATCTCAAGCTGCAGATCACTGAATGAAATTACTTTGCACCAACTCTGTTACATAAACATTGCATTTTGTAACGGTGCTTCAAGATTCAGAACAGCTTAGAATATCCCTCATCGCTGAGATATTAGGAGAGGATTAGACAGACAGAACTTTTCATAGAAGCAAATGATCATATCAAGAATTGCATGACATTTGTTTAACAAGTTGGCACACTCTCTCTTGCACGCTGCAAGTCATTTCCTGATGCTTGTTTGGGGTTAGGCTTTCTATAGCCTATTCCTCCTCTTCTATCCAAATTCTCAGAGAATCCCCCCATTATGTCTTCGGAGCAGGAACATGACTGCCCTGCTCTCCACCAGCACCTATACAGCTGCATTTTTATAAGTATGATTTAAATGCGTTAACAGTTCAGGGATATTTCCCCTAAGGAGCGGACGTCCCACCAGCCAACAGCTAGTACAGGGGTAGGCAACCCTGGTCCTAGAGAGCCGCTGTCCTGCATGTATTAGATGTTTCCCTGCTCCAGCACACCTGATTCAAATGAATGGTCATTACCCGGCTTCCACAGAGCTTGATAACGACCCATTCATTTGAATCAGGTGTGCTGGAGCAGGGAAACATCTAAAACATGCAGGACAGCGGCTCTCTCGGACCAGGGTTGACTACCCCTGAGCTAGTAGAAAAGACAGTGCTCAGGAGCATTAATATTGTATGGCGACAATCTATCAGCGGCTGCTATCCTATCAAGTCAAAGCACTTCACACTCTGACTTGATTAAGGTTGTTGTCTGGGCAGGTTCCCTGGCTTTACAGTACAGCTGTGCCCACTCCTCTCGTTCAATGTGGCATGGTAGATGGAACAACAGGTGTGGTCACACATCAGCAACTCATCCTGGCCTTTGTGAGGAGATACCTGACTAACGTTAGCGTCTATTCCACATGCCTAGAACTCAATTCCAACACACAGGGATACTCTGACTCTACTGGCATCTTTCTCACAAGAAACACTTGCATTTACTTGTTAGATTATCAGATAGATTATGGCATAGACCAACCTGTCTAAATGTGCCTTATTGCCATTGTGCTACTGCATTTCCTTACCAAAAGCTCTTGTCCCTGTGAAACCAGCATGTGTCCAGATTCCACAATAGTAAGGATCAACTCATCTGCACCTTCATTTGACTCGAACATCTTTGGAGCATACCAGTTAAAATAATTATTATTTTATGATTTACCTCTTCTTTCACACACTTTAAAAGTTGTTGTTCGCTAATTGACACATAATGAGAGAAGATATACAGGCTAGACTATCTTAGCCACTTAGCACAGTAGCTTTATAGGCCTAATGTACAGAACAGAAGCTAGCTAGCAATTTCAAAAGACTACAGTGGGCTAGCATTAGTGTTGGACTTTGATGTTAACTCAGACTTGCCTTCCAAGGATTTTTACAGATGTCTTTGGATCCGGGCAAAAAACGTCCAAAGCGTTTGAGCTTCCATGTAGATTTCTGAGCCGTAGCCATCAAATAAGCAATCAAAAATTGCGGTGTCACTTGATATTAGCTGTTGATTTACCTTTTTTTTCAAAGCCCGGGAATGAGAGGAAACATTTTGGGGCGCGAGGGCTAGTGATTGGCTAGGCTACTTCATCTCTGCTATAAACCTCATCAGTTAATTGCAAGAAAAACAACCATGGGTTAAGTACGAAATGAGAGGGGCTTTCACTTTTAATTTTTTGCTAGTTACAACATATTTTCCTGATGTTGTCTAACACATCAGTAGGGCTTGATATATAGGCCTTTTTTAAGAGTGAATATCAGGTAGGCTAATCTTAAATTAAACGTCGTTTTTAGATGAAATGTTTGGGGCCCCGGGACCCCAAAAGCCTCTTAGGAAATTTCGAACCCTAGATAGGCTACACTTTTTGATACTGGGTTGTGTTACTAGGCTATGTTGCGACCATGGATGGTCGACCCCATAGCTGATTTAACGAACTGCACTAACTTCTTATGCTGTAGCAAACATCACAGACAAGCTGTTTCAGGCTAGCTGAAATCCAAATTTCAGTTCAGGGACAGGTTTCAGCAACAGTGTTGTCAAATATAATTATTTCCCTCGGTGTTGTTTCTGAAATTAAAGAGGCTAAGATTGAGGGAAAACAGTGAATCACGTTTCATTCATTAGGCCATCCTTTTTGTGTGTAGTAGCAGCGGTCTCATTGATTTAAAAAAACACATTTTTTGATTGCCCATCGGAATCATGCAGTTACAATTGAACACATCTTGTTCTTCCACCTTAACTAGGCTCGTTCCATTTTAATGAAATCCATTCAACGCCACAAACCTGTTTGATTTGTCAAAGTCTCATGATAAATCAGCAGCTGCGTGGTTGTGAATTGGAGCACGGGTGCACAATTACAATTAGCCTATCTCTGTAGCAGATGCCGCACGTAGCCTACCACCTATTATATGCTATCAAATTATATGCTTTGACAAACTGTGAGACATTGCATAAATATCCTGGACACGTGTGCAGCATGGGCTTTAAATACAACAAGACTGTGAGGTTATAGTGCTAACTTGAAAGGCCGCGCACGTTTTAAGAATGGGAAGGAGAGCTTTACCCCTTTAACCAAAGGTGGGCTGAGCTTATTTGCTTTCTCGCTTCTATGGCAACCCAATAGATCAGCATCATGAATATGCACAATGTTGCCAAAATGCACGGGACTATAGATCGGTGATGTCAGCGGTCCTTGGAAATGTGCCCGATGTCTTCTACATAATTTCTTGGTGTTTGTTGTTTGTTTGTTGTTATTATTGGCAGTGTGAATCTGGGAAAAAGAGCATCCCCCTCGACGTTCATGACCTCTTCGTCTCTTTTCGCCGCCCGTCGGCACGTCTCTCACATCATGTCATGCAAAGGTGTCTTCAACCTGTTTTCGCCACTTTTGCGCACAACGTTGGAGCCTAGCAGTGGCTAACAAGAGTGTTATGCTAAAGCGGACTGTCAAAGCTCTGCGAGGGGGCATATGCAAACTGTCAGGTAGGCAAGAGAGGAGCTTCGTCCTGTCTGTGCACCACGGCAAAGGCAGCAGTGTCATGTGCATCTGTGTGAGGCTTCCAGGGTCTCAGATTAGCTCCAGACTCTTCGTTCTCACTTACAGATAGGGAGCTCTAGTGCTTCGTGGCAATCGTTTTTGACTAAAACAAGCCGATTCCGGACGTCTGTTTTATTGAAATTGGTTAATTCAGTCTCAATGTCATAATGGACAGGTTGCACTCCTCCATGCGTAAAAGGCTCTACAGTTTGCCACAGCATATTGGCCAGAGAGCGTCAATCATGGGCGAAGGAGAAGACGGCGACAAGGACACCCGGAGAAAGAGTATAAGGATGAAACCTTTACCATCGCCGACCTCCGGAGGAAGCTGCAAAGGCATCGGGGAGACCAAAAGTGGGGACTCGGTGATCATGGAGACGGACATTGGGAGACCGATAAAGACCAGCTCAAACGGAGATTGTAGGAGATTTCGAGGCAGCCTCTCCTCCATCACCAGTCGGCATGTGCACGACCCAGACTCAGCGGAAGAGAGGCGTCTCATCACCGAGGGAGATGTCACCCCTAGCGAGGAGAGCCCCCCTGGAGCTATTGGCGGCGGGGCGGACCAAGGTGCGCAAGGCACCAGCGTTGGTGGTGCCCAGCATGGTTCCACCGATCAGCAATCAGGATTCATAAAGTTGGATGGCATTGACCAAATTCTGCCGGACGACGAGAGATTGTACCAGGCTGGATTCATACACAGGCAGCTTGGGGCAATGCTGCAGCCGGGGGTCAACAAGTTCTCCCTTAGGATGTTTGGGAGTGAAAAGGCGGTGGAGCGGGAGCAAGAGCGGGTTAAATCCGCTGGATTTTGGATAATTCACCCTTACAGTGATTTCAGGTAATCTACTCACTGCGCGCAAACCGGGCATTAGAGCGTCTGCGCTGATCAAGTGGCATCATACTTTGATACAGGCACTTACCTACATGCCAAAGCTGCTGTTTTTCTTCTTGTCTTGATAGTCTCATTATCTCAGGATCATGCGTAATGCATATCATAATTATACAGAATAATACACACGCCCAATACTATTGTGTTCAATACTTCCAGTAGCCTACATCCATGGTTAAACGCAGTAGCCTTTCATCTTAAACGAACGTTTAAGTGAGTGGGCACATTTTTGGTACTATTGTTAGTATTTAAAAATACTAAATGAAGTATTATTTGTTTTCAACAATTCTTATGTGATATTATAAAACAGTATAAAAAAGTATCAGGTCAACTTAAATAATGATTTATTGAAACAAGACAAACAACAGATAATCAGATGTGACAAGGTTGTATTTTATAGGGCACTCATTATAGTCAGATGATATACTGAAACAGTTCCACTTGTTTCTCATGTTCAGGCCTTTTGGGATGTTTCACCTTATAAAATACATAAATACAAGTGCACTAGTCCTGGCCTTTTTTTCCTTTGACAAGGATTGTGGTCTGGCTGCTAAATGTGATCATGGATCCGCATATACATGTAATAGAAGACGTAATGATGTAACAAGACTTCAGTATTCAATATTTATTTCTGCCAGGGTGTTATTGTTTCAGTTTTGACAATGTGGTGTCTGATACAAATTCTTCCCCATGTCGTCTTGTAAACACTCTCAATGAGTTATGACAGGAAGGAATATTTAGGAACCTTAATGCCATAGCTACTCAGAATCAGAATCAGAAAGGGATTTATTCGCCATGAAAGTTTGCACAGACAAGGAATTTGCTTTGGCTGGAAGGTGTATACAATAAACATATAGGAATCTTAAATTTAGATATATGGTCTAACTATACTAAGGATACAATACTCTTCCACTTTGTCCAAGAATTCTCCTTTCTTTTGACTTTTTGTCCTCCGTTGTTCCCTATGAACTGAATCTGTAGAAGCTATTTGGCAGTCCATTAGCACTCTCTCTCTCTTGGTATCTCTCATAGTCTCTCTTTCTCCATCTCTCTCTGTCTTTTTCCCTGCATGCAGCCTCCTTGCTCTTGTTATTAATTAGGCATTGCCCTTGAATGTGTCATTGGCCATGCCCATCTGATGCATCTATGGCAGGGCTCCAGACTGCGACCAAATGGTCGCATTTTGCGACCAGTTTTTGAGACAGTGCGAGCATTTTTTACAAGCATTCGCGCATGTGCAACCTACACATTTTGAATTCATTGGGTGTGCACAATGCCAGCACACGTGAGCAACAACGAATAGATACAACGTTCTAGTAGTAAGACAGCGATATCAGCTTTCCTTCTGCATTAGTACCGTAGCTAGGAAAGTTTTGGCTATTTTTCGCTAGGTACCTTTAAACCTAGCTAAAAGTATTGGAAAGTTTAGGATATTTTTCGCTTGGTTCCTACGAACATGTCTTAATCTGCCAGACAAGTGGGTGCCCCTTCGTTCTTTTGGTGAGCAGTTTCACGAGCCCTTCTTACCCGGCGTCATGGAGCCGAGCAGCTAAATACTTATTTAGCACTAACGTTGCTACTGTATCCCTGCCTGTGTTTGAGCTGTTGCGCTGTTATACTCGGCAAGTATCGTGTTGTGGTGACGGAGGACTGATCAAAAAGTGCATCATACATTTAAGTCATTTAGCTAAGACTTGCATGTACAGTACGTAATGTCACATTAAATAATGTATTTCAACTCAAACTTATATGGTGCGTTGCAGGGGCGATTCTAGGATCAGACCTTTAGGGGTGCTCAGCCCCCAGGAAGAGATGTGCCATGAATACAGTGCCTTGCAAAACGTGCTAAACGTAAATCCCCTTGCTAATATAAATCCTAATTTCACTGGATAACAATGAATACATTTATGTATTATTATGCAAAATATTGAATGAAAAAACTAAGGATGTCCCTTTCTTCATGAACTACCAGCATCAAATGATAATAAACAATGTATTTAAATTGCCACTGAATTGTACCCTGTCCAGTTACATTAATGCAGGTCAATATAAGGTGTGCCCTTTAATTTTCCTCTTGCGCTCCTAAAATTTTCAGTCAGGGGCTACTGTGCTCCTAGTAAAAAAAGTTAGTCTGGAGCCCTGATCTATGGGTCTGGATTGCTCAGCAGTATGGAGATCCGTGTCCATTATGGATGCTCCCATGAGTGGCTACAGGCCATATGTCTCCCAGAGCCCCTTGCCCCCCCCCCCCTCCCCCAATACAACCACCACATATTCACAGATTTTTACCACTCTTCTCCCAAATATTCCCATCTCCATGAGCTAAACATTGTAATTTTAAAGGAATTCATATTTATTTATTTTGAAGTTGAACTGACTATTCATATAAAGGTTATTAACTGTCTTTTGTTGTGCTCTGAATTGCCATATGATGTCTACTTGGATTCAGGAAAGTAGGCAGCTTTACACCATTATTTTGCATTATTTTGAATGTTCAGCTCACAAAACAAGCAAATTGAAGAATCTATAACATGTACCTATTTTTTATTACATTATTTTATGAAAATACAATATCATAACCGCATAGTTGTATTTTGACACACAATAGCAGAACCCTAATTGCTCAACAGATATTTCCCCTGGCCTTCACATTGAATATAGTCTAATATTTGTCTTTAGATTTCCTACATTGGTAGAATTCAATCATACCTCAGTCGTCAACCGTCATATAAGCAGGGCTCATGGCATAGTGATGCTCAAGAAACAGAAGCAGGTGTGTCAAGCTTAGAAGGACAGGTCTGTCCACTTTGTGCTGGCTAGGCTTGGGCAGACAGAGGGAGGGAGATAAAAAGAGCGAGTGAAGCTGCCTTGAGGACTAGGACTGTGCGGGGATACATCGAGATGGGCTCAGTAAAAAGGCAAAATACTTAAAAACACTCTGTCCTTATATAGCTGTTGTTCTTTTTAGGACTCACACATATGCACATCCTCTTATACACACAAACACACACACGCACACACAGACAAGGCTCCTTTGCATCATACGATGGTGTGTATGTCTTCGTTGTCCACAATAGGTTGCTGTTGCCCGGAAAACCAGTGAGACAACACTGCTTGTGTGTTGCACCATGGGTTAGTCTGTACACATGTGTGTGTGTCTATAATCGCTTGACTGCATCTCTGTATATGTGTTTTTTAAGAGTAAAAAATAGTCATTTTCTAGAAACAGGCCTATTACTTTGTTTAGTTTCAACGCATGTCAAAGAGACACTGCATCCTTCTCCCTCTCTGTTTTCTCGTTGCACCAATATGTTTGATAACAGGAACAGTGATGATAATTTTTTTGGTGAGGATTATTGGTATTCAGCTAGTGCTAGATAACAGATGCTGCAATAAATTATATGTTACCCCTCTCCTACCACAATGACCATCAGCTCCTTTTCCCAATGTCAACTCATACTGCTTGAACCACAATTGGCCCCTTTTGTCCTTCCATCTTTTCCTCCTCTAACACCTTAGTCACTCGTCGGTCTCTTTCACCCGTTCAAGCCTGTTAGCCTCTCACGTTGCATCCTCTCCACTCCTCCCCATGTGGAAGCAAACCCGTTACATGGGGTCGTCATGCTGGACACTTCCATCATGTTTCTCCCCTGCTATCAATCTCTGCTAGGACTTCCCTCCCTCGGGCCTTGCTGAACATGTCCTCTGGTCTGGTTGTCTTGCCAAGTGGCATCTGATTCAGGTCAAGCGCGTACATGCTCTGGGTGTGTGGGAGGGTATTACAATGTAACACTCTTGTAATTATCTTAGTAGAAAAAAAGTTTTGGTGCAAAAAGCATTTGGCTCTCGGTGTTAATGTAGGACACTTCTGTCACTTGAGAAGAGGTAAAACCACCCTGACTTTGGCAGGTTAGTTAGTTCGGTAGTATTGTCTAATCTTCATGTCTGACACCTTGACTTTCAAACTAGCTCTTAGTATTGAACCAGTGTTTGTCATCAATTAGGCCTAGTCCAATTGAAGGACAACAATCAGTTGAAGAAGGAAGCAGTCTAAAAACACTTTAAATCAATAAACTTAAAAGAGGAATTCTTCAAAGCACATGAAACTTTGTTCTAGATATATGAAAATTATACATGCATAAATACATTTTGGCCTAGTTATCTTAATTATATCCACGACTCCATTTGAACCCAATGTCCCAATACTCACTAAAGATACATTTTCTTAAAATCCTAATGATAGATTGAGTTATTATATTTAACTCATGGATACACACTGAATATCCATGTCCATTTAAATCCATAAAAATAATTTGACATGACGTTATAAGTAAGTTTGATATTAGATCCCAGCAAGAGCTGTGCAATACTGACAAAGTATTGTATAACTATTGCAATGGACTCATATTAGTTTGCGTAGAAAGTGAGTGTTTTTTTGTTGTTGGGGTAAATTAAACGAAGCCACTTAGAGGCGTGTGATTAAAATCGAAGGCAATAAGTGAAAAGATGTCTGAAGTGAAAGTATGTAAGAAGATGAAGGAGGACCTTTAAATGGGCATGGCCGGAGACGAGCTTCTGTGATTAAACGTTTTATTTCCTTTCCTCTGCATCAAAGCCATGGTGTTTAATATTGACATTGCGAGTACAAATTAAAGTGTCACTAGGAGTCACACAGTCATGACTAGTGTAATTCAGTGATATTTCCTCTTGTCAAGAATTGTATAACGTTGAGACGGGAGAGGAGGAGCACTTCTTCAGAGGGGAAAAGAGGGATTAAAAATTGCATCATAATCCAATCTCTAGGCTCATTTCCAGATCCAAAGCCTTACAGCCTTGTTCACTTCTGAGCATGGATCTTCCTGTGGGAAAGACGTGTGCTTAGCCTGTTTGCAGGCATGTCAGTCAGTCAGCCAGCCAGCAAGTCATTCAGCCTTTCAGTCAAGCAAGTCAGCAGGTCAGCTAGTGAATCCAGTCAGTCAGCCAGCCAGCCAGCCAGCCAGGCCACCAGTTATCTTATCATCAAGACAACCCTTCAGCTAGCCAGTCAACTGGCTAGCCAGTATTTTAGTAAGTAGGTCTACCAACCAGCCAGCCAGTTTTTAGTCACACCACCAAGCATGCAAGGCCAGATGTAATTGATGTGTGATCTGTATGGGCTGGAACAGTGAGAGATTGGACAAGGTTAATGACAGGTGATGCAGCATGGGCAGCAAAACGATGTTCACAAATCTTCAAGTACCTTTTAATTATCTAGTGATTCGGCGCTTGGAGGACACATCTGAGGTTGTTCTTTATTCCACCACATCCCCAAGGTGGAGCGAGAATTGAAAATACATTTAACATTTCAACTTGTCTTTGTAGAAAAAAAGGTTAAATTAAACGCTGTTGTTCTTCAGGAAATTCTCCTGCCAACACAATCAGAAAGGGAGGTGAGACTACCCTGCTTGAGTCTGTCAATGAGCTTCGATCTCTCAAACAGGAGAATCACTCTTCCTTCAAATTCTGTCAACCTCTCCAACCTTTGATAACCAGCGTAGTCTCCCAAAAGACACTCACCTCAGCAGTAGGAAAAAGGCCTTTCTAAAAAGACATATTTTGCCCCCCCCCCCTCTCCCCCTATACCTTTCCAGGGGAATACATTAAACAAAAGTAGAGCAGTTCAGGAGATAAAAAGCACATGAGCTTTTATCTAATTCAATGGACAAAGTAGGACTTTTATTCGGAATTCTAATGGACTTTGTGCTTGGTGCATAGCACAGTTCCTGCTAGTTAAGCTTGCTTCAGGCCCCACTGATAAGAGGCCTAGCATATTCATCCTATGGATTCCCTGTATGTGATACGGATGACATGATATATTTTTTCTTAAACCTATGCTGTATACAGTACGTGTGGTGGTGACAATGTCTCAAGTCGGAAAATGCAGCATTTAGAGGTTACAGGCCACTGATGAAATAAAGAAGGCATTAGCTACCTGGCTCTTTATTTATGTTCCAGAGTTTGCTGCATTTGCCAATGGAATTTTGAAAACGGTTGTTGACTACAACGTAGATGACTATTGGGTGAGTTATTTAATGTACAGTGACAATGCACAGTTGATTTTAGTCTGTTAACATTTGTGACAGGCTAGAATTTTCCTGTCAGAAAACTGCCGTTGGATGACAAACCACCCAGGACCCTACTGCGCACTTTAGAAGTGTCCCTCATCTAGGCCAAACACACACTGCCGACTGGACTAGCTCTTCACATCTCGGGTATGGTGGGAGGAGTAGCAGATTCGATGACAGTGTTCACTGTCTTTTCAGTCAGCTTGATTACAGTTGATTCGAGGGTGCGTTTTCGTATTGATTTGTTTGGGTCTCACGGGACCTGTAGCTTGACATTGGTTGATTTATTGAAAACGAGCCGGCGGTGATGGAGCAGGTCTATAGATGCGATGTGCAGGGGGGTGGGGGGTGTTGTCTAAGCCTACCTCCTACCCCTGTGTCTGCCCCTGGTCCTGTCTCTTACTCTGCTATACTCTTCCAATCTCAGAAGCACCCCGCCTCCAGAATCATGCTGCTTTTAGGTTGTTGCTCTCTGTTAAATGAATCAGCTTTTAAATTAGTGGAGGTAAAGCAGAGGATTACCAGGTGCTCCGGCCGAGGCCTTGGAAGTGGGGTAATCAGAAGTGGGGCTGTCGTGCATATCCACCAGCATTACAGCCTCACAGCATAAGAGATTATTACAGTACAATTTATTTAATGGAGGGAGGCTAGGGATGGCCGAGGGTGGTTTGTAAAGTGTGGAGGCGGGGCTGGGGTAAGGTGGGTGGGGCTGGGGTATGGGTGCTGGTGGGGATGTAGAGTGATTGAAATGTGCCATGTAACCTCCGCACACTTACGTGGGGCAGCTTTAAACCTCTGCATGCAGAAATTTATGCAGCTAGTGGATGGATGTCTTATGTGTCAGTTTTTTTTTTTTTACCTGGTAATGCAATTTAGCTTCTGACTATTTTACAGAACAACATGTTAACCTGGGCACAGGGATGGTAATCTGTGAGGAGTTGAGATTAAATTGAGTGATAGGAAATATACATTTACTAAATGGGGAAAGAGCCGGCTTCGGACAGCTCCCAGATATGGCTGTCGGCTGATGTACTGTACGACATTATGGGAGTATCTTTCAATTTTTTTTTGTCACCTGGCAAACGCAAACCTTGTATGCCCTTCCAGACTGTCCTCCACAACATCAATTTATAATCTCTCCAGGTGGAAACACAACCCCGGTCACAATACACATCCATTCTCACATTTTTTTTTCATCCCATTTTTCATACCTTCTTCTGTATCAAATGTGTTTGTTTGTTTTTACCAATAGACAACTATGATCATTGTGTGTCGGGTCAGCGGTAAATATGTCAGTTTCAGTTATCACAGGAGGATGAGAATAAAAAAATGGCCTTTCTCCACCCAAATTCATCAACCGTCAGTGCAGCCTGGGGTCTGGGCTCCAGCCTCTGTTGTGACATTTAGGTGACCTAGAGCTCTGTGGGCCTTCTGCAGACTGATGCACATACCCTCGCCTGGCCTCTGACACAGACCCAGGGAAACAGTGAATAATAAAATGAAACGATAAATAAACCATGGGCAACTGACCTTCCCATCGGATTTACTGCTCAGAATACATGTTTAAGCAGAACATGTGGCAACAAATTACATTAAAAGCACATTAACCACCATGTGTTGTTACAGGTATTGCTATGTGGATACATAGTAGATGATTAAACCCTAATGTAAAGTGTTGCTGACTGTCTTTTTCTGTTTTTCCAAAAGGAATTATTAGTAGCATTGGAATTATAGCTGCCTTTGTGATGCTGTTAATCTGGGGATATGGTGGCTGTCTTGTGAAAGAGAGGCCTTTCAGAACAGGGATTAAACTCAACTGATTCCTAATCTTGAGTTTCACCTCAGCACTATATTTTTATCTGGAGCTTGACAGGCGCTCAGAGTCAGTTGAAAAGCTAATTGTAGTCATGGTGGAAAATAGTCTTTGTTGTGAAATAGATTTATTTACCTATTTGTTATCTCAGTGAGATAGCCTATGTACAAAAGGTTAGATTCCTTTGAGTGTCTGATGGGAAATTAGTCTGCAGAGTCACAAACCACATCCACCCTCTCGGTAGGAAGTTTAGTTCCCGTCGGTCTCCTTGAGGTACAGTGAAAGATGACTCCCATCGTATTTTCTCAAGAAACACACAACTTACATTACTGTTGTAAATATCCAGCCACGGAGAATGCTTGGATGCCAGGCCTGGCCAGGAACCAGCCCCCCTCCCTTCCTCCCCATGGTCTGCATCAGGAGTAGGGAGACGTCTCTGCACACAGTGGGGCTCCCTCTTCGGTCCCAGAAGAGGTCCAGCTGCTTGCACAATAAAGAGCCCTGTCTGTGTGGCTGCCATGATTCACGGCAAGTACTTCCCCGGAATCAATCTGTTTGGCTTTCTTTCGCAACACGCTGGGCTTCTTGATGGCAAATGACTGGAATAAGGGAAATACAGTGGTTGGGAGAGGGATCATTTATTTAAAAAAAGAAAAATTCTACTCCTCTCCAATCAGGAGACTTCCCATTTCTACTTACAAATCCATCTCTGAGGACTGGTTGTCCTTTCTCCCCCTTTAGCTCAGTAATTGTCATTCAGATCAATTTTGCTGCACATTTACTTAACCTTTATCCCAGGACATAGGTCAGGTCTTGCACATGACCCCGGAAAATTTTACTTGTGTCTTTCCACAAGATATTGTACACATACCAATACAGTGTTTGAATGAGTTTAAGTCAATTGCTGTCCTTATTTAGCACCTACACTAAAGAAATAAACAAGATAAATCTGTTCCTATTTGGTTTAACTGACAGATAAGCCTCTGGTTTTGCCTTCTCTTGTGCCAGAGCAAAAACCAGATCAGCTCTGCATCCTGTCCTATTTTATTTTTTTTTCTTCTTCATTTTGTTTTTTTGTGTCTTTAAAAAAAAATGTTTTCCATAAACTGCTTTTAAGAGGCATTCATTTTGGTTGCGCTTTGTGCCCTCCCTTCCCCATGTCTTTTTTTTGTAGGGATGTTGGGGTCGCTGAAATGGTCTGTGAGCATCGGGGGCTCAGTGTGTGAGAGGAGACGGTAGATTAAGTGTTCCTTTATCCTCTGGGTAGAATACAAGGATAGATTTTTCCTCTCACTTTTTTCTCCGTCCTTCTCCCTTTCTCGTTCTCCCCTCAACCTTCCTCTCTCACAATCATTTGTTTCACACGCTCTCGTTTTCTCTTCTTCTCTTTCCTTTTCTCACCCTCGCTGTCTCTCTCTTTACCCCCCTCTCCCTCTCCATCCTCTCCTGTATCTCTACCTGTCACATATTCTCTCTCTCTCTCTCACTGACCCTGGATCAACATTTTGAGGATGGATAGAAAGCTTTTCATTCTCTCTGCTCCATTTGCTGATGACATCACCTGGTTGGAACAGATAATGGCAGGTCCAGGGCTGGTGAGGACAGGGGGGCGGGTGGGTTAGGTAGTACACTGGGACTGGGACCGGCTAATATAGGCATTACATTAGGTTAGCTCTCTCCGTCTGGTAAGAGACAGGCTCTCTCACTCTCTCATTCCTCTCCAACTGTACGTGTATGGTTGTGTGTGAGTGTGTCCGTGCTTGCATGTGTGCAATATGTGTGCTTGCATGTGTGCGCGTCATGTATAAAAGGGGGTCACTGGGCTGTGTTCTCTCTCACACACTCACCGGCTGCCTGATATGAGACCCTAGAAATGATACTAAGGGCCTCCTGGCAGATAACAAGGCATCATGATAAAACATGGATGCAATTAGGGTTGAAATGGCAGGAAGATACTGGTGCAAGTGGTGGTACTGATGGAGACACACTGACTGGAGAGCTTCCTGTACTTTCCTCTCGAGTAGATGTGTGCTCGTGTTTGTCTTTGTATCTGAATGGTTCTGATTGTGCGTATGTTTTGATTGTGTGTAAGTGAATGCATATATGTATTTTATTTATTTTACTTTTCTGACTGTGTGTGTGTGTGTGTGTTTGTTTGGCACACACAAGTCTTCTAATTTCCTCCCCCACCCCAACTGGTATGGAGGGCAGACTTAGTTGCTGACTATGGAGTATCCTTGCGGAGTCTTTAATTCCCCCAGAGCGCGGAGCTAACGGGCTGTGCTCTGTGGAGCAGTGAAGGACTCAGCGGGCCAGGGGGACAAGGACAGTGTGCCTCCCCACTGGTGGCGCCAGCAGCACCTCCACAGGAGACCAAAAGAAACGTGCCAGGAAGCCTTCTGATGGGGAGAAGATTCACTCTCCCGATGTTGCACTCCTCGCCGTCTTCTCTCTGTCTCTGCTTCTGTAACGCTTTTCTTGTCTCTTTCTGTAATTGTTTTTTTTTTACTTCTACCCCTGCCCCTCTTGTCTTCTGTACTTCTGCCTCTTTTCGTCCTCTTCTCACTTCTGCCCCTCTTCGGTTTTCCTCTTCTCTCTCCCTCTGTCTTTCTCCTTCTCTTTGTCCTACACCCTCTCCTCCATTTCTTCCCAAAAGCTATCTTTACTTGTACTGTTAATTTTGTGAATCTGCTGTCTGATTAGTAATAAGTTGTCTTTAAAGAAATACTTCAGTGGAGATTTTTAAGATAAGCAGAGATTTGAGAGGATAGGGTTAGGGTTTAAAAAAAGTTGATATAGTCTTGGCAGCAATTGTTATATTTCACTGTTGATTGGATTGATGCAACGGTAGAAACGGTGAATTCATGAGTGGAGAATCATTTGTGTTAAGCAGGTCTGGATTCATCTGGGACTGTGAGATAGTGGGACTTCTATAACGGAGCTATCATGCCAAGCTCACATTTAACTTTTATAGTTTACATACTGTATGTTATGTCACTGGAACTTTCCCAGTTTACACATGCAAATGTACTTGGTCTCCTAGCTATAGAGAATGAACAGTGACACAGATCTAAAGTCACTTTCTAATGTGAGCTGTGATATGCGACTGCATTAGACAACACAGCGAGAGTCACAGTCTGGGGTCAAACATGTGTCTGGTAGCCTTTACCGACAGTTACCTAAGATAGCCCTCCAGACGGTAGCCTTAGCTAACCCTAACTCTAAATTTCAGACAGTCCAGCCCTGAACAGATGTGGGTCCAGCTCTTTTTAGCTCTCCTTTGTTGAATAACACAACACTATTCTGGGCTGGTTCATCTAAATGGAAATCACGACCTCAGTCCCCACCTACCCATAGTCCATATGTATTATACATGTATCTGTGTATGGAACGGCTATTGATACAGGTGTTAAAAATGAAAAAGCTTTTTCAAAAAAGGGTTACAGTTTGGGTTAGTATTAGGTTATGGGTCATTTCTGTAGAAGGTCAGACGCAAACAACCGCATTATTAGTTTGGCACAATAAAATGCTGGTAAGAAATGTGCATTAATATTGTAGACCCTGAATATTGTAGACGAAGTACTGCTGTACTCCCTGGCAACATGCCAACATGGGTTCTATCTTCTTCCACCCCAGCTGCCTGCGTCTTGTAATCTTACTAATAGGGCCATTTCTGTGTGCGGTGTTAGGTAAAGGGCTATTCTTTTCAAGAGATTTTCTCTTACGACGAGCTCCCCATGTCGGTATTTAGTCAATCCCTCCGTTTTTTTCTCATCCAAAGGTTGAAGAGATTTGCTTTTTTTTACTCCTTTCTTTCCCTCTCTCTCTCCCTCTCTCTCTCTTTCTCTCTGTCTCTCTCCGTTTCTCTCTGATGAAATCTTCTTATGATAGCACTGGTGCTGGAGCCTGATAAAACATTGTGCCTCCCCCTAAGTATAGCCACCTGAGTAGCCTTTGGTGGGTGATGTGCTTGCGGCGCACCTGCCGGTCGTGCTTAGCAAAGTCACCGTCGCCATGGTAGTTCATCTGAGCAGGTGTCAACAAAAATAGGATTAACCCTTTTTAACCTGATTTCCTCTTCCTGGACACTTTCATTCTCCTCAGGGTAGTCTCTAACCAGTCAGCAAACCTGCCTCCCCACTCCAAGGAGACAGATGGAATGTGTGTGTCTGTATGCATTTGTGCATGTTTGCTTGTGTGTGCGTATGTTTATGCGTGTGTGTATATGCATTTACATGTGTGTGTGTGTGTGTGTATTTGCGTGTGTGTGTGCTTCTGTGTTTGTTTGTACACTGCACAGGACACTTTGACTTGTCATAGCTCATTGTGTTCAGCCTAATGTTCATCTAGATAGTGTTTCTCCTCAAGGCAGGTTTGGTTTGGAGAAAATTAATGTCCGTGTCTTGGATGTAGGAGACTTACATGTTCTTCTCCTACATACAGCCCCCAACAACTGTCAAGCATGGCCCTTGGGCTAATGGGTTCCACCAGCTGCACACTCAAGAGTACATTACATTTACATGTAAACATGCCATCCTGTGTCATCCCACACCATACACCATCTTCAAACTGTGCAGTACGCTTGATTCACCCACACACATGTTCTTACAGATACAAACACACACGCACGCACACACACAAACACACACACACACACACACACACACATACAGTACACAACAGACACATACAGACACACAAACTCACCAATGCGTACTGTAAAGTGTCCCTTACAGTACAGTGGTGGCACCCCTGAGGCAGGGAGAGACAGGTAGATGTTTCAGTGGTCAAATGGAAGCAGACAGCTTGTTGTCTTTGGGTCTAATAGGACATGAGCCAGTACCTTGGGACAGATGGTCTATCAGCACTTCAGAGGGAAGATCCCTCCTCACACATCCCAAAACAACCCTGCTGACGGAGGAGAGAGGGAGGCTGGGAGAGGAGGAGTGGGGGTGAAGAAAAGGGTGGAGAAAGAGATGAGAAAGAGACACTTAGGGACAGAGAGAGGTAGGGAGGGGGGGGAGTCGCAGAGAGAGTGAAATAAACTAACGAAATAGAGAGAAAAACCACACACTAAACAAGGAAATGAATAATTCACGGGGGGAACTGCTTTTCATAGATAAAAATAGATCAACTTCAATCATTCAATCAGCCAGAATCACATTTACAGTGTGCTTCCAGTGTTGTAGCTGGATCAACCGTGGGTCTCGGGGAGGAGAGGGAACACACAGTGTTGTGCTGTCCTCATTCAGTCAGCGGTATGCAGACGGAAGGGGAAGCCATCCGCCCTGTGTGCCAGCACATGACATGACAGACGACCTACCGGGTTGCCATGCCATCACTCTCCTGGCGTGCTCGCCAACAGGTAGAGACGGCGACCCGCGGACAGTGCTTCTACAAAGATACATGAATCCATGTACCCTAACGGACACACACACATATGCACACTCTTAAATACACACACAAACACCTACACATCGATGAACAGACACACACAAACACATGCATTGCTCTAGTGACTTCCCGTACACCTTATTAACATGACGGATTTGTGTATGGTATGTCTGTGTTGATGTGTTTGCACTGTGCACACAAGCGTGTGTGTTTGTCCACCTCTGAACTTGTGTGGTAATGGAGTCTGAGGTTGTGAGAGTGACCAAGGGAGGGGTGGGGTGGGGGGGGGGGGACCCTCAGGTGGCCACAGACGGGGAATGGGGGAGTGTGAGAGAGGCTTATCTTGTAGCCAGAGGCACTCTGAGGGTGAAAACATGTAGCTGGTGTCCCTGGTCAGCCCTCTGGGAGGCTGTGCTCCAATGGCTGGCTGTCTCCCTGGCTCTTCCTGGCTCTCCCTGGCGCTCTCTCTCTCTGTCTCCCTGGCTCTCTGTCTCTCTGTTTCTCTGTCTCTCCAGACAAACAGGCAGGGAAATGTCAGGACTCCAGTCATGACAGTGAGATGTCCTCAGCATTGGAGTCACTCAGGTGTGAGGCGGCGTTTCTGGGGTCACCTCTCTTTCTCTCTCTTTCTGTTCCTCTCTCATTCTCTCTCATTCTCTCTCTCTCTCTCTCTCTCTCTCTCTCTCTCTCTCTCTCTCTCTCTCTCTTTCTGTTCCACTCACTCTCTCTCTCTGTCTCTCTCTCTCTCTCTCTCTCTCTCCGTCTCTCTCTCTCTCCGTTTCCCACTCTTTATGTCTTTCCGTTATTCTCTCTCTCTCTCTCTCTCTCTCTCTCTCTCTCTCTCTTTTTCTGTTCCTCTCTCTCTATCCTTCTCTATCCATCCCAATCCCCACCCCACTTTTCCTCTATCCCCAACCGCTTCTATCTCCCTTATCTCCCCCACCCTCCCATGCTCTGCAGCTGTGGCTGACCTCTCAGCATTGATATCAGCATGAAGGACGCTGCCTTTTGTTTTATAAAGAAAAAGCTATCAATCCATAAGTCAGCGGGTTAGAGACAGACGGAGAGAGAGAGAGAGAGAGAGAGAGAGAGAGAGAGAGAGAGAGAGAGAGAGAGAGAGAGAGAGAGAGAGAGAGAAATGAAACAGACAAATGAAGAGAGGGGACAAAAGAGTGAGACCGAAATAGAGAGAAAGAGAGAGAGGGATTTGGTGCCTATGCAGTGTTGGTTCAGCAGTACTTCTTTATTCATTCTCTCTCCCTCTCTCTCTCTCTTTATCTCTCTCTCAATCTCTCTTCCCTTCTCTATCTGTATTTATAGAACGGTGTTCCTCTATGTCAGAATCCCAATGCATAATAAAACACAGTAAATGGATCCCTGCTATGTATAGGTGGGCTGACCTCCATTAGAAGGCAATAGGAACGAGTGGAAAGGATAAATCACACACACCTCCACACACACACACACACACACACATTGTTTGTGTGTCTCTCTCTCCCTCTCACTTAAAAAAATGTACATATGAACACAAATACATAATAAAAAGGTCAAACACGCCATCTTTGTAGAACATCTTATGAGGCAGATAAGGGAACTTTAAAGATGGAGAGTGTTTCCTCTGTATGTCCTTTGTCAGCCCCCTTTGAGTAGCCAATCCCTTCACAGACTGACACCCCCCCTCACACACACACGTCGTCTTTCCTTCACCATCCCCATTCACTCTCCCCTGCTTCCACTTTGTAGCCCCCATCTTCCCCTCCCCCTCTCTCTCTCTCTCTCTCTCTCTCTCTCTCTCTCTTTCTCTTCCTCTCTCTCTCTCTCTTTTCATCTCTCTCTTTCTCTTTCTCTCTCTCTCTCTCTCTCTCTTTCTCTTCCTCTCTCTCTCTCTCTTTTCATCTCTCTCTCACTCACTCTTTCTCCCCCCAAGTGGTCTGTACTGTGCCAGCTGGGCCTCTCCATCACACGCTGCCTGTTTTTCATGACGGCCTAGTTTCACCTCCCTGCCGTGTCCTCAGAGGTGACGGAGGTGCAGAAGGGTGGGGTGAGCCCAAACAGGTGTCGATGCAGACAGAGGTGCAAAAGGGTGGGGTGAGCCCAAACAGGTGTCGATGCAGACAGAGGTGCAGAAGGGTGGGGTGAGCCCAAACAGGTGTCGATGGAGACAGAGGTGCAGAAGGGTGGGGTGAGCCCAAACAGGTGTCGATGCAGACAGAGGTGCAGAAGGGTGGGGTGAGCCCAAACAGGTGTCGATGGAGACAGAGGTGCAGAAGGGTGGGGTGAGCCCAAACAGGTGTCGATGCAGACAGAGGTGCAAAAGGGTGGGGTGAGCCCAAACAGGTGTCGATGCAGACAGAGGTGCAGAAGGGTGGGGTGAGCCCAAACAGGTGTCGATGGAGACAGAGGTGCAGAAGGGTGGGGTGAGCCCAAACAGGTGTCGATGCAGACAGAGGTGCAAAAGGGTGGGGTGAGCCCAAACAGGTGTCGATGCAGACAGAGGTGCAGAAGGGTGGGGTGAGCCCAAACAGGTGTCGATGGAGACAGAGGTGCAGAAGGGTGGGGTGAGCCCAAACAGGTGTCGATGCAGACAGAGGTGCAAAAGGGTGGGGTGAGCCCAAACAGGTGTCGATGCAGACAGAGGTGCAGAAGGGTGGGGTGTGCTCAAACAGGTGTCGATGCAGACAGAGGTGCAAAAGGGTGGGGTGAGCCCAAACAGGTGTCGATGCAGACAGAGGTGCAGAAGGGTGGGGTGAGCCCAAACAGGTGTCGATGCAGACAGAGGTGCAGAAGGGTGGGGTGAGCCCAAACAGGTGTCGATGGAGACAGAGGTGCAGAAGGGTGGGGTGAGCCCAAACAGGTGTCGATGCAGACAGAGGTGCAAAAGGGTGGGGTGAGCCCAAACAGGTGTCGATGCAGACAGAGGTGCAGAAGGGTGGGGTGTGCCCAAACAGGTGTCGATGCAGACAGAGGTGCAAAAGGGTGGGGTGAGCCCAAACAGGTGTCGATGCAGACAGAGGTGCAAAAGGGTGGGGTGAGCCCAAACAGGTGTCGATGCAGACAGAGGTGCAGAAGGGTGGGGTGAGTCCAAACAGGTGTCGATGCAGACAGAGGTGCAGAAGGGTGGGGTGAGCTCAAACAGGTGTCGATGCAGACAGAGGTGCAGAAGGGTGGGGTGAGCCCAAACAGGTGTCGATGCAGACAGAAAGGGTGATATTAGCTCATGGAAATATCACACGCATACACACATACACACCTCACGGAGAAGCAGCACTGGCTCTTCTCCCCTTTCACACGGTGTTTTGTGCTCGTAATGTCAACCAGAATGCTCGTCTGACACCGGTAATGCTTGGAAAAGGGAGAAATGCGAAGAGCAAATGTCATTATCTGTGTTCACGTTCCTTCTCCTTTGAAGTTTCTTCGTGTCCTCCTGGGCTTTAAGTCTGAACATGAGCAAACACAGTGGCAGGAGTGTCTTTCTAAATATAACTGCGCTTGACAAGAGACTGAAACAGTGGATACCCTTTTACTTTGAAGAATTCCAATTACTGTCACTGTGTCGTGTGTGTGTGTCTGTGTGCGTCTGTGTGTGTGTGACAGAGCAAGGTGGTGTGTGTGTTTGACACACTGGTGTATGTGGGTGTGTGTATGGTATTTGTAAACCGTAATCCCCACACAATGCTGCTCAAGTGTCTTAGACAGCTGTGTGTGTAATTTCCCTGTAATTAGGGTTTATTCGAAGTAATGTAATGTGTCCTCCGACATCACGCTCACTCACAGGCAGACCAGCCACCACCGCCAACATCAACACAGGGAATAGCATCCTTTTCATTTGTTTCGGCCCCTCCGTTTTAAATTGGTTCTGCCGTAAGATGAATTTTTATGGGCCAGCAAAACTTGAGTAGTTAAATCATTCGGGCCCAGAAGAGTGGTCCACAATGCAAGGCCCTCTCCCTCGATCCCATCTATAGAGCACCAAGGATATATCATCCTTTATACAACAAAACCAATCTGGATTCAATTACAAGGCAGCCAGAGAGTGCAATTTATAACCAAAGTCCCAGACTGGCAAGATGGAGGAGGTCACGCCACACTTTGTAATCAACAGTTAACCCTCATTGACCTTTTAAACAGGCTGGCCACAGGCAACAGTTGTGATTTACAGTGCAGCACAAATACATTTACAATTCAGGACAAATAGTTTTCATCAGGTTGTGTTTGTGTGTGTGGAGCATTTCTCTTTCATGAAGGACTGAGTCATACAATAGTCAACTAGAACACAGACCCATAATAGAGTCACCAGTATTACAAATGGACACAGCTCTGTAAACTAATGACTCATTTGTAGGTTGGATTGTGTGATTCCACAGACATATACTGGGGTCTTTCACTTAAGTGAGGGTTTATGGTATGGAAACTTGAGTTAAGTGTGTAATATGATAATGAGAACATTTAAGTTTTACCGAAGTTTTTTTTTTGACTTGTAAGGTAATATGAGTTGAAGAACAACCATCAGACACAAAACAGAATTATCCTACGCTTGTGTACAGACATGTTGGGTGTTTGTGCAGCTCTTTCCTTCAGGATGTTTACAACAGTACAATTTTACCACAATCTGACTCTCACTCAGACTCTTATTCACACTCTGACTCGCATTCACACTCTGAATCTCACTCTGACTCACTTTGACTCCGATTCACACACTGACTCTCCCTCCGACTCTCCCTCTGACTCTGGTCGACTCAGGTTGTGACTTTGACTCTGTGTGTGTTCCCGTCCAGGTTCTACTGGGACCTGACCATGCTGCTGCTGATGGTGGGGAACCTGATCATCATCCCCGTGGGCATCACCTTCTTCAAGGACGAGCACACGCCTCCCTGGATCGTCTTCAACGTGGTCTCCGACACCTTCTTCCTCATGGACCTGGTCCTCAACTTCCGCACGGGCATCGTGAAGGAGGACAACACGGAGATCATCCTGGACCCGCAGCAGATCAAGATCAAGTACCTGAGGAGCTGGTTTGTGGTGGACTTCATCTCCTCCATCCCCGTCGACTACATCTTCCTCATCGTGGAGACGCGCATCGACTCGGACTTCTACAAGACGGCGAGGGCGCTGCGGATCGTCCGCTTCACCAAGATCCTCAGCCTGCTGCGGCTGCTCCGCCTCTCCAGGCTCATACGCTACATCCACCAATGGGAGGAGGTACAGCAACATCCAGTTCATTTAAGTGTTTGCATGCATTAACATAACCGTGATATTACTGATGATTGGTCACCAGTTCATTACGATAGTGTCAACCCTATCCCCATAGGCTTATATGGCAATTCAAAACAAGTCAGAAAACATGACACCAGCATATATACCACATTTTAAGCACATAATGCACTAGTGTAAGAAACAACTGATACAAAGCAATAGTAGTATATTTGTTGTGTTTTATGCCTGGCTGGGACTGTACTGTCCTAAGGCTGGACTGGTCGTACCGCTGGGCACTATGTGTGCTCTAAAATGAACAGTAAGCTCTGCAGTGGGCAGTCAAGAATTTCAGAGGCAGAAATTGGGCAATAACTATTCATGCACAGAGAGAGAGGCGGGGGGGGGGGGGAGATAGCGAGCTATAGATAAAGCTGGGGGATGGAGAGATAGAGAGGTAGTAAGAGAAAGAGAGAGAAAGAGACACAGAGAGAGGACGAGGAGAGAGACAAAGGGAACGAGAGAGCAAGGGGGAGGGAGAACGGCAGAGACGGCAATCGAACTAACAGCCACTCAGAGCACCGCACCATCAAACCATGCTGCATCGACGCCTCTTCCTATAGCCGGTTGGGCTGCATCCAGGCTGCTGCACGGGAGCTTGCAGCGTCCTGGGGAGATAAGAGTGTTTACTGGGCTCCACACCCCTGCTACCTTCCCTGGTGAAGGGAGAGCTGTGTCTGATTGGGGATGACTGCCTGAAGAGGCTGCTTGCTCGCTCGAGCTTCCCCACCACATCCGTGATGAGGCCTGGGATGCTGATTACTGCTCTGTGTGTGTTTTCATGGTGTGTGCGTGTGGGTGTGTGTGCGTTAGCGTGTCTGTCACTGAACGACTGTGTCTTGATGTGTGCGATGCATGCACGTGTGTGTGTGTTTGTGAGTGCTGTCTACCCCGGCAGGGGAGGTCTCAGAGCCCAGAGAAACGCTGGTGGAGTACAGGCATGATTATAATTACGGCTGGTAATTAGAAATGTTCCCATGTCCCCCTCTCGGGTGGATCCTCCAGCCCCTCTCCCAGAGGTAGGAGGTGGGAAGTAGAGAATGTCTCTGCCAGCCTGATACACCACCACTCCCCCCCCACACCCCCTACCCCCCACTGCCCCAACACGCCCCACCTCCACAAGATGACGTGGATAACCGCACCTCCCTCACACCCTCCCTCCACACACACACACACACACACACACACACACAGTGAGATGGGGTTCCCTACCTGAAGTCACCTCTAGGGGTTCATGTGGTCTCTGCACATTGTAGCAACCCAGGGGACTTGAAAGCCAGATTCACAATGACAATAGGAGACTCACCCCCCTATTTTGACAATCTGAAACGCAAGTATCAAAACGCAAAGGACAAGTAACTTTGTGGGCGGGACTCCGCCGCTGTTACTATTATACCAGCGTGATAAATGACTTTGCGCCTGGTGCAAATCTAAAATGGGTTGGTCTGAAGGAGCTACATTAGGCCTACTAATGGGTGTGGTTTGGGCGTAACGTGCAATAAACCAATTAGAGCGTCATCTCACATTCCCTTTAGGAGCAGCTTGTTCCACGGCGGATTGTTATTATAACGGTGGATTTGCCTGGCGCACGCCAGAAGCAGTTCACAGCCCAGGAGACCGACGTTCTCGTCAGGACCGTAAAAGATAGAAAAATGACATTGTATGTAAAAAGAAAGGCAGAGCAGTTTTCTCATAGCACTAAATTGCCCGCTCATGCTGCTCATTAATTTTTTTTCATATATATATATATATATATTTTTTTATTGTTTAGTTCTTAGAATTAGTTTAACTATTGTACTTTTTTTTTTTTACAATTTAAGACCGGTAGGCCTTATATGTTTATTGTTTGCGCCTTCCTGCCACAGTAAATTATGTGTTTGTGTAACATAGGCTACATGGCGAATAAACCGAAATCTGATTCTGATCATGGAGATGGGAGATGAAACCCACCCAAATTAGCTTTGGTTAAACAGGCGTGGGAGGAAATTGCCACAATTGTTACAAATCAAGTTCACATACAGAGATTTCTCATGAAAATATTTGTATAATCATTGAAGAAACACACCATAAATCAAAACAATGTAATGTAGCTTTGCAGAAAGACCCTGGCCTCGCCAGCAGTGTGCACCGACCAAGCTTGCGCCCTTAAAATAGCATCTGAATATTACGCCATTGACTTTAGACCACGTTTTTCCTGGTCAGTGGCGGAATTGTTTTTCGGAAACTGCAAAATAGCACCAGGGAACGTTTGCGCCGGGACACGCCTCCTTTTTCGCTGAACCTCCCACAGGAGCGCAAAGTCATTTCGACGTGCGTCTGTGGAGGGAAAAGTCGGCTTTGCGTCGAGTGAAAACTAGGAATGACACTAGTCAATTGCGCTGGGTGCAAGATAGGGCCCACAGAGACAGTTTGCTTTAACATAAAGTGTCCTTTAAAAGCTTATGCCAGGGAAAGGGTAGTGGGACAAACTAACTCAGGATTTTTCCCGTCTGTGGTCTGTCAGCCTTCATGCAGTGTTGTCCTATGGGGGGTTTAGAGCAGCGCGAGAGGTCAGACCTTTTTCCAGCCAATCTCCTTACTGAACAAAACTCCTGCAGTGTTGCCTCTCTGGTCCTTTGTTCCTCACTCCCCTCCCATGTGGCCTTGGGCTGGCTCCCTTAATGCCTTCCCCTGATCACCTGATGGGCTGCAGGTGTGACCAGTGCCATGTGCCAAGTGGCTGCAGCACTTGAACAGCCAGATAGACTCCCTCTATCACCTCCCCCAATCTGAACCTGTGGACCCGCCCCCTGTGCCGGATTGGCTGGTCTGTTTCCCCCTGGTTTTCTACAATATATACTTTTCTTCCAGTCATACCACCACACATGAAATGGGTATTGTAAAGGCATTCTTACCTTCATTTCAAATAGTGAATAATGCTATACTCTCTCTTTCTTCCTCTATTGTTGTGCCCACCCACGCACAAAAGCAGACACACTCATACTGACACTCACACTGATGCACACACACACACACGTACACACGCACACACAAAGTCTCTCTTATCCCATGTGGGTGTGGTCACCTGAGACCTGGGTTTTGCATGGACAATAGGAATGACTTTGAATAGATGCCACACAAACCACAACAAACCACACCGGAGACCTTGAGGCATTAAATCCTCTCCTCAAAATGGCAACCCAGTTCAGGAAGCATACATCTGCATACATCACAGCAGCAGTGCACACGGCAGGCATCTCCTTCCTGTCATTTCAGAGGTAGGACAAAAGCTCAAATTGGAGAGAATTCTCTTTTACTGCCCCCCCCCCCCACACTCACACACACCCCTCCCACGCAAACACTCACCTATGTGTGTGTGTTCGGTAAGTTCTGAGGAGTGAGAGATGGGAGGATGCTAGACGGTCACAGCGTTGGCGCCATTTGCATGTGTGAGTGCGAGCGTGTGTGAGTGCAAGCCTGTGTGTGTGTAAGTGCGAGCGTGTGTGTGTGTGTGTGAACGCGCGTGTGTGTGTGTACTGATCGGCACTGGTTAGGCAGGCAGAGCGAAAGGCCAGCTTTGCCTCGCTGGGGGAGGCCTGCAGACGCAGCCCTGCAGAAATGTCATCTGTCATCTCGGAATAACTTGTCGCAGAGATCTCACCACCTGAGTGACTTTTAGACTTTTTCCGTTGACAACTACATTTCAAATTACACAGTGTTTTTTTGTTGTTGTTTTTTTTCACACCGCCATTCAAGGTGTTGTTGAGGCGGCCCGACAGGCTATCTCTAATGAAATTCCTGAGTTCAGAGTTGAGCATCCTGGTGTTAGTTGAGGCAATACAGAGCCATATAAAATAACTACTGTTATAACTATATCAATAACTATTTGTTTATGCCGATCGAATAGAGAATGGCTCTCGCTCACTGCCTTGCCTTGCATATTAAAACCAGTGCTCTGTTTTACAGTGATGTGACCTTCGTCAGGCCTCACAGACCTGAAGGCTGAGAATAAAGAGGAACAGTGGACTCTGTGGTCCAAGTAGCAAAGCATAGCACACCCCTGCAGTGACGATGCTGGATCATGCTGCAGAGCAACATGCCATTGGACATGCTGCTCTGTCAGAGAGGGCGTTGATGATGGTGGTGGGGGGAGCAAAGTTGCTGGGAGGTGTGTGTGTGTTTGGGGGGGCTGTATGTGATGCCCAGAGCGACTGAGTGAAGAATCCGTGTTCCCACCTTCACAGGGCGCATAAGCTAAATGCTTTCCTTTAGGCCAGGCTCCTAGTCCCGGCCACACAACCCCAACAGCAGCCCAGACAGCCCGCCTCTGAAGACTCCCTCAAGCACATATCAGCGGTTAAGCGTCGCCCTCATTCTGTTGCCCAAATGTAGAGTGGAACATTTCAAAAGATATTCTAAAGTGTAACATACCTTTGTGACACAACGGACTGCGGCGACCCATATGACGAGACAGAAGCGATGCCCGAGCCACTGTGTTTACCAGTGAGATAACGACCACGCTGAGTGCATCCCTACTGGCGTGAGTGTGTGCGTGTGTGCGCGTGTCAATGCTAGCCCTGTCACAGATAATGACATTCTAAGTGGTGTGCAGATATCCATCAAAGGCATAGAGAGAGGGAGGAGGCGGGGACAAGCAGAGGGGGGAGGAGGAGGTGAAGAAGGAAGCGGAAGGGAGGGAGGGGAGACAGGGTCTACTATGAGGCGTCTCTCCTGTCGACCCCCGTCTCCCTGACAGCCAAGCTCCTCTCATTGTCATATTTCATTGGGATAAAAATAAAGACCCAGGCCGGATATGCTTCTCATAGGACTTGTCTCCTGCCATCAGAGAACCAGTGACTTGAATTAAATTAGTCAGCATGTTATTAAATCAAACTCAAAACGATTCACTAATGACTATGCCCCAAAAGGACCTCCCCCCCTTCACGCACGCACGCACACACGCACACACACACACACACACACACACACACACACACACACACACACACACATACACACAGATACCACCTCCACTTCCTATTTCAGATGCCATCGTCACTGTCACATGTAGTGATTGGACAAAGCAGTGCAGTCAGCACGGAGGACAAGGCACTGTGAAGACTAGGCTAGGCTACCGCAAGAAAAATAACCACCCAAAATACAGCAGCTAGACAGCGTCTAGACCATATTTGCCTTAGCGCGTAGCTATAATTTCCTTACAGGAGAAGACACTTCAAGAGAGGTCAACTCTCATAGCATCAGTGGGTGGATAACTGCGGTATGCCAGGCAATTATATAGCTTTGTGAACAGAGTGTTAGAAGCTGTGGGCCCAATACCATCTGTGTTTGTTAATGGTGTCGCAGGCAGGGAGTCCCTCTCTGTTAATAAAGGCATCTGGGATGGGGAAGATGTATGGTGTCGTTGCCCAGCAAGCTGAGAGCACCATGCAGAACGGAGGGTGTGTGTGTGTGTTAGGTGTGTATATAAAGGGATGTGTGAGATGGGGGGGCGGTGGGGGGGGGTTGCGAGCAAATACTCCACAAAAGAAATCCCCGGACGCTTGGATGAGCGCTAGCAACGTGCAAGACGTTAGCCCCCGCAGGCCTTCCGCCTTTCATTTCCACCCAATAAATTGTGGCAAATTATATAAATAAAGCATAAAAAAACAACCAATCAGACCCCCATGTTGGCGACCCGCTACCTTGGCCAAGGACTGCTCTTTCAGAGATAAGAAAGCCAAGAAGAATGGGTTTAATGGGGTATTATTGAGTGCACAATGAGGCTTGCCGGCAACACTGACAGCTCCTCAAAAATGTGAATGCTCCTTGTATGATATTAATACCCACCGCAGGGAGCCTTTAAAGGAGTATTACAACCAAACGTGTAATCCTGCTCACACCCCTTTCGTTGCTGCTCGGTAGGGGTCTAAGTGGGAGGGAAGCCCTGGTTTTTGCCCCCCTCCCATGCCCCCATGTCGGGTTTAGATGGGTCATGGAACCCCCCCCACACACACACACACAGGTACTTTTTAATCTCCATCTGTTCTATAGCCAGTACTTGTGTATGTGGGTGGGTTTGAGTGAGTGCATAAGTGAAGTTGTCTTGACACCCATTAACCCCCCTCCCATCTTTGTGTTTTAGTATTGCTCATGTTGACCCCATTGTGAGAGACACTGAGGAGTCCCATGGGCTGAACTAAAATCATAAAAGAGGGGGTTTGAGGGTGCGCAGAGCGTTGTGAAAAGAGGCATCAGTGAAAACAATGTGAGTGAATGATTCGTCTTGGATTTGGCGGCGACACTTCACGCCAAGCATTCATCATCATTAGGGAGGGAGACAGGAAACACCAGATGCCTGAGCCTAGCGCTTCCTCTGCTGTGTCTGGACTGCCTCTTCCTCCATTCTGGGACACATGCAGCTATTCTCTCACCTGGACCTTGTGCTCCTCCCTCCATCTGTCTGCCATGACTTGGCAGCTGCCTCCCCGACTTCCTGTCTGTCCTAGATAGCTTCCTGTCACACACTGATGTCCCCACATTGCTCAGATGGCCTCACATCGTTCCTCACCTAGCATGTTGTTTCTTGACGTTAGTTTCCTTTTACAGCCTGACTTTGTTTCGCTTTAAATTTGTATACATTTATTTTCTGTTCATTTTCCAGTTTAAGGCGAACAGAAATCATGAATTTTCATGAGGTCCATGCTGCAAAGATAAAAAAGATAGATTGGTATAAGCCTTAGTGAATTGCATTACACTTCCAAAACAGGTCAATAACTTAATATCTCATGCACACAGTTTTTGGCTTAATAGCTTGTCTATTAATACTATGCAGGTGAATGAGCTTTATTTAAAGTGTAACCCATGAACGGGTAACCCAACGTGTGTGCGTGTGTGTGTGAATGAAACACACATGCACGCATACACTCACACACACACACACACACACACACACTCTAGCACACTCAAGCACACACACGCACTTATAGCAGTGCTGAGGTTATCCTTCCTGTCATTGTGAGAGACCCTGCCCTTAAGATACCTTTGTGGAGTGTCTGTGTGCCTCTATCAATCATTGGCCTGTTGTTTACTGTGATAGTAATGGTGTCAAGATCACTGCATGGTCCTATCAATTAAAAGCAGGAGACTGGAAATCCATCATCCTTAATGCAATGCGGTGTGCTCTGCAATGCAGTGGGCCCAGCAATGCGTGTGAGTGTGTGTATGTGTTATTCAAATTAGATTATCCTCACTGGCCAACTGCATTCCAGCATTTAGAGATCTTCTGTGAGAAAGGAAAAAAAAAACAGAGAGAGCGAATTCTAAGGAGAATCCTGGAGTCGGAGGAAGAGAGAGATGCATTCCTCAGCTCCAAAATAATGACCCTTTAATAACCCTGTATCAGAACAGACTTTTCCCATTTAGCTGGAGCGGTTTGGGGTAATTGAAAGACAGTCCTCTCTTCCTCAGCAGGAGTTGATTTGAATTGACTGTGAGGCTGAGAGGGGAGATAGGGACGTCTCTCCTCCCTCAGCCGCAGTGTTTGAAAGCTGCTCCAGCTCAAGGTGGAGATTTGCATGGCATTATTCAGGATAGGGCACTCCCAACCAACACTGAGAGAAGTTCAGGAAGCTGATTGGGGCCATAATTTTTTGGCAGGGCTTACAGCCTTAAGGACTGGTTTTGGACATGACCTTTTAATTATTTTCTGACTTTGGGACATTGCTTCATTTACTTAAACTAAGTCATATGAGTTCCCTCTTTGAGTGTCCCTGTGTTTTGCTGTGGATGAGTCTTACTAATGGAGTTTCTCTACAATGTCTTAACCACCAGAAACAAAATTGTCTTTTATTATAAATCTTTGTTTTCACATAGCTTGTCAAAGATTAGTTTGCCTTGTGCGTTTAGCCCGAGGGCCAAGTGGAATATTAGCATGTTAATTACATAAAAAACACTCATGGGGAATGTAAACTGATAATTAATTCAAATTTTGCACTCAGACACTGTGAGCTGTATGTTCTGTATATTTTATACCTCAATCCATTTTTAATCAGGAGAAAATTGCCACATTTGAATGCATCACCTATCAGGCTATCGCTGAGCAAAGCCAAGCCCTGCACCCTGGGTAAGATAACGCTTACCCTCTGCTGCCTCTGAAATACAATTTCACAAATTGAGGAAGAAATATCAATCTCAATGTGCATGGAGACAGTATGGGACCCTTCATGATTTATTCATTGAGCCACAGAGTGATTTTACAGCTCTTTAATGTTATGGAATGTCATTTAGTTCCGGGTGGAAGAGTCAACATCACAAGCTATTGGCTCGTATTAGATAACACATACCTTATTGTGTCTGAAGGGGGAAAATGGAGGCTTCTTAAAAACAAATATCGCTCGCCGGCGTTGAGCGCAGCTGTGGGGAGGGAGGAGGAGAGGAGGAGGAGAGGGGACACGAGTGGCCGTGTAGATTGAGTGAGGAAGGCGCAGCCGGGCGAATGACTTGGCACAGATGATGTAAATGTGCCTCGGGCGAAAGAGGCTCTGAACAAGAGACAGGGGAGTACAAGAGAGATGGAAAAAGAGAAAGGAGAGACAGAAAGTAGTAAAGAGAGAAAAATAGCACAAGGAGATTGACTCTGAATCCAGAACAAAGTATTGGTCCTGGGCATGCTTTTGGCACCCTCCTAACAAGACAGAGTGGATGTTACTAGGTGACACTGTGACTGATTGTCCCTGTGACTAGGTGACCCTGTGACTGGGTGACACTGTGACTGGGTGACACTGTGACTGATTGTCCCTGTGACTGGGTGACCCTGTGACTGGGTGACACTGTGACTGGGTGACACTGTGATTGAGTGACACTGTGACTGGGTGACACTGTGACTGGGTGAAACTGATTGAGTGACACTGTGACTGGGTGACACTGTGACTGGGTGACACTGTGATTGAGTGACACTGTGACTGGGTGACACTGTGACTGAGTGACATTGTGACTGGGTGACACTGTGACTGGGTGACACTGTGATTGGGTGACATTGTGACTGGGTGACACTGTGATTGAGTGGCACTGCAGCACCCACACCGATGTGCCAGAGACATCAGAAGGATGGCAGCTAACAGAGGTGTTTCTGCCAGTCTGTCACCATGCCCTTCTACACACACAACCAAACACACGCACACAAACACACACACAAACACACACAAAGACACTCAGAAACGTCCAACAGTCAAATGAACAAGCACAATTCTTTTGTAGGTAATGCTGATTACTGTATGTCAGGAAGGAGAGTCTGACTGAAGGTGTGTGAGAGAGAGAGAGAGAGAGAGAGAGAGAGAGAGAGAGAGAGAGAGTGTGTGTGAGAGAGAGAGTGAGTGTGTTGTTATCGCGGTGATGCAAATAGTGTGCGTAGGTGTGGGTTCTGTGTGTATGGCCTGTCTGTCTATCCTCCTGTTCTCTCCATGGCTGAACAACAAAAGGGGAGAGATGGAATATCCCTCTCAGAACCATAAGCTTTTAAACTGGGCTGAGTGGCTTTTAATAAGGAGGAGAGCAGTTAACAGTGCACACCGTGCCACTCAATGGGATTAAGTGGCTTTAAATTGTTGAGGCCATTAAAAATTCACACCAGCAAAGACATCCTTCAGCTTCTTATGAGTATATTTATCATTAGGATTAACAAACCCCACCGCCCCTTACTCACACACGCGTGTAAATAAACACATACACACACCCACACACATACACACAGAGTCAAGCCAAGGCTCTTATCCTTTTACCATTATTGTTGTTATCTAAGTGGTTGCTTACAGTGATTCAGTGTTAAATCTTTCTGATAGATAAAGCTGATGTCCCAGGTGCCCCTTGTCCCCTCCCCCACCCCTCTCCACTTAGCTTTGCACGACTTGATCAAACCCAGACCCATTGGCAACATCTGCATGGAGGCATGGCTATTGCGTAACATGCCACATCGGTTCCATACCAGTCCAGACCCCTACAGCATGCTGAGAACATGGTGGCCTGGAACAAAGCTGAGATTAAACTCAGACAGACTCAGCGCAGTTACAACTGCAGCGCTGCAAAGCCTCCTTGACCTTGTTCCTCCAGCTGGAGAGTGGAGATGGAGAGTTCAGGGAACAAGGTGAGAGGTGGGTCTTTGGGGAAATTCTCTTTCTTTGAAAGCAGAGAGCAGTTAAAAGGTTTGGTCAGTCTATGTGTCGGTGTGTCTGATTCTAACGGGACCTGAGAATTGGAGTCCTCTTCTGACTCTTGGCTCTGAACCAGCGTCGATTTGAACATGCTGCGCCGACGGCCCCTCCTCACACAACACTGTGTTTCTGTCACAGAAACAGACTTTGGGTGATGTTCTATAACATGACTGTGGGTAGAAGACTGTTATTTCTAGCTGAAATAACCTGCCGGAGTGATCGATTTGTACTCGTATGTATATTATAAATTTACAACATCATGACCAAGTTGTGTGCTTCTTCCTCAGATATTCCACATGACCTATGACCTGGCCAGTGCCATGGTGAGGATCGTCAACCTGATTGGTATGATGCTGCTGCTGTGTCACTGGGATGGCTGTCTGCAGTTCTTGGTGCCCATGCTGCAAGACTTCCCTGCTGACTGCTGGGTGTCTAAAAACAAGATGGTGGTACGTGGTCCTCTCTGTGCATGTGTCTGTTTGTCTCTCTCTCTCTCTCTCTCTCTCTCTCTCTCTCTCTCTCTCTCTCTCTCTCTCTCTCTCTCTCTCTCTCTCTCTCTCTCATCTCTCTCTCTCTCTCTCTCTCTCTCTCACACTCTCTCGCACTCTCTCTCTCTCTCTCTCTCTCTCTGTCTGAATCAGATTACTCCTCTCCTCTGTCTTATCTCATCTCCCTGATGCTGTAATTACTGTACTAAGCCCACAAGCATCATGGGAGAAAGGGCCGTTTGCATTCCTCTCAGCCAAATCAAATAAGTTTCATTCCTTTTATTCCCATAGTCCACCCTTGCCACTTCCTTTTTGTGTTTTCTTTATTTATTCAATTTTCCGTCTTTTTCTATTCTGAGCCTCCAGGCGTCCTATTGATCTTCTAAATTTTGAGGGTGAAAGTTGCCGGGACCTCACATGAAATAAAGTTTTCTGCAAAAGACAAAGAACCTTAGCCTCTGTCCACACCTCCAACATCCCCCCTTTACACACACACACATGCGCATGCACAACACAAACCACACCACCTCCTTCTCCAATGATGGTCAAGTGTTAACATCTTCTCAAGTGAGCTCTCATGCCCTGTATTACAGTCATTCCAGCACAGTGTTAGTGGGGGCCGTCGCGATTGGAGCCCCAGGGAGAGGGGGTGGGCCGCCCCTGCAATGGAGTTCTCTCTGAGGCCCAGTCTGTCTGAAGTGGGACCCTGAATCCCCAGTGGAGGTGGGGTGGTCGGTGGAGGACAGTAGACAGTGTCCTGACTTGATTCAAGGAGGCAGACTCTTTTTGAGCTATAGAAAAAAGGAAGGAGGAGAAAGAGATATTGAGAGAAAGAAAGAGCTGATTTATTATTCCTAGGATTTGTTGGCTGAGCTCATGGCAACTTGCAACCCTCAAAGAGGATTATTGGTGGATTTTTGAAAATTCTGTCCCTGACACACACAAACACTCTTGCACATGAACAAGCACCAGAACACAAGCACAGACACAAATAAACAAGCACCAAAACACAAGCCCAGGCACTCTTAAGATACACACAAGCAAGCACACACACAATCACATTCAATTCGAATGAGACCTTTAAAGACAGCAGCCAGTGATAGCATCTTCCAAGGACCTGTGCCATGGTTCCCCCTGTGCTGTGCCAATTTGATGGGTCAGACAACCCTACTGCAGATACACAACCCTACACTGCTGCAAGGACCACACGTATGCCTATACACGGATACACGCATACATCAATTCCACTAAGTTTAGACCCCGTGCTGCATGTAGCATGTATAACGCAGGGGGTAAGCCACTGGTTGGCCTGGGTAGGCACAGGCCTACCTAATATGTTCTAAGGCCACAAAATGAAAGTATCTCCAAAAAATTATGCACTGGGTGCACATCGCAAAGTAAATAAGTAAAAAAAAACTGAAAAGATGCCTATCCGTATTTTTCTAGGCCTACCCAAAAATATTTTTCTGGCTACGCCCCTGGTATAACATTATCATCAGAATGCACTTTGTTTTGCTCTGGCCCCAGTAAACATTGATCAATTAATCCCATTACTTAGTGAAATGCACCCTACCAAATATATGTTGCATGGCATTCCAGCACCCTCTGGGACTGACTATCTCTCTGACAGACAGTTAGCTACTGTAGACAGACACACAGTCTGACCGCCTTTTTAATATTGTCAGGTACACAAAGATGGTGTTCTCTAGCTTGTACGCTTCCGTCACGCTCTGCTGGATCACTCCCCCCGTCAGGAACCCTCAGAGCTGGCGTGTTGTCTCTCCTCGTACAGTATCCTCGTCCCGTCCTCTTATCTTTTTACCTTTTTTCTTTTTTAGGGGAACACTAATAACGTTGTTATCTCTTCAGGTACCCCCCACCCATCGAACCCCCATTCCACTACCCCATCCTCACCCCCCACCCCCACCCCTGTGAGTGGAAATGAGTTTGAAAGCAATTTGGACCTGTCACCTCAGGTGAGGCCTGATATTGATTTGGCGTGGACGACCACAGGGATACAAAGGGAAGGGGGCAATTTATCCACAAACGAGAAAACTCTCATTTTTCTAAATAGCTGCCCTATTTTTTTGACTTGCAGGCCTCTTGTGCCAGGTACTGCCTATCCACTCAATCATCCACTGGTTCTTTCTCTCTCTCTCTTGCCCTCTATCGCTTTCTCTCTCAAGATTCTGTCTGATTGTCATCAGCGTGCTTAAGAGGATCCAGTCCAGATGAGTGTCGTTACACGTGTTGTGATTCGTGCTAGCTATATGGAACTCGAGCTAGGATCTCTAGGATATCTACAATAAGCATACCCACCTCTTTATGTTTCTCTCTCGCCTCACTCACCCCTCTCCACCTCTCCCCCTCTCTTTGCCTCTCTCTCCCAGAACGATACTTGGGGACAGCAGTACTCGTACGCCCTCTTCAAAGCCATGAGCCACATGCTGTGTATTGGGTACGGCATGTATCCTCCGGTGGGCATGACTGACGTGTGGCTCACCATTCTCAGCATGATAGTGGGCGCCACTTGCTACGCCATGTTTGTGGGGCATGCCACGGCGCTCATCCAATCACTGGACTCTTCCCGGAGACAGTACCAGGAGAAGGTGAGTCAAAATGGCTGCTGAACAGAGGGGGGAACCTCTCTTCTCCTTTTCGCTGCTCTTCTCGCCTTTCTAAGCTGCTCTGTATGTGTGTGTGTTTGGCTGAGTGTCCTGGAGCTGTGTGGTCGTGGGAGAGACTGGCCCCTGCCCTCGGGGTGCCCCTGGGCCCCTCCGGCCCCCTCCGAACCCGGGCCCCTGCCTCCTGGCTCCGCGTGGAAAGGCACTGGCAGCTGGTCAGGACGTTCCCAGGCCTGCTCTGCGATGCCCTGTCTCTTGGTGTGCCCATTGTGGGTGATAATGAGCTGAGCGTCCAGGCTGCCACATGGCCTACCGTCTGTGGTCTGAGAAACAGAGGGAGGGATGCATGGACGGAAGGACGGATGGAGGGAGGGAGGGTGGAGACCCTGTGGAGAGGGACCGAGGGCGAGAGAGGCTGGAAATAGACTCCCACCCAGAGATGGAGATTGAGACGGGAATGGGGAGGGCGGGGGGAGACTGGAGCGAGAGAAGAGAAAGATGGAGAAAGAGAGGAGAGGGATAGAGGGGGTAATGGAAGACAGGTGGAGAGAGGCTGCTGTAGATCAGCTGCTCTGCGCCAGTCCTCCTCCAGAGAGCCTGTGCGCGTGTGTGTGTGTATGTTTCAGGCCCAGTCTGTCTGTTTGTTGACACGCCACACGCTTGCGAGTGTGTGTCCCGACAAAGCTAGGCAGGGAGAGCGAGGCGGGAGAACAATGTGGCCGGTGAGAAATGAAAAAAGAGGGATGAAAAAGAAATACAAAGGAGGAAAAAGGTCCAAGTGAGAAGGGAAGTAGAAGTGACTGTATGACTATTGGTGCAAGTGCTTGCTTGAGTTGCTGTTTAACTTGTGGGAGAGCAGACTGCCTCTCATCCCAGTGCACACCTGGCCCCCAGCCCACAGTCTAGTGTGCTTCGAGGTAAACCACAGCTGAGAAGCTGAACAGCTGTCCCTCCTCCAATCAGAACGCACGCCAGTGGCGTCTGGGGTCCCGACACCCTCCCCGGGCCATACCCTTCTCTGCCACCCTCCCTGGGCCCTGCCCTGCCACCCTCCCTGGGCCCTGCCCTGCCACCCTCCCTGGGCCATGCCCTGCCACCCTCCCTGGGCCCTGCCCTGCCACCCTCCCTGGGCCCTGCCCTGCCACCCTCCCTGGGCCCTGCCCTACCACCCTCCCTGGGCCCTGCCCTGCCACCCTCCCTGGGCCCTGCCCTGCCACCCTCCCTGGGCCCTGCCCTGCCACCCTCCCTGGGCCATGCCCTGTTACCCTCCCAAGGCCATGCCCTGTTACCCTCCCAAGGCCATGCCCTGCCCTGCCACTTTCCTGTGGTCCCTGTCTCTCCATGCCTTGAAGCCTTTGAAACAAAACACAACCTCTCTCTTCTTATTTCCTTTTCCCACTCTCTCTCTATCTCCGACTCTCCCACACACACACACTTACACACACTCACATGAATGGATAGATTCCAATTAATATTTAAGTGTGTTGGTTTTCTCTCTCTCTCTCTCTCTCTCTCTCTCTCTCTCTCTCTCTCTCTCTCTCTCTCTCTCTCTCTCTCTCTCTCTCTCTCTCTCTCTCTCTCTCTCTCTCTCTCTCTCTCATAAGTACTTCAATGATTCTTGGTCCAGTCTGGAGCTAGCTAGCTTTAAATACCTCCACCAACTCAAACAAGGACTGGACTGATACTAGACAGTTCCTCTCCTTGACTCCTCTCCAGAAAGTTGATTCAGCCTGGATGCAGTTGCCAGTTTTGTCTTTTCATGGGATGGTTCATTGGGATTGATCCTCTCAGCACGACGAGTCTCTTCTCTCATGGAGGATGTTCTGAACTTAGCTGCATGTGAAGAGCAGTGTTCTACTCGGCCTTTGTTACGTGCCAGCCTCCCTCAGGGGACTATATTTTCTCTCTCACACAAATCCCACACATATGCACCTTGTTCTCTCTCTCACACAGTCCATTCACATGTACCTTGTTCGCTCTCTATATCTCTTCTCTGCAGAGCGTATTAGTATATCGCACAAACTATCCCCCCCCACCCGCCCGGTCTAACAGCAAACCCAACCCTACCACCATAACTAACACATTTTCTGCTGGAAACCCTGCACTCAGACATGACACAAATGACAACGATGATGCGGACAGGGCAGAGGGAGAGAGCAGAGGGAGAGAGCAGAGGGAGAGAGCAGAGGGAGAGAGCAGAGGGAGAGAGCAGAGGGAGAGAGCAGAGGGAGAGAGCAGAGGGAGAGAGCAGGGAACCGAGTAGCAACATGCCACATTTATCTGCCCCCTTAACTCCTCTTTCCCGCGGGCTCAGATGAGCTCAGCCCCCTGCTACTTCATTTGCCGGAAATGAGCCGTGAAGCTAGCAAGCTAGCTGCAGCTACAGCCTGGGTATGTTGATGTGGCTAAACAGGGTGGGGAAGGAAAGGAGGGATGGAGGTGTGCAAGGGGCCGTCTGGCAGAGTGGCAGGATGACAGTGTGGAGGTGACATACGGGTGACAGTTTACTGTAACTTGGACGCAAAACAGACTGAGTCGATCCCCTCTGGACAGAGATGGAGAGATGATGAAAGAATAGAGAGAGAAAGCGTGAGAGACTGAGAGACAGAGAGAGATAGAAATTCTGTGAAGAAAGTTAAGAAGCCTGCGCAGCGGGGAGAAAAGGGAGGAGGGAGAGAAAAAAAAATGTTTGCAGTGCTCACAAAGACGGCACAAAAATGATCATCAGAAAGCCTGAGCCTAATCGGCTGTGAATGGAGAATTCTATTACAATGTGGCTCCGTGTGATAAACGCTCAGCCTGTCAGAAGCTGGCGAGGGGCCTTCAGCGAGCTCTTAAAGGAAGTGAGGATCTGTGATCGTTGTACCACAGACTGGAGAGGCGAGCAGACGTCCTCTAAATACAGACGTCTTTGAACCGTGACCCAGGGTGAGATGCCAGAGATCCAGGACGTTTGTTTGACCCTCTGTTAGGATCATTTCTTTATTAAGTAATGCACTGAGTCGTCGGATTCAAAGACAGTACATTTTATGCTTGCCGGCGAGGAGACAAAATCTAATTGCAATACAAAGTTTGACCATATTATTCACTCAACACAGATAAGGTTAAACACATTTATCGCACCTCTAGTATGATAATGGTCCGCCTAGGTCAGTTTGTTTACGTAAGCCTAGTGTTATCTATAGGTCATGTGGGGTGGGGGTTCTGTACTAGAAAGAAATGCTAAGCTAATTAAACATTCTGTATAAGAACTAGTTTTGAACTAGGTTGGGAAGTGATTTGTGCAAATATATGGTTGTATTTATCATCTGAGCAATATTTCAAAAGCTAATTGTTCCGGTAGAGAGGGCAACAAGCGTGCGTGTTAAAGGAGAGACGCTACATCCCTCTCTCTGACCTGATTCTTTCATTACGTCGTTGTGACAACCGACGTTTTCAGCATTGCCCGCGGGGGCTATGTGTGGTTCTATACCTACCAGGTGCTGGGTCACACTCTGTGTATCCTTAAGCAACCCCCCCACCTACCAGCACACACCACACACACACACACACACACACACACACACCACTCCCAACACAGATGAAACGTGTGTAAGATTATACCAGGCCTCACTCCTCCTCATCTGTTCCATTTTCCTCACTCCCCCCCCCCCCCACACACACAAACACACAGCAACTCAGTGTTACTGTTGCACGTGTCTGCAGTACAGTAGCTGAAGGTGTGTGTTGGAGGAGAGATCCACCTATTTCCCTGGTGGATTCCTCCATCTTGTTCCCAAGCAAGTTAAGACCTGCATCGCACAAAGAGAATTATATCTCCCCAGATTGGGTGCACAGAGGATGTACAGCTGTGTGTCTGCCTGCCTGCCTCCATGCCTACCTCTCAGCTAACCTGCCTCCCAGTCTGCCTCCTCGCCTGCCTCCCAGTCTGCCTCCCAGTCTGCCTCAATACTTGTCTCGCTGCCTGCCCGCCTCTCAGCCCGCCTCTTAGCCTGCCTCCATGCCTGCCTCCCTCCATGCTTGCCATATTAAACTACTGTGATTTGGTGGACTAAAAGAAAAACAAACGCATCTGTCATTTGAAATTACATCTACACATCTCTGCATTGCGGTTTTGGCAGCGCATGCCTTACTGTCCGACTCAACTGGAAGTAGCCACAATGTGACCATGGGAACAACCGGCCACGCCAAAGCCTGGGATGGGCGGAGCAAATGTCGCTGTTGCAAATGGTGTTCCAGCTAGTTTTAGCTTGGCACGCATTCTGTATGTATGTGTGTGTTGTGTGTTTACTGAGTGTTGCAGGCGGTGCTGAGTGATGAAACTGCCAAAGGGGGGGTGGTGGAGGGGCTTGTTGGTAAAGCCGCATGTTGTGACATGCCAGCCCCCAAATGGCTTCAGCGAATGACACACACACATGCACACAATTGCTAGCACACACACACACACTAATCTCTAATTAACACTTGGCAGTTAAGCAGTGGCTCTTTGGGGAATGATTAATGCCCCCCTTCCCCCCCCACTTCCCCCCCAAACACACACACACCAACCTGATTGCCCCTTGGCGGTAATACTTTTGGGACCCTTCCCGTCGTCCCTTTCATCACCAAAACCCACATCATTGTTCTTCCCCATGTATTCACCCTGCTCAGGCGATCTGCTCTCGTCCCTCGCTCATTCAGAGAGAGAGAGCAGCTTCTTGCAGTAGTGCTGTTTGGGGAGTTGAAGAGGACAGTTGAGTGCTTCCCTTACTATCAAGCCAGGCACAGAGAGCGCTCTGCTGTGGACAAGTTGATCTGCTTTAGACTTTCTGGCCTCCTCCTAGCCTCCCTCGTCAGAGCTGGAAGCTCTTCTCATTACCCAAGGGCTCGACTGATGGCGTTAATCTGAAGGGTGTTAGATTCCCTTTTTTGCCTTCTGTAGCTCTCTCTCTCTCTCTCTCACACTTTCTCTCTCTCTCTCTTTCTCTCCCTTTCTCTCTTTTTCTCTCTCTCTTCTCTCCCTCCTCTCTCTCTCTCTCTCTCCTCTCTCTCGCTTTAGCTGCTGAGTCAATGCTCTCCCCCCCCCCCGGCTCACAGAGCCCCCACATTACAACACGTTTGATCACTTAGCTGTAGCCTATGTCATGTCAAATTGCAGTTTCAACAGAGATGTATCGGGTGTTGGATCAGGTGGTTGCTTGGAAGTTCACTTCCTTCTTTTTCTTTGTTGTGGCCTGTTTTGATTGGCTGGACATGGAATGGTCAAGGGTGCTTTTTCCGGGGAAAAACTGCCGAGTGAGCGTGGCGTACTTGATTAGTATGAGTGGCATCTTAGAAAAGGACACACCCTTATTGTTCAGGATCCCAAGCCAGTGGAGCCAGTTGCAGAGCTTATCCTTCCTCACAGCCTGTTTCACAGTGACAATCGAGACAACAGGGACCACAGTCATCCATGGCTGTCAGTGCTGAAGCCTCATAGCCCACCTTCTCACCACAATGAGGGGAACATCCCCTGGTGAGTTGGGAAACCCTCTCCAGCAACACACACACAGACTGACACACACACACCTACACACACAGACTGACACACAGGCACACAGACGCACAAACACATAGAATTTCAATATAAGTCATAATTGGTGTTCATCCATGATCTGAATTTGGGTCAAATGTATTATTATGTGATCGTGTACATCCTTCGTGTGACAGGTGCAATTTCGAAGGCTTTATTTATCAACATGTGTATCACAAATCCTGCCAACAGAAGGAGAGAGAGAGAGAGGATAGAGAGAGAAAGAGAGAGAGAGAGAGAGAGAGAGAGAGAGAGAGAGAGAGAGGAAGAAACATGAAGAGGAGAGAGGGTAGGGAAAATAAATGTTTAAGAATTATAATTAAGTGGCTGACATCTCTTCTGGAAAATAAATTATTCATGTTTTATTTGGTTAAAAAATGTGCATCCTCTAGGAGAGTAAAAGAGGAGGGAGGCAGGGAAAGGGAAGGGGGGATGGATGAGGAGAATATAACTGGAGGGATTGGCGACCATAAGAGAGAGGGCTTGAGATAGAGAAAAATTAGCCTGGCAGCCAGCCCAATTTATCCCCGCCCACAAAAAAATGTGGTGGGGAAGTTGGGTCTGGAGGGGCTCGTATTGGGGACAAACTATATAAAACCAGGATCTGGGTGGACCAATGAAATTGCCAGGGCGGGCTTTATACGATGATGGACAGATGATCGACAGTAACGTAATCAACAACGTCACGAAAGAGCGCTTGGGTTGAATTTGTTTTCAACAAACAACATATTACGTTGCTCTGATTGGTTGTAGATCTATCCAATTGAGTGAAGAGGCATTTGTTTTACGAGTTCGATTGAAACACGCCCCATAGTCACAGCCCAACAGAGAGTTATCAGACTCATATTCTGACTAGAATTATGAGTATGACAACGTCAGGCTGGAGAAAAATACAGTTGCAAAAAAAAAAACGACACCAAAACACAGCAGTGTGGTTACTCTGTGGAGGGAGAGAAGTATAGAGAAAAGGGGAGGAGGGAGAGAGAGAGTGATTCAGAGGTGAGAAGAGCATCACCTAAATAAAGCGTGGCTTCAGACACCAGGGGGCTGTGGTGAGGCGGCCTGGGGGGGGGGGGGGGGTGAAGAGGAGGGCTCATGGGTCATGGTCCCCCCTACCAGCACTCTAACATGCTAGAGCTAAACTGATTGTGATCAGAGCAACCAACACTATCAGCCTTGCTAATTCTGTCCCCCACCATTCACCGCAGTGCTGTTGTAGCCAGGCAGGGCCTGTAGCAGTGCTCTTCCTTAATGCTGGACGAGAATACCTTACAGTAATATCCTGTCACTGGAGAGGATGTTATCAGCCAATCACATCATCAGGAGAGACCGTCCCCTCTGTTTGTGTAGCGCTGTGTGCCGGTACTACAGCTCCTTCACTCTGGTCTCAGCCTTCATTGAGAAAACAAGAAATCTTTCGAGTGAGGCTCTAATAGTGACAACAGTAAACAGCCGAGCATTATCTTCAAAGCTTGCCGATTGTTCACTTAGGCTTATGGACTTCCGTGCAAAGGAGGAATCTCATTGTAACTCGAAACCAAGCTGGGGATAACTGGACAGATCATGCAGAGGCTGTGTTTCTGGGGTCAGGCAGGGAAGGGCTGTTTGAAGATCGGTTTGAAGGCCAGCTGTATGTTACAAGTAAATGGCCCATAGCTCTAGACATCATGAACTCTGTGCTCAAGGTTAAACCACACTATTTTACATGTTCACCTCATTGGCAGTCTCTCCATAAATCATGCCTATAATTTACACCGTTATTCAATGAAGATTTCATTCCAAAAGCAATGTCAAGATTTCTAAGCTTGAGTGATTTCGAGTTGAATGCGGGTTTGTTGACAACTTAATCAAATACCAACGGAAATGGATATTGATTTTATGTTGATATTATGTTTACAGTCAGGACTCTGCCCGTCAGGCTAATACTTTATGTGTCACATGAGGCGGAGTGTGTGTGCGTGTGCGTGTGTGTGTGTGTGTGTGTGTGCGTGTGTGTGCGTGTGTGTGCGTGTGCGTGCGTGCGTGTGTGCGTGTGCGTGCGTGTGTGTGTGTGTGTGAATGTGTGTGTGTGTGCGTGTGTGTGTGTGTGTGTGCGCGCGTGCGTGTGTGTGTGTGCGTGTGCGTGTGCGTGCGTGCGTGCGTGTGTGTGTGTGTGTGGTGTTCAGCCAATGAGGTGGGAGACAGAGGTGTTTCTGTGAAAGAGCTCATCTTCTGGAAAGGAAGAACAGTGGCTCATTCTGTGATTCTTCCTCAAATCAGTAAATGTATGCCAAGGGATTTCATTTGAATAGACTTCTTAATAACAGATTCAAATGCTTAGCACATGGCAAGGGCTTATAATTCTTCTCCCAGATGCCTTGGGAATGAACATCTTTACAATCTTTATTTTTTTTCCGGCTCACTCTTTCTTTTCGGAGTCCTCTTAATTACTTTTGTAGATTCGCCATTGATTTCCATCAAAGATCTTGCCATTATTAATCCTAGCTTTTTTTTTTTATGAATATGCATCATGCAGGACAATGTGTGAATCAAAGTGTCCTGCACAGTACCTTAATACAGCGAGGACAGATGGAGGGAAGAAGGGGGCCATGAGGTCTATAATCAATCCCTGCCCGTGCAGGAACATGTATGTGCGTGTTTGCGTCCTGAATAGGTCTTGGGTCGGGTTCAGACATAAATATGCGGCCTGAACCATACTCTCATCCCCACCTCCGCTATGCTCTGTCATTCTGGGATGAAGGGATGGAGGAGGTTCAGGGGCCTGCTCTGAGACAGATGGACAGAGGCTGGGCTAATTCCGGAGGAGGAGCGGGATAGAGGCAGAGAAAGAAAAGGCTGGAGGTCAGAACTGTCACTTCTGAAAGAAGGGAGCGTGAGAGGAAGAGGGCGACGGGGGAAGGAGGAGGACACAGACCGAGGCAGAAGGAGATGGAAGAAGGAGACTGAGATGAAGAAGGGAGTGTGTGTGCGCGGCTGCGTGTGGGGCGTGTGTGTGTAAATGGAAGCGAGAGGGTGAGTTAGTGAGAAAGAGAGGGGGATAAGGAGCTGCCAAGGGCCTACCTGGCCAGAGGGGTTATATATATGACGTGGCCACATCCCTCTGCCAATCCATCCTCCTGACTCCATCTAGATCCTCTTTCTAGATCCTTCCTTCTACCCTCCTCCCTATCTCCTCCTCCCACCCCCCCCCCCACCCCACCGCTTGCCTTGACGTGTGTGCTTGCGTCAGCAGCAGCAGCAGCAGTGTTCGCGTGCTCTCGTATTGAGTGACCCTCTCCGACTGGACAGGCCCTCCTCCAGCGCGAGCGTGTGGGTGCGCGCGCGAGTGTGTGCGCGCGCGCGAGTGAGTGTGTGTGTGTGCGCGTGCATGCGCGTGTGTGTGTGCGTACGAGTCGAAGGGCCCCCAGGCTTTCCTGCAGGCACCTCATCACAGTGTTGTGGCCCTCAGGGATGCAGCCAGTTCCCAGTCTCATTAGAGCCTTCACCCCAGGAGGAGCAGGTCTCCAAGTGCGTCCGTGGCTGCAGACCAAAGACAAGGCGCGCGCGTGTGTGTGTGCGTGCGTGTGATTCCGTGTGCGGTGGCTGTAGTCTCTCTTCCTTTCTGTTCGTACACCCCCCCCCCTCCCCCCTCCCTTGCTCATTATGACAGAGATGAATCTCAGGTGAACCCTCCCTTTCACTTTTGTGTCATCCTGAACATATAATTGGCCTAAATGATGAGCTCTTTAAAACACAATGACCCATGGCCAGATAGGGAAGAAGACGTTTGAGGTCAACGATCTGTTAGAATATGCATGTGTGCAGCCTGGGTCAGCCATGATCAAAGTGTGACCCACCAGGGCCGGAGCCTCTGCCTCAGTTAGTATGCATTCTGGGTGTGGGGCGTCGTGTGTTTGGGACGTCACATGTGTTCTATGTGTAAATGCAGCTTCTATGTGCTTTGATCTGTCTCAAGGTTTTTAGAATCACACAGCCTGATCTCATTCACACACACACACGCGCATGCACGAACACACACACACAGACACACGCATGCACAAACACACACACACACACACACACAGACACACGCATGCACAAACACACACACACACGCACCCACACACAGACACACGCATGCACAAACACACACACACACACACGCACCCACACACAGACACACGCATGCACAAACACACACACACACGCACCCACAGATGCGGCCACCCCATCACACCTCCATGGTGTAGATCGGGCTGTTCTATCAAGCCTTTGTAAAGTCTTGTAATAGTAGACATCAAGCTCAGACGCCACAGGGCTTTTGTTGGAACACCTTGATCGCACTACTACACACATGCATACGCACAGCCCACACACAGCACACACAGCACACACACAATCAGCATCACTAGCATCATGTATTGACATTTTTGTCATTCATCTCCTTCTCTGTTGTTTCCTTGTTGGCTCTGTTCTCTCTCTCGCTCTCTTTCTCTGTTTCTGTCGTTCCCACTCTTTCTCTCTGTCTCTCTCTCCTCCTGTCTTTCCCACTCTGTCTCTCTCTCCTCCTGTCTTTCCCACTCTGTCTCTCTCTCCTCCTGTCTTTCCCACTCTGTCTCTCTCTCCTCCTGTCTTTCCCACTCTGTCTCTCTCTCCTCCTGTCTTTCCCACTCTGTCTCTCTCTCCTCCTGTCTTTCCCACTCTGTCTCTCTCTCCTCCTGTCTTTCCCACTCTGTATCTCTCTTACTCTCTCTCTGTCCAGCTTTCATGCTCTGTCTCTATTTCACTCTCTGGCGCTCCCTCTCCGTTTCTCACGCCCTCTCCATCTTTCCCCTCGCCGTTTGCAGACAGGGTGTTTAGAGGTGTGCTCAGAATGTGCTCCCTCATCCTGGATCCCCCAGTGGAGTCCTTCATTAAAACTTTGGTGAATGTGCCCCTATTAGGAAACTTTTCTTCTTCTCTCCTTCTTCCATCTTCTCTTTCTCTCGAGCTTTTTGTCTTTCTACCTGCTGAACCAGTCAACCCGAATGATTAGGTTTGAATTATTCAGTCTAAATGATTCATTTAAAACGAACATTTTCAATCCCTTGATACTTCATTGTGATTTGTGATTTGATTTAGAGTGTTTTTCTGTGCTGTTGATTTGCTGTGTCACATTTATAACCAACCATTTGACTCCTGTGCCCTGTCTTTTTTAGTGTGACTCAATGATCTTCGACAAGGCTTGCCTGAGATAACCTTGTTTTGTCTCTCTGTGTGTGCCCATGTGTCCCTGCAGTACAAACAGGTGGAGCAGTACATGTCCTTCCACAAGTTGCCTGCAGACATGAGGCAGAGGATCCACGACTACTATGAGCACCGCTATCAAGGCAAAATGTTTGACGAGGAGAGCATTCTGGGAGAGCTCAATGAACCGCTACGAGAAGTAAGTGTGTGTGTGTGTGTGTTTGTGTGCAATTTGGGGGCAGGTGTGCATGTGTATGTACTGTAATGGGGTGTGGGTTTTGTGTGTTTGAATATGTTGGCATGTGTTGGCGAGTGTATATGTGTGTGTTTGCATTACCTAAGCCCTTAGCACCTGCTCCCCTCTCTCTCTCTCTCTCTCTCTCCCTCTCTCTTTCCATCTCTCCCTCACCCTCTGCCATCCCCTCTCTCTCTCTCTCTCTCTCTCTCTCTCTCTCTCTCTCTCTCTCTCTCTCTCTCTCTCTCTCTCTCCCTATCCCCCCTCTCTCTCTTTCTCTCTCACTCTCTCTTTTTCCATCTCTCCCTCGCCTTCTCCACCCCAACCACCCCATCTCTCTTGCTCTCTTACTCTCTCACACACTCACCCTCGTTTTTGGGGGGGCCTTTCTAGGAAATCATTAATTTCAACTGCCGGAAGCTGGTGGCATCTATGCCGCTGTTCGCCAACGCTGACCCCAACTTTGTGACCTCCATGCTGACCAAGCTTCGCTTCGAGGTGTTCCAGCCGGGAGATTACATCATCCGGGAGGGCACTATTGGCAAGAAGATGTACTTCATCCAACATGGCGTGGTCAGTGTGCTGACCAAGGGCAACAAGGAGACCAAGCTCTCTGACGGCTCCTACTTCGGGGGTAAGAGAGAGATGGCCAGTCCAGGCAAAAGGTCACACACACACACACACAAGCATGCATGTGGTTGTATAATATATGGTCAGAGTTACTGTATACACACAAACACACACACACACACTGCTTTGAAGCTTAAACCTTTTCAGCTTTAATATTCATAATGGTGACCTGAAAAAACACACAGAAGAATGAGTCTGTTCCGAGCCGAGGCTGGGTCTGTGTCTGTGTCTGGGTCCGAGGCTGGGTCTGTGTCTGTGTCTGGGTCCGAGGCTGGGTCTGTGTCTGTGTCTGGGTCCGAGGCTGGGTCTGTGTCTGTGTCTGGGTCCGAGGCTGGGTCTGTGTCTGTGTCTGTGTCTGGGTCCGAGGCTGGGTCTGTGTCTGTGTCTGGGTCCGGGTCCGAGGCTGGGTCTGTGTTCACATGAGCAAATGTTATTGCGGTCGTATTTTACACCAACAAACACACACAAGCAACACGCACACGCGCAGATATCTGCTCGTACGGAAACATGCGTACACACAGCCTCTCTCTGCTGGTTTGGGGAGTGTTCATCATTCCTCAGTGTTTGTTGGTCCTCCATGTTTTATGCATCCCGGCGCTCTCCTCCTATCACGTAACCCTGCTCCATTCCAAGCAGGCAGCCGGCCCGGGGGCAGATAGCCACGCTCCACATGTACAGTACATGTCGGGAGAAAAGACCTGAAGGTCACAAGCATAAAACGCTTCCAGCTCAAGCACAAAGGATAGACTAAAACTGTATTTACACATGCATAATCCCAGCACATCCTGCCTGCACATTCACCCTTTTCACGTAGAGGGTCAAGCCCTCTACCTACTTCTTTCGAGAGGGTGTGTGTGTGTAGGTGTGTGTGTGAGGCGCCTAGTCACCCGTACTGAGCCCAGGTGGTGTAAACTGAAGGGAGTGATCGTGGCCACGGCTGATGGGGTATCATTGAGACGCCGCACTCTGAGTAATGAGGGACGCACAAGCATTTAACAGCACATGACCTGCCTGTGGAAGTTTAATTACGCTGTCGCACCCCCCCCCCCCCCCACACACACACACACACATGCCCCCGTGTGCGCAGATGCACGGTTACGCGTACACACGTTATCACATAGGCACCCAGTATGTGCATACACACGCGTGCCAACACGCACGCACACAGCCCTCCTGCAGCAGCAGGGCCAGCTCAGTGCCCTTTCTCTGGGGGCCGCTGGGAAAAGAATGGAAAGATGGCAAGCAATCTATCTCCGCCCATGCCAAGATTAATCAACATTTCACACAACGGGCCCCCTGCTCGGTTACTCATCCTCCTGCTCTCCCTGGAAAGACCGAGGCAGAGGAAGGACGGAGGACGACACGGAGGGAGACGAGGCAGAGGAAGGACAGAGGAAGACACGGAGGGAGAAGAGGCAGAGGAAGACACAGAGGGAGCCGAGGCAGAGGAAGGACAGAGGAAGACACAGAGGGAGAAGAGGCAGAGGAAGGACAGAGGAAGACACGGAGGGAGACGAGGCAGAGGAAGGACAGGGGAAGACACAGAGGGAGCCGAGGCAGAGGAAGGACAGAGGAAGACACAGAGGGAGAAGAGGCAGAGGAAGACACGGGGGGAGACGAGGCAGAGGAAGGACAGGGGAAGACACGGAGGGAGACGAGGCAGAGGGGAGGAAGATATGAGGACAGACGGGGGGAGGGAAAGGGGAAGTAAAGGGAGAGAGGGAAGAAAGGGGATGCACTGAGGAGAGGATGGCCTCGCGTATCATTGTTGTCATTCTCTTCCTGATTAAACATTTATTTGGTTGTGCAAATGGGATAAAGAGCCCACACGCTATTACTAAATGCACCATGTTTTGGAAGGGAACAAGTTGCATTAATTTAACACCCTGGATCTGCTGTCATTATCCACCCCTCCCCCCACCCATGTCCCTTGCCAACGCGAAAAGGCTTTGTGGGTTTACTGTTTTATCTGTTAGATATTCCTGCCATCATCTCTGCTCTGGGAGGAAGAGGAGGATGAGATGGAAGAAGGAGGGGGAGGGAGGGGGAAACAGAGGAATAGAAAGAAGAGGAAGGAGGAAGGATAATCCAAGCCCATCACCACAGGGAAATCTGACAGTTGTTGCCAAACATGAGCTAGTCATTCATGAAATGAATTAATGTAACACACACACACACACACGCATACACACACAGAGGAGACACATGTCAGGCAGGCACGTGTGGACTCAGCGTGTTTTAGCGAGCAGGAAGTTAACCACAATGAGCATCACACACACACATACCTTGGAGTGCACATCATTATTTGCATGCAAGTGTGTGTTTGTGTGACCACTTTTTCTGCATTGGAAGGGTAGTTTGGCCTGCCACTGTCTGCATATTGACAGCCGTGTGCATAGACAGTGCTCCTTCTCAGTGCAATGGACATGATTCACGTGCTTCAACTCCCAGTGCTCTCTTCCCGATGGCTAGCTGTTGTGCACACTCACTGTGGAGATCCTGGAGTTAGGATATCATGTGACATGTTCTGGACAAGAGCGTTTGGCACAAAGCAATCTGGAGGGAGCAGAAATCCAATGTGACTGGAATATTCTGTCCGGGAGCCACAGAGGCTCTGCATGGGAGGTCCACCAGAACCCCTGCTCCCCTACCCCAACACACACGCTCACACTCACACACAAACTAAAATACACACTCACATATACACAGTAGCATAAAACAGACCCAGACACTCCCCTTTGGCCAAACATACACGCACACACACAATACACTCAGAAATACACACGCAGAAAAAAAGGGTCCTTATCCAGTACAAGGCCCCCCTCAGGTGGTGGTATCAGGGCAGGATCTCCAGGCAGCCCGGTACTCTCTGGTGCAAGCTGTGTATTGTGCCATAATAGGTCAGCCTTTGTAGCCTGCTGTAATTGCTGCTGTATGACTTGGTTTGGTCCTGCTCTCTCTCTCTCTCTCTCTCTCTCTCTCTCTCTCTCTCTCTACCCCCTCCCTCCATCTCTCTCTCCTACTCTCTGTCTGTCTGTCTCTCTCTCTCTTGCCTCTCTTCCATTTCTGTTTCCCTCTCTCTCCGTGACCTTACTGTAGAAGGAGAAGTCCATCACAGCCGCTTATCAAAGAATCAAAGACCTGCTCTGTGATAGGTGATTGGGAGCTCAGACAGTTCACTCCTGCCTTCAAGTGAACTGAGACTGGAGAAGAAGAAAGAGAGAGCGAGGGAGGGAGAGAGAGAGAGAGAGAGAGAGAGAGAGAGAGAGAGAGAGAGAGAGAGAGAGAGAGAGAGAGAGAGAGAGAGAGGGAGGGAGAGACAGAAAGTGAGAGAAAGAATGAGTTGAGGAGAGGCATGGGAGATGTCAAAAGAGAGACAGAGACAGGGAGAGAGGAAAGAGAGAGAGAAGAGGAAACAAAAGAGGAAACAAAAAGGCGGAGAAGAAGCGAGAGATTGAGAGAGGGTGAGAGAGAGGGAGAGAGAGAGGTAGACAGAGAGACAAAGGGGCAGAGAGAGGTATAGAGAGGGTGCAGGATAGAGTGTGCAGCAGGAAATCTCCAGTGTTATCTGGCGGCTCCACTCCTGCTAAGGTCCTCTCCGAAGAAACTGCTCTTAATCTCTAGTCCATGTCCAGTCCGAGGCTCTCTCTCTCCATCTCTCCCCCTCCTTGTGTGTGTGCGTGCATGTGTGTGTGAAGTGGTAAGTCACAAAAGCGAAACAGTGAGGGGCTTATCTGAGTCACTTAGAGCAGCTGGCACCAGGGATGGCATCTGGATTAGCACCAAAGGCTGGCATTGGTTCAGTCTAGGTAATCCTCTCCAGTGTTGGAGGGTCTGCAGGGCGAGGGTGAAAGCGAGGCTCCTTCTGTGCAGTCCAATACAGTGTATTTGTCAGGTTGAGTTTGGGAGCGGGGTCTGGGACAGTGGGACATCTGTACCGCATGCAGTTCTGTGGCTGGGGGTCTCCATTGCCGTAGCTATGGACTGGGACAGGGAGGAGAGGTAACCAGAAGTGACGTGACACCAGCTATGGTGATAGCTACACCAGACTCTGCCTGACCCGAGCCTGTGCATGGTAAACAAATTGTGTGTGTGTGTGTGTGTTATGCTAATGTAGCGTGGATGGAGCGTGGTGTGTCATAGGGAATCAGGCTGCCCTGTGCGGATGTTGTAAAGGTTAGCGAATGTCCTCTCCCAAGTCTGGGGGCGGTGTGTGTGTGTGTGCGTGTCTGGCGTTCGTGTGATGTGTGTGGGGGTGTGTGTGTGTGTGTGAGGGAGGGAGGATAGAGATGTAAACCGACAGCTGAGCTCAGTCCAGGTGAGCTTCCACAGTCCAGACTGCAGGACACAGATACTTCTCTCTCACACACACACACGTTTGCACATGCTGTATACCCACACACACACACGAAACACACTCATTAAGAACTGCTCAGGTCACATGGCCCCCAGTGCTCCAACGTGGACCAGGCATGTGACATCCAGGCAAGGTCATGCCTCCTTCGTCATCATGTTTTCCTCATCCTCCATTCACATCCAATTTTAATTGGGAGCCATTCATTTTTAACGACCGCCTCTGTCATTAGGCGGGACTCTTCCACATGACACTCGTAAGCACTCCACGACCGCAACGCAAATCAATTCCCTTCCTCCTTCTGTGTCCCTGAGTTTGCTTTTAAACAGGATTACCAGATGCAGTGGTGGGACCGGCTTGGGCCCAGGGGATAAAACACACTACTGCTACAGACACACACAGAGGCCTGACAGCCTAAGCCTGTTTGGTGTGATTACATGCGGTATTGTGTGTGTGTTTGTGTGTACTGGAGAGGGAGGGGGGTACTGCGCCAGTCCCTACTGTCCCAGTAGACCTGAGGAAAGAGGTTAGTGTCACTGTAAATACTGTACATCCTTCTAAAGGAATATGGGGACTTTGAATAGCATGGTCTAGTCTTCAGCAGTACTACCATGCGACTTACAGCTGGTTTAGGCACCCCTGTAGACTGTGAGCAGAATCAATTAGAAGTCTATTAAAATGAAGCCCTTAGGGGAATGTTCCAGGCAATGAGAAGTGGAGTTTTACATGATCGAGCTGTTTCCCATTTGGCAGCTGATGTTGAAGGGATCATGTACAGCACTGTACACTCCGACATGGCCCCTCGACGGTACCGCACCGACCCATGGACGCACTCACACGATCGCTTTCTCTCAGGAGCACGTGCCATATCTTTGGCTACTTTCCAATCCCTCTGGTTGGGATTAGGCTGGTGCCTTGGTCCAGTGTGTCTGATCTGTCGTATCTGGTTCAGTGTATCTGGTCCTGTGTATCTGGTTCAGTGTATCTGGTCCTGTGTATCTGGTTCAGTGTATCTGGTCCTGTGTATCTGGTTCAGTGTATCTGGTCTGGTGTGTCTGGTCTAGTGTGTCTGGTCTAGTGTGTCTGGTCTGGTGTGTCTGGTCCAGTGTGTCTGGTCTGGTGTGTCTGGTCTGGTGTGTACATGCAAGACAATTAGACAATAAAGGAGGAGACAGAGTGACAGAGAGATAGAGAGACAGAAAGACAGAGGTAGAGAAACACAGGCCGTGAGATGGAAAGAAAGAGAATGACAGGAACAGCTGTAATGGGATATGAGATGTTGAGCTAAATTCCCTCAGCAGTTGATCTGATGGAAGCAGAGTTCTGGATAAACGTAATGCGGTGAGCACACTCTGTATGGAGTGACGCAATTCTGTAGGAGAATTGAAAGCGGGAGTGCGAATGAGTAGGTAAATGGCTTTCTGTGAAAGACTGAGAGGGACAGCCAGCACTGAGTGTGTGTGTGTGGGGGGGGGGGGGGGGTCCGGAGATGAAAGAAAGAGGCAGACAGCGCAGCTGGGAATGTATGTGATCGTGACAGGGGAGCACACGAATGGCCTCTCTCTCCTTTTCCCTCTCTATCCTTCTCTCTCTCTTTCCCTCTTTGTCGTGCACTTTCGACACCTCTCACTGTCTTTCTCCATCCACCACCTATCTCTCTATCTCCTTCTCTCACACGCACGACGTTGGGCCCGTGTTCTACAGAACCAGAGCTCTACAGCCCAGCAGCCTGTTACTAAATGGAGCATTATTGTGCTGATCCGGCACAGTGCAGAGATGAGGGCTGGCACAGCTCTAAGCTGGGGAAATGGCTTCAGCTGTGGATTACAACAAAAAAGAAATAGCCACAGGAGAAAAAATATATATTTTGGGGGGTTTGTTTCAAAGTTCATTTTCATTTATCAGGGTTGTACAGTAACAGCTTCAATAGGATGAAAAACCAAAACACACACAGAGTTTGGTGTTCAGAGTGTTCCAAAGACCATAGTGACCATGAGGTCTTTATTTAGTATGAATGTACCAGCTTCTGGGTTCAGGATAATAACATCATTGTTCTAGTTTTGTTCAAGTATATTGTATTTACAGAAGCTGCTGCTCTGACTAGTCCCCTGAGAGTAATACAGTCCATTGAACTGAATACAATTACCGTAAGCTGACCTAAACTGAAATATACTAAACTGAACTGCTTTGACCATGTGACCTGTGTTCACTCCTTGTGTGTCCAGAGATCTGTTTGCTGACGCGAGGTCGTAGGACGGCCAGTGTGAGGGCAGACACTTACTGCCGTCTGTATTCGCTGTCTGTGGACAACTTCAACGAGGTTCTGGAGGAGTACCCCATGATGAGGCGGGCCTTCGAGACCGTGGCCCTGGATAGGCTGGACCGCATTGGTACGTTTGGTTTATTTGATTGGCCTGGGTGGAAAGGAAACAATTACTGTTGATCAATGTCTTGAGGGAAAATGTTGGCATGTGAACAGTAAGTGTCTGTGTATTTACAGTATGTGTGGTGTGTGTGGGTGTGTGCATGTGGGGACTGCTCAGGGTCAGTGAAGCCTGTGGACAGATGTGTCACATTAGCTCAGTCCACACTGCTCCTCCCATGTTACAACACACACATCTGGCATCGAAGGCACTGCCAATGGGGCAGGCCCAGAGGACAGGGGGGCAATCTCTCACTCTCTCTCCCTCCCTCTCTGTCTCTCTCTCCCTCTCTGTCTCTCTCTCCCTCTCTGTCTCTCTCTCCCTCTCTGTCTCTCTCTCCCTCTCTGTCTCTCCCTCCCTCTCTGTCTCTCTCTCCCTCTCTGTCTCTCTCTCCCTCTCTGTCTCTCTCTTTCCATCCGATCTCTCTTTTCAGTCATTGTCATCATCATCTTATAGGCTTATCCAGTCATCCAGGAACACAGCCTTAGAGAGAGAAATAGAACTAAAGCCTGTTAGAGAGAGGTGGGGCAGAAAGACAAAGACAGAGACAAAACCCCTGTTACTGTAACAGATGGACAGAGAGACAGGCAGAAAGACAGACAGACAGACAGACACAGAGAGAGAGAGAAAGAGAGAGACAGGCAGACACAGACAGACAGACAGACAGGCAGAGAGAGAGACAGGGAGAGAGACAGACAGACAGAGAGCGAGTGACAGAGGGAAGGGGGGGGGGGGGTATCCCTATTTACACAGAAAGAGAACCATGCCAAACTTGAAGTGCAGAAACAACATGGCCCGAACCTACCTCCCTCACCATTCATCTCTGTTGGGTAAATCACTTGCCTGAGACAGTGAATGAGGCTATTTGAGTCATAAGCTAACCTTCCCAGCAATGAGTCACCAAGTGGAGTGGAGCAACATACAGTTCAGTAGTGACAGGAGTCAAAACAGGGTTCAGGGAAATCCATGCTGGATCGTCATGAGACAGGGCTGATGGTATAGATCTTTAACCAACCCTCACTTGTCTCATGAAGGTCACCTGACGACACCTCACTTACATATACAAATCCAAACATGGAGTTGACCTTTCCCAGCATGCTTCTCCTTGTTCCGTGCGTCTCTGTGGATTGAGACCGAAGGGCCTCTTTTCAACCTGTGAACGCAGCTCTCTGTCCATGGGAGTTGTTCTCTATGAGCCAGAGCAAAATGGCTGCAGGGGCCAGTTGGTTGAAAAGGGACGGTTTGAAGTGATGTGGTTGGTAGATGAATGTCACATCCACAACACACACAAAGCACAAGGACAGATAGATATCAGACAATACATTTAAAATAATGTAACTGCAAATAATGTGCAATGTTTTTTTCAAAGCAAATTTCAAAGTTGTAAAACAGAGGTTACACGCACACAAAAAAAGTACACACACATTGGAATCACATACTGTACACAGGCTCAATGCAGCACTTAGCACTCTCTGTTCCTCCCTTCCTGACTAACTAATAGATGGAAGCCATTGCTTCCTGTGTGTGTATCCGAGTGTGTGCGTATTTCAATGTGTATTGTGTGTGCGTGTGTTTGTTTGTGTGTATAAATGGTGCTCACCTCTCCCCACACCTTCCAGGTAATGAAGTCATCCAAACAGCTCTGCTTCTCTCATTAATTCATGTCTTAATAGACCCCGAGCAATCTGACCAGAACTGAGGCTGGTGGGCTGGGGGGGGGGGGGGGGTGAGAGCTGCTGGGCGGTCATGTTGGACTGAGAGACACGCACAGGCTAATACACGCATACACACACACACAATACTCACACACCCTCTCACAAAGACAGTCACACACAGACACAACACACACAGGTCATCGTTCACCTCACATATGAGGGCTGCGAGAGATTGATCTGCCTCTAATTGCGCTTACAGTAGCGAGCCTCTAAGGCGACGCCATTCACTGGCAGCGTGTGGCGGGGATCCAATCGCCAGGGCAACAGAGGTGCATATTAACCTCTTGGTTGCCGCCTGGCTCATGAAGGAATGATTGATGGATTATCAGTTTGGAGTTGAGGCTGTTTATTAACAGAAAAGCTCCCCTCTCCTCCGCCTGCCTGCCTGCCTGCCTTCTCGGGACCCACTCCATTAGTGTGGCTGGGACCTTGTGCCTGCCCTTGACCCACCCTATCCCCCTTCCTCACTCCTGGTTGGCCTCCCACTCTGTGATTGCACCACCCCCCTCCTCCCCCCCTCTCGCTCGGTCAGTGTAACATGTGTAAGGAGAGGTCCACCTCTGTATCCATGGTCCTGCTGGACCTGCTGTTTGTTCTTCCTCTGGCCTCTTACCTACCTCTCCACAGTAAGAGCTGCTCAAACAGACACACATACACATTCACACACACAATATACGTACACGCTCATACACACACCATATGCGTAGAGACACATACACCATAAACACACACACACAAACACACAAACATAATGCGTACACACATAAATGCACACTGGCACCAAACGCACAAATACATGCACACACGTACACACCATATATACACATTGACTGATTATGTATATATGCACACTCATATAGCAAATGCACACACACATATACCCCTTGGACGTAAACACATACACAATACGTACACACAGACACACACACACACCTACACACACACACAAGCAGACACGAACACAGCTCTCACACACATATTCGGACACACACGCACACACACCCTGCTGGAGCTATCATGGCTTCCAATCCCTTCATGTTAGTCCCCTCTGTGCTTCGCTTCTCTCTCTCGCCTCCCTCTCTTCCCTTCACCCGCCCCTCTCATCCTCCTTCATCCCCTCTCTCTCTCTCTCTCTCTCTCTCTCTCTCTCTCTCTCTCTCTCTCTCTCTCTCTCTCTCTCTCTCTCTCTCTCTCTCTCTCTCTCTCTCTCTCTCTCTCTCTCTCTCTCTCTCTCTCTCTCTCTCTCTCTCTCTCTCTCTATCCCTCCTCCAGACCCCAGCCGGGGTTTATCCTCTCTTCTTCAAGCTGTCCTTGGTGGTGGCTGCTGTTAGCTAGTGCTGCCGTGTGTGGAAGAGGAATCAAAGGGGTGTCTGGGAGTGTGGCCTGATCACAGTGTGCTCTCCTGCTCCTTAATATTCACTACAGCAGCCGCAGGCCACCGCTCGCTTTGTTGCCTAAATGTGACACTTATTCACTGTATCAAAAACTCACAATCGCAGTCAAGTTTTCTCCCGTGTACAAAGGGAGAAGGAGGATGTGATTCCTGGTGCTCAAGAGAGGGCTGCACTGATCATCTGAGATGTGGATTTAGAACAATTCGGGGTTAGGAGTGTGTGTTGGCTGATCTGAACATGCAATGCTTGCAAACTTAGCCTGGTTTTGTTGTCAGATGCAGTGTGCAAACTGATCCTGAACTAACAATGTGTGTGTGTGTGTGTGTATCTCTGACAATCTTCCAGGCAAAAAGAACTCCATTCTCCAGCACAAGGTCCAGCATGACCTCAGTTCAGGTGTGCTCAACTACCAGGAGAATGAGATCATCCAGCAGATCGTCCAGCACGACCGGGACATGGCCACCTGCGCCCACCTCTTCCAGAACATCCCACCCCCCGCACCGCCCTCGCCCACGCCTGTCATCTGGGCCCCGCTCATCCAGGCACCCCTCCAAGCCGCAGCTGCCACCACTTCGGTCGCCATCGCCCTGACCCACCACCCCCACCTGCCCCCCACCATCTTCCGCCCCCCTGTCTCCCTCCTGGGCTTGAAGGACCCCCCTGGCAGGCTGAAGAAGTTCCATACGGTGGTGCCCACCTCCACAAACTCCGCAGGCCCAGGCTCAGCCGGGGACTCACCTACGAGTACCCCCACGAAACTGCACTCTGGGGTGGACACGCCACTGCTGGCCTCCTTTAGGGCCCATCACATGACTTCAGGTTCTGGAATAGCTAGCTCCAGCTCCAGCCAACAGGCCTCAACCAGTGGAGCACACTCTGGGTCTGTCAGGGCCGGGGCCTCTGGGGCCTTCCCCTTTGGACCCTTCTCCTCTTCAGACTCCCCTTCCTCGAGCCTGGCCCAGCTCCATCCCCAGCCCCAGCAGCAGCATCCCCTCCCCTGTGGCACCCCCCCTCTCTCCAACCTCTTCCTGCCACAGGGGGCAACTGGCGGGGTGGCAGGGGGAGCCACAGGGGGGGCTACCGGGTGGTCGTCTGGGAGAGCCAGTGGCGGGGCAGAAGGAGGGGTGTGTGAGGGGGCAGCTGAAGGTTGGGCATCAGAGGGCTACGCAACAGGAGGGGCAACTGGGGGGCATGTACGGGGGGCAACTGGGACAACTGGGACTTCAATGACAGGGGTGATGGTGGAACACATAGCTAGAGGATTAGGAGTAGGTGCTTCAGCTGGGGAAATGGGAGGGGCTTCAGGTGGGGCAGTGGGAGGGGCCATAGGAGGGGCTTCAGGTGGGGCAGTGGGAGGAGCCATAGGAGGGGCTTCAGGTGGGGCAGTGGGAGGAGCCATAGGAGGGGCTTCAGGTGGGGCAGTGGGAGGAGCCATAGGAGGGGCTTCAGGTGGGGCAGTGGGAGGAGCCATAGGAGGGGCTTCAGGTGGGGCAGTGGGAGGAGCCATAGGAGGGGCTTCAGGTGGGGCAGTGGGAGGAGCCATAGGAGGGGCTTCAGGTGGTTCCAGCCCTTTGGCCAGCCAGCTGCTCCATAGCCAGTCCCTCACTAAGCCTTCTCAGGTTGGCCCCCTACATCAATTTTCAGGGGGAGGCAGGACGTCTAGTGGCCTCAACCTATTCCACACCCCCCCTCCAGGCTCACCGTCTCCCAGTAGAGGCCAGCTTCCTCTGCAGACCTCCCAGCCTTCCCAGTCCTCTCAGTCCTCCCAGTTCTCAAAGACAACCCACTCCTCCCAGCCCCTCCAGTCCTCCCTGCCTCACCAGTCCTCCTCCCTGCCCCCCCACTCCTCCCAGCCCCTTCAGTCCTCCCTACCCCCCCACTCCTCCCTGCCCCACCAGTCCTCCCTGCCCCCCCACTCTTCCCTGCCCCCCCAGTCCTCCCAGCCCCCCCAGTCCTCCCAATCGCCTCTTCCCCTCCAACCTACTGAGGGCTCTCCATCTTCCCTGGGCCAGTTCACCCTAGCCGGCCTTCAGGCCGGCCTCCAGTCCAGCCTCCAGAGAGGCCTACAGCCCCAGCTGTCCCTGGAGAGGTCTGCCTTGGCCTCGTTGGCCCAGTACGGCTCAGCCAATGCCTCCCCCTGCTACACCCCCCTGGGCCCCAGCCCCACGGTCCAGAGCCCTGTGAGCAGCAGGACTTTCCACTACAGCGACCCGAACAGCGCGTCTGGCTCCCACAGCTCCCTGTTCCTGCCCCAGACCCCCTCCTTCCCCACCCAGCCTACAAGCCAACCCCAGGCCGGAGGCAGGGAGTCTCCTCTGGGCCGCTTCTCTGAGGATATGAAACTCCTGTCCAGCTCCCACCCGTCCCTGCCCTCCCTGCCCCAGGAAATGGGCCTGGCTCTGGGCCACTCCTCCCCTCCTCGCCCCCTGTCATCCATGGAGCCTGGATACTGCCCCTCCCCCTTCTCCTCGCCCAACCTGGTACCCAAACCTTGTAGCTCGGTGCCAGGGCACATGACTCCGCCCGTCCAAGTGTCCCCAGGGCACCCGCACCACCAGGGGCAAACCCTGCCCCCCATCGCCTCCCCAGCCCTCCCTCCCAGGAGAGGGTCGGGAAACCACCCCTCTGAACTGGAACCTGTGCGCGCCAAACTGCCCTCCAACTTGTGAGGTTTAATCACACCCTCCGACCCTTGACTGATAAACACAGACAAACAATCTACCATCATGACCTTTGACCTTCGTTTCTGTCCTTCCCTTTTGGCCTCACTGTATTTTCCTCCTCGTTTTTCAAGATCTTAATATTACTGTGATTTAACCAAGATAAAAGATATAACCCTTAACCAGGTCCATTAGAGCTTAAGTACTTCATTTGTTTCTTGCTTTGTCCTCTTCTCTTTTATATTTAAACATCGTATATACATAGAGATATATTTAAACTGTATGTGTTGATATCAAGGGATAGGAGGGTGTGAAATTATATTCTTAGAAGCGGAAGGACATTTCATTCTTTCTAACTATGCCAAATTCATCTGAAAGGGGTTTGGTAAGCTGACAGTGGAGTAAAAAAAACGGACGACAGTAGTATTTTTTCTGCAGGAACCTATGCACTAACACCTGCATGTATAGATGCTTTTTTGTGTGTTTCAAAAAAAAGAAAAAAAAAAAAAAAACGGAATCTACCTTTATAGCTAAAAAAGAATACGTTTTACTTACCTTCCCATACAGGGGTCCCATGTTGCTGATGGCTGACCCTGAAATGTATCTTATTAGATTGTACTTAATTATCCTCTGTATAGACTTTGAAAAAACCTTCCGAGGTGAAGAAGAGATTAGGAAACCAAAAAGACTTTTCCTCTGGAGCAATCAGCCCATCTCCTCTTTGACCTGGGTGTCATCCAACTTTTTACTATTTTATTTGAACCATTTATCGTAGTAATATAAAGAGGAGGGGTGGGGGAGGGGTGAGGAGGGGGACATGGGCTCTTCATGTCAGTACTGAGACATCTTGACAAGTTAGTGACTGGCTTTCTCTCCCTCAGCCCCACTCCTAACAAACTCACTTTGTCTTCCAAGCTCATGTTGCCGATGCTTTTTTTGGTGATGCGAAGCAGAACAACGCCCTTCAAATTGTTGGGTTGGACAGTAGGTGTGTGTGTGTGTGTGTGTGTGTGTGTGGTGCGTGTGTGTGGTGTGTGTGTGTGTGTATATGTGTGTGTGTGTGTGTGTATGTACAGGATATGTGTATTTGTGTGAGAGTGTGCAATGTTGGAAAAGCTCAATGCAAAGCAAGAAATCTTGCCTGAATGACCAAGAGGAATTTAGCCTTTTCACAAAAACCCCACCAAGATCTTCCGCAGTCCCGGCTTGTTCACAGTCCTGCCCATGATATCCTCCAGTACCCTGTGCACAGTCCTGCCTGTGATATCCTCCAGTACCCTGTGCACAGTCCTGCCTGTGATATCCTCCAGGACCCTGTGCACAGTCCTGCCTGTGATATCCTCCAGGACCCTGTGCACAGTCCTGCCTGTGATATCCTCCAGGACCCTGTGCACAGTCCTGCCTGTGATATCCTCCAGGACCCTGTGCACAGTCCTGCCTGTGATATCCTCCAGGACCCTGTGCACAGTCCTGCCTGTGATATCCTCCAGGACCCTGTGCACAGTCCTGCCTGTGATATCCTCCAGGACCCTGTGCACAGTCCTGCCTGTGATATCCTCCAGGACCCTGTGCACAGTCCTGCCTGTGATATCCTCCAGTACCCTGTGCACAGTCCTGCCTGTGATATCCTCCAGGACCCTGTGCACAGTCCTGCCTGTGATATCCTCCAGGACCCTGTGCACAGTCCTGCCTGTGATATCCTCCAGGACCCTGTGCACAGTCCTGCCTGTGATATCCTCCAGGACCCTGTGCACAGTCCTGCCTGTGATATCCTCCAGGACCCTGTGCACAGTCCTGCATGTGATATCCTCTAGGACGCTCTCCAGCCCAACGCCAGCACACAGTACACTTCACTCACTAGTTATCCCAGAGCCCACACACACACACACAGGCACACACACACACACACTCCGGAGACAAACAATGTAGCAAATGCACAGGAATCACCCAGGTGGACATATGCTTTGAGATCTATAACGGTGTAAACGTGTTACAGAGCTGCTTCAGACCAGTAAATAATCCACACTGTGTGTAACGTGTGCATCACAACCCACAGCTGCTATAAGGTCAACACAGACATTCACTCTCTAATTGAATGCCAGTGTTGAGTTGAACATGAATGTATGCACTTTGGTAGTTGTCCTATGTTTGGGGTTTGTACACTGGTACTATATGGTGAGATGCAAAAGACAGTTTCAGCAGACAGCTGTTTTCATGATGAGACTACTAACGCATGTAAGTTGCTGAGAGGAGTTCTGTGGTGGAGTGGTAACATGTTTTATGATAGTACTTTAGAAACAGAATATAACATAGCCCTGACCAAAACAGCTGCCATGAGGTCACGGACTGTAAGATCCTGACTGTCCTGCTGCTTCATGTGTGTGTGTGTGTGTGTGTGTGTATGGGTATGTGTCTGTGTGTGTGTATGCTAGTCCAAATATTCACAGAGAAGGTCTGAGTTAATAAAGACAGAGAGAAAAGCATGGCTTCCTCCAAGCCTCTCTACTCAACCTCCACGTCCTGATATAATAAGACAGCCCCATGACCCCTGACCCCTGAACCTTGACCCCAGTAGGCCAGATGTGTGTACAGTGCCCACACTCTCTGCTCATTACAGCCCCAGCCGCCCTGTAACAAGAAAACACACACAAACACTCCAACACATAACAACACACACATACAAGTACACACAGAAGTACACATCCACACACAAAAATGCATGAACACGCGAAAAACATGCTTTTCACCACCATACGTTGAACACAAATCATGACATCAATAAAGCTATCCCTGTTGTAGTTTTGCCATTCATTCCTTTGATACATTTTGTCACGACAGACTCAAATTTGATAAATGTAGTCCAAAAATAGTATAGTGGGATAGCTTTAAATAAAATCCCATTCATACATGACTGAATTGATGTCTGAAGTTTAGACAGTCTTGTCATAGGGGTGAACATAAGACTTACAAGAAACACCAAAGCAATTCTGTGAAGCAGCTTATCTACTGGAGGTAACAGTCTCTTATTTGAAGATAACACATGGCTTCATCTTCTGTTTAGCAGTGTCAACATGTGGAGAAGCCAGTTTATGTAATAACCTCTCAGTGTCTTCCTCTCTCTTCTTCTCCCTCTCTCTATCTCTCTGTCTCTCTCTCGGTCTGTGTTTGTTGTTTCTGTTTAACACCTTGTCTCAGTCTGTGGCAGGAAGCTATCTAAAAGGCTCTGAAATATTTATTCCCTATTGGTGTCTGCCTGACATGAGGCACCTGCCACCCTGACAGGAGGACTTTGGGAGCTTGGCGTCAACCCTGAACACCTTGAAGGGGGGGGAGGGGGAGGGTTGCAAAGGGGTCTCAGGGAGAGAGGGATGGGGATAGAGGGAGGAGGAAGGAAGGAAGGAAGGAAGGAAGGAAGGAAGGAAGGAAGGAAGGAAGGAAGGAAAGAAGGAAGGAAGGAAGGAAGGAAGGAAGGAAGGAAGGAAGGAAGGAAGGAAGGAAGGAAGGAAGGAAGGAAGGAAGGAAGGAAGGAAGGAAGGAAGGAAGGAAGGAGGGAAGGAAGGAAGAGCTGACAGAGAGTGTAGTCTGGGTGACATGACAGACAGTAAACACAGGCAAAGTGCTTCAGCGATGGAGTATTGATGTCTGCTTTACAGTGACTCTGTTTTAAGCCCACAACATCCAGCTCGCTAGTGCTGCTCAAACAATGCGAACAGACTACCCTGGCTGTCACACGCGTCATACCACAAAACCTAGACTCGCAGACGTTTTTTTTCCCATCTTCCTTTCCTCTCTTCCCCTTTAATATATATGACCTTATTAAGTCGTGGAGTCATAGAATAAGACTTGTTCGGAGACGGGTTGAGACTTAAACGCTGCGTTGAATGCGAGGAGACGCTGATGCATTGAGGGAGTGATGGTTTTGGACAGGCAGCCGGGGGGGGGGGGGGGCTGACAGCCAGGCAGCAGCTCAGGGGGTCCTCAGCCTGCCGAGGTGCTCTTGTCTGGGGGGACGTTGAGGGTGTGACATCCCCCAGTGATTGTATGTTCCTGGGTTAGCTGGCGTAGGTTTTTTGTTTTGTTTTTGGGGGGGTGCATCTGAGGTGACGCCTGGGTCGACGGGAGGCGGGCCTGTGGCCTGCGTTTCTCGGTGCATGCGCTCCCACGTGTCCCTGTGTCTCGCCGTCTACCGGAGTGTGTGGGGGGGTGTCTTCCTGCCTAAACGGTGTGTGTGTGAGCGTGCTCAAGCCTCCCAGGGTCGATGTCTGAGAGCAGTGGGTGGTTGAGGGGGTGGGGGCAGGGGGGTGGAGGGGGAGGCATGCACCCACTTTAAGAGAGACAGACATTGATCGATTAGCAGGGCAGGACTGACCCCCGACACCACTTGACCATTAACAGAGATAAGGAGGTGCTCGGCCTATCAATCAATGTAGGCTGTAGTCTGTCCCTGTCACTCAGGGTGCCGTCACATCCCAATCTGCATGGCTTTCCCCTCACACACACACACACACACGTATTTAGTATTCCCATTTGAGGGTATTTGGTATTTCTAACAACTCAGGCTCTTTCCCACTTTAGAATGTGCAATGCAGATGTATTTTAAGAATGCCAAGTAGGAATTTGAAAGCAGACGGGGAGAGTGTGTGTCCTCTGAAAGAACTGAATTCCACTGAATACAGTGAGTCCCTCTGGAGGCTGTGGAGCGTAGAGGCAGGGCTGTCCGAAGGCCTCCTGTCATGGGAAGGTTAGCTGTTTGATAAGGAAAGAGACCGGCTACAGAGCTCCACTGGAAGGGCATAACAAAGGCAAGATGTGCTGCAAGTTTAGCATGTTGTTGGATGAAGTGTTTCCTCCTCGCTCATCCATAGCTGCCTCCACTGACCAGCGGGAGCGTGAAATGGACCAATACAACTCTTTCCATCCCTTATAACCTCCCTCCTCCCCCTCCCTTCCCCTGGTGCCTTCCATTCCCTTTTTGTGACTGTTTCTGTGAGACGCGACAGATTCTGTTTGTGTTGGGGCATCTCTCAATTGGACCTAATCTGGGCCTTCCTCTCGCCCCTTTGAGGGGAACACGCTTCGCTGGGAATGCGGTTTGGTTGAAGCACCCAAGCTCACTGTAATGAAATCAGTTGTGGTGATTGAGGATTAGATGTACCAGCGGCAACACTGAACCTGCAATTTCTGTGGTAGAGAAAGAGAGAGACAGGGAGGGATGGAGGGAGACAGAGAGACAGGGAGACAGGGAGACAGAGAGACAGGGAGACAGGGAGACAGAGAGACAGGGAGACAGGGAGACAGAGAGACAGGGAGACAGGGAGACAGGGAGACAGGGAGGGAGGGAGGGAGGGAGGGAGGGAGGGAGGGAGGGAGGGAGGGAGGGAGGGAGGGAGGGAGGGAGGGAGGGAGGGAGGGAGGGAGGGAGGGAGGGAGGGAGGGAGGGAGGGAGGGAGGGAGGGAGGGAGGGAGGGAGGGAGGGAGGGAGGGAGGGAGGGAGGGAGGGAGGGAGGGAGTAAGATAGAGAGACAGAGAGACACAGAGAGAGAGAGAGAGAGAGAGAGAGAGAGAGAGACTGTCTTTACAGGTACAATCATGACTCACTCATACTCACTAAGTCATTCTCAACCTTCAGCAAACTAACCGTTTGCTCAAGGAGACATCGGGGTCTGGCACAGCTCAACAACAACAACAAACAAAAGCTCCAACAGTGCTGCGCATTCAGACCTTGTACGGTATCTGACCTCTTTTTGCAAGTCTCCAGTCGAATGAGATAACATGATAATGATGTGAGCTGAGCTCCTGTGTGTGTTGTAGTGGGCACCGTGAAGGCAACCAGGATGTGGCCCAGTTTAGCTGGGTGGTATGTGAATGTGTGTGTGTGTGTGTGTGTGTGAGTGAGTGAGTGAGTGTGTTAGGTGTGTGTAATCTGTGTGTGGTGAGCGAGGCTAATGCCAAACCTATCGATGGATGAAACACATGAGCGTGCAATTCAGAAGCGCATCACCTAGCAACACAGATGTGAAATGGGTGTTAGCTAAGCTTGCGTGCTGGGTAGCCAAGACTCCACAGAACTCCTCACTTGCCTCAAAGAGAAAAGCATAAAGTCACACAGACAGGCATACAGTCACACAGACAGGCATACAGTCACACAGACAGGCATATAGTCACACAGACAGGCATATAGTCACACAGACAAGCAAACAGGCAGTTAGAAAGACAAGACAGAAATAAAATAAGAAGGGCATAATATATCAAGTGACGAGGGCTCACAGTTGGCTTCAATTAGATTTCTTGTTTTTGCTAACTATGAAAATGTCACAGTCTGATGCTAGAAACATAATATCATGATGTATATTTACAGATTTATATATTTCCATAGGACCTATTTATATTTCTGTATTTATTTTAGATTCTTAAGCGGTCATCACCATTACTGGATGAAGATAAGCAATGTTCCACCACCAAAAGTGTGTGTGTGTATAGATAAATACTATGTGTTACCTTTTTGAGTTTTTCTAAAAAAAAAGTAAACATGTTTGTTTGCAGTGTATAATCTCTGGTTGGTTCTACTGTGCACAAGTGGAAACATGATGACATCACCTTCAGTCCCAGTGAAGGTTTTTCCGTTTGTTCCCATTTTATCCTGTTTTTGTAAACCGCAGAGACTGATGGTACTACTCAGATCCCCTCTCTACTGCCCCCACAGACCCCCTCTCTACTGCCCCCTCAGACCCCCTCTCTACTGCCCCCACAGACCCCCTCTCTACTGCCCCCTCAGACCCCCTCTCTACTGCCCCCTCAGACCCCCTCTCTACTGCCCCCACAGACCCCCTCTCTACTGCCCCCTCAGACCCCCTCTCTACTGCCCCCTCAGACCCCCTCTCTACTGCCCCCACAGACCCCCTCTCTACTGCCCCCACAGACCCCCTCTCGGACTGGGACAGGATTTTTGACTGCTTTGCTATCAATCAATGGATCAACCGATCAATATTTTTTTTTTGTTTAAAAGGGAACTTTTGGAAAATAGCAATAAGGGAGCTGTACAGGTATGATGTGACTGTCTGACTGGCTGGCTGGCCAGCTAGCTGACTGGCAGACTGGCCGGCTGGCTGGCTGTTTCTTAGGGGGACTTTGTGCTCACGGTTTAATGCAGAACTACACCAGGCTTGGTGTGGCTAGCAATGGCACTGTCCTTAGCTAACCGTATGGTCAAGAGTGTCAAGTGAACAAGCAAACCAATGGATTGTTGATAAGCACACATACTGGATAATATCAAAAAGGTATAGAATAAAATATAAGAACACCTGTTTTATGAGTTTTATTTTATTTGTGTTTGTTTGCACTTATACAACTCTCCCCTGTTTTGTTTGTCACTGTCTTGCTGACTCTCTCTCTCTCTCTCTCTCTCTCTCTCTCTCTCTCTCTCTCTCTCTCTCTCTCTCTCTCTCTCTCTCTCTCTCTCTCTCTCTCTCTCTCTCTCTCTCTCTCTATCTCTCGAACACACACACACACACACACACTACTACCCCCATGCACACATCCCCTACTGTACACACACTGACACACCCTACCTCTACACATGTACTCATTGCCACACACAAGTTTCCCTCCACCCACGTACACACACCCCAGTTCCCACACACACACACACACACACACACACACATGTGCGTCTCCTCAGAAGACAGCCTATCAAAAGAGGGACTGTCTAACTCCTTGCTCTGTGAGCACTCAGCCATCTGCTCCATTAGAATTCCCCCTTGAGGTAACCTTCCCTTCCCTGAGAGCGCCTCATTGGAAGCGAAGGCCTTTGTTTTAGATTGTCTATAGTAATTACCCAGAACCCTCCTCTGGTGACGTCTGCCAGCTGAGAGGTAAGACTGCCGAGAGCCTTGTATGGATGCCTGCAGACACCGCGACGCCACGGTGAGAAATGAAACAAAACACTCCAAAAGGAAACACGGATGAGACGCCGACGGTGGAGCTAGAGGGTGTCACGTGAGAGGGAGACAGCCCCTGTCTGGGGCATGTGTGTGTTTGTGTGTGTGTGAACGGGAGCAGCAGAGGGACGTCTTGGCTTCCTCGTGGCCTCTGTCCCCATCTCTGTGCTGTCATGAAGCAAGCGAGGACAAGCGTAAGGACGTCTTCTGCAGCTACTGGGATAAGCTGCTCCCATCCTCCTAGGGTCAAACTCTACAGTAATTAATCCTACTCATGGCCCTGTGAGTCCGGGGCTGCAGGGGCTGTGTATGCCAGTGTGTGTGTGCCAGTGTGTGTGTGTGTGTGTGTGTGTGTGCCAGTGTGTGTGTGTCTGTTTTCTTTCCTTCTTTCGTACCCATTTTAGCTCGCTCTCTCGTTCTCTCTCTCTCCTTAGCACTCATTCTCTCCAGACCTCCCTCCTTCCCTCCCTCACTTCTACTCTCAATAGAACATTTTGCTGGTCGCGGAGAGGTCACGGACTTGCACATAAATTAAAATGTTTTCATGGTGGCATTTCAGAGAACATGTGGGATTAGAGTGGATCTCCACCAGCTCGTGAATGAACCTTGAACAGCCTGCTGGTGGAGGAGCGGCCTCCCACCCCTCCACTGGATCAAAAGCAGCTTCGCCTCCCAAATGCACACGAGCGCCACAAAAGTTGTGTATTATAAGTTAAACACACTTTTCTTTTTCCCCATCTTAAAAAAAAACAGTGAAACCTGGCTTTGGAAAGAAGAGCATTGGAGGATTTTCCCCCAGTCTTTTTCATATCATGCAGGTCTGCCCTCATATTTGTTGGCAGGCCCTGGCAGAGAGCACTTACAAACACACACACAGTAACTACAGCACATCCGTATTAGTGCATTTCCCTCTCCAAAATCCCACCATCAAAGCCTTTTGACATTCTGCCAGCATGTTCGCAAATACTGTAGAAATGCCAACTTAGCACAGCTCCAGCTTTTGATTTGCAGGACTGAAACTTTGTGTGTATGGACGTGTGTGTCTGAAGTGAGTGTGTGTGTGTGTCTTCTGAGTATTACTGTAGGCTCATGGCAGCACAGTGATGACCACGGGCTGCCAACCTGGCCCCTGCTTATGTGACCCCCCCCCCCCCCCCCCAACCCCCAGAAACCAGTTTGAGTGAGCCATAAACCGCCTGTCCTATTTAGACACAGCAGTACAGACTGGACATAACTGGACTATTTATGAGTCAACATTAAAGTGGAGGCCTTTGGCGTTCTAGAGCTCTGGGAATCAGGCAATATTTCACAAAAAGCATTAGGAAGGTTTGTTGTAACTCATATAACTCATGTAATCTTTATGTTAGGCTAGCTAGCTGGATAGCAAGCAATGCCGTAACTCATAATCTCTATGGTAGGCTAGCTAGCTGTGTTGTGAGCCTGGTCATCAGGGGTCAGTATTAGAACGTAGGGACTGAATGGGTTTGAGAGAGTGTGTGGTTTTTCTTCATCAGGATTCCTTGTAGCCATAGCACTGTCTCATGCACCATTACAGAGGTGACGTGTTGCCTGAAGCTAAGCTACCCCCCTCCGCCGTCCTCCGCCGTCCTCGCACTCCCTTAGGAAATGACAGTGCTACTCAAATCATTACCCTCGCGTACGCTCCCCCTCCTCAGTGTGTGTTTATGAGGGAGCCTATACAGACTTCCATGGTCGTCTTTATGCCCCAGTTATGCTAACTGTACCGTTGCTAGTTAGCATTTAACCTTTGTGCCACAGTAATGCTAATGCCAAAGCATCTCCAGGATGGTGCTGCCATTTAAATTCATTGCAATTGGCCAGATATTTTTAGCTTTGCTTCAACCAGTGGTTAGTGCATTGACCTATTTAATTGAGAATGCAGATAATAAAACACATTTCTTGAATTGGTTTCAAAAAACTGCTCTTGTTTACATCCATGGCATTTAGTTAAGCTGTTATTCACCACTGTTGTGTAAACTAGGACAACTAAATGAAATAAATGGAAAGGAACTCTGTTATATCCTGTTTGCCAAGAATCATTCTCCTCCACAACTCCTCTTCTTCTTCCTTCTCCTTCTATTCCTCTCACCAACATTGGCATTGTGGGGAAGAAAGAAAAATTCCCCCCTACTACCCAACAACGACCCAACCCATGGGTCTTTGAGACTTCCCTCTCCATCCCTCCGCAATTGTTTCCTTATTTCCACCCATTAATACTGGAAGTGGTAGAGAGTGTCAGGGCAAAAGTACTCTCTCTAAAATTGTACTTAATCCAAAAGGTAACTGACATGGGCACGAACAGACAATAGTATGACAGACCGGGTTGAACATATACATGTATGACTGTATAATAGTGCACTAGGCTCACCACACATTCCCTATCTCTCTCACTCCTTCCTCTCTCTCGTTTTCCTTTCTTGTGTCTCAACATTAAGGGTGAAATGACGGAACACAGGCCTCCATCCCCCTGTGTGTTGATCATAGTAACAGGGGTGGTTTTGTCCGGCCCGCCATGGCACTGCAGGAACCATATTATTAGGTGCATTATTCGTTGGCAGCAGGAGTATGTGGAAGAGGATCGTGGAGGCGCGCAGCGTTGCGTACCGATGTACCAAAAGGTTTTGCTCGCATTAACTGTGGAATTCCTTTCTAGCAAATCAAACCCAAAATACGTTGTTGGTTTGGGCTAAGCCCCGAATGTGTACAAAGCCTGGCTCCGCGCCTGATTAACACTCGGATCGATAAGCAGTCTAAAAAATGGTAGCAATATAAAAAATAATAAGATTCCTTTCCGTAATCATGATACCCCCCCAGAAATGTTCACTGCACCCCAAGTCAAAGCAGGCTGCATCCGTGCCAGCTAACATCACAAACCTCACAAAAGAGAAACAGTTCCAGCCATCATATTAGGGGTGAGTTAATTAAATGTGTGAACAAATATAGCAGGCGCATTTTTAAGTTGATAATTCTGTACACCTCCGAATGATTTTATAAATATCCAAATGGCCCTTTGCAGAAAAAAGGTTCCCCACCCCTGTGTAACACATGCTCTTGAGCCTCCTAAAGGCCATCTTCCTCCCAGAGGCCAGCCCTTTCCTTGAAAGCCAGCCACTTCGCTCCTCCACAGAGATTGAAGAGGCAGCAGACCTGGAAAATATGCCACACTCACTATTGGATGAACCAGTCCTAATAGCCAGTCATGATGTCACTGAGCACGAGCAGTACGTGGCCTGGGAAGGCCTCTGTTCCTGGAATATTTCTCTAAAGCGGCACCTACGCCCCACTCCTGAGAGAGAGAGAGAGAGAGAGAGAGAGAGAGAGAGAGAGAGAGAGAAAGAGAGAGACAGAGAGAGACAGAGAGAGAGAGCAGCTGGTCGTGTTTCCCAGGATCCCCCCAGCCAGCTCCCAGGAGGAGCGTCTCAGTGCGCCTCAGGATAAGGTGGCCAATCTGCTGTGCACACAGGCAACAGTTTCCATCTCACCGAGTTCATCAGCACGCTGGGGGAGAAGAGGAGCAGAAAGGGGGAGGGGGGGAGAGGACACATTCATCACAATCACCACAGCAACACGTTGAAGAGAGAGAGAGAGAGATGGAAAGCCACAGGCGTGTGCACGTGGAGAGACAAGGGTCGTCCCATGAGCACGGAGGGCTTCCGAAGCTCCCATTTGTGTGCTTCAGTACACGTATGACTGTGTCTCTCTCTCCGGATATGCATGCGTGTGTGTGTTTGTCATCATGCGATGCAGCATGGCTTGCCTCCTCGTGAATGTGCCATACTACCATAAAAAACATGCCTATTATATAACTGGCATGCTCTATGATGTGAACAAATCCATCTAGATTCTCCTGATCCCGTAAGTGAATGATTTATCCACAGAACCTTATCTTTCCATGACCTCGCATCGAGCCAAATTAATCTTTTTAGCCTTCATTAAGAAAAAACACATATATAAATCTAATTTCATCCCAGTCAGAGGAGCCAGGAGAGGAAAGCCTGAATCAAATGACCATCCAGCGTGTGCATCCAGAGCAGACCTTAATGACATGTGTGCTGGGCCTGTCCATGGTGCTGAACAATTACGGTTGTTTGAAGCGCCGTCATTGACTCCCATAATCATGGTTTTTCATAGCACCCTGTGTCACCCCTCAGCCTCCAGCCTGTGTAGGCTAGGAAGCCGGGGTGATGGAGTTTCGCCCCACTTGAAGCCATGTTTGAATCTCAAGGCCGTACTTTGTGGGTATTAAAAAAAATTAAAATAAACCTCAAGTCCCCATTAACTTAATCCACAGAGGTCACATACTTCGCGAACACGGTGACTAGAAGAGAAGGAACCAATATCTAGGAGTAATGTGTGTGAGTGTGTGCACAAGTGACATCAAATGACACATTAGCTCCTGATGTCACAGATATGGATACAGAGATGGAGAACCACTCACATGCAGCTCTACAGGGCTTTCATTGTTCTAACACCGTCTGGCATCTTGTCGTGTTATGTCAGAGAGCTCACATGGCTCTCCATGTTCTGTTTGTCAGTCTTCTGGCCTATCGGCTTGGATCGACTGTGACATCATTAGGACTAAAGAGTCAGAGACAATTACTGGGAGGTGGAAGCCCAGATAGAATGAGGGAGGGGGCGAGGGAAGTTAGATGGGAGTGGGGGGGTTGCCTGCTGTGCCGTGGTGCTTGTTGGTGAGACGATTGTCAGTGAAATGATTTCTGTACTCTCAGCTGACACCGACAGCGTTCACAGTAATTCTCCGATCGTGACTGTCGATGCCCCTGGAGTCAGAAATAGAACCAGACCATAGCAGAAGAAGAGAAGAGAGAGAGGGAGAAATAGAGAGAGAGAGAGAGAGAGAGAGAGAGAGAGACCAGGAGTGTGCTGGACAAAGAGAGAGGGACGGTAGAGGGAGGGATAAGGAAGGAGGAAGAGGAGAAGGGGGGAAGCTAGGGATGTTGAGTGAAATTAATTAAGTCTAACATAATGACGGTACAAAAAAATATATTAATGTATGTAACTATTGACGGACTTTTTTATCGACCGAGGCGAGTACTCAAAAGGCTTGGGCTGCAAAGAGCACTTAGTTTCAATTGATCTGTGTACACAAAAAATGCTTCACAATAACATGGGTTCATATGGAAAAGGTGCCATCAGGGAAGAATACAGCAGGTTTTGCTATAGCCTCCAGTCAAACCATGGTACATGGTAACAATGTAAATATAGAAGAATGATCATTTGCATACAAGATAGGTGACTTCCAGTACTCTGGAGAACACATTCTCAGCTGCCTTTGATGTTGCTACTTTGTGTGTTTGTGGTGGGATTTTCTTAGTTTGATATGTTCACAACATGTGTTTAACCACTGTGTGAAGGTCCCTGCACACACAACCATACACACAAACATATGCACCCAGCCTAAGAGTCCTCTAGAGTAAAGGATAAAGAGCACAGGGGAGAGACAAAGAGAGACAAAGATGTTGCGAGAGAGGAAGAGAAAGAGATGGATGGAGTGAGAGAGGAAGAGAGGAGGGAGAGGGATGGTGATGGGAAAAGGTCAGTGGGGGAACTGTGGTGCAAGGCGAAGGATAATTAAGAGATATCTCGAGAGGGTGAGGTAATTAGAAGCAAGAGGGAGAGAGGCATGGGTACAGAATGAGAGTGAGATAGTGAGAGAGAGAGAGAGAGAGACAGAGAGACAGAGAGAGAGAGGGAGTGTGAGAATGAGGAAGAGTCGTAGATGAGGCGGTGTATTTGAACACTCAGTCCTGCCTGCTTCTAATCCTGGCCCAGCCGTTGGGATTAAGAGGAAGCTGTTAAAGTCTGAATATTTCATGACTGCTATGAGTCAACCACAAAGGAATCCAGATCATTATTGCACATCTCCTTTTGTTTCATTGTCTTGAAAGAAATGTTTTGGTTTCAAGAGCTGAGTACACCCGTGTTGGTTTCCTGCCCGCTCCGCATCCCTTGGATGCACTATCTTCAACAGACCTTGTCCTTTTGAAGTGTTTTGAAGTGTACAAGCTTTCACGACCCCTGAATTAGATCTGTAACATATAGTATTTGCAGTAGCTGTTGGTGTGTATAAAATGGAGCAGATGCAAATTTGTTCCATTTAGATGAATAATGGCTATAAATCCATCTGATTGCTTGTGATTATTTCCATTTGGCTGTATCAAGCCTGCTCCTGCCTCTCCCTGGCTCTGCTCATGGTACAGTGGACACGCTGGTTTGCTTCGTAAGACAGCGTGACTAACTAACTGTGTCCAATCACAGCAGGCAGAGCTAGGGTGGGGAAAGTGACCCAGGCTGCTCTGCTCAGGGAGTCGCTGAACGATTTTTATAATTTCCGCATAAAACACACCCATCTCGTACTGGTAGAGATGCTCTGGAAGCAGCATCCACTCTTTAATCCCCTACCACAACTCCACTACTGAGAGCAGAGAATTGGTTTTCCCTGATTTTTATTTATCTTAGACGGCAGTTAGTTGGGCTCAGGCTTCCATTACTCTCTCTCTCTCTGTCGATCTCTCTCCTACTCTAACTCTCTCTCCTCAGCTCTCTAAATCTCTTTCACTCTCTCTCGCTCAGACTTTCTCTTTCTCTCCCCTCTTTTCTCTCAACTGTGCTCTGGGTGACCTGACTTCCTCATCCACCCTTTATCTTTCGCCGTCTTCACCGTGTGAAGCCCTGAACTATTCTGACTGAGCACTGTGGACTGTGGAGAGAAAGAGAGAGAAGGCTGAATCCCCAGAACCGTTTTGTAATGACGCATCCGTGCCCAGTTTTCCTCCAGACCCGTTTCCAAGCTTTTAGCATGTCAATACAGCCTCTATCACCATCACTCATCATTAGAACGAGACCAGATGCATACGGTGCCACTCACTGAGCAGCAATAAATCCGTGATCATTCCAACACCTTATTTGGGCGCGGACGTGGTGTGAGAGACAGGTCACAGAGGTTGATCTGCAGGTGCAACATGGCTTTCCAGAGCCTGCTGTGCTGTCAGTGGTGTAGTCAGGCATGACACACACACACACACACACGGGCACACATTTCTATGAATACCAATGCCCAAACACACACTTTGCAGAAGTCACACACCCTTAAATGTATGCACCCTGCACACTCACAAACAAGCAACACGCATACACCCACTATGGCTGTGCAGACATTACTATCAGGCTCTGTATCAACCGGTCAGACAGAGAGACAGGCCGGCAGTGTGTGGGCTGCTTGGTGTCTGCCTCTTCTCCAGCAAGGGGCTTGATGATGATGAGGAGCTGGGGAGTGGCAGGAAGGGGGATGATGTTGTTGCCCCCCCTCCGTCGACCCCCCCCCCAGTCGTCGTCGTCGTCCCCTCCTCGCCATTTGCCTTCCCGACGGTTCTGGAACCAGCTTTGTAATGGCCATCCTCCCAGCTGATACAGGGCTTTATCAGCTGGGTGATAGAGGCTCAGCATGGGGCTGGGCATGTTGGCCATGGACTGTGTCTGTGCTCACCATCACTCCAAGCCGGAGGCACACGAAGGCCCTTGTCTGGAGATACCACTGTCTCCATGGCACAGTTGCTGTTCTTTTATCAGTGATTATCAGCGTGTAGTGTATGCATGTCTGCGCGCACACCTATCAAACCCCCGCCTGAGACAGACTGAGACAGACAGAGACAGGACAGCTTTCCTGGCCACCTATCAGCCTGCAATCGTCCCCTGAAGATACAGAAAACAAACTAAACACACACTTATCTACTTAACGAAAGAATACAGGGATTCACTCTTCAGGGGAACACAAAATGACCAGTGACACAAAACAAGCATGTGATCACATCATATCTTTCCATTAGGGAAGGAGAGAGAGGAACTGGCATCTCCCCCTCTAACCTAGAAAACATCTATCCCCTATTACTGTACTAATGCTCTACTCTCTGCTTCGCAATTTGAACACAGTCTGTGTGTATATGTGTCAGAGAGGGGGGGGGGGGGGGGTCTGAGTGGGTGTGTGTGTACATACTTCCATTACCTGACTCCTACACCTGATTCAGTTTTTCTAGATACTCTGTCCTACTCCAAACTGTCCTAGACCTTTCTGTCCTTCACCAGACTGTCCTACTCCAAACTGTCCTAGACCTTTCTGTCCTACTCCAGACTGTCCTACACCTGACTGTCCTACACCAGACTGTCCTACTCCAGACTGTCCTACTCCAGACTGTCCTACACCAGACTGTCCTACTCCAGACTGTCCTACTCCAGACTGTCCTACTCCAGACTGTCCTACACCAGACTGTCCTACTCCAGACTGTCCTACTCCAGACTGTCCTACACCAGACTGTCCTACTCCAGACTGTCCTACACCAGACTGTCCTACACCAGACTGTCCTACTCCAGACTGTCCTACACCAGACTGTCCTACACCAGACTGTCCTACACCTGACTGTTGTAGTGTAGACTCTATCCTGCTCCAGACTTTGTGCTACAATAGACTGCTCTGCTGTCCCACATCGTTTTTTTAGAGAGAAAAAAACCCTGAGTCTCAGTACATCCTGTTCCATTGACAAAATGACTTATGGCTCCCTAGAACACTTTCCTCTTCCCCCACGTTCATCAAGCTCACTGCCCCCCCCCCCACACCTTTACCCCCCCTCCCCCTCTCTCCTGCCTCTCCACTCTTAAAATCACCCCGCCTGCCCCTCCTGGCACTCGCCGCGCCTGTCACCCCTCCTCCGCAACGACCTTGAGAGGCAGCCGAAGGAGAGATGGAGACTCCTTTAATACAGCAGTACAGTCCCTCCCTCCCTCCCTCCTCCCATCCTGCCCCAAACACGCACACTCGCACACTCGCAGGCAAGCACGGATCCATCTCACGTCTGAGGATCTGCTTCTTCCAGGCATAAAGAGAGACAGAACAACGGGCAGCACACACTCATTAATCAGAACGGGGCCGTGTGGCCTCTCACTCGCACCTTTTGATTTCACATGAAGCCGGGTCTGGAGATGAAACGAGGAACAGGGTGGTGTGGCGGAGATGAAGAGCAGCCACGGCCGCCCTCAAAGGAAGAGGACCCTGTCATCCTGACGGCAGTGAGACGAGGACGAGGACGCCAGACAGGGCGCTAAACAGACCTGTCCGTCTCATCATCCACCTTCACACATGACAGTAACATCTCCATCCCCCTCCCCCCCACACACACACACCATGCCAGAACCCTCCTTACTTGCCCAAACCACGTGCACAACCCGTGTTGGTTATGTACGTGAGCCAGGGATGTACGTCAAAGATAGAACAAACCTGCTCCACCCCCAACGCCACACAACCCTCTCCCGCTCCCATCCCATCCCTCTCCTCCCTCGCCCAACCCCATTCCTGCCTCTCCAAGCTATTTGTGACAAAGGACACGCAGTCTGAGTTGATGCATGAAATTTTAATCAAATAAGCAGTCAGCAAGCAGTGACAGGAATGGAAGGCAGTCGGCCCAGCCGTGCTGGATTAACGAAGCTTGGCCTTCAGCATGTCAACTTCTTGAATGACTGGTCACATCAGCATTCAACTTCCTGGAGACGTTTTTATACTGTACGTCTGCCTCTCCTCCTTGCAGGGCTGAGGACACCCACCCTCCCTCCCTCCCTCCCTCCATCACTCCTGGTTGGATCTGAGAGAGTGATTACGTTTTCAAGTTGCGTCCTCCTCATGACCTTGGGCTCATGCAAGAGATTCAACAAGCCACAGCAAAGAAAGTCGAACATTTGAATTCCCTTTGATGAGCAGTGGTGTGATCCCTGACTCCTGGTGGGATGATGTGGGGCTGCGTGGGCCTCACTGCCAAGCTCCACGACCAAGCTGATGCCATCAGTAGCTGGTCAGGAACATCTCTCACTCACCAGGGACTCGTTCGCTCTCTCTCTTTCTCTGTTTCTTTTTTAGCTCCAACTTCGGTCCGGTGACAGACCCAATCATCCCCTGCCACACCTCTCTCCCACACCCAGTAAAACACCTTCCCCTCTTCGCTCTCCCTCCAGGTCAGTCCATCAGTGGTTGCATCACTGTGTGAACCTTGCCGAGCACATTCCCCTGAGCGCTTAACTTTAGTATAAAAAAAAAAAATGAAAAGTGTACAAATTCACCCAAGGAGGAGATGGGCATTCCCATGGTAACCAGGTCCTGTGGTAGAGCCAGGGAGATTAGGCCAAGCCCGATGCCATTTGCATACAAATTGCCCAGCTGGTACCTTGTCGTTATGACAACGGCACACAGCTCCCAGAATGCCTTTGGAAGTGAGACACAAAAGCTAAGCAGCCGGCAGCAGAGTCATTGATAAAATTCCTGCTCTCTTTCACAATGACAATTGTTTGCTGACAGCATGTTCTCATTTGAATCCAATCACCACCTACCTTGGTGGATAGGAGCAGAAGACAGAGAACACGGTTTGTTGCTGTATGTTACGTATGTCACAATACCTGGAGAAGTCTATTGATATCTATTCTGCTCAGAATGGTATGCACCTCTTGAAATTGTCAGAAATAGTCAATAATACCTCAAATTGATACAATAAAATTTTACAGAACCTCAAATATACTTACAACAATTTAGCTTTAATAGGAGTTGTGTGTCATTAAATTGAATGGACTAATAGAACTTGACAATGACCTGTGTATTGTTTGGTTTCCATGAATTTGACATAAAACAAAAGATTTGGTTGGCACTTCATCCCTGTCAGCCAACCACTCCTCACACATAATGGAACGCATTACAACAATCAGCGAACCCCTCACTGCTGACCGTGTACAACACTGACAACACAGTGCCCTCTAGTGTTTCCCTCCAGTAATGAGTTTACACAACAGCCTGGCTGGATAAGTGGATCATATTTAGCCCAAGGGCAGGGCAGCTGTCTCTTTTCCACAGTCATCCTGGCTCAGCGTATTGACCAGCTAAATGGCCGGGCAGTGAGCTCCTGTGGGAGCTTGTGAACCCTGTTGTATCTACCTTGCCCAGCGCTCCCTGTGGGGCTCCTGTTTAATCATTGGCTTCTGTGCTCCTGTCAAGCCATCACAGGCTAATCAATGCCTCCCAGAGAGAAACAAAGCAGCCCCGGCCTTCGCTGACCTCCCTGGTTCTACCAGACTGATTATGGGAGAGCAAGGTGAGCCTCTACACATTAAACCCAGCGTTTCCTCTGCGAGCGCTGCCGCTGCTGCCGGAGGGAGCCCCACTGCCACTGTGCGTGTTACAGATTGTCAGGGACCAGCCGGTACCAACCGCTTTCTCCCGGTTTCCCAGACATGGATCAGCGGCAGAGACAGTGTCTGAGCAAGTGTGTGTGTGTGTGTGTGTGTGTGCGCGTGTGCATGCATTTGTGCTGCTTATGTGCATTTGCATTTGTGTGTTTGGAACCCATTCAGGAGGTGTGTGTGTTCGGGGTGGGAGTTCCTTTTGTGTATAAATGCAGCAGCATAGCCATTGAGTGGCTAGAGGCTCTAAGGCTCTGAGACGCAAAGTGGAGCGGTTGTGCTGTTACCCATCGTCACCTGACTCTCCCCAGGCCACTTCATCCGAGCCCCTTGGTCCTACCCTGTCTCCTTCCTCCTTCTCCTTTCAGCTGACATCCCGACAACATGGCGACGCGCTGGGGACTCTGCGGTGCGGGGAAGATAAGTCACGACTTCAGCGTGGCCTTGAAGACACTCCCACCTGGAGACCACCAGGTACGCCAACCAAACACACGCTCTCCGTCTTCATCATCATGTCAGCAGTGTGTGTGTGTTTATGGGACAGGAGATTGGGGGGGGGGGGTCCTCCTACCTCAGCAGGTCTCCCTGGTCCCTGACAGCTAGAGGTTCAGAAAGAATACCTGTTCGCTTTTTCCATCCTCCTGGTTTAGATAGCAGCTGTTGCGGCGAGGGATCTGGAGCGAGCGCAGGAGTTTGCCAGGAAGCACAGCGTCCCCAAGGCATACGGTAGCTACGAGGAGCTGGCCGGCGACCCAGAGATCGGTGGGTTGGCTCAGAAGTAGGGCCTGACCGTGCATTTACCTCTGTACGGCTTCACTTCGAATCTGAGATCATAATCACCTAATAATCACATAAGCATGATGTTCAATTGTAGCCTGCCATCTTGAATTCAAAGCTACAAATGAAAGCCCATTTCTGACAAACTCATGTATTTGAATGCTCCTATGTTGGGGGTGGGTTATTAATAACAGACGAGCAGAGTCTGCTTCACATGTGCCCTGACACCCTCTGTGCCCCCTTCCCCCTGCCCTGCAGACGTGGTGTATGTCGGGGTTCTGCACACGGTGCACTGGAGGGTGGGCCTGCTCTTCCTCCAGGCTGGGAAGAACGTGCTGTGTGAGAAGCCCTTCGCCATGAACTCCAGCCAGGTCAAGGACCTCATCGCTGCCTCTGAGAGGAGCCACGTTTTCCTGATGGAGGTACAATGGGCAGATGTGCAGAAGATCCGTTTGCTCTGTATTGGTCATGAAATTCAATCTCAAGCACACTGACCACACGATTACTGTCAACAAACAACTTCTATGAATGTCACACTATACATTCTTGAAGTCGGAGATGTTCAACCTAATAGAGGAGGGCTGTGTCGGCTCTCAGAGGAGGGAATGTACAGTCAGTGTGGTGTGTGTTCCCCTCCAGGCCATCTGGTCGCGCTGTTTCCCTGTTCACGCGGAAGTGCGCCGGCTCCTGGCAGAGAAGGCAGTGGGGGAGGTGAAGCTGGTGAAGGCTTACTTCGGTTCCCCTCAGCTCCACATCCCTCGCTCTGTGGAGAAGGAGCTAGGGGGAGGAGCCCTGCTGGACATTGGAGTCTACTGCCTGCAGTTTGTTCTGATGGTATTTAACGGCGAGAGGCCAGAGTCCATCCATGCCCACGGCGTCCTGCTCGAATCAGGTACCTCCCATCCAAATAGGAGATCCAAGCATGAATAAAGATTGGCTGAGATTGTTCCAGGAGGTAAAAAAATATTCCTTAGTAGTAGAAAGTTTTGAAAAAAAAACTGCTTCAAAAGGTTTAAAAATATTTTGGACAAAAGGTTTTTAAATTATTATTATTTTTTACATCTGGACATGATAGTTGTGGTCAGAATATGTCATTGATTTCTCTTTATTTATTTTATACTGGAAGGAAAGCCATTGAGTCTGGGTATTTAGGTGAATTAGGATAATTTGTGTTGGTGTTGGTGTTGATACTTACTCCCTGTTGATGAGTGGTTCTTGTCCGTCAGGAGTGGATGAGTCCATGGTGGTGGTCCTGAAGTTCTCCAGGAACAGGATGGCCTTCTGTGTCTTCTCCATCGCTGTGGCGCTCCCCAACGATGCGACCATCAGTGGCACAGAGGGCACCATTAAGGTAGGAGGGGTTGAGAGTAGAATCAGCAATGTGAATGAAACAGGAGACATGAAAAATCTATCTGTAGGAGGAACTTCCGGACCCATATTGTTGACATTTAATTTGTTTTACACTGGCGGGCCAACACTGGTGTTGTTCCAGAAGGTTACCAGAGAGCAGAGAAACTCTCATCTGTTTCATATTCGGGGCTCATACAGATCTTTTGATTGTGAACAACAGGTTCTGGGCCCCATGCACTGTCCCACCACCTTAGTTGTGGATGGGAAGGAGACCCAGTTCCCCCTGCCGGAACCTTCTATGCCTCTCAACTTCACCAACAGCACTGGACTGCGGTACGAAGCTGAGGAGGTCCGTCAATGCCTCCTCAAGGGTAAGCACTTTTGGGTGCAGGGCTCTGCACTGGTGCGTCAGGTAGTTTCAAATGTTGTGTTTGAAGGAAATGATTTTTGTACAGTTTTTCTTTGGAAAATGTTGTCATTGTATTTAACTAAATGCTTTTAAAAGATGTACAGACAAATGCTAGATGTCGGCTCACAAGGTCACTTTAAGGTGAAGTACGTTTTTTCATAGAGTCAATAATTGGAATGTTCATGGCAAGCACGTAAAGAGCTGTTTGCTGTATCCTACAATAGCAAAGAACATTTTGAACCAAGAACATTGTGAAAGCGACCGTACACTAACCTCAGGTTAACACTAAAACATCAGTGAACCAATGACAGGCTTTGTGAGCTTTCCAGTGTGTGACCAGTCTGTACAGTAGCCTGATGACTAATCTATCTAAACAGTATTAACATGCTTCACAATCCTACACTTAAAAATAGTACTGGCTGAAGTATGTGACCCTGCTGTAGAAACACCACTATTAGTTTTGGTAACAATGCATTGTTTGTTAACCCCCCCCCCCCTCCTCCTCCTCCTTCTACCCCTTCCCAGGACTGAAAGAGAGCCCCAGGATGACCCACTCAGACTCCACCCTGCTGACAGAGATTATGGATAAGGCCAGAAAACAAGTAGGCGTGGTCTTCAACGAGGACAGTCAATAACCATCTCCATAACCTTAACCAGCATGGCAGTCAATCTTGAATCTTAGAAAGCTGGAGCAGAGATGTTCTCTGCTTGTATCAATAGAAGTAATGACACCTGATGTAGCCTGGCAAACCAACTTGACTTTTTCATCTTATGTTCTGATTCAGTGAAAGGTGGCCATAGAGATTAGCCCGGTTTGGTTGAACTAAAATGATCTGATTGTGGCTTTCACTAAACCCCTGGACCCACAGGAGACTAAGACTAGGAGGCCGGTCTTGGTGTACACTGTGTGATAATCAAATTAAATGTCACTGTGAAAGAGAGTGTGATTGATGGGATCAAATAAAGTTCATTGATTGTCGTGGTGTTGCTCATTTCATAAGCTGACATATTCCTCCAGGGGGACTGGTACTCTGTGTGCGCGAGTGTGTGTGTGTGTGTGTGTGTGTGTGTGTGTGTGTGTGTGGGTGGGTGTGTGTGTCTTAAAATAGAACAGATTTTAATCTCAAATGTTCTATCATACTTTGTCTGACCACCACAGAGGTCGAGTGACATGTTCTGAGCAAAAATAGTCCGTGCTGTCTGGTCTCTCCAAGGTTACAGAGATGGAAAAGGAGGACTGATGAGTCAGCACCGGAGGGGCTCGGTTATCTGTGTATTTGTGACATCAGGCTACATTTAGCTACAGACAGTATTCTACATCGCTAGTTGCTACTAACCGAATGTGACACACTGTTTAAAAAAAACTAAACAACAACAACCCTGGGGAACTCTTGAAATTGGCGTGCTGCTATTTATGATGTGCGAATATGCGTATTGTAGCATCTCGGTGAATTACAATGTTTACCAAAACAGTGTCTCCATCTTGTGGTTGCAGAGAAAGCTACTGTCAGTCAGTTTCTCATACTAGTCCAACATGGCAACACGGTGGGGAATATGTAGCGCTGGGAAAATTAGTCACGATTTTACCGTGGCTCTGAAAACACTCCCACCCGGAGATCACCAGGTAGCCTACCCAAACCAGTGAAATGTCGACAGTAATCAAATCTTTTGTTTCAAATTACATTTCTACATTTCGCTACGGTTTTTATTAGACTAGACCACAAACGTGGTGCTAGCTAACTTATAGTCAGGTTTAGCTTACAGTAGCCGTACTAGCTATGTCTGATCCGCCCACTTTCCAAGCTTTAAAGAAAGCTTACACCATTCGGCAGCCTAGTCAGCTATAGAAACTCTGTATTTGATTGTTGACTATGTTATTATATGCTAATCCATTCGGCCATATTAGTTTACTACCACCAATTGTATATAGTTCAACATGTTGTGGACTAGATTTAGCACGCTGTAGTCTACTGTGTACCGTAAATGATAGAAGGTGTGCGCATTACACACATTGGTTTCCAACTGCACAATTTTAAATAATGTAACTGTATCTCAGATTGTTGCTGTGGCAGCTCGTAAACTGAAGGACGCACAGGAATTTGCCAAGAAGCACAGCATCCCCAGGGCCTATGGCAGCTATGATGAGCTGGCCAAGGATCCAGAAATTGGTCTGTCCTTTTCATCAATGTCCTATTTGGTAACCCATTGACTCTGCTAGTTGGTGTTATACCTTCCTCCTCTCCTCCCCATCCTCTGTGTGTGTGTATGCATGTGTGTAGATGTGGTCTATGTCGGAGTCATCCATCCCTACCACCTGAAGGTCAGCCAGATTTTCATGGAGGCCCAGAAGAATGTTCTGTGTGAGAAGCCCCTGGCTATGAACAGCAGGGAGGTGCAGCAGATGGTGGCCTCTGCCAGGAGGAACAACGTGTTCCTCATGGAGGTGAGGATGGACGGAGCATGTCGCCCCCTTTGAATTTGGTCCATTTAGATTAATGGTTGATTATCCATTTATTACAGCTTGTAATCCTCAGAGTAATCTGACTGGGATCTTTCATTCAGATTGAATCCCATAATTATGGATAATTACATTAGTGTGATGACTTCAAATGCCTTTGGGCAGGAATAGGTGGTGTGTGTGTGTGTCTGTCTATTTTCCCCATGTCTGTGAATGTGCTGTCTTCTTCATGTGGTAGTAGTGTGTCTTACTGCAGTTGTATTCTGAGCTTTGTCTCTCTGCCGTGCCTTGTGTGTGTGTCTAACCTGAGTGTTCTCTATCCACCTTGTCTTTTCTATGTGTGTGTGTCTCCTGCTCTCCCCAGGCTGTGTGGAGCCGTTTCTTCCCTGCCTCTCTGGAGATCCGACGTGTGCTGGCGCAGGAGGAGCTGGGCGATGTGAAGGTGGTGAGGGTGGACTTCGGGGCGGCCCTCATGCACATACCCCGGGCAGTGGAGAAGGAGCTGGGCGGGGGGGCCCTACTGGACATAGGCATTTACTGCTTGCAGTTCATCACTATGGTGTTTGGAGGGGAGAGGCCCGAGAGCATCCAGGCCACCGGCGTCTGCCTGGACACAGGTAGAGGAGGGCGAGGGGAGAGTGGGGCTGCAGCATGTCTGCCTGGACACAGGTAGAGGAGGGCAAGGGGAGAGTGGAGGTGCAGCATGTCTGCCTGGACACAGGTAGAGGAGGGCTAGGGGAGAGTGGAGGTGCAGCATGTCTGCCTGGACACAGGTAGAGGAGGGCTAGGGGAGAGTGGAGGTGCAGCATGTCTGCCTGGACACAGGTAGAGGAGGGCAAGGGGAGAGTGGGGGTGCAGCATGTTTGCCTGGACACAGGTAGAGGAGGGCAAGGGGAGAGTGGAGGTGCAGCATGTCTGCCTGGACACAGGTAGAGGAGGGCAAGGAGAGAGTGGAGGTGCAGCATGTCTGCCTGGACACAGGTAGAGGAGGGCAAGGGGAGAGTGGAGGTGCAGCATGTCTGCCTGGACACAGGTAGAGGAGGGCAAGGGGAGAGTGGAGGTGCAGCATGTCTGCCTGGACACTGGTAGAGGAGGGCTAGGGGAGAGTGGGGGTGCAGCATTGGGGAACACGTTGTCCAATGCTGGAGTATAGTCAAGGGTACTGAGATGGGTACAGTAGGACTTGTACCCAGTTATATTTTGATAAACTCACAGTATATATCCCCCTCTGGACCATTATACATACTGCTGTTGTGGTACACACTTGCTATATACATTGGACCAGTAGCACTGCAGTAAGCCAAATGAAACATGGGAATCGGTTGCTGGGTTTATTTTGGCTCTTCAAAATAGTGGTGAGTGTGGAGACTGGTTCAGGACTGGTGCTACCTTGATATTAATCTGGGATCAGGGTGTTACAGATTGCCATCGTTTCACTTTCAGCCTCCTCCCTGTAACCTTCTAACTTCTAGTTTACAATAGTAAGCTTGTAAATGTGCACCAGTCATTAAGAACAATATGACATGTTTGGTTTCAATATGGCGTGGCCTCATCGTAAACTCTGACATTGTTTAACCAAGGACACTCATGACAGCCCTGCTCAGATAAGGCTTCACCTGTCACCTCCTTTATCTGCTTTAGGGCTACTAAGTTTTGCTTCTCTCCTGATAGTAAGTGCAGTTATCTTCCCAGATATCAAAACTCACCCTACTACTAGAAATGTATAATTCGAGATCACCCAGTCATTCAACAACATCATTTGTTGGATGGATGGATTCTTTGTTAGGTAGAGATAAAACTGGTCGATGCCCGTGGTGTTCTCCATGATCATGGGTGTGTGTATGTGTGTGTGTTTGCAGGTGTAGATGAGAGCATGGTGGTGACCCTGAAGTTCTCCAGGAGCAGACTGGCAGTCTTCACCTGCTCTGTAGCAGTGGACCTGCCCAACGATGCCCTCATCGTGGGCACCAAAGGAACTGTTAAGGTACTGATACAATACAAGTACAGATGGAACGTATACGTCATATCCGTTAATCATAAGTAGCAGTAGAAGTGCCATGATTTAGGTCACACATAGGCATGTACAGTATGTTAATGTGTCTAGGTTCCTGCTCATATGTGGTGCCCAACATCGCTGGTGGTGAACGGGAAGGAGACCCAGTACCCCGTGCCAGAGCCCTACCTGCCCCTCAACTTCCTCAACAGCACGGGCATGCGCTACGAAGCGGAGGAGGTCCGCCAGTGCCTGCTCAAAGGTACTGTGACAGTACCCTCATGTCCTGAACATGTTTTTTTTTTTGTGTACTGCTATCTAACCTATTGCCAAACCTCTTCCGAAGGCACTATAGATACAGTATATACACATACAGTATATACACATACAGTATAACCCGACTACAGCATCCAGACTACTTTTAGTTTTCCCTCTTTTATTTGTAGATTAAGTATTTTGTATTGGCAACCCACCTGTTTGTAATTTAATTTCTGTTCACATTTAATCTTTTATTTATCTTGTTGGCCGCAACCATGTATTTTCCCCTTGGGGATCAATGAAGTACCTATTACCACTGCTAATTCTATATTGTGTGCAGCTGCATCTTTCCTCCACCAGGTGGCAGCTCTGATATATCCTGAACACTGCACATCTCACATACCTCATAGAATTCTTCCTCTATTTACATAGAAACCGAGCCTGGCTTCCAGCCCGACTTCTCCCCGCCCACAACAAAAATTTGGTCGGGAATTTGGGTCTGGAGGGGCTCGTATTGGGGACAAACTATATAAAACCAGGATCTGGGTGGACCAATGAAATTGCCAGGGCGGGCTTTATACAATGATGGACAGATGATCAACAGTAACGTAATCAACGTCACGAAATAGCGCTTGGGTTGAATTCTTTCAACAAACAACATATTACGTTGCTATGATTGGTTATAGGTCTATCCAATTGAGCGAAGAGGCATTTGTTTTACGAGTTTGGTTGAAACACGCCCCATAGTCACAGCCCAACGGAGAGTTATCAGACTCATATTCTGACTAGAATTATGAGTATGGCAACGTCAGGCTAATAGAAACCCTGTTTGAAACGTCAAATTTGTCTTTTCATGTTCCCGTGCTTGAGGAAAGCTCTGAAGAGTATCTACTGTGTGATCTCACTCAAACTGTCGTTTGTCACTGTGCATTGGTTATCTACTGTGTGCATGTGTGTGCATTTCCCCTGCAGGTCTGAAGGAGAGCCCAGGGATGACCCACTCAGACTCGCTGCTATTGGTTGAGGTGATGGACGAGGCCCGCCGGCAGGTGGGCGTGGTGTACAGCCAGGACCAACTGTAACCACCCCCACTCCTGCTAATCCCAAACCCTAAACTTCTGAACATCCCTTATTCAATAAAATAATTCCATCGATATAGAAAAATGTCTTGACTGCCATTTAACATGACAATTTTCATATTCCTTGGACCAACATGGCCCTTTATTGAATCAGTAAGATAATGTTGCCCCTAGCATGGATTGTATAGTACATACTAATGTGAGAGTCATGTAAACAGTTGGTCTCTCCTAAAATACAACTTTATTAACATTGAACAGAAACAGTATACAGAAGGGTGCTCATATGCTTTTATTGATAGAAGTTCAGTCATCGGTACACCAGATTGCAATATTACCCAGAACACACCTTATATCTTACACCTTGCCTGGCAACCCAATCAGAGAAGCAGGGGGCAATCAGACACACACACACAAACACACAGCTTGGCCACCGATAGACAGGAGCAAGAGAGTGGGTGGAGGAGGGAGAAGTGGGTGGGGCAGGGTGGAGGGGGCAGGGCTATGGGTACAACCACACCTTTAGAATCATCCAGCCCCTCCCAGTTCCCTTTACTCCCATGAAAATGCTGCTTTCAAAGAGATCATACACTTTACGGAACCATGTAGACTTTCCCCAACACACACAGTGGTTCTGAAGTGCCAACATTGAGACGCGACCCCCCGATGCAAAAGAAATGGCGTGGGCTTGTCTGAACACTCTCACAAAACAAGCAAAAAACACAAAGTAACTGTCGACAAAACTAACACGGGGATCCAACACTAGCATTTCTCCGTGGCTAAACAAAATAGAAGTAGTATTGGATGCCCGCAATCAATTCACTGCACCTTTCACAAAAAAAAGTCAAGTACATATATAATACAGAATGTAACATTGTCTACAGTAGATTGGGAGTGCAACAGTTAATACATGTGCCAGGGAGAGCAGGACTACAGACAAACACACAGCACTAACACGGAGCTGGCTTTGGGACAGGGCTTAGTCAAGGATCGCTCCTAGGACCGCAGCCCTCTGTTTAAGGTTGCTTCTAGATTGTTCTCTTCATAGACAACAAGGGGGAGGGAGTGTGTTTCGTGAACACTTTCTCTACAAGTTATAGTGAATCAGACTATTTAAGGGCTTGGCTGTCCTGAGCCTGCACCATGGTGAACCACCAGGACACGCAGGTAGAGTCGTCAGGCAGCTGGGCTTTGTCAGATGTTGAAGGTGTATTTTTTTTTTTTTTTCTGTTGGTTTTTGATAGTGATTAAATACCGATGTTTTTTCCTGATCATTTTTTGGGAGGCCTACCTAACAGCTACCATCACCGCCAATCAAGAGCCACAATCAACACCAACACTACCGCTGGTGTCGATGGGGAGGAGAGGGTGCAGGCGCTGCCTTTCTACCTCGGCGTCTCAGCTGAGGGGGATGAATGAGCCCTGGGAGGAGGGGAGGACTGTGGGGTGGGGGGGGCTGTGAGGGGGGGGAGGAGAAGGACAGTGGTGGTGGAGGTGATCTAGGGCACCAGGACCACGCGCATGGTGTTGGTGTAACCAGAGCCTGGGCGCCAGCCGGTCAGAACGATGACCACCTCTCCCTTCTTGAAGAAGCCTCGGGCCTTGCCTGGACAAGGAACAAAACAGGACCAATCAGATGCAGACAGGTGGAAGCTCCCGCCCAGGACCCGAACGTTGGTGTGCACGCAGGCCTGATGAAGAGGATGAGAGCCTCACCCATATCCATGGCGAAGTTGACGCGCATGTCCACGTCCTCGGCCCACACGTCGTGGGCGGGCTTGTTGTAGAGGACGGGGAAGATGCCCCGGTACAGGTGGGCCTGGCGGGCCGTCTGCCCGTTACGAGTCACGGCGATGATGGGAGCGCGGGGGCGGTACCGGGAGATCAGGTGGGCGGACCTACACACAGACACGGAGCACGGGTCAGTTCTGACGTGGTTCTGACGTGTGGATGAACACCCTTGCTGCCTTTTGATGGAGCCTTGTGATTACAGGTGACGACAAAAAAACTCAATGAGGGTTTAAAAACGATGTCAAACTGTCCCGCCCACAGAGGGTCAGATGGTGTGCGAAGTGGAGCAGAACATGGAAGACTCCAGTGGGTTTGCAAGAAGCCAGCTTGCCTACAGGTCCAGTTCTGAAGGCTAGCGTCATGTTAATAACAAGACTTCTTGAAACATACCGAACATCCTTTGTGTAAACAGATTGTAACATACAACAGCTGTACAAGAAACACACTCGCACACACGACAACTGCAACAAGCCCCCAAATACTTCTAAGACCACTGCATTTCCCACACGCGCACACACAAACAACCAAACACACAATCAAGGGACGTGGGGACATTCTCCACCATGCAAATCACGCGAGTGGGAGAAGGGGCGGAGCGACGTCGGTCAAGGGGATGACCGGAGACTCGGAGACTGTGCTTGGTGACGGCCTTACCTGCTGGTCTCTCTTCCTCCCCTCTCCAAGCCATCTTACCTGCCGGTCTTTGTCAGAGTGATGAGGGCACTGGCACAGCACTTGAAGGAAGCCTCCACGGCGCCCACGGCGACGGCCTCGGAGGGGTCATGAGTCAGTCGGGAGGAGCGGCGCAGCGCCTCAAACAGCTGCCTGTGGAAGGTGGCCGCCTCCGCCTCTCTGGCGATCTGGATTTGTGTGCATGTGTGTGAGGCGCCACCAGTGAGTGGGGGGGGGGGTGAAGTCAAAAGGGGAAGGTCCACACTTACACACACCACCCATACACACACACACACACACACACACACACACACACCTGAGAGGAAGAGCAAACACCGAGCCTGGCTAGCCTGCTTCCCATGCCATTTGGAGGAGTAGTGGCAAACCTGCCAGACTAACTCAGCCTGAGCAGTTCAGTCCAGATCCCCCCCCCCCCCCAGATGTAGACCTACTAGATCCTATCACACCACCAGAGAGCTCCCGATGGCTGGGACCAGAAGCAGGTGTAGGTGTTTGCTGCAGCCGTCTCAGGTGCTTCCTGTCTGTCCCTCCCTACGCTGTCTGGATCCCCCCCCCACCCTCCCGCCCCCCCCAGCCTGGCCGCAGCTCCGTCCTCCTGGTGCCTACCTGCCAGACCCTGTGAGCACAATGAATGCAGAGGACAAGATCTTAAAGGAGGCCTCCACGGCACCAATGGCGATTGCCTCGGCCGGGTCGGTGGAGTGCGGGGTGACGCGGCGCAGGTTCTCGAACACCTGCCGGTGGAACATGGCCGCCTCGGCCTCGCGGGCGATCTGCCCCGCAGGCCCGGACGAGGAGGAGGAGAAGGAGGACAAGATGCACCACAAAGACCCACAGACAGATGAGAAGGAGACAGGAAGGCAAGAGGGGAAAAGGGAGAGGATAGTGGAGGAGGAGGAAAAGGGAGGAAGAGATGGAGGAAAGAAAGTGGACAGGGGTTTATTTAGTATAGTTAGTGTGACAAAAACAAAACATACGTTAAAACAAACCCAAAAAGGCTCCCCCCCCCCCCCCCCCCCCAATCATAGCCAATCCATTAAGCCATGACTGCAATAACACAACACAATACAGCCCTTGTTAAACTCAGTAACCTACATTCCAAAATGTCTCCCTCGTCATTCGGGCAACTCAACAGCTGGAATGTCATTCTCTAAACTGACTGGAGTTGATTCAAACTAGATGGCTGCCAAAGCTGGTTTTCCAAACAGAGCAGGTCGCTGGAGCCAGTCTGAGTTCAAACATGCACATCTCGCATCCAGAGGTGAAAAGCAGGCCAGGTAAAAAGTTCTCAATAATAATAATAATAATAATAATAAAGAACAGATGTTCCATTGCCAAATCCATGGTTGTATAAAAAAAAGTTTTGAAATAGTAAGTAAATGCAAGTCATGCAAGTCCAATCCAAGACATCCAAAGTGTGACCCAAGGGTCAGGTGAGAAGGTACACACACACACACGACAGAAGGTGTACACAGGTCCACACAGAAGACAGTGGCTGGGTGAAGGCAGGTTAGAGGGAGTCAGTAGGCTGCAGTGACGGATGTTAGTCCACATGGAGGACAGAAAAGGTGTGAGCGTAAGTCAAACCACGGTGCGGTTTGTCTTCAACACACTGGGAAGAACACCAGAGGGCAACACAGTGCAACAAAGGCCATTTTCTGAAAATGTGTTATGCAATTCTCTGTGTTTGCTGCATGCTCGAGGCAGGATGCTACGAGACTCTCCCAAATGGAGACAGAAACCGAGGCAGGATGCTGCGAGACTCTCCCAAAGGGAGACAGAAACAGAGGCAGGAGAGCGAGGCAAGCGGGAGGACAGCAGAGGTTAGCCTGCTAGCCATACGCGGCCTGAGGAGGGAGAAAGGAGGCTGGAGTGGCGAGGTCATTCATCCCTGCTCCTAGCTCCAGGTCAGATCGGTTACAGCCATGAGCTTCTGCTGATACCCAGACCATCATTTAGAAAACCCTTTATCACATCGACTCAATTAGAAAACCCTTTATCACATCGACTCAATTAGAAAACCCTTTATCACATCGACTCAATGAGCTTTTGCTGACCCTGACCAACACACAAGGATGAGCAATTACAAAAACACAACAGAACAGTTACATGAATGGTGGATGATCACACAGTGTAACAACCAGCAGCCCCACAGCTCAGGTTAGGACCGTCATTCTGCTTGTGGAGCTGAGGTCAAGACTAGAGGTCACGTGAGGGCCACTATAGGGCCTTTACCTACAATACTAGGACCTAACCAACCTAGAACTGTTCCCACACTTTCCATTGAAATACTAGATCCAGTATATACACACACAAGACCAGTGGTGGTGCAGATGCAAGCTCTCTCGTGGTCTCACCATGTGCTGTGTGCGCACGGCCTCCAGGGGATAGTCTCCCTTGGCGGTCTCTCCGCTCAGCATGATGCAGTCGGCCCCGTCCAGCACGGCGTTGGCCACGTCGCTGCCCTCGGCACGCGTGGGCCGGGGCTTCTTGATCATGCTCTCCAACATCTGTGGATGGAGGGATTCCCACGTGTTAGACAAAGACACAGAGCAGCCCCGATTCAAACGGCCCCGACGCGGCAACGGCGGCGAGCTGACCTGTGTGGCGCAGGTGATTGGCTTGCCGGCTCTGTTGCAGCGGCCAATCATCATTTTCTGGGCCAGGAAGACCTTCTCTGTGGGGATCTCGATTCCCAAGTCGCCACGGGCAACCATGATGCCATCGCTGGCCTCCATGATCTCATCAAACCTGAATTATGGGATGGGGAGAAGGAAGGAATCAGACGTGTGAAACGAAGCCATGCACACACACACTCTCTAGCGCCCCTCTCTCCACCCCCGTCCTTACCTGCGCACGCCCTCGTGGTTCTCCAGCTTGCTGATGATCTTGATGTCTTTGCCCTTCTCCCCCAGCACGGCGCGCACCGCGTGCACGTCGGCCGCCTTGCGGATGAAGGAGGCGAACACCATGTCCACGCCCTGCTCCACGCCAAACTGCAGGTCGGAGATGTCCTTCTCGGAGACGGCCGGCAGGTCCACGGCCGCGCCCGGCAGGTTGACGCCCTTCTTGCTGCCCAGGGTGCCGCCGTTCTCAATCTCACACATGAGGAAGTCAGAGCCTGGACCGTCATGGCGAGGAGCAGGAGGAGAACGTTAACGTTAACCATCACTCAATTTGACCCATCAAAGTAGAGGCTCAGACATGACTAACAGAAGATGGATCGCTTCATCAGCCCCTGGAAAAGGACAGGAAGGAAGGAGGCAGGTATGGTCCCAGCAGCAGCACTCACCGATCTCTTTGACCTGGAGAGACATGAGGCCGTCGTCGATGTAGATCTTGCTGCCGTGCTCCACCACGTTGGTGATGTTCTTGTAGTCCAGCCACAGGGTCTCGTCATCACAGTTCTCCTGGTAGGCGTCGTCCAGGGTCAGCTTGATCATGTGACCCTTCTTCAGCTCCACCTCCGCTTCGCCGCTCTGGGGACGGGCAGGGGGGGAGGGAGGGAATGTGGAAGAGAGGGGGTTTAGAAGCACAGATCACAATCAAACAGATCAAAAGAACAACAAAGGCCAGGCCTAAAAAAGGCAGATAGAGATTGTTGCCGACAAATGTTGTGTGGTGGTGTTTAGGGAAACCATCAGCCGGGGAAGGCCAGCTCCTGGGCAGACGTACCCCCTTGATGAGTCCTGTCCTGATCTCGGGGCCCTTGGTGTCCAGGGCGATGGCCACGGGCCGGTAGTGGATGCTGCCGGGCTCAAAGCTCTCGCAGGCTTCGCGCACGTTCTTGATGGTCTGACTGTGGTACTGGGGGAGGGGAGGGCAGCACACCTCAGTGACACACACACACACACACGCTACCAGGGTAGTCTGCAGGAGCTCCCACTAACAGAGACATGGCTAGGGTCAGGATAACAGTTAACCCCCTACTGTCTTTTGTAGTCCAACTCAAGGGTGGATGGGGTGAGCAAGGACAACATGCATGGATGTGCTAAGCCCCTGTTGGGATGCTTGGCCTGCCTGTGGGCACTGTGTGTGTGTGTGTGTGTGTGTGTGTGGGAAGTCACGCGCTGTGCTATCATCAGCTGGTATTGATTACTTAAGAGGTCAAACGGGAGATAAGGTGCAGTCACACCTGGTGACAGTCGTAAACTTGTGGGACGTGTGTTTAGACAACCATGTCTGGGTCAATCCAACACTTACACTATGCTAAAATGCGGCAAATCAGTCCGTTCAAGGATTATATAATTAAACTAAACAGAAATGACTTGCATATAGAAGGTCACATGGAAAGAAAGACACTGAACGAGTGTATGCATCTGCTATTTGGCATGGATCAATAACATCTTTAAGGAGTAAAATCTAAACAGGCTAGACAGTCTTAACCGTAAACTAGAGTAAACGCCCTGAGGTGAGATAAGATCTGGTGTACAGGAGTCAACCTGTGCATCTACATAACACTCTGAAACGTTGGAAATTCCTAGGCAGTGGGCAAAAGTTCACTGGAGAGATAGCAGTCTTTAAGACGGAGGATTTTTTTTTTTGTTGCTAGCTATGTGAACACTATCGAGCGGAGTCCCTGGAGATTGTTGCCACACAAAGAATACCTGGAAGAGCACACTTAAGCATGTAAGCAGAATGGTATGCAAACATTAAGAGCCAGGTAATCAGGGTTTTACTGCACTATAATGTGGCAACAGCTTCAAATGCAACATTTTGGATGGCTTCCGAGAGATGTGCAATGGACAACTTCTCAGTATTCTTTTATAGGCAACCACCTAGTATGTTGTTGGCTTCCTAGAATATAGAAGAAAATGAGGGTGAGCTCAGTGTGTCCTCCCACTGGATGGGTGTGTATGTGTGTGTGTGAGGCAGTGGGACTCCTGTTTGTCTGTCAAATAAAGCCAGGGGAAGAAGGAACTGTATTTATAGAGGCCCACAAGCTAAACCCAGCCTAGATCAGGTTACCTCTTCACCCTTCAAATATGAGGGGCCCTCAACTGACTGCCATCTCTCCTCTGCACACCCTGGATGGCCACCCTGGATGGCACTCAGGCTAACCCAGTCACCTTCTGATAGCACGGGCCTATTGACATGAAACCTTCCATTGAACTGAAACGAGTAGGCGGATGAGATTGTGGAGTGGTAATAAACCCTGGGTGATCCAATGCTGTGGGTCGTGTGACGGATCAGAGGGTTCACAGGGCTGGGGGTGTGTGTGTGTGTGTGTGTGTGTGTGTGTGTGTGTGTGGGCCCACCTCGTGGGAGCCATGGGAGAAGTTCATACGAGCGATGTTCATTCCAGACTTGATCATCTCCTTGAGCATGTCCACAGAGCGGGAGGCTGGTCCTGTGGGGGAGGGGGAGGGCAGAGAGCGGGCTGGGTTAGCACCAGTGGTCAAGACAATATTGAAACAAACTTGGCTGTGTACTGTATGTATGCGGTGTGAGTGTGTGTCATGGTATGTGCACCAGTTGACGAGTGTGTATGTCGGGGTGTGTGTGTGTGCTACTGACCGATGGTGCAGATGATGCCAGTGTTGCGAGCGGTGGTGGGCTCAGAGTCGATGTCCAGCAGGCACATGTGCTCCAGGAAGGTGTCGGCCATGGCAGCGCCGAGCTGCTGCGTCTGGATGAAGGCGGAGCCCATGTCGAGAGACTTGGTCTGAGGCATGCTGGGAAGTGGTGCAGCTGGGTAGGTCCTGGAGGGAGAGGAGGAGGAAGAGGCCGGTGAGAAGGAGGAATCAAAAGCGGAGGAGGATGGAAGGATAAGGGGGATGAGAGACAACAGGTAATCAACCAGAGAATCTGACCGTATGTCACTGGCATTCAAGGACAACGCATCAACCGATTGGATTCCCAGAATTCTGCATCACATGCACTAGATGGCAGCGCTGGCCACAGATGAGGATGCCAGCTAGCCAGCAGGGTGCCTAGTGATCCATCCACACCCATCTACATCAAAATCACATTGTTGCACAAGCAACCACATTGCACAAAAACACCATCTTGAAGCAATGACTGAAATTGTCGATTCTTCCTGTGCAGAAAAGAGAAAACAGGAAGTCGTCTCTCGTAAAGTAGAGTGCATGCTTCTACATGATCTACTTGGAGTCAAACAATAACAACCGAGACCTTGGAGCACAATACAGCGACGTGTTGAGACAGTTCTATTCCATAATCCTGTATGATAAAAGGGACGTACAACAGAAGCAGCCTACAGCTGCAGCGCCCTGAACTGCTAGGAAGGCATTGTACATTCTGTTCCACCACCTCCTCATCCATCCCAATGCATCACCCATGGCAACAGGGCCACACAGCCCACCACAGTCTCATCACATCCTCCACACCAACGATACATCCCATCAAAGGAGGGACATAGTACAGTTTATATAGTAATGACGCACAAGAGACATTGCCCCTGGTTTCCTGTGTGAAATCTGTCATAACAAGATGTATGACGGGCTTGAACAAACAGTCAGTGAGGTGGGTCCGTTTGTTTAAGGTGCAGCTGCACCCCACAGGGTGGAGTGGAGCTATGCGCTACATCATGAGAGGGGCTACTTGTGGCCGTGTCCTGTCTAGGTTACATAATACAGTAGCAGTGGGATGTTAGGCCAGGATTGCTAACTATGACTACCTGGATGAGGGGAGATCTAGAGAGACACGCACACACACACTTCTATAATTCTACTGCCAATATTTCAGACCCATGAAGATCTCATGTTATGCACCCAAGCTAGCTCTGCCCGTCACATACAAAGGAAGTAAATGCAGGACGACAGGAATACCAGGCTGCCCAGTTACGACCAATAGGCTCATTCAGCAACAGCTCAGTGGAGGGATGGCTCTCTCTGTCTCTCTCCCCCAGTCCCTCTCTCTCTCTCTCTCTCTCACAGTCCCTCTCCCTCCCTCTCTCTCTCACAGTCCCTCTCCCTCCCTCTCTCTCACAGTCCGTCTACCTCCCTCTCCCTCACAGTCTGCCCAGAGCTGTACGTGAGAACACTCACATCTTGCCGTTCCACTGTGGGCATGCTCTTCCCTCACGTAACCACCCCCCCCCCCCCTCCCCCCTAACTCCTCCATTTTAAAAAGCAAAGCTGTTACAGGCCTGTTTGTATTAACTGGTCATCCACAGTCACGAGTTGAATCTTGTGTTCAAGATGCAAAAACATGCAATAAATCCTCCAAGGTTCCATGCTGAGAATGCCTTTACTACTCATCACAGCCTTCCACTTTAAAAGTTCATGTCCTCTGCAATCAAACATGAAAGGTTTATTATTATTGCAGCCACATGAGGGAGCGAGTCCTGATATGACCCGAACGTGTTACTTGAGGAAAGCCCCTCCCCAGCCCTCCCTCCCCCCCAGCCCTCCCTCCCCCCCCCCCCCCCTGAGCTATAAACACCCCAGAGATGATGGCCATGCAACAGGTGCGCCCGTTTGAGGACCAGGGGGGGTCCCTGCCAGCTCGGTCTCATTGCCTAACAGCATGCGATGCATCCACATGCTATGCTGGAGGTTGATCTGGGCTAGCCAGATGCTAGTCATGAGAAGGGCAGGCTACCAGCAGTGATAATAAACCTGCGTCACAGCCAAGGCCAACTTTAGCTCTTACCGCTGTCTTAATCTGCAATCCGCTGCAATCCCTTTACCGACAAACACTGCCTTTCACTGCAACTGTATATGCTCGCTCTTCCTCTACTGCATCTTCTTAGTGTTATTCCTGACTATTACCTTCACCACCACACACATACTACCATCCTCCTCTTCACTCTGTGGCCTACTAATGCTCCCCAATACCTTTTACCAGGCCCACACCACAATGCCGTCTGAATAAACTGGGTGGCCAGAAGCTGCCAGGTGGCAGTGACACGACATCCTACTCCCAGCCGCCATGACAGTGCGGTGCGCTAATCCGACACCGCTGACCGAGAGTAGCCCCCGTCTCACTTGTCTCAGTCTCCCCTGGCCTACGACGCCCATTCAAGTCCTCTCGACCTTGACGACGTCCGGTTCTGCGTACGTACCACCGGGGGGTCTTCCACTTCCTCCTGGGGATGAAGAGGCAGGTGACGGCCACAGACCTCCAGAGGAACCCCAGGGTGGGAGGGGAAGAGCCTCTGGTCCCACAAAGCACACCGGCAGTAGCCGCAGCAGAAGAAGAAAAGGCAGGAGCAGAAGACAGAGAAAAGGAGAAAGAAGAGGAAGCTGTAGCAGAGAGAGCAGCAGTGCTATGTTGACAGGCATGGACTCCTGCTTGGGTGAGCCGAGCGCCTACGCAGGACCCCACCGAGGGCTCAGCAGGACTAAATCCTCTTCCCCTTATCGGGGATGAACGGCACGCAGAGCCAGGCCCGTGTCCGCTGAACAGGCCTGATGTCCTGACGCCACGGAAATACATGACGTGTAGAGAGCCGACGGTGGAGGACCACGGCACACCACAAGCATGCTCTGACACATGTAGGTCATACGAACGGTCATAAGCACCCCCAGCTTCCGCATAGATGACGTGGGGCTATGGCTAATTATACCCTAGACAGTGTGTAGGGGCCGAGGATGCCAGATGCCATAACACACGGCGTAGCCAACATGCGTGGGGGTGTACCGTGGTTGTGTTGTTAACCATAAGTCACGTTAACTATATGGGTGTTGGCAGGTGAGACTAGCGCAGGACGACTTTGCTGCATACTCGGCACAGCTGGGCCCACGTCACGGCAGGCCGCATAGCGTTACTCAGCAGACTGCTCGGCCCACTGGGGCATGTGTGAGAGACCTGCCCTGCATTACAGCTGCAGTTTTAGCCCCAAACTATCACGGCAAGTCAGGGCCATGAGCATGCACAGTCATATCACTGTGTGGGAGTTTGACCTCTTCAGTCTCTTGTTCAACATGGTTATCGTTAACCTACATTGTTTTCCCAAGCCAACCCATAATAAGGGGAAGTCTTGGCAGTTGGAGTATGAAAATGAGTCAGAGGTCATCTTTCCCCCTATGGGGTGTAAGGTGTCTTTTCAGAAAGGCTTTAGTTACACAAAAGCAAACACAATGACAGCAGCATGGTGAGGAGAGGCAGCGCAATTATTCAAACGTTCAGTTTCACTATACTGCTGGATTACCGCAAACGTTCAGTCTACTGCAGGATTTTGAAACTACAGAATGTTCCGGCAGGAAACAAGACAATGGTGACAACATACTGGAAGATGACTCAAGACATTGTGAATTCTAAAATGGGTTTGCTCACAAGTACTGCATTAACTCACTATCAAATAGGCCCAGTTTATACCCTACACTGACAAAATCCACGACATTACACAGGAGGTGCGCCATCTCTTTTTTCTACACAAATAGGCCTATTCTACACTCCGACTAAAATAGCAGCAAGCTAGGCTCTCTCGATACCATGACCCTACTAATGCCTAAAGCCCTGTGCCTGGCTGGCTTCTATTTCCTCCTGCGTGGGGCTCTAGTGCAGAAGCAGCCATTACGCAACAGCCTCTCCATACTTGTATGATAGCCTGAACTGAGGAATACCGACCTAATGCGCCATCTACCATCAATAAGCCACTTATCAGTCTGCTGGCTAAACAATAAGCTCCACAATTTGGAATCAAGATAAGTTGAACATGTTTTCCAGTGCTTTCAATTAGCCTTGGTTTGAAACGAATTTGAACGATTAGTGGAATATTATGGGAAAACGATATTACCACACTAGATGATGTGATTAGATAAACAGATAGAATCGGTGTGTTTCGTTGACAGTCAATATAGAATGGGGATTCTGAGACAGGAAGCTGCACTGGAATTCAGCTGCAGTGTCATCAGGGTCAGTGGCTTCGGTTGGGGAGACGCCGCTGCAGCATGTACCTGCCGAAGACCGATCTGGGTACTAATTACTCCGGAACATGCGCAAAACATTTTGTTGGGCGAAAATGGTGCCGTCCGTGTGTATACAAGCCATATGCCTTGCATATTCAAACGCACAATCCACAAATGTAATTTGTTCAGGATAATATATGCATTCAAATCGTTCCAATTTGCAGTGCGAAGAACCCTGTATGTGCTTGTTGGTTTGCATCGTACAGTTAGTTTAATGCGCCTCAAGTCACGTTTTCCAGTCTGCGTCATCTTTTAACAAACCCCAGACATCACGAGCAAAAAACTGGCCAATGGAATGCCATGTACATCACGCAACCACACCCACCATGGGAGACAGCAGGAAGAAGTGGTTGTCTAGCTAGGCTAGTGATAACTTCATACTTGAAAAGCCATGCAACCATAGTTTTAATTACCGACTAACCAAACAATTTAGTGATTCGGTCCTGTTCTTCAAACACAGAAATATAAATACTAACGTAGTTTCCCATCAAATCCCCTCTTATATTTCCTGTATCAAACCCAAATTATAACGTAGTCAGCTTGTGAACGATTTTTTGTCCGTCAATATAGCTAGCTCTAGCTGTACAGTAACTCCGTAGATTGCTCGGTTCAAACTACTTAACTAGCTAACTATTAGTCATTTCGCTTACAATAAGCTGGATAAACAGATGAAACACTTCTGAACTTGAAGCACAATGGTATCAGCTTGAAATATACCACTGCTGAATGCTCAATATGTAAGCAAAATACCTTGTTCTTTCCATTACCAAGCTACAGCTCTCGTGATGATACTCACCTTGTCTCGTTGAACAACTGCTAGGACTGGTGATGCACGACTGTACATCCAGCAGCTCAAGGTGATCTCACTAACTTACCGGAACTACTTTTGTAGGATACATATCCATCCGAGACACGACCCCAAAAAAATAGGTCGCCAAGAACAATATCACGATCTTATTGTTTGAGGAAGCGTACAATTATTATTATTCTTTTAAATCATTTCTAGCACGTTTTAGGGTTTATTTATTAGATGTATGTATTTGAGAATTTCTAAAGACTCGTATGAAAGGGAAGGTTACATTGCAAACGTGGGGTAATTTCTGTATTCACCAGAACCAATCAGAATACTTGAAAGCATCTCTGGAGCATGGGGCCGACATGTGATCAAAGGATGCGGTAGAATTCTTAAACAATTGACGAATAGATTTCTACGGGTTGAAATAACTCAGCTTTTCAACAAAGTGCAATATAATAAGGTTCCATCATGACTAATTAGTGTTATGACGTTGGAACATATAATAAATGAGTCAACTGAGACGCAGAAAGATGCACGTAAGTCCTTCGTGGCGCGGTGCTTCATGGGATGCATCGTATAACATCCACTTGTACTGAAAACTAACACCTTTGAAGAAATAAATAACTTGTCTACCTGGTCTATATTAGTCATGCTTGTTAGCCCACCAAAACAAACGAATGTAGCATATTCAGAGCATTGAATGTCATAAATGACCATAACTGTGATTTTCAAATGTTCAAATATTTTCTCCTTATAACCAGTCGATTTTTAAGCAATAATAAAGTTTCTTATTAAGCAATAATCTCTTTTAAGGGCTCGGAAAATTTTAAATATGCAATAATCAAGTTAGGCTGGTAAGTAGCTACTCGGTAGTCGAACGGTGAAATCAGAGGATGGTCAATGGCGCCCTCGAGTGTCTATATGGGATAATTACTGTAAGGGCAGCATTGACAGAACAGTTTGGAAATAATATTTTGCTCAGATCAACCAATTATATTTAATGCTGATCTCTATTAATTTAATATAATGGTAAACAATTAGGACTATTTAATATCGAATCAATTAAAGGCATTATTTCACAAGTCACTATTTCGACATCTGTTTTTGTACAAGACAATGCTAATTACTGCTAACTATAATTCTCAGTAACAGATTCATGTATTAATTTTATGAGGATTTATCTTATTTATTTAAATGTATCCAAAGTTATTTTATTCAAAGTTTCATCCAAAATAACATTCAAATATTCTATGCAATGCATGGTGTCAACCAGCATGACTAATTCTGCTGATTGTCATAATCAGCTCTGTTCAAGGGAGCTGATGGACTCAACCCTTCACACAGACACACATAAGGGCACCATGCATCTCAAACATCTCAAATCAGCTCTGTCCTAACTTCCCATTTGCATTTGCACTTACAGAAAAACCTTCAAAGTGATAACCCGCCATAGATGTAATGCCCCAAACCTCCCAATTCTAAGTGCTTATAGTTGATATCCCCCCCACGCCCATACAACCACACACCCGGTGCTGTATTCATATCTCTCCCTGTCACCTCCCTCCCTCCCCCGGCTGGGCCTCTCACCTATTCTCTACGGTGTTTCTGCTGCTGCTGCCACTGCCCATGTTGGCGTTTCACTGGCACTGCCAAGCTGTGCTGGTGTCCTCTGCAGAGCTCTGCTGCCTCAGACCAATAGACACACCTGCCCAGGTGAGGGACAGCCCTGCAATCCAATCACCCTAGCTTCAAGCCATGCCCCTGGTTGTCACACTGTGTTAATGCGTCCTAACCCCCCCCCCCCCCCCCCACACACACACACACACACACCCACACACATACACACTTTCTTCTCTCCCTTCATCCTTTAGCTAGTTAGCCATGAGGGACAGTATGATACACCCTTGTTATATCCTCAGCCAAATCCCCATTGATGCACACCTGCGGGATTAACCACTGTCCTGCTATAAATAACCGGATGTGACACAAGTGGTATGCTGTAACTGTGTGATAATAAATTGCTCTTAGAAATGTGTGTGTCATCTTTGAATGTCCATCTCAATCCTAGAAACACTTCCATTTGTGTTGCCATGGTGCAAAGGGACATGCTCTGCTTGCTAGAATTGTGTGGATATCACAAAAATGGCAACGCCCACTGTATCCATCAAGTCTCTCAATCCTCCGTGGCTCTCTTTTGTAAAGGCACCAGTCCACACTCCGTCCAACGCTCTACAGCTGACCTGACACAATCATACTGGTGTGGCACAGATGGTTTATTAAAACAGGAGCACTGAATTTGTCCTCAGGGTGGGAATCTCCACCAGGGTCACTGCCATATGTCTGGCCTTTGGAAAACCTGCCTTAACACTATAGAGAAGGTCTTCTACCGTGAACCGACACAGCCCAGCAATGTACAGGGAGTTCTCTTTCCTGTGTCTAATCTGCCCAGCCCACAGCTCACTGCTTACTGGGAGCTAACCAGGGTAAACACAGATTAACACAGTAGCGTATCCCCTAATGGTCCTCGAGATAGTTATGTTTCGTTGCCTTATGTCATCCTTGAATGGATCTCAGAACATAAAGTGATTGGGTTGGGCACTGAATCCTCTACCAAGCTGCAGCCAATCCAGGCATGACATATAAAAAATCTGGAAGGGAGGAACGTTTGGAGTTTCTCAACAGGGTCTTTTAGACCCTTTAATCTCTAACCTTACCCTTCACTATGGATTGTTTTCTGTGTCAGATAAACTATGTAACAATGTATTAAAGACAAATTCATATTTAAAATGTAATCAAATGTGTTAATATAATATAATGTCCCATAATATCTAAGAGGTTAATATGATGTAAATGAATAAATGTAAATATCATACAGATGTATCTATAATACATGTTGCACATACATTTTACACAGACCAACATAAAAAAACACGCCCTCACATGCACACAAATGAAAAGAACTGCCATTTTACTCTCTTTTTCCCTCTCCCTCATCCCCCTCAGCAGCAATGCAGTCAGCTGCAGATCACATGACCATCTTCTGGCTCTGACTGAGCATGCTCGGCCCCCTCAGTGTTGTCAGGCAAAAACTAAGACAGCAGCAGCAGCAGCAGAGACAGAGATCTGCAATAGATAAACACACAGACAGACTGGCACAGAGAGCACCCAGACAGCACAGCGGCACACTCCAAAGAAGAGACCAAAAGCATCAGCAAAATGGAGGATCCTGACATGAACATCTCTCATTGCTGCTTATAATGGCTTTACTTTAGGTTCTAATAATTTTTTTGATTGGAGAGGGGGTGATAGCTTAACTAGAAAAAAAAAAAAAACAGGTGTTCCCTTTAAGAGGGGGAAGGAGCCGGAACAAGGACCAAGGACAGCGTCTTCTCTCCTCTCTCTTTCCCTCTCTCCCCTCCATCTCTCGACTAGGTAAGTGTGCGGCGGGGGGTGGGGGAGGGGTAAAATCACTCTGCATCGCTGTGGCTTTGTGGGCTTGTGTGTAAATTCAGTTGAGAGGAAGGTGGGGGGGGGGTCTCCGGGGGATGGTTTGTCTGCATCTCTCCATTGGTATGTACGGTGACAGAGGTGAGGGGGCGTCGGGGACATGACAGGGTCAGCAGGACAGGAGGAGGAGGAGGGAGAGAGCGGAGGTCATTGTGAAAGAGGTGTGTATGTGCGTGTGTGAGGGTGGAGGGGCAGGTGATGTATTCAACGCTGCCCAAAAACTCAAATGAAGCAGGTGATTGTTTAGCAGGGATTAAATTAACTGGAAATCCCACGAAATAACGAGTTGGATGCCAGTACCTACATCAACAACAGGAAAAGCTAGATGACATGTACACAGTAATGTCTGGGGCTGGGATCTTCGCATTTAGAGCCAGAGGTCTGCTGAAACAAAATGGCTCAGTTCAGGAGAGAGAGGCGCTTGATGCTCACAGCCCAGGCAGCGAAATGAAAGAGAGAGAGAGAGAGAGAGAGAGAGAGAGAGAGAGAGAGAGAGAGAGAGAGAGAGAGAGAGAGAGAGAGAGAGAGAGAGAGAGAGAGAGAGAGAGAGAGAAGAAGAAGAAGAAGAAGAAGAAGAAGAAGAAGAAGGGAGGGAGTGAGAGGAGAACGGAGGGAGAAATAAATACATTTCTTTTTTTTTCATTGACTCATAAATCTGGCAGACACCATCACTGGTGTATTGACAGACATAGGAAATGTATCTGTATGTGTGTGTATGTGTGCTTGCATATGTGTGTCTACTAATGTCTGTGCGTCTTCTGCATCGTAGACTTCACACCCTCTCTGATCCACTAGAATAACTCGGCAATAGTTTCACCAAGGTTTCCTAAAATAAGACTGCAGACTAGCTACTGAAATAATGACATCCCAATGATACAGTTGTCTGCCGCCTCATCCGAGGAAGGGTCTGCTTCAGTGTAGCAGCTGGAACTGGGCTTGTTCTAGAGAAGTAACGAGGTCACACCTGACTCCATCACACACTGACCTCACCCCTGGGACCTGCCTCAGGTTTCCCACTGTTTAACCCCTATTTAAACAGGAAGTCTTTTTGATGCCAAGATGATTCCTTTGCAGAGTTCTAATATAGGATGATACAACACTAACACATCCCAATTGTATGATTGCTGGAAAATCATGGATGTGGACACAGTATGGGCCAGGTCACTTCTTCCTTGCTGGAAAAGTTGCTCTAACATTTTGCTCCAAGATAAACATAGATTTTCTTGCAGAAATGTGTAAATCCCTCTTCACAGCCTTTCACTTCTCTCTCTCTCTCTCTCTCTCTCTCTCTCTCTCTCTCTCTCCCCCTCCTTCCGTGGTGATTAATGAAACAGTGACAGAAGGCAGAGATGGCTGTTGCTAGGATACATGGCAAGGTGGAGTGCAGATGATTAAAAGAAAGCAGGCAAAGGAGGCCACCATTACTGAGTGCTGAAGACAAGATTACATTGCCCTTTCACTGATTCTCAGCTTTGTGAGAGGAATGTGAGATGGCTCATCACTCGTCATGTCACTCTCGTTTCTAGGGTTTAGGTCCCATCACTGCTGAGGACGTGTAAGTGAACTGACCAGCGGAAGGATTCCTTTTTGACCCTCTGCCTACCGGACGCCTAGCTGGTATGGATGGGAGTCCGGAGAGGCCTTACCTTGTCTGAGAGAGCCTTATGAAAAACAGACACAATGGTAAGACTACAAAAGGAAGCTATGTAACCTGTTGTTATAGACTACAAAACCCAGTGGTCTCATTAGTGTATTTGCCTTGGTAGATTTAGCTATAACCAGACTGTAGGAAACATGATAGATACTGTTACAATATCTTTGCCATGCGGATGCGATTGAGCGTTGTTGTAAATCATGGTTGCAGTTAGACTGATCTCGATACTCATTGGTTGTCACACTGCAGATTATTCTTTTACAATTTATTTACTGATCTATCATTTTATAGTTGTAATATTTCTTAATCCTGACCATGGGTATATATTCCCCCCTTTTGGCAAGCTGTGAGCATGCTTCTCTCAGATAGAGGGAGAGGGAAGGGGTAATATAGGAAGGGAGGATGTAAGATGAAGGGATGCTAAAAAGGGCTTGGTCTGCTTCCTTCTGATGTAGGCCATAATGGCCTTTTGAATGTGTGTGTGTGTGTGTGTGTGTGTGTATCTTCAGGACATCAAAGGCCAGTGCTGGACGGATGAGGAGTCTGACGGAGAGAATGAGTCAGAGCAGTTCCTTTATGGGATTCAGGTACTGCACACACACATACACAAACACACATTCACACACACACACACACACATAATGTACAAATTCACTTACACATACATGAATAAACACACACTCATGCTGATGCATACATGCATAAACACACCCAGACAACTTTTGAGAATTCCTGTTCAAACAAGTTCTGGTGATCATCAATGAGGACAAGAGCAGTAAAATCCTCCAATATGCAGTCTTATCACATACTATCTACTGCAAAGATGGAACACAAAAGCTTAATCTTTCAATCAACCTTTTATATGGACGTTTCTCTCATGCTTGAGGAGAAAATCCAGTCCAGAATTAAAAATGATTTCCCAGTGGCAATAGATAATCTAAACACAAAATAATATCCAATGCCTGTCGGTCTGTCTGTCTGTCTGTCTGTCTGTCTGTCTGTCTGTCTGTGTGTGTGTGTGTGTGTGTGTCTGTCTTTCTGTCTGTCTGTCTGTCTGTCTGTCTGTCTGTGTGTGTGTCTGTCTGTCTGTCTGTCTGTCTGTCTGTCTGTCTGTGTCTTTCTGTGTTCTTATCTGTCTGCAGGGGAGCTGTGCCGCTGATCTGTACCGTCACCCTCAGCTGGATGCAGACATCGAGGCGGTGAAGGATATCTACACTGACAGCGCTGTGTCTGTCAGGTAATCCACTGGTCCTGCCTTATTGACTCTCACCAGGAACTACTCTGATCTTGGACTTGACTCTGCAGAAAGACTCAATTAACTAGATATAATATTTGATCTTATTAAATCTAAATAAATACATCTGTATAATCTGGTATTTTTCCTCCCAACAGAGAGTATGGAACCATCGATGATGTGGATATTGATCTGCAGATCAATATCAGTTTTCTAGATGTGAGCTAAGGATGTCATCCATTTTCCTCTTTACTGTAATATCAAATCTGGCTTTGTAGAAACTTTCTATAGGATTGTATCTTAGCAATATACTGCATGTACTAGATATAAATACAGTTGATCATCTTGTGTTTATATGTTCCAGGAGGAAGTTGCCACAGCCTGGAAGGTCATCAGAACAGAGCCTATCATTCTGAGACTGCGCTTCTCTCTCTCTCAGTACCTAGATGGACCTGGTGAGTAATATCCATATGAGTGTTTTTTTTGAATGTGTGTGAGTGTGTGCCTGTCTGTGTACATCTGCACCTACTTGTGCCTATGAATGTGTGTGTGTGTTGCATAATAATCTGAGTCATTTGTTCTCAGAGCCATCAGTGGAGGTGTTCCAGCCCTCCAACAAAGAGGGCTTCAGTCTGGGCCTGCAGCTTAAGAAGTGAGTCCTGCGCACATCATCATCATCATCATCATCATCATCATCATCATCATCATCATCATCATCATCATCATCATCACCATATTACGAGCCAATGTTCTCAACCTTCAGAACAACAAAACAATCCCTTTGTCCACTAAAAGGGCTTAATTTATCGGTTTCTGCAGTTAAATGACTTCCTGTCTGTGTAGATCGGTTAATGCCAGATGCATGCCGTTCTTCCTGCTTATATGATATTTCAGTTCTGTTGCATTTCAGGTATTGATCATTCCTAATTACTTTCTGTGATTGCAATCCCCCACTTACCCCTTGACTTACTGTGTGTGTGCGTGTGTGTGTGCGTGTGTGTGTGTGTGTCTGCCTGCATGTGTGTGTGTGTTCCCAGGATCCTCAGCACGTTCACGGCTCAGCAGTGGAAGCACCTTAGTAATGAGTTCTTGAAGGCCCAGCAGGAGAAGAGACACAGCTGGTTCAAGGCTGGAGGGACCATCAAGAAGTTCAGAGCTGGACTCAGCATCTTCTCCCCCATCCCCAAGTAAGACTGCTACTGCTTCTGACCGCTTCTGACCGCTTCTGACCGCTTCTGACCGCTTGGGACACAATGATAAAGCTTTGCCACATACAGTATGTCATGACACGTCCATTACACGTTTGTCTGTGTGTGTGTCCAGGTCCCCTAGTTTCCCTCTGATCCAGGACACGGTTCTAAAGGGGAAGTTAAGTGTCCCGGAGCTGAGGGTGACCCGACTGATGAACCGCTCCATTTCCTGCACCATGAAGAACCCCAAGGGAGAACTGTTCAGCTACCCCCCCAACAGCCAGGTCGGAACCCCTAAACACACACACACATACACTCACACACAACATAACCATACATAAACACTACATGTCCTGCTGGTCAATATGCATATCACAGTCCCCTACATAAACACAGCTGTTATTTACACTAGACTAACATTACAATATTGCATAATTGGATAACAATTGCATTCTTCAGTAGTCAATAACTGTTTTCTCAATGGAATTGTTAACAAACTGCACAAAACTGGGCTTAAATGTAACTTTCCCCTTCCCTTTCACAACACACCAGCTAATGTTCCTTCCTTCCTTCCTTCCTTCCTTCCTTCCTTCCTTCCTTCCTTCCTTCCTTCCTTCCTTCCTTCCTTCCTTCCTTCCTTCCTTCCTTCCTTCCTTCCTTCCTTCCTTCCTTCCTTCCTTCCTTCCTTCCTTCCTTCCTTCCTTCCTTCCCTGCCAATTTCCTTTCTTATCTCTCTTTTTTTCTTACTTATTCCCCTCCTATCCGAGCCTCTTCCAGACCCCTCCCCCTCCCCGAACCATGGTGTGTGCCGTTTCCCATAATGCTTTGTCTTCATTGACCCATCAGACTGTGGCTGTTCCGGCGGCCAGGGCTCCAGCGCAGATTACCACGCGGCAGCTGATTGAATTGTTTTTCTCATCCCAGGCGGGCGGACACTGCAAGAACATCCCTACCTTGGAGTATGGCTTCTTAGTACAGGTACGAGCTTCCAGGACATAGAGCCACCCCCTCTTTGCACAACTCCCACACACACTGACAGGCCTTTAAAACAGAGCATCCTCTGATGGACCTTCGAAAGGCAATTTGAAACATTGTCATGTTCTAATGTGGATGCAAGCAAGACAGAAACAAGACAAATATATTACTAACACTACTAGAAAGTTAGTATACCAGCCAATTAATGTACCAGTCACTTCATGCACTGTACCAGTCAGCTAAATGATAGCCAGGCTATATGTGTGTATTTGTGTCAGAGGAAGCAGTGATGGTGAGGCCAAGTGTGTGTGTTTGTGTCAGATGAAGCAGTGATGGTGAGGCCAAGTGTGTGTGTGTGTTTGTGTCCTCACAGATCATGAAGTACTCGGAGCAGAGGATCCCTACTCTCAATGAATACTGTGTTGTCTGCGATGAGCAGCACGTCTTTCAGAATGGATCCATGTTGAAGGTACAGGAGAAAGACTGTGTGGTCCTCCGTAAGAAATGATACCTGAGTCCATATTACATCTGAAATGACACATAGATCAAAATATAGATAACGTAGGTTGTAAATGCTTGAATACAAACATACATAAACGTAGGTTGTTTTGTATGAACAATGTGTTCTCAATGATTGTTTCCGTGTTTCACTGCCTGTCTGTGTGTGTGTCTGCGTGCTTGTAGCCTGCTGTATGCACTCGGGAGCTGTGTGTGTTCTCCTTCTACACCCTGGGAGTGATGTCAGGGGCCGCTGAGGAGGTGGCCACTGGAGCAGAGGTCATTACAAGCTACACACACACACGCACCCCCACACACACACACACACACACACACACACACACAGACACACACACGTGCACAAATACCCACGTCCACGTAGACACACAATCATGGGACTCTCCGTTTGTTTTTCATAATGATGTTTCAGGTGGTGGACCTGTTAGTGGCGATGTGCAGAGCAGCTCTGGAGTCCCCCAGGAAGAGCATCATATTTGAACCTTACCCTTCTGTCGTGGACCCCAATGACCCCAAGACTTTGGCCTTCAACCCCAAGGTGCTGATCACCCCTCTACACATGCAGCACGGTTATAAAGATGCGACATGCGGGTTTATGGGTGTTAATCCATTGTGTCTCTGTGTCACCCCACCCCTTCTCCCCTGTCCCCTGGCTGTGTGTCTCCCCCTCTCTCTGGTCACAGAAGAAGAACTATGAGAGACTGCAGAAGGCACTGGACAGTGTGATGTCCATCAGGGAGATGACCCAGGTACAGAGGGGAAGGGGGGGTGTTGAGGAGGGGGAAGGAAGTACAGAGTAGGGAGGGATGCCCAATGAAATCAAACATTGAACATTGAATGCGCTCAAAACTGACATGAGCATAAAGCGTGTGTATTTATGTATTTCAGGGCTCTTATCTGGAGATTAAAAAACAGATGGACAAGCTGGATCCTCTGGCCCACCCTCTACTGCAGTGGTTAGTAGTGTTGATAACTCAAAACACCTTTGTCGAATATCTGAATTGCTTAAGAACTCTAGACAAGTATAATGTCAGCTTTATGCTGTAACATGCAATGCTAAGTACTGTCTGGTGCTACAAATCCCATGTTCATGTCTGAATCTACTCACTTGTCTTTCTTCCCTCTCTATCTCCCTCCCACCATCTCTATATTTCTCCATTCATCTCTGTTCTCCAGGATCATATCCAGCAATCGGTCTCATATTGTCAAACTGCCTCTGAGTAGGGTACGGTGATCAACATCTTCCAGTTTATTATCTTCATGGTAGCTAGCACTGGGATGTCATAGCTCCCATGTAGTTTGGGAGTAGCTCCATGACATGTCATATTGATATTGTCTCTGGCACTCTGTCTTTGTCTGTCTGTCTCTCGTTTGCTCTCTCCCTCCAGCAACTTAAGTTCATGCACACGTCCCACCAGTTCCTGCTCCTCAGCAGTCCTCCAGCCAAGGAGGCGCGCTTCCGCACCGCCAAAAAACTTTACGGCAGCACCTTCGCCTTCCAGTGAGTGCCCTGCTTCCCCCTCATCCCTCCCTTTACTTCAGCCTTCCAAAACCTGCCTCGCTCTGATTCCTTTCATCTCCCCCTGTCCAGCCCTGCCTCCACTGCCTTCCACCCCCCCTCCCCTCCATCCACCTCCCTTGCCTCCCTGTGCGTCAAAGCAAACCAATCTAGCTCAGTCCCTCCGGGAACACAGCTCTATTCAACAGCCACTCTACTGAACACAGCCTAAGAATAACAGCAGTCTGTTTTGACCCCCTCTGTGTTTTTATTTTAAGAGACGTGAAACAGTCCAATTTGATATTTCCTCTGGGGCTGGCAGTCATGTAACACCGGGGTTTTGAAAGTAAAAGGGTTAGGGTTCAAGATACACATACTTTGTTGATTCTGTATTTAAACATCAAACATTCTAAATGTGAATTATTTGGGGTGATAGATGTAGTCTTCAGAGTGTTGGGGTGGTTGCAGAGGCCAGCATGAAAAGCTATCAGTGACCAGGATGTGACCAGGATAGAAATGCAGCATGTTTGTGTGGTTGGAGCCGCCACAAAGCTCTGGCCGCACATTAGAAGCTTTGTTTGATGAAGTGTTTTGTATTCACACAGCTCTCTCTCTCTCTCTCTCTCTCTTTCTTTCTTTCTCTCTCTCTTTCTTTCTTTCTTTCTTTCTTTCTTTCTTTCTTTCTTTCTTTCTTTCTTTCTTTCTTTCTTTCTTTCTTTCTTTCTTTCTTTCTTTCTCTCTCTCTCTCTCTCTCTCTCTCTCTCTCTCTCTCTCTCTCCCTCCCTCCCTCCCTCCCTCCTTCCCTGCCTGCCTGCCTCCCTCCCTCCCTCCCTCCCTCCCCCCCCCTCTCTCTCTCTCTCTGCGCCTGCTCTAGTGGTTCCCATATAGAGAACTGGCACTCCGTTCTGAGAAATGGACTAGTCAATGCCTCTTACACCAAACTGCAGGTACGTCCGCTCCAGCAGTTTGCTGGTTTAAGACGCATCTTCCCTTGGACAGCAGCTCCTGCCTGTCCGTCACATGGGGCAGGTCCCCTGGCTGTCCAGCTGATCCATTTTTGACAGCAATGGTTGCCAGATTCACTTGTACTGGCCCCCTTATATGGGCAAGGCCCACCGGTCACTTCCTCCCCAGCCAATGTCAGCAGCTTCCTGTTTTCCTGCTCTGACAGCAGCGGATGGCACGCCCCTTCCTGTACTGAGAGGGAGGGGGCTGTGGTGTGCGCTGGGGGCTGAGGGGTCACCAGAGGGCTTTGCCAGAGGCCTGGGGTTAACCGCTGGGAGCACTACATTAGGTAGACTATGGGTAGGACAGGCTTCTTCAACTAGAGCTGGCTGGATGGAGATCCACACTGGTGTGAATGTGGTGAGGTTCACATGGAAGGTTAGTGAACAGTACTTAGATCATGAGTATCCAGGATATCAGACCTGGCATTTTAAGCTGCTGTGTTCTGCATTGAAAATGGTTGGCGTTTGTGTGTGTTGAATCACGTGTCACACTGTATGTGTGTGTCAGCTGCTGTTTTGTAAAGAAACGTTTTTAAAGCAAGCGTGAGTCGGACTTGATTGTGCTTGGTTGTTGTCTGACTCTTTAGCTCACATCTTCAATCTTTCTCTTTATTCTATCTTCTTTCTTCTTCATTTTTCATCTTCTCGGGATTTCTTTGTTTGCGTTTTCTGTGGTTGAGTCTGTCTTCCTTGGTCGTCACACCAATGCCTGGTGTGTTTCTGTGTCTGTTCTGGTCACATTCAGACAAATCATCTTATTACATTTGTATCATTATATTTCTTTCAAAGCTGAAATGTTTTGAATTGTCATCCCTCACTTTGACCAATCCTTTTTATGGATGTTCAGTCCATTCGAGAAAGACATAAAGAAAAGACTTGTTCCATACGTACCTTCTCTTTTCTGGAGCTGGGACTCAAATTTCTCTCTCTCCCCTGCCCACATGGAATACCTGAAATGTCAATATCCTGTCTGTCATCATCTTCAACGGCAATAGGCGTACTTCCTATTCATCACGGAGAATCATGGAAATGACAGCTCTTAACAAGATCCGCATCCAACATCTTGTATTGACATTTCACAATGTGAAAGGGGTGTGCGTGTGTTAGCCTTGAGTGAGTCTTTGGAGAGTCTGTGTATGTCCGCGTGTCTGCGATAGTGTGCGCGTGTCTTTAAAGAATGTGTGTGTGTGTGTGTGCGTGTCTGTGAGTGTGCGTCTCGCCCGCTGGGCTTCCTGTGATTCTGCCCCTGCTCTCTCCAATCCCAGCTGCATGGTGCAGCATATGGCAAGGGCATCTATCTGAGCCCCATCTCCAGCATCTCCTTTGGATACTCAGGTAGGCACCCACCCACCCTCCTCCCCTCTTTTCCGTACTCTCTCTTTATCTCTCTCTTTATCTCTCTTTATCTCTCTTTATCTCTCTTTATCTCTCTTTATCTCTCTTTATCTCTCTCTCTCTCTCTCTCTCTCTCTCTCTCTCTCTCTCTCTCTCTCTCTCTCTCTCTCTCTGGTGCCCCCTGCCGTCCACAGTGCTGCCTGTCTAACTCTGTGTTCAACATCGCCCGTGTCACTGGCTTCATCTGTGGTTCGCCCCTGTGCTCTGCTGTCCTGAGCTGTCTCCACTCTGTGTGTGTGTGGGGGGGGGGGAGGGGGGAGGGAGGGGGGTCCTCTTGTCTGGCTATTTATGTTCCATCGCATATCACACACGTTGTTGGCTATGTGCATGGTCTGTGTCCAAATGCAATGGACATGCAGTCATTGGTCATCGTTCCATGAGGTAACTGATCCCTCCCCCCCTCCATCTTGCCCCTAAACTCCAGGGAAGAGTTTTACATCGCATCAGTGCATGGTACTGGCAAGACGGGCGTGGCCAGATTCACTGCTCTACTTTATTTACAAGTGTGTATGTTTGTGCTTGTATGTGTGCAGGGATGGGGAAAGGACAACACCGTATGCCCACCAAAGATGAGCTGGTGCAACGCTACAATAGAATGAACACTATTCCTCAGGTACCATACTTGCTGAATTGTTCACAGGACTCGCTCGCTAATGAGCCTTTGACGAGTAACAATACAGTGACTCATCAAGAATCATTATGTTTGATGATTCCCTGCAACTGACTCATCATGCTGACTCATTCCACAGAGCCGACCCATTCAGTCAAGGTTTCTCCAGAGCCGGAATCTGAACTGCATTGCCCTGTGTGAAGGTCAGTTCACGATGATATTTCATATCTTTTGTCTGTAGGTTATGTTCCTGGGTATTTTATTCAGTGAGAGAAAGATGCTGCATCCAAAGAAGGTGCTTGTGAAGGATGTTGTTGTTAGCGAAAGCCCTACTTGATTTGACTAAGCTTTATGAAGACCCACAAAGCGAGAGAGGCCAGACTGACCCCCTGACCTTTAACCCTTCCTCAGTGATCACATCAAAGGACCTCCAGAAACACGGCAACATCTGGGTGTGTCCCGTGTCCGACCACGTCTGCACTCGCTTCTTCTTTGTGTGAGTGTCCTTAGCCCTTTCGACCTAAACGTGTCTCTCCGCTGTTGGACTGGCTGGCATGGATGTGGACCCACTGAACCCTGAGCCTGACCCTGCTCCCTGACCCCTTTTGTTGCAGCTATGAGGACGGCCAGGTGGGCGATGCCAACATCAATACGCAGGAGCCCAAAGTGCAGAAGGAGATCATGAGAGTGATTGGAACCCAGATCTACTCAAGCTAATGGAGGCCCTAATGCAGACAGTCAGACAGGGGAAGAGCCGTGGTCACCATATCTAGTCACTTTGGCTGTCCCTCTCTCTCTCTCTCTCGCTCTCTCTCTCTCTCTCTCTCTCTCTCCCTCTCTCTCTGTCCTGTTTTGTGTCTTTATATTCTTATCTTCTTAATTTCTTCAAAAAGAAAAGATTGAACAGAACGGGGACGTCAGAGTGGACGGTCTCACATCAACACACACACGCCTACGTCTACACACAAACACACACACACACAACTGCTCAAGCACACGTATGTCAATATGTGTGCACGCACAGATAATACACACACACACACACAGACAGACACCAACACGCACGTCCCTTTCAGACGCCGCTCTTTCATTTCCGCCGGGGTCACCTCCAGTCTCCTGCCGTCTCCGTCCCCTCTCCTCTATCCGTTGAATCTGTGGAGCCTCTCCCGTGTTCACACGCCCCCTTGTTGTGGACGTCTAGACAGTGAGAAAGGAACGGCTCCCGACGCTTATTAATGCTCTCCCTTCATTATCAGTGATGGATTTACATACATGCAGAGAGCCAGCTCTCTGTGTTGTGTGCGCTAAGGCACTATCTCCCAGCGATCTGTTGATTTCCTTTTCTGTGATGAATGGCAGGGAGGGGTTTTTCTGCCGGGGTTAGTGTCCTGCAGCACAGGGCCCGTGTCTGCAGGGAGCAGCATGAACCACACCTCAGAGGGCCAGGATCAATCCCACTCACACACTTACTGGTACTGAAGTGCTTCTCATCGTTATGGTTTTATCTTGGGGGAGTGACGTACCCTGTGCAGAAGAGACCCTGTTTATCGATTAGTTGTCTGTACATGTATGTGTGGCTTTGTATTACTCTGAACATTGTTAGATTGTACTGGAACATTGCACTTCTTCAGCGTCCTGTCCAACTGGGAGAGAAACGCACCTCAGAATATCCTGGCACCTTCAAACGTATAGATAGTAAGGGAAGTAGAGAGGTGGAGTTAGAGCTCAGTAGAAAAAATCAATACTTGATGTCCTTCATGCTAAATGTCTTCTTTAGGACATACCTGTGTACTGTAAACTGCTTTTCTGGGTTTAAATTTCACAAATGGCGACTGATGTTGAAACATTCTGTTGACGTTTTGTTGTAAATAAGGAGCAAAGGGAAAGGAGATGTTCAGCTGGGAGACAGAGGTGCACATTCCTGTTATGTTGTTGGAATGAGAGAGACCACCTTATGAAGCCTTTTGATTCTCGGAATCTTCCCTTTGATTCTGTAGGCCTTTGATGATGCCTATTGCCCCTACCCCCCCCCCCCTCCCTTTCCTCCCCAGGACCCTAGATGTGCACCTTCTCTTGTCACCCTATGTATTGTGTATCTTCACGAACAACTGATAACATGCTATGATGATCATAATGATGATCGTAATGGTAACAGTGACGAGGATGTTGACAACGATGATGACGACGATGATGGAAAGAGCGAATAAAGTTACATTTTGCACAATTTTAGATCCTGTTTTCATCCGTCCTGTTTTCTATACTGTTTGTATGGGGGTGATTTGAAATGTGAGAATTGACATTGTATGGAGGCATGATGTCAAAATGTTTTTGACACCAGGGGGCAGTGTAACACTTTGTGACAGACACCAGCATGCTACTCTCCACGGTACTAACAGTACTGTTGGGGTAGTAGTAGTGTGATATGAGAAAAAAACATGTTTTTCAGGTTTTATTTGCTGATAGGAAATACACATTGCTATTATTCACCAATAATACTTGCTTAAGAACACTAAACGACACTCAAACAAACACACCACATAGAGAGAGAGAAAGAGAGAGAGAGAAAGAGAGAGGAAAAAAGAGACTTATTTCACCGCTGTCGAATCCAAATCCTTTAAAACAGAGATGGAGAATGCCACACGGAATCTCTCCTCCAACCTCACCACTCTACCCTGCTTCATAGCATAGCTCTGATGGCTGTTTTGGCTCCACAACGGCTTCCTCGGGATCTCAAGTGGCAAATGTGGAAGTGAAGAGCACATTTGCAGGGAAGCACTTGTGGATAGGTGCTCGAAAGCCACTTCATGAGTGTATTAGTGGTATTGAGGAATCCTCCCTTTCAGAGTGACTCATTGGCTTGGCATTGTAGCAGTGTGCATCTTCCTCTGAGGGACTGGATGATCCACATGTGACATTATGATCTTTCACTCACAGCCTCCATGTTGGGTCCATGTTGGGTCCGGTTCTGGCTGCTAGCACATGCTGCAGGAAAACTTGCTGGGGGTAGGTCAGTCCAACCTAGCTGCTGGAACAGCAGAAAGCCTAACTCAGCCTGGTCCAACAAGCATTTCTGCTGGTACTCACACTCTCAACAGACAGCCTAGCCTCATCTAGTTGACTGTTCTAGAACACCAAGGAAGTCCAGCTTAGCATCAAGCTGGTGTTATACTGTAACTGAACACTGGGGGGAGCTCTGGTACTGCTCACCTGTTCATCCCTCTCTCTATCTATCCACAAAACTTTACCTACCTACCAGTATGACACACACACACACACACACACACACACACATACATTTGAACACAAATACACAAACTCACACACACATGCACGCCCCCCCCCCCCCCACACACACACACACACACATTCACACTAACACTTGTGTAGTCAGATATAACTGCTGTGACTGGGCAGGGCAGCAGGTCATTGGAGGTGTCTGGCCCTCTCGTCCCTCTCCTCTCTACCCCTCCACCTCTGTAATCAGCGTGACCAGCAGATTCCCGCACAAAAGGAGCAATTAAGGGGAGTTGTTTAATCACCAGCACTGGTATTGAGCTGGGGGGCTTGTTAGCTTTCAGCTCCAGCCTTATGTCTGCGTCGGCGGCAGACGCGAGTGACAGAGAAGGTCAGGGGCGCACCGGGGTCCCCTCCAGAGTGACACTGTGTTCTGCTGCTCAGACTGTCTGTCTGTCTGGAACACAGCTCTGTCTGTCTGTCTGTCTGTCTGTCTGTCTGTCTGTCTGGAACACAGCTCTGTCTGTCTATGTCTGTCTCTCTGTCTGTCTGGAACACAACTATGTCTGTATGGAACACCGCTCTGCCTATCTATGTGATGAAAGATGTTACAGAAACACAGGGAGACGGTGGTAAAGAAAGGAAGAGAGAGCGAGAAAGCTAAAGGGAATGTAGAGGAATTGAGAAATAAAGGGTGAGAAAAGAGAGAAATAAAGGGTGAGAGAGACAGGGAGAGAGCACACACCAGCTCTCCTCATAAAGCCAACAGCTGTGTGGGTAATGTTTTGTGACACGGAGCCTCTCAGAGCCCTTCTGTTTCCCAGGGAGCCAGGGAGACGCCATATTCTGTCGTCACAAATGGCTCTGTCATTCGCCCCCTAAGTCTTAATTATCACTCCCAGTTTTTGGCCAGGTTTAGGCGGAGGCGTATGGATCCTTATGCATGCTGTATAATTCCACTCCGCAATTTACAAGTGGCGTTTATTTCAATGGCCTCCACCGTGACTCCTCTTTATCAAGAAGAGACGAGAGCAACAGAAGACTTCCCCCTTCCCCCATAATGTTCATCTCCCCCTCCCTCTTCCTCATGTTCTCCCCGTCCCCCGCCTCTCTCTCTCTCATTCTCTCTCCCACTCTATCTCTTTCCCTCTCTCTCTCCCTTTCTCTATCTCTGTCCTCCCTCTCTCTCTCTCTTTATTGTCCTTTCCACGGTGATATCTCTATCTGTTCTCTCTCTCTTTCGATTTTTCCAATCATCTATCTGCTTTTATTTGTTCTTGTATGTGTTAATATAATTCTGTTTGGTTCAGATAAATTAGACAACATATTCCCTATCTTGCTTCAAGCAGAGAGGGTGAAACTGAAAGAAGAAACTCTCTCTCTCTCCACTCCGTAATTCATTTTGGATTAATTTTCCTGTCTTCTGAGACAATCCTAATTCTTGATTATTTCCACTTCACAGGCTTGATGACATCCAGACACCATGCCCACTCTGCATGCCTCACACCCAGTCAACACTCTTTCTCTCCCCCCAAACCAACATGCTATCCCCCCATAACCAGGTCTTTCTCTCTCTCTCCTCCTAACACATTCCTGTCTGTCAGTCTACATAATGTGTGTGTGTGTGTGGATGGGTGTGCCTATGTGTGCTTGTGTGTGCATGTGTGTGCTTGCAAGCACCACCTCATGTGTGTATCCACAAGGGACACATAAGAATGGCCATACATTGCCATTAAGGTGCCACTCAAAAAAAGAACAACTATTTTTCAGTTTCTTTTTTTCTATTACATGGTGCTTTGCAGTATATCATTCTCTCTCCATCACAACATTCACTTGTCAATTCCTGTGTTATTAGAGTCTGTCCAATGACAGATGGACATGCTGGCTGGTGCTCTAGCCTGTCTCCCCCCTCCGTCTCTCTCTTTCACTCTCCCCCTTTCTATACCTCTTTCTTTCACTTGCCTTCATTTTTAGCATTTTACTTTTCTCACTGTGTGACATTCCCTTGTTCTATATCTCGCCATACCTTTTTCTCAATCTGTCTGGCATGTTCTCTCTCTCTCTCTCTCTCTCTCTCTCTCTCTCTCTCTCTCTCTCTCTCTCTCCTTGTCTCTCCCTTGTCTCTCCCCTTCATATCTGTGGCAACTGCGACATGTCGAAGCCTGATGCTCTTGTGAACTTGTTTTCTGGACACAGTACCAGGTTAGCAGCAGATCCCACAATCTCCCTTCATCCAATCCCTGTCAGATGGAGCACATTTCCCCTGAGTTACCCCAGCTCCACCCCCCTCCCCCCTCCCCCACCAGGAATACACCCACACCACTACCTTCGGATCTGGATGCCCCAGGAGCAGGCAGCCGTGGCCTGGGGAAGATGTGCTGTCTGCTCCCTTCTCCATGTGGAACTCTGAAAAATTCAATTACCCCCTCCTGTAATCTGACAACTCCTTCATGACTTGCATTGTGGAAAGGAGAGAGAAAGAGTGCATTCAGGTGTGTATGTGAGCCTCTGTTCTGTGTTCTAGTTCTGGAGAAGTTGCTGTTTTTTTTCTGCATTTCGTTTCATTTTTGAAGGTATAACCCAAACAGCTCCCAGCTATGTGCAGCAGCACCCTGTCAGTCCTGACAATGTGACATCGTAATCATCTTCCTACTGCATCAAGTGTCAAATCATGATAAGAGGCCAAGCTCAGTTCCCTTCCTCCTTTTCCTCCACCTCTTCCTCCTCCTCCCCTCCCCCCTCCTTTTCCTCCACCTCCTCCTCCCCTCCCCCCTCCTTTTCCTCCACCTCTTCCTCCTCCTCCCCTCCCCCCCCCTTTTCCTCCACCTCTTCCTCCTCCTCCCCTCCTCCCTCCTTTTCCTCCACCTCTTCCTCCTCCTCCCCTCCCCCCTCCTTTTCCTCCACCTCTTCCTCCTCCTTCCCTCCCCCCTCCTTTTCCTCCACCTCTTCCTCCTCCTCCCCTCCCCCCTCCTTTTCCTCCACCTCTTCCTCCTCCTCCCCTCCCCCCTCCTTTTCCTCCACCTCTTCCTCCTCCTTCCCTCCCCCCTCCTTTTCCTCCACCTCTTCCTCCTCCTCCCCTCCCCCCTCCTTTTCTTCCTTTCCTCTTGGCTCATCACCACACCTATCCCTGCGAGTGTCTCTCGTTCTCCTCCTCCCTCCTCTTCTACCCTCGCTTTTTTCGCATGCTCCCTCTTCCCTGGTCCTCTCCGCCCTCTTCCTTCTCCGCCCTCTCCCCTCTACTTCCTTCCTGCCAGCTCTCGACATCTCCTTCCCTTCCCCCTGTGCTTTCCATTCCTCCCTCCTCCATCCCTCCGTCCCTGCGTCCCTGCGTCCGTGTCTCCACTCTCCCTGCCAGCGCCACCCTCCGCACATCTCTTCCTTGCCAGTGCCTCCCTCCGTCCTTCCATGCCTCCATGCCACAATGTCGCTTTCCTCTCTCCCTGCCAGTGCCTTCCTCCATGCCTCCATCCTTCTGTTCCTCCCCTCCGTTCATCCCTCGCTCCATCCCTCCAGCCCTCCGTCCATCCGTCCATCCTTCGCTCCTCGACAGTGTGGCAGGCTGCCTCAGTGTTGACCTGAGGAGGAGTGACATTCAGAGGCCGGTCCCCTGCCTGCAGCTCTGACATTTCTGCCAGACTTTGATGGCGCCTTTGAACAGAGATGTGTGGAAGGGAAGAGCTGCCTGCCTGCCCTGCTCTCTCTCTCTCTCTCTCTCTCTCTCTCTCTCTCTCTCTCTCTCTCTCTCTCTCTCTCTCTCTCTCTCTCTCTCTCTCCCTCTTCCTGCCCCCCCATCCCTGCATCTGTGCTTTGCTCTGAGTGAGATGTACACCATGCTCACTCTCTCTACCAGCCCTGCTCCCCCACCATATGCCCTAATGCAGGCCTCCCGTACCCCCTGCCGGGTCGCCTTCAAAGACGCCCCTGTTGCCTGGGCCCCCACAACCTCCTCTCTGCGCAAACTCCCCCCCCCCACTCCCCCTACCACCCCCCCCCCACTCCCCTACCACCACCCCCCCCCCCCCCCATATAAGCTACAATACGAAAGGGAGGCCTACAACCCCTCTATCATTAATGCCCCCCTACTCCTGCCTCCCTACACCCTACCCCAACCCCCACCCCCTGCTGTGGAACCTTCAAAGACCCCTGTGTCGCTTTACTCTCTGTCTATCTCTCTCTCTCTCTCTCGCTCTGTTGCTGCTCCCCTCTATTCTCCATCCCATATTTGCAGCTCTCCCTCATTCCCCACTTTTGCTACTGAAGCATCTCTCTTTTTCTCTCTCTCTCTTTCTCTCTCTCGCTCTTTCTCTCTCATCTCGGTCTCTCTGTTTCTAGCAATCTGGAGCGAGTGCTCAACAGAGCAAAAACGAGAACATAAACTGAACAACACCATCGTTTTTGACAATCTATTCTGTTGCAATTTTTTTTGCTTCCATTCACTGGTGTTCTACTGCATACAGATCTATTCATGGGTGTTGTACTGCTCAAGATCTGTTCATTGATTTTCTACTGCATATAGATCTATTCATGGGTGTTCTATTGAGTACAGTTCTATTTCTGGGTTTCCTACAAGGTGCAGTTCTTTTCATGCATGTTCACTGCATGCTGTTCTATTCACTGGTTTTCTACGTGCCATTCCACTCTAGGACTTCCAGCTCATGTTCTTCTATGCCAGGCTGGGCTGGCACGCCCAGGTCTTTGTCCTGACATCACTGGGGTATAACAGAGGCCCGATTCTGACTAAACCCAATTGGCTGCTTCAGTCTCTCACAGCAACGGATCAGAACTGAGACTGTGGGTTCCTCCTCTCTGTTTCAGTGTCTGTCTCTGTTCTATTCGGAGTCCAAACTCCCCATGTGTGTGAGGAGGGAGAGAGCACCAGATCCACCTCCAGACCCCCTCCGCCTACCTCCTTCTTCTAGCTGGGTGGCGCTAGTCCACCTAGCGGACCCCTCTGTGCCTACTCGGCCAGCCCCTACCAAGCCCCCCCCCCCCCCCCAGCCCCCTTCTTCTGTACCACACCCCTTCTGTCTCCGCCAGCAAGCTAGCTAACCAGCCAGTCAGCTCCAGGGCCCTCAATGCCTGCCTGCCTGCCTGCCTGCATGTCTGTTTTCCAGCGCTGGGGTATTGATTGGAAGCAGGGGCTGCAGCTCACCTGCTAATTGAAAGCGGATGGGGGCCCTGGGGCAGGGCTGTAAAACAGGCCCAGTGTGGCATTCACAGCCCTGCTGACGGCCCACTGTAAATCCACCACCGGGGTAATAGTCCCGGTGTACATCCATCTGTGTTAGAGGCGGAGGGGGGCGGAGGGGAAGTGTGTGTGTGTGTGTGTCTCCCCTGCCAGTCTCTTCTCCTCCGGCTCCCATGCAGGTGGCTCACAGTGACAGGCCTGTCTCCCACGGTGACGGAGAGAAAAGTCCTCTCCGTCTAGAACATATCCTTCCTTCCTCTCCTGACAGTCCCCTTCATCCTATCTCTCTCTCTCTCTCTCTCTCTCTCTCTCTCTCTCTCTCTCTCTCTCTCCCTCCCTCCCTCTCTCTCTCTCTCTCTCTCTCTCTCTCTCTCTCTCTCTCTCTCTCTCTCTCTCTCTCTCCCTCTCCCTCCCTCTCTCTCTCTCTCTCTCTCTCTCTCTCTCTCTCTCTCTCTCTCCCTCTCCCTCCCTCTCTCTCTCTTTCTCTCTCTCTCCCTCTCACTCTCTCCTTATCTTCCTCTCTCCATCTCTCTCTCTCTATCTCTCTCACACACACACCCACACACACAACGATACATCTGTGATCCTTTTTCTTTTCCTGTGCCTGCCGAGACATGAGCTCAGTCTCCAGGTCTCGTTTGACTTCTTCTCTCATTCCTCCTCCTTTCCCTCCTGTCTCTCCCAGGCCCCTTTCCTCCGGCTCTGTCTGTCTGGGTGGGGGTGATTGAGGAGGGAGGGATCTGGGACAGCCGAACTGGCCGTCCTGCGCCACGCTGCAGAGAAAGAGAGGTTAATTGGATTGTAATTAGAGCGGAGGTGATTAATTGATAGCATCTGTAAATTTGGATGTTTCCATTGTAAATGTGACAAATGAGAGCACAGCAGACAGAGGGAGAAGGGCAGGGGGAGCCAGTCTGCTTTGTCTCTGCTCTGAGAGAGAGAGAGAGAGAGAGAGAGAGAGAGAGAGAGAGAGAGAGAGAGAGAGAGAGAGAGAGAGAGAGAGAGAGAGAGAGAGAGAGAGAGAGAGAGAGAGAGAGAGAGAGAGAGAGAGAGATATTTCACGGGGTCTCACTGTTGGATCTTTCTCTTTCCATTTCCCTCTTGTCACTCCTGATTGTGGCTCCAGATCTCATGGCAAAATAGTCTGCTCCTCATTTGTATTCTAATTTCACAGCTGAAGTGCTTGAGGTCTCAGATATGAGATTGGGGAGGCCGCTGGCAAGAAGTGATGATCTGGAGGCCTCGGATCACCTGACCCTGTCTCCCAGCATGCTTTGCAGTACATACCATGCACACATATTGCCTGCAGGACATGGTCTGTGTGTGTACTTGTGCGTACGTGTGTGTGTGAGTGCTTGTGTGTGTGTGTGTGTGTGTGTGTGCGTCGACAAGGAGCCCCACACCTGCAGAACAATTTTTCCAGGATGAAGCTCAGCTCTATGTACTTAGAATAGTAAATTCAGAACACATTGCAACTTTGCCACAGGAAAACCTGGGGTGTCGTGGGAGGCACTCGCTTGGCACGCGAGAAGGGTGCGTCAGAAATAGAAATGTCATGATAAACTCATCATCCATCTATCAGCAAAGTTATTTATTTGAGTTAATTGATTCTTTCTCCAACACATTTGTGGCATCTCCCACGTGGTGTCGAGGCGTGGCGTGCCTGCCAGACGCCGTCCAGGCTGCGAGACCCTCGTGTTGTCTCACGTGGTACCGCCGTCGCTTGACGGAACAAATTGCTCATTAACTTGAGGCCCTAATTCTCCAACCAACTCGGCGGGAACATTGCTGCGCGGGACCACACGAGGCTGGAATTAAGCTAATCAAATAAGCCTCCAGTCAGCCAGGCCCTATCAGACAGCTCCAGACTGCACCAAATGAGCCCACGTCGCAAAATTTACATTCCCACTTTCCCCCCAGGGACAGAAGCAGTGCCCGCCTCTCCCGCGCTTTTTCCCCAATAAGCAGCTGTTTCCTGGGGCATGAGGAGGGGTAGGGATGGGGGTAGGGATGGGGGGCGGGGGGGGTCGGATGGAACTGGTTTCTGGCTCTGTTGAGCGACGCTGCACCATGGGCATGACTCTAATGAAAAAGGGAGGAGGAGGAATTGAAGGAGGAGAGGTAGAACAGCGGGAAGGATATTTACTGTGGTGGCGGGAGTGCCACTCAGATCCCAGGATTGAGTGCCAGGCATGTTTGCACAGCTGCCCACATTCTCCTAAGCATTTGAGAGAGAGCGAGAGAGTGTGTGTGTGTGTTTGTGCTTCAGTGTATAGGGGAACAAGTGCATTTGTTTGTGTGTGTGTGTGTGTGCATCAAGGGAGTGAGATCCATCTGTCAGCCTTGGATAAAGATGCCAGAAACAATGAAGAAGAGATTCAACTCCAAGAGAATCTGGCAAAGGAGGACCAGTGCCAAAGAGAGGAGCTAACCCCACACCTCCTAGCTCCTAGGAACTAACTCACCACCTCCTAGCTCCCAGGACCTGACTCACCACCTCCTAGCTCCCAGGACCTGACTCACCACCTCCTAGCTCCCAGGACCTGACTCACCATCTCCTAGCTCCCAGGAACCAACTGACAACCTCCTAGCTCCCAGGACCTGACTCACCACCTCCTAGCTCCCAGGACCTGACTCACCACCTCCTTGCTCCCAGGACCTGACTCACCACCTCCTAGCTCCCAGGACCTGACTCACCACCTCCTAGCTCCCAGGACCTGACTCACCACCTCCTTGGTCCCAGGACCTGACTCACCAACTCCTAGCTCCCAGGACCTGACTCACCACCTCCTAGCTCCCAGGACCTGACTCACCACCTCCTAGCTCCCAGGACCTGACTCACCACCTCCTAGCTCCCAGGACCTGACTCACCATCTCCTAGCTCCCAGGAACCAACTGACAACCTCCTAGCTCCCAGGACCTGACTCACCACTTCCTAGCTCCCAGGTACTAACTCACCACCTCCTAGCTCCCAGGACCTAACTCACCACCTCCTAGCTCCCACCTGTGCACTTTCTCCCTATAGAGGCTGGACTGGCTTCTCCTCCACAGGCTCCAGAGACACGACTATGACTCCTGTGAAGCTGAGTGCAAGGCTGTGTCCACTCTAACAACTCTATGGAATGAAACCCATCCCATTGAGGACAAGGCAGCACAGTGAGTCCTGTCAGTCAGTCTGCGTCTCTTTCTGATGAGGTCATCCTGCCCACAGTGAGGCTGAGTTCTGAGAGCCGCAAGATGTGTCACAGACTGATGGGACGGATCACATGTCTGTCTCCACCAGGATGTGGTGCTGCTGAGTGACTAAGGGGGGCCATGTGTGGGTTTTTGTGTACCTGCATGTTAGTTGCGTTGTGCTGTGGGCTTGTGTACATTTGAGTGAGTGTGTGTGTGTGTGTGTGTGTGTAAGAGAGAGTGGGTTGTGTCAGTCTAGAGAGACAGGAAACATGCAGGATGATAATTGACATTGTGGGCTATGGATGAAGTGACTGCTTCTGATAATGTGTTTTGGCTGAGATGGTACAATATGCAGTACAGTCCTGTACCTCTTGAGACACAAACACACACACAAAAAGTGGCTTGTTAAAGAAGCCATTCTGCTGCCTTGTGTAATATCTGGCATGAAATCAGTATGTAGAATGGAAGAAGCTGAACATGAAGTAGGCCCATTGGCTATGCTGCTGTTAAAGTGCGTTGAACACATGGAACATGAGAGAAATTGGTTTTCAAGTCAATAGTTTAATGATTCTGTGTTTCCACATTGATATGCCTTGTATTATGTTATGTTAGTGCAGACTGCAACTGAGAATCTCACAAACGAATGGGATTAGACTTTTTTTTCCTGAACTATTGAAATAAGTATGATTAGATGGTAATTCAATTCTACAATGGATTGCCAATTCCTCACTCCTGCTCTATTAGCTGTTGTAATTTCCCTCTGAGTGAAATTTGTGGCGTACATACAAACAGACAAATGCACACAATCTCAGATACAGCCTCAAGAACACACACATTACAGTATCCACAAACCCTCTATCACATACACACATACACACACACACACACATGCACACACACACGCAAACATCCACTCACACACATGCTGCAAAGAGGCCGTGAAAAGCACAGTGGCATCAGAGCCCTTGTCAGTCCCAGCAAACACAGACAGACAGTGTGTGGTTCAGCCTGGTTCTGCCTCACTCATCAATCACCTCTAATTCCCTCCCTCATTTGTCCAGATGATATTTGTTTTGTTATTGCTTGCGCTGTTATTGTTGCTGCTCTTTGATCCATTCCCGACAGCTCGCGTTTCCATTACAAGTCGTCAATTAATACTGAGAAATGTAATTATTGTGACAATGCGTCTAATGTGGGCTGCCGAGACGAGAAATGGATTGTGACAGGGTGTGCTTCAAGCTGCCATCCTTCTCCCTCTCTCCCTCTCTTCCTCTCTTCCTCAATTCCTCAATTCCCTTCCTTCCTCCTTTGCTCCTTCCACAGCCTGGCCCAGCCGTGTCTCTGTTGCTCGTCCTTTGTCTGTTTGCTCCTCTCACCACGGTCGGATCACAGAGAAACAAATGCCTGGAGATTTTGGAGACAGACAGTGAGACAGGCAGGCATGTGGGCAGGCAGACAAACAAACAGTGAGACAGGCAGGCATGTGGGCAGGCAGACAAACAGACAGTGAGACAGGCAGGTATGTCGGCAGGCAGACAAACAGACAGTGAGGCAGGCAGGTACATCGGCAGGCAGACAGACAGTGAGACAGGCAGGTATGTGGGCAGGCAGACAAACAGACAGTGAGACAGGCAGGTATGTCGGCAGGCAGACAGACAGAAAAACAGCTGGAGCGTGGTGGTGAGACATGATACATGGAATTCAGAGGAGAGCAGGCTATCTGATGTTATTACAAGACATTCATACATATTTCATGCACGCTCAAAGGCCCCACTGTGTCCCAATAGTGACCTCGGTCTACCCAGATTGCCCCCGCCCCTCCCCTAAATCACTGCCTGCCCTCCCCCACACCTTCTCCTCAATTCCCCCTCAAACCTGTCCCTAACCCCTAACCACTCCCCCAACCACCCCTCTGCTCCTTCCCCCTCACTCCCGGCTGGTTTGTCTGTTTTGGTTTTGTCTGTATGCCCCTTGTATTCTGAATCCTCTTCCTCATTCCCAGTCATTATGTCTCACTGTATCATTCTTCCACTCTCTCTCCTTTCTCTCCCTCTGTCCTCTTGTTTCCTATCTCATCCTGCCCATCTCCTGCCCTTGTTGCTGCTCTGCTTCTTAGTCCCCTCCCTCTCTTTTTCCGAGGTCAGGTGTGCTGGAGAGCTTGAAAGCTGGGTAGCCAGCCTGCGTTTAATTACATTAATAAACAGCCCTGTGAGGTGGCGTGCCCTATCCTTGCTGTCTCTCTCTCCCTCTTTTTGCCTGCCCTTCCTCCGTCTCCCTCGCGTCCTTTTCATCCCTATGTCCTCCCCCCGTTGATCTACCTACATCCCCTCTTCCCGTCTATGCCCTCCCTCCCTCCCTCCCTCCCTCCCTCCCTCCCTCCCTCCCTCCCTCCCTCCCTCCCTCCCTCCCTCCCTCCCTCCCTCCCTCCCTCCCTCCCTCCCTCCCTCCCTCCCTCCCTCCCTCCCTCCCTCCCTCCCTCCCTCCCTCCCTCCCTCCCTCCCTCCCTCCCTCCCTCCCTTTCCTTGTCTCAGAGTTGTTCTGCTGGCCGGAGGTTTGGAGAGAGACAGGCTCCCTGCAGCCTCAGTCCAATAGGTGCCAGGTTGAATTTCATGGCTGATTGCGAGCCATGTGTTTCTCCCCGCTCCCACGCCGGTTCCACCCCTATCTCCAGCGGTTCCAGACACGCTCACTTCGCTGGAGGTCATGTCAGAGATAGCCTTCCCCCCACCACCACCACCGCCCAGCCCAATCCAGGAAAAGAAGGCGGTGGAGGAGTGGAGCGATGGGAGAGGACCTCTCTAAACGGGGCCCTTCTACCAAACAGCAGTAATGAGGGACGTGCCCTTGCTGATGAGTGTCTCTGGGGTGTAAAACTTTGAATCCCATCAAACCCCTCCTTCCTTCGCTGAGACTCCCCCCCATTTTCTTTCCCCTCCACCACCGAAGGCCGCACACTCCCTCCCTCCTGCTATCACAGATTCAATTTGGAGGGGAAGTGAAATATTCATTTGCAGGGGAGATTCGTGCCCACCGTGGCTCTGCCTCACAAGCACACTGCATTTGCGGAGGCTCCCCCTTCTCTCTCTCCCTCTCTCTCCCTCTCTCTCATCTGTCGCTCTCTCTTTCTTTAGCTTTCCTTTGTTTTTCTCTCTCCTCTGTTTCTCTCTGTTTCTCTCTGTTTCTCTCTCTTTCTCTCTGTTTCTCTCTCTCCCTGCGTCATAAAGCAGAAATCAGACGAAAGCAGGCGAACACCCCCTGGGCCAAAAGACAATAGTCCTACAGACATAAATTACGGACAGAAGCAGGTTGGCATATGACAAGCAGCGGTAACTTACCCTTATTGCCTGTACAGCCATGATGAGAATTCCCTAGGTAGCCAACAGGTCTGTGCCACTGTGTATATAATATGCATGGGATTCATGCTAATGTGAGTGCCTGTTACGGGTGTCAGAAATGTACCCCGTTCCCCGCCCCTCCGTCCTCCAGTAATCCCATGCATAGTCAACAGACCTGCGGCAGGAAAAGAAACAAGTGGCATCTTCTTCTCCACAATCGTCACAGCTTGTTGTGGATGCATTCCAAACCTACATTTCTGCTAAAATGGCGTTGGCTGAGTTTAGGGACTGTCACCCTGGCTTAAATATTCTCCTTTGGCGATATTGCGCGGAAATCAAGTAAACTGTATTCAAATTGACAACATTTGAAATGCTGTATATTAGGGAAACGTTCAGATAATGCAAGCCTTGTGAATGATGAACATTTGAGTGTCCATGGTGTCCCCAGTTGTGCATATAATACTGTGTTCGAGTGTACATCAAGAGAAAATATTTCAAGAAAGGAAACAAAAATCTGATCAAGCGGGATGTTCATGTTTATTTGATAATGGCATGAATATATAAATCAGATGGGGTCTCTGGTCTGTGTACCTCTGAAGCTTTCACTGTGTCACTGCTCTGTCTGCCCCTCTTTTCCTCATACAGCGTGTCTCCATTTTTGATTGTTCACGAGCTTTTGATTAATTCAGAACCCTACAATTAGTATTCCTCTCCAAAAGAAGGTTTTGGTTATTATGGATAGCAGGCACAACCGGCTCACAAATGTCCCCGCTCTTTATCAAAGTGCTAAGTACCCTTCACACTTGCACGCTAATTAATAATGTTGTCTCCAAACAATGGAGAGGCCTTCAACCTCGCCCGGACTACCGAAAGGTTACCACTGAGTTACCAGTCAGCTACCAAACATTAGATCAAAAACATTTAATTCTATTCTTATTTCTCTCATCTCTCTCTCTCTTTCTTTGCACACAGAGAGAGAGAGAGAGAGGATGAGAGAGAGAGGATGAGAGAGAGGATGAGAGAGAGAGAGAGAGAGAGAGAGAGAGAGAGAGAGAGAGAGAGAGAGAGAGAGAGAGAGAGAGAGAGAAAGAAAGAGAGAGAGAGAGAGAGAGAGAGAGAGAGAGAGAGAGAGAGAGAGAGAGAGAGAGAGAGAGAGAGGGAGAGGGAGGAGGAGAAGGGGCAAAGTTAATTAGAGCTTGGCCAGGGGAGGGTGGGGGCTTCTGGGTAAAGGGGAGGAGCTGAGTGGAAGCAGATGGCTGAGAATGTATTAACTTGCAGGAGAGCTCCAAGGATGCCCCTGGATCAGACATCAGTCCTGTCACCACTGTAGAAGCTGCTCCAGGTCCACATGACAGGAGAATCACATGGATCAACCGAAAAGGAAGCACAAATACATTTCAATGTATCTGATCTGATGTTAACAGTCCACCAGATTACTACAACGTTGTACTTATGTCATTTTATCTCTGTGTTTAATGGTGAAACTGTTTATGTGTTCGTACTGCACCATCAGGGTAAGGACTTCACTGTTTGGTGCATCTGAGTCAGTCACAAGCGTTTCTACTTTATGGAACTGATTATGAGGTTGATCACATGAAATGAGCAAAAACGCTGCACAGTTTTCACTTATCTGTCCATATTTTAACGCAGGGAGTTTGAGAAATTCTCATGGCCGCTAGCTAAATAGAGCAAAAGGCAATTTGTCAACACTCAAAATTTAAAACAGGGGTATTCATCAGAATTAAGCTCAAATATCTAAAAAGTCCCAAATGGAGAATGTTAGCCGTTTTTACAGTCGTGTAGACGAGGCGGTTGTGAATATATTGACATAAAGTTTAGTGTGTGGCATTGAAGTAACATGAAAAGAAACTTAACATTCAGGATCGTTTTTTTTTCCTGTTGTACCAAATTCGTATAAAATTGTGACCCAAAAACCACAGGACGTACCGAACTGTGACTTCTGTGTACTGTTACACCCCTGTTATTGTTAGCAATCACATTTATGGCAATATTGTGCATTATCATAAGTCTTTATAACCTAGTATATCAATCAATAGGCTGTATGTAAAGTATAGGGCACTGTGGGTTGAACAAGTTCATAAACCCAGGCACCTTAACTCCTTGCAGGGAGTATGACCAGTGGAGTGTTGATCGGGGTCAGAGGAGGCTCCTGGCAGCTCTGGAGAAGGTGACAGAGGACACAGCACCATGGTTAACTGGCCCAGACTCTCCACCCTGCAGCCAACAGCCCAACAGCACAACCATAGAGTATTAGATAACCACTGCACCCCCCCCCCCCCCCCACATCCACCCAAACACACACACACACATCACAAACACACACACCACATAACCACGGCCAGGGTTAGGTGGCGGCCAGCCGATTTGGAGGCAGGAATAGCTCTGATCTGTTCATCCAAGTCTATTTTAGCTGCAGCCTTGGGTTCCACATGTTGAGAGAAGTGCTCGTAGGAGAGAGAGAGATGGGGCATCACAATGACACACTGCCTGACTAGCTAGTGGGTCTAAAGGAGCACAACTAGAGTGGTATGGTGTATGACTGCAAAAGGCCCCTTAAGATAATGTCCTGACAGAGAGTGAGAGAGACAGAGAGTGTGAGACAGATAGGGATGGTGTGAGAGAAGATAGACAGAGCAAGACAGAAAGAGAGAGATTGGGAAAGACACAGAGAGAGCGAGAGTGAGAGATGTGTTCTGCAACGTGCCCTGGCTGCCATGTGAATCATACAAGGATTTTGTGCACGATGCTGTAGTACACATAAGACACACACACTCACACACACGTACAAACACCCACACACAAATACAAAGACACAGTTTAAAGAGACACAAGAGTGTAGGAGTCAGACAGAGATGTGGCCAACGTCCTCAGTGTTTGGGATGTCTTTGCCACAGGATATTTACTTCCTCTCCAACCTGCCTGTTATTCCAGTTTTTACCACCTGCTTAGAACCCTACCAACCCAGGGCCTTTCCTTACCGAGACTTGAATTGTTACTTTACATTTGGCAAGGACACTTAAAACTGATTATGAAGGGTCTCAAGTCGACATTGACTCTATTGCGTGCATATCATTGTACTAGGTGTCAAAGTCCTAACCTGAACAAGAAGCGCCCCCCCACCCTCCCTCCCTCCCAACCTCCAAGAGTTCTAAAGGTTCTGCAGGCATTGTTCTGTTCAGTGGAGACATCTCGCCATACCGCACCGAAAACAGTGCTGCCGTAATCAAACACGCACGCACAATACAAAGTGCTAAAAGCTAATGAAAAATAGATTTTGTACAGAAAAAAAGAGGGAGGGTTAAAAAAAAAAGAAACGTGTTACTTTCCCCTCTCTTCTCCGCCTCCTCTGAGAAGCGCTCAGGATGCGTTGGAAGCCGCAGTGCGAGCGAGCAGCAGCAGCTTGTGAACTAGTTGTGTGGGCCCTGTGATGCCGGCCTGTGTGAGTCATCGGCAGCAGCTTCAAACACCACTGAGCTGATCCTGCTGGGCCTCCACCACAGTATAAATAGACTGCCATGACAACTCGACGCCGCCAGAAAGTGGCACACGCTGCCGTAAAAGAGGCACGTTAACACAGTGCACTGCTGGTGCAGCAGCCCGTGAGCTTGAATCTCTCATTGCTCACAGACAGATAGAAGAGGCTGGATTCACCTTAGTCACCACAGCAATAAGAAGTATCTTCTTAGTTGTTAATATATGGGGATTAGGCACACTTGATAGGCTTGTTATTACACTAAGGGTTGGGGTTAGGAGTTAAGTCCAGAATTAGGGGTCAGGTTAGGTTTTGGGTTAAGATCAGGGTTAAGGTTAGGATTAAGGTTCATCCTTCACTCACAGTTTGCCCTCTAAACCACACTACAACTGATCTCACTTTCATATCAATGATAAGTCAAGTGACACTTACTAATAATAGTCCTTCATGATCAATTGGTCAATGACAAGTATGAAATGCCCCAATCAACAGGCCCCAAGTTTTAAATCTAGCGCTGTGTGTGTGAAGTTCAATGGGTGACCTATTGATCCTTGACAGAGAGCAGTCCTTCTCAAACAGACAATCAGTATATCACTGATTGAGTTGATTCAGACATGCTTGAAGAGGAAGCAGAGAGTAACACTATTATTAGTGCTTCATAAGAAAGACTGCAATCTCTGTTGGGTGAGTATGTTCAATAAGTTCACTACAATAGTCCACTTGTGGAGCTTTTTTTTACCATTTTAAAAGAGCCTCTATGAGGTCATAAATCATACATGATCTGCAATAATGCATATTCAGATATTTGAGAACTAAAAGCCTTTATAAAATGGCATAAGTGAGAAAGATAACAAAGAGAAGCAACTGTCTGAAATCAGCAGGCACTCGGGGGACCCAGGCAGAGAGGATTCTGGGATTCCTTCATTTTCAGGAAGCAGATGACTCACGGCTGTCTCTGTGACCCTGCGTCTGTTTCCTTCTATTTATTCATACGCTGGCTTTACCGGGGGGAAGTTGGACGTGGAGTGAAACGCCTGCTTGTCATTCACCAGAACGGCCGGAGACTACACTCAGAGGACACCGGGCGCAAAGGATAAAAGTACCTCATCAAAGAGATGTAATCCACCTTTTCAAAATGAAAATAAACCCAACCTCGATTCCTCCTTCCATCCGTCCCTCCCTCACCCCCTCCGTCCTCCCAGACAGTGTCAAACCGCCGGACACACCAATCGCCTCCATGGACGGCTCCATTGTAAGCGAAATTATATGAGAAAGGGAGGCGAGTTTTGAAAGCAAATTATTGCTTCTGAGAGAAAAAGAGAGAGATAGATAGAGAGAGAGAATATGTATATATATATATATACATATTCTCTCATATATATATATGTGTGTGTATGTGTCTCCTGAGGGGAACAACACGCCTAAACCCTCCTGGAAGTGGATAGTGTGGTGTGTATGTGTGTGTGTTTGAGACTGCTTTTGTATTACCATACACTCTCACACTCACACATAAATACTACTGTCACATCCATACAGGCACGGCCATGAATATCAATGGCAGCCTTTCTCTATCCTCTTTGGCTCGTTCTTACAAAACGGACAGTGAAATGTTTACTTCTTGCAAACTCTCCATCATCTCTGTCATTGGATGATGAACAGGGACTGAAAGGTTTCTAAGAAAACTCTCTGCATAATACACAAGCTTATGTACAAGTTTGTCTTGGTGTTTTGAAGGACTTCAATAGAGATGGATTTTCGTGAGACATTTAAAAAACTCTTGCCTGTGACTTTCCTCCACCAGTCACCTTGAATGAGTTGTGAATAATGTTAGTAATAAAAAAAGGATCAAGTGAAATGGGTTCTCAGGTGTGCAAAATCCTGGAGAACAGCAGCTCTTATGTGTTCCCCCTCGCTCTCTTTCTGGGATGTTCACAGGTTTACAGAAACAGCTGGGGAACTCTGCTAACTTCTCTCTTTCTCATGTTCATCTCTTTGTGCAGGGGAACAGTCTCCTGCTCTAGCGGGGACCTGGGTGACATTACAGGGGGTGGACTGGGGACTGTTGAGTGTGACAACCTTGCCACCTTCGCTGAAGAAACTCCCAATATCAACACAATAAGGAGCCACAAAAACACAAACACTGTATACTGCACTATACACAGTAAAAACACAAACACTGTATATAGGCCCACAGTATCATACATAGCAAAAACACTACTCACACCAACATACTGTCCTCAAACACTGCACACAAACCTACTGTACATACTTACACACCACACACACATTCACACACATTCCGACATAATAGAGCAGCTACCTGCATTCCCTTCTGACAAAGCAGTCTGGAAGTGTTCACAGCTGTGCAGCTCACCCCCTGCTGACAAACGACAAAGGAGGGAAACCAAAAATCACAAACCCAATAAACGACACTGAAGCTAAATTAGCTATGCCTTTATGGTAATGAATGCCTCTGATGGTATTGACATGGGGGCCCGTGGTGCCTTTATATCCCATTCCGGATGTCAACTCTGCAGGGTCTAAAAAAAAAGATCTACAAAGACGTGATTAAATGAAAAATAAATAAATAAGAGTAACAAAGGCGATACGGAGCCAGATGTTAGCAGTGTCAGTTTTTCAGAGCATGACTCTCCCTGAAGACCAGGCCCACACTGTACAGACATGCATGGGAGATGAACCTTCACATGCAGAGACAGACAAGGATTAGCCAAACTGGGGTTCAGTAACACTCACCCTCACCTGGGGTTCAGTAACACTCACCCTCATCTGGGGTTCAGTAACACTCACCCTCACCTGGGGTTCAGTAACCCTTACAGTCACCTGGGGTTCAGTAACACTCACCTTCACCTGGGGTTCAGTAACACTCACCCTCACCTGGGGTTCAGTAACACTCACCCTCATCTGGGGTTCAGTAACTCTTACAGTCACCTGGGGTTCAGTAACCACACTGTACTTGACTGTTTTGTTTGGGGGAAGCAGCTATAGAAAAAATGTTAACCGTTTGCAAACTTACTAGGATTTCTGTTTTAGAAATAACAACTGATTAAGGTTAGTAGATTGCTAGTTGAACATTGAAAGCTTTTCAGATGAACTACATACCATCTAAATTAGGGTCTTAAAATAAAAAGGGCAAAAGAACCACCTCACTCAATGTTTCCTAAGCATACAATTCTGAATAAATTAACAATAGAGATCATAATTTGAGTTTAATTTACCAGACACAAACACAAATACACCCATTTTTTAAATAATTAGTAATCATAATTTACATAATATAATCACTTTGACTGATACACATACAAAAAATATATATAATTAGTAGGCTATACCAACGATATTTTGATCAAATATCATCCTTCTATCACTTCTTGCAGTAAAAGTGCACCCCCTGTGTGATATGACACATTATGAATATTCACATAGAGTAATGTTGCTATTTGCATCACGCTAAGGGACTATTGGGCAGGCAGCATGAAAAAGTACAGCGCAAAGTCCGCTCCAACACATTCCTTTAGCACATATACTGTACATGACTGCACGGACGCAGCATTTCAGAACCATGGACAGCGACAGAAGTTGGTCATCGTGAAAGCAACTCTAAATGCGGGCTATCAAAACTTCTTCCTATTGGCTTATCTTCCACGCACACACACACACACACACACACACACACACACACACACACACACACACACACTAATGTTCAAATTCAGAGAAGCTTAAAATATATGTTCAAATGTTTGTCAAAAATTGCATTACTAGCTCAGAAATCCAAACTAAAGTTGATGTTCAGTAAGCAGAAAAGAACATGTATATTTTCTTTGATTTCGAGGTATGTTCAGCCTAAATATTATATTGTTCATTAATTGATACAACTACTGGAGCAAAAATATGTGCTAATCAATTTCCTAATGTAGTTTGTCAGTCCAACGCGCCGTCCTGACATCATTTGGTATTCGAGGTGGCATATTTGCTAGTGTCGCTCCTTTTAAATGTCCCAAGCTTTCTCTTTACACAAATGTTTGAATTCTTACTCCACCCTGTGGGCCCTCGGTCGTTCTGCTCTCCAATTGGCTAGGCCAGGCTTATTATGCAAATTAGTTCGGGGTCTAGTTAGAAGCCTACGAGCTGACGTCACAGGCAGAGTGGCAGCTGACACCGGGAGAAAGAAACAGACTGAGAACGGGACGAGGAATGAAATACATAAAGCATAAATAAGGCGAATTCAACACAATTGGAGAGAGAGAGAGAAAGAGAGAGAGAGAGAGAAAAGAGAGCAGAGAACAGAAGAGGAAAAAGGGGAGGCAAAGAAAAGGGATAGAAAGAAACAAGGCAGGGGGAGTGTGTGCTGTGCAGTTGACTTGAGTGAGAGATAGAGAGAGGGAAAGGGAAAATAGGCAGTGAGAGAGAGAGCGAGAGAGAGAGTGAGCGAGAGAGAGCAGCCGCCGGCCCATTGAGGAAAGATGGCTACAGTCACTGCTAACGGAGTGCAGCAAGAGAATGGATTCAGCACCACGACCAGCGCCGCCAGGATGAACGGGATCACGATCGGTCAGAACACCATTCCAATGAAGGACCACGACGCCATCAAGCTTTTTATCGGTCAGATCCCCAGGAACCTGGAAGAGAAGGATCTGAAACCGCTGTTTGAGGAATTCGGGAAGATATACGAACTCACTGTGCTGAAAGACAGGTTTACGGGAATGCATAAAGGTAGGTTTTGGTAGCTTTGCCTCGACATTCCTTTCTACGGCATGACGAGTTATCTGTTGAGAGCATAACAAGTGCAATAATTTGTTGGCGTTTGGGACAGGTGGGAGTTTCCTCCAAAGCTAAATGTTGTTACTGGTTTTGAACACAAGCACACACATACACACACACACAAACATACGGTAGCCTACACGCACACACGCGCACGCACACACGTGTGATTCAATGTGGGTTAGTCGAGTAGAGTTAATTGTCAGCGTGTCAAGCCCATCCACGTGAACACTACCGCTGCTTTGTGTGCCCCCGTGTGTTTACATTGACAATCATGTGGTGCGGAATCGGCTAAGGGGGCGGGACGGGCTGTGTGTGCCCGCATCTGGATCCGTGCCTCACATATACAGCTGCTTCAACAAGAAATGTCTTGTTATCTCCCTCCCTGCTCACAAAGAAGCCTATCCTTAGACGATCAAAGGAAAATATAAGATTGCCGGGGGGAAAGTAGTACGGAAATTACCACTGGGCATTAGGGTTAGATGTTAGTGATTAAAGCTGTGTGACACTCTTGATTTGGCGTTAGGAGAATGCTAATGTATACGTTTTGGACATAATTACGTGGTTAAGATAACTGTTTACCTCGCGTCATGTTGCCCATTGTAGTGATGCACGGGAGGCGGGAGGCAGGAAGGATGGAGCTATTTCGCTGGAAGAGCAGTGCCAAGGGGCACAGCGTGGGTCGTTTTCTCCCTCGCTTTTTCACCCGCGTCACCCCATTGTCTAAAACGACAGTGTAGCAGCTCACAGTTAGGGGTTGTCTAACACATATGCTTTGGAATTGATTATAGCGTTAGTTTACTGTAATTTGCTGAATTGTTCAAGGCAGGCCGATTGACGGGTCTGAACCAATTTATCCATCCGAGAACATCCATCAGTTTGGTGGGGCACGTGCGTAAAGCTCCCCAGACCTATTTCATGAAATACAACGGAAATCCTAATTTTCAAATAGTTCACTTTTGATTTAGGTCAAAATATTTGCAAAATGTATATTACAATAGCCTATGTGTTTCAACTTATTTGTGAGGTAGGCCCTAAGTTACCTACAGTTCAAGGTATTTTGTCCCCTTTTATATAGCCTATTTATATATTTTTGTACTTATAACTGTTTCATTGTTCATTAAAGTGTTTCATAGAAAAAAACGAACATTGAACATTTACACAGACACATTGCAGTGTTGTTATATGTGTTCCACTCCACAATCGGCTGGCCAATACACCATTATAAATACAAATGCTACCTCTCAATTACTAGCATTAAACATACTACACATACATACGCGCGCTCACTCACACACACACACACAAACACATACGCACGCACGCACGAGCTCGTTATTGGAAGCTGTGGCATTATCATTCGCTTTTAATAGGGCGCACGTCCACTACCAGTTCAATAGACAGATCTCGGCCCATGGGAACACTTCCAGCAGAGGCGTTTGTGATATATGCTTACAGAGGTTGGTTCTTCATTAATTGGCCACGCCAAATAAAAAATAAAACACTTCACTGGAAACTGGCAGTAGGAATTGTGACACAAAAGTGAGCGACCGCCATGCTGCACTACCGCTCTCCCGTGCGTGCGGTGCCCCGAAGGTCTCCACGCGCCACCTGTTCGGTGAGTAAGTCGGTAGGTTCAAACTGTTGCTGCTCCGCCCGACACACACACTGTGCGCTTCTCTGTGGAACCCGAAGATCGATTGAAACAATATTCTCGGTGCCTGTGTTGTTTACGCCCGTCCTCGACCAACCCTGAATGTCAACTCTCTGGGGGCTGTATGCTTCGGGAAGGATAATCCAGTTGCACTGCCAAACTGTCTGCCCCTTCAAATCATCATCCGCCAAGGCCACACCAATGTATGCATATACCCATGGATTCAAAGTCACATTGGGAGCATATGCGTGCTGTTTTGATAATAAGATTTCACAAATGCATTTTATGGATGATTTTTTTTTTCAAGGTCCAACCACCCGTGCAGTACCCTATAAAACACATGGACTTTACTCCCGAAAAGTTATACACCATGCTCCGACTCAACATATGTAGCCTGTAGCCTAATGCCATTTGGCTAATGTATTTCATTCGTATTTAATTCTTTTTTTAGGAGTTAAATTAAATAGATGTTTTTTTTTCTTCTCTCAAACATTGAGGATAAGTTTTCTTGTCTGTTTGACCGCACGTTGGACTTCAGGCTATCTGTAACAATGGTAGATTAGGTTTTAAACACATTTTAAAAAGTAGACAACGCATGACTTGTTACACGCTAAATCCAAGTTATGATGAGGAAATAAGCCTATCGCACATCCTCTGCTTGCTCATGAACATGTTTATGATGGGTTTGCAATACAGGACGAAACGACCCACTGCCAGCGCTGGCTACTCACCCATGCAGCAGCACATCGAAATGCAGGTGGTTAAAAGTTATCACCCTTCTGGCAAAGATGAATTATTCAACTAATATGTTCTGCATCTCACCGTCCACTCCGCGTTAAAAAACACGGGGATCAAGTTCCATGATTTTGGATTTCAGAAAATACTAAATGCGTCATGTGGTTGCTCATGACTAATTCATGTTAATTGGGGGTGCATCATCATGAACAGATGTTGTATGTGTCATGAATACCTCTTTGGGCTTTGGAGTTTCTCTAGTGCCTTCTGTGAATTGCATTAGAGTTCTAATGTTTTATGAGTAGTGTTAACATTCTACGGTGCAACTGATTTCTGTACTTCAAAGTTTTTTATCAACATGATTCGAATACAGTTTGTTAAGCTTAATCATTTTTGTGGAGATAGATACATTAGTTTATGTATACTGAACCTACAGATACAGACAACCACATACTGTAGCCTATGTTACTTAAAAATAGTAACAATAACTGCAATTATTTCTAGATGTCAACATGTCAGACATGAACAATTCCGGAATTGAACAGAGGATCGTGCCAAAATTAAGCTCAAGTCATAGGATGTAGGAGTCCTTGTACCTTTCTCTTGCTGTGGTCACTTTAAGGCACGTCCATCCTTTGGGCTATTGCGTTCTTGAATGACAGGACACTAAACTTGGATATAACTTAATTGCTTGGGATTCTAACAAGTGAATGGTGTTGCCAGATCCAAGGTATGCTGTTTGAAATCCATCATACTACCAGCTCTTCATTATCATAATACTTAGTGTCAGCAAGAGGAGTCATCCATCGTTTAGACATACTGGATATTGGTAGGGGGCAAATCTTTTGCTTGAGTAGTGATATTTATCACACGATCTCAGACACAGAGAGGTGACACTCCCCGCACAGCCAGTCAACCGGGCCGGATGAGGACGAGGAGAACAGCACTCCGACTTCCTCATTCATCTCTCTCCTCTTCAGATGGCTCCTACAGTCTACCCAGCTATGAGTATCAAGGCAATTTCAGTTTAAAATCCACAAATGTATTGAAATGTCAAAGGAATGACTCATTAACTCAATAACTCTGATCCAATCTTTCAACTTGCCAAGCCCCATAATGTTGCAGAATGTGAAAAGTAATCAGTGAAAAGAACAGAAAATCCTTTAGCCGTCCTTTCTCTCTGTTCTCATCTAATCCACTGGTGTCTCTCCTGCCTATGGCTCTGCACTGTGATGAGGAGGGGTGGGGGTGGTGGTGGGGGGTGGCTGGGGTGGAGGGGTGGGAGGGAGGGAGGGAGAGCGCATTCATTCGAATTGCGTTATGGGATATGCAGGTTTGTGATGGCTTACTCACAGACATAGATCCAACTGCATGAGCTGTCTGGCGATGATTGACAGTTAGTCTGAGTTGACTGACAGTTGTAGGCCAGTCTACAGATGACCTTTCCTATCATTAGTGAGAGCTTGTGTGTGTGAGTAAGACAGGAGTCCGTCCTTGTGCCAATAGAATGGAGTCTGATTTTGTCCGATTTTCAATTTAGTGCTGTACACACTAATAGTACACTTGGCGCTGTTATTATTCCGACAGAATTGTTAGGTTGACCGTTTTTGTTTGATGTAGTCACATTAGCTAGGAAAAGGCTGGTTTGTCATTTGTACATTGTGGTGTCAAACTTACAATGTATATTAAAAAAAAAGGTAATTTATCTTATAATTTCTATGTTAATTATTTGAAATGCTTTGTACTATTAGTTCTGAAATGTTCTTATTTACATTTATATGATAGACTAATTTACTGTCAGTTACAGAATGCCTGAATGCTTGCTATGTTTTTGCATTCCGTATTGAGTTATCAGAGGCATTACAAAGAAAAAGATTGCTGTTTATAATTACCCATTACAGTCTAGCAGAATTGTACCACTTACCCATTCCTCTCCGAAAACACTTTTTCTTGGCTTAAGTTTTCATTTGGCTTAAATGCAATTCATTGAACTTTTGTTCTCTCTCTGAAATGATTGTTCCACAATTTTTCTGTGATTACCAAAGTATTATTTTCACTCCACTTAACCCCCTCCTCTGTGCAATCCGCCAGTTCTGCTTATAAACCCACGCTAAGAAGACTGCTTCCCATCATCTCATAACCATGGCAACCGTGGCTCTCTCGCTCTACCCCCCACCCCCCTCTCTCTGTCTTTCTCTGAACTCCTTCACTGCATTTCCATTTGGCTGTTCTCATGCCACACCTCCTCCTCTTCCCTCTGTAATTTCCCTGTCCTCCGCCCCCCCCCACCCCCCATCCGAGCTGTGTCTCGTTCCAGATTGGGGCCCTATATCATGGGCCCGCAGGGCTCAAAGTGTCCCAAGGGCCGCCAGTATATTGGATATGGAGGCTTTCATAAAGTCTTCCAATTCCCCACGGCCATGAGAGAGGGGCTTATTGGAGGTCCCGCAGTAAGCAGACACACAGCCCAGTCGGGAGATTACCCCCCAGCCAGTGAGGGTGCCATCCTGGCCGCTGTGCCCCCTCTGCCTGCTTAGGCCCCGGCTTCTGGATGTCGATGACCGGCGACACGCCTGAGATAAAGAAAATCTATTTTGGAGTGGAGAATGTAGCCTGATAAAGATGCGACGGCCTTACAACTCTGGAGCATTGATTTGCTGTAGGTTCCATTTTTAAACCTGTGTAGTCCTAAATCGTGAACTGTGATGAGATCTAACAGAGGCTTGCGACCCAACACCCCCAGACTGTGCCTGACTGCCTGACCTAATGATAACGAAACCAGACTCCAGGAGAGAAGGTGATCCCCCCCCCCCCCCCTGCGCGCCCTTATCCCAGAATCCTTAGCGGTCCCGTGTAATGTCACACAAGCTGAGGAGTAGTTCCCCTGGCGACCCAACCTTTCTGCATTGCATTGTGGCATGCTGTTTAATCAGTGTCATTCAGGTGATTTTTCCTCTTGAGTAACTGCCTGGTTGTTGGGGTGGATGAAGGTTGTAGAGAAAGGGAGCTCTCTTGGCCCTGCGCCAGAGAGCACTGCTCCTTTTCTGGGGTGATGGGTGCTGTGTGTGTGTGAGTGTGTGTGTGTGTGCGCTAGCCTCCAGCTCCATGGGGAGCATTGGCAGCAGGTGTTACATGTAGTAATAGGACATTATGCTGCACGGTGCAGAAAACTCCTCAGAACGGGGTCACCCACTGTCAAGGCACGCAGCCGCCGAGCAGAACCACTGCTCAACCTTTAATGAAAGCTGTCACATTTTTGTTCGTCGCTCAGTTATTCATGCATATTCATACTGTTTTTTTGGCTTTCTAACTTTGAGAGGTCTCTCCAAGACACGTGAAAGGCCGCAGATTGGGGTTCATCACAGGAGATTCTTAATTATTTGTCCGCTAAAACTGCCTCCCGGCGTAGTTTTTCTGCTTTTAGTTCAATAATCTTGAAAGTGATCATTCATCAAGCAGCAATATGCAGATTGTATGGATGCATTCGTGTTACGGAAGCTGTTGTGGAACACAGGGGTTGAATTTAATGGAGCTAATCAATTTTCTTCCTGGTGCCTTTTGTTGTAGTTCTGCTGTTTCTCTTGTACTGAGCCATCTTTGTGTGTGTGTGTGTGTGTGGTATGTCTGTGTGTGTATCTGTGTGTGCCTGTGTGTGTGTGCCCTTTCTACAGGATGTGCCTTTCTAACATACTGCGCCAGGGAGTCAGCACTGAAGGCCCAGAGCGCCCTCCATGAACAGAAGACTCTGCCAGGGGTAAGTGCCCCCAATCTGCCCTGTGTCAGAGGCCAGAGCCCCTGGGCACTGAGCTGGGCATAGGAACACGCATTAACGTCACTTTCACCAACACCATGCTACTGTATCACACGCACACACACACACACACATATTTACTCTGTCTCACTTGCACACACACACACACATGAATAAACACAGTCACACAAACAGACACGCACTGTCTTGCGCTTGCACATGTTTACACAGGCTCAAACACACACACACGCATACGCACACACAAAACAGTCTGAAGATGGTTCCAAGGGTGCCATGCCTCAGCTCTCTCACCTTGCCGTGTCTTTTTGGCGCTAATCACCTCACCAGAGAGATATTAAAGAAGAGTTTTGTGTAATAACAGTCCACCCTGTCCTTCCCCTGTCCTCTCACAATATGGCCGACACAGCAGCAGACACACTGCTAATTGCTTCAGGAATCCCACTCTCATTATCACGTCTAATCAAACAATAAGTATAAACAATCATTTTTACCATGACTATCACCATCTGGTGTTTTGTTTTAGTGACTGCTCTGCGCATTAATTTATTTATTTTTGACACTTATTATGTGCTGGTATTGTATGTACTTTTTAAAGGTGAAAACGTTCTCTTAAAATGATGACGCAAAAGCACAAACCGACGGCACACACTGTAAGCCCATATGATACCTTTTAACTTGTATGACATGTACATGGTTCTATGTCTATATGCAGTTGATCTATGGATTCAGACCAGCCTTCAAGGGAATTAGCACTTTGATTGAATATTCCCCACAGGCTTCTATGGAGAAACAGGGCCCTGCTTGATCTCAAGACTCATCCATCCAGCATGGACACACACACACACACACACACACCACACACACACACACACACACACCACACACACACACGCACATCCAAACACTCATTCTAACACACTCTCTCTGTCTCTCTAACTTTCATTCTCTTTCACTCACACAAACACACAGAGACACACACACACACACACACATGGGCATACTCTTTCTAACATATTCTCTCTTTCACTCTGTGTCTTGCGCACACACACACACACACCACACACAAACACACACACGCATACACATGCATACACACACGCACATACACACAGCCTCTGGGTATCCATCTCTGGGGAGGAGGAGTGGGGGAGTAGGGGATGGAGGCAGAGGGGGCTGGGTTGGGGGAAAGGGGGAGGGGGGTCGGTGGGGGGAAGGGCCATGGCACCTTCGTGGGTTAATCAGCTGTTTGCAGTGGCATGTTGTGCTCTCCAGGGGGACTCCGTTGAGCGTTACACACACCGACACGCTGCAGGGAAGCAAGTCCTGGGAGACTTCTTCACTGCCTGGCTCTGCTCTCCCCGGTTCCCTGGTCCTCTAATAAGATGATGGTCAGGATGGGGTCTGTATAGGTGGCTCCTTCTTTATAGCCCCTATGGGTAGCCACTCATGCTTGCTCTCCATCTAGAAGGGGGTTAATGGCGTGGCTATGAGGGTTGGGGTAAGCATCTCCTGGAAATCGCTCCCATCAGGGGGTGGACTCTTCAATCTCCTCCTCCAATCTGCTCCCGCATCTTCTGAACCCCGAGAGGTCATAAAGAGAGCGAGGGAAACAGTGGACGAGGCCGCCGCGAGTCGGCTGTCACCAGACCACCTGAGTGAAGGTCCTCAGCAACTATCGTTGTGATGTTAACGTTCCAGGGAATGTTCCGGTAACATTTACGGAAGCGTTCCAGGTCCCAATTGCGCAGTCTTGAATATGGGCCCTCGTATCTCTCTCTCTTTCCGTCTCTCTTTCTCTGGTTGACTGATTGACTGAGTATCGGGACAACCGGAATGTTCGAAGGCTTTTAAAACGCATCATCAGACAGGTTGTAGGCCCTTTGGAAAATAAAAACCGTTCAACCACAACCAGCCCCGGATTCTGGATCGCACATAAACCGGATGAGTGAAGGCTATCATGGAGGCCGATGCCTGACAGAGGCTTGAGTTAGAGACAGCCAGACAGGCAGAGCTGAGCGATATGGTCCAGCCCTGGCTTTGAACCTACTGGCCTGCCAGAGAACAGCCCTGAAAGAGAAGGACAGATAAAAGCACTCCAGCTCCCCCCTTCCTCTGACGTGTTTCTAAAGCACAGTGTTTCTAAAGCACGGTGTTTCTAAAGCACAGTGTTTCTAAAGCACAGTGTTTCTAAAGCACAGTGTTTCTAAAGCACAGTGTTTCTAAAGCACTGTGTTTCTAAAGCACTGTGTTTCTAAAGCACTGTGTTTCTGAAGCACTGTGCTTCTGGCTTTTGTTGTCTGCCAGTCTGTGTGGAGACAGAAAGAGACCGAGTGGAACAGGGAGAGTGAGATGACAACAGAGAGGGAGGGGGAGAGAGAGAGAGAGAGAGAGAGAGAGACAGAGAGAGAGAGAGAGAGAGAGAGAGAGAGAGAGAGAGAGAGAGAGAGAGAGAGAGAGAAAGAGACAGAGTGGGAGAGAGAAAGAGAGAGATTGAGGCAGGGATGTATGTGTCTGCTCTCGGCAGGGGTCCGGCAGGGCTTCTGTCATTCTCAGATTGACTGAGAGGAATCTTCTGCTTGCAACATCTACAATTCAAATTCCTCCATTGACTGACTCCCTGAAAGCCCCTGTCTCTCACAGGCACAGTGTGAGGGGATTCAGCTCCTGCGCCTGCTAAAACACTGCTTTGTTTACATTATTTGATGAATCACATGTAAAGAGCGTTTGTCGGAGCTCGGTGTCCTGTTCACCCAATCCCAGGAGAGGGGGGCGTACGAGTACAGTAATAGGATCCAGATGCGAACCTCCCGCCTGTACACGGTTTATACGGCCGTGTTGTGCTTACATGCTCGTTCAGCACATCCTCCCATGTAGGGCATGGAGTTCTGTGGACAGCTTAGGTCGTTCCCCTGAATGATCTCTCCGCACATCCAATTAATTCAGCCAGCCTTCACAAGCCTGCTAAGGAACATCTCATATCTCACTCTCCCTGCATATTTACCAAATGGTTTCCAAACAGTAAACAAAGGTTTTTGGGAGATATATGTATTTGTTGTCCTCTTTCTTTCTTTCTTTGGTTCTTTCTCTCTTTTATCAGACCATGTGGTGTTCTATTCTCCATTTCCGCCAATTAGGTCTCAGTATGCGGATGTAACAGCCTTGCTAATTGGCCCAGAACAAGCCCCAAAAGCCAATTAAAGTCTTGGAAAATGTATCACACTTTTTCTCCATCATTCATTTGCCGCCTGCCCCCTTCCTTTCTCTCCCGCCTCCTCGGCTTCCTGCTCTCCCTCTGTTTGCCTCTCTCTCTCTCTGCCTCT